>NW_017728886.1:137402553-137464076 GCF_001723895.1 Crocodylus porosus
GTGTGTGTGTGTGTGTGTGTGTGTGTGTACTTAATTGATTTGTGTGTTTGTATATGTGCAATTGTCACAACTTCCTGTCTAACAGCACATTATTGAGATCCTGAGAGTTAGACACAAAGATGAGGGGGGTTAGGTTTATCAGTAACTGGGAAACCTTTTGGGACAGGAGGTATCTGTACAGAAAAAATGGATTCTAGGATGGAACCAAACTTCTGGCACTAAATATTAAAAGGCTGTAGAATAGTTTTTAAACTAAAAAATGAGGGAAAGCCAAAGGGTTCAGAAGAATACATGTCAGGTTGATGCAACCCCCAAAGGGAAACATCATTCAGATTTTATATGGTCTTGAAGAGGATAGTAGGGGAATACAAAGTATAACTGTACATAATGGCAAGGATAAGTCAGAAAATCTAGAGTTGCAAATAAATAACATGAGCAATAACAAACAGTTGAGTAAGGAGAAAATGTATAAATGCATCTACAGAAATGACAGAAGCCTAAAAAAAATAAGTGGGTGAACTAGAATGCCTGATATGAAATGGTGACTTTGCTATAACAGGTATCTCAGAGACTTGGTGAGAAGACAATAATGAACGTGATGCTGTTCTAATAAGTTCCATGCTATATAACAATGATGGAGTAGGAAATGCAGGGGGGAGTGGTACTGTACATTAAGGATAGTATACATATAAACAGCATAAAAATCTTACCTGAAAGGAAAACTTCTATAGAATCCCAGTGGGTAGAAAATCTGGACTTGAATAAAAAGAATATAGTATTAGAATTGTACTATCAACCACCTGATCAGGAAAGAGAAATTCTCAGGGGACTTAGAGAAGCTGCTATAATGGGACAAATAATAATCATAGGAGGCTTCAACTATCCTCACACAGACTTGGCAAATAGTTCATCAGGGTGAGATACAGAAATAAACTTGGGCTCTTCCTAGACTTCTTTCTAGAACAATTCATCTTAGAACCCACAGGAGAAGAAGCAATTCTAGACCTCGTCCTGAGTAAAACACAACTTGGTTCAAGAGAAATCTGTTGAACATAGTTCAAGAAGTATCTATGGCGAGCCACTTGACCATAATATAATCACATTCAACATTCTAGTGGGAAACCGTTATCACTCCCACCCCCAACCCTGGCGCCATACCAATATACAACTTTAGGAAAATACGTTACACAAAAAGTAGGAAGCTATTTGTCTATGGTTCTGTAGGAAAGACTCTGTTCACGCCGAGTTCAAAATATTAATCCTTATGATTCAAGGTATAAACCAATTTTGAGTGATAGAGGTTTGGAAGAAGCTTACTGTATGATCTGGTTATTCCATAATGATATTTTCTTTCACTTTCCTCTTAAGTTTCTAGTATTAGCTACTGTGTTACAGGATATAAACTATGTGAATGTCTGGTCTGATCCATTACAGTAAGTACAATTCACAGATAAGCAAGCTACATGTCCTTGAATGAAACAAGCTAGACATTTTCTTGTTGAGTGCATTTATCACACATTGGGATTTCCTCCCTCGTGTCTGACAAAAAGGATGCACTGACTTCTATCCCACTGGACTCTTTCCTGTAGGTTTAATGTTTGACTATTAATATGTCAGCACCTCAACACTGGAGAAAATAGATGAAGGCACACTCCAAGATTGTACAAATCACAAGCTGCCCATAAAAATTATAGGAATGTAGCAAAAAAAAAATCTATAGTTTTATTACTTCATTTTCCCTGTTTTCAATATAATATTCACCTAAAAATGACAAATACCTGCAGATGCCTCTCTTTACTGCATAGAGTTCACCTTTCCTACAATCTCTAGTGTAGTATAAACAATAATCTGATCTAGTTAGCTTAAGTACTGGAAGTAGTCTAGTTGCTGGAACATGGAGCTCATTGAGAACTAATTTACCCTTTGGAGGAACAAGATATAATAGTCTGTGCCACTGTAATTGTAACTACTTCTGGTACTTGAGCTAGTTCATGTCTATCCATGGTATTAGTTTTATGTGTAGACATTCAGGTCATGGACTAAGAGGCTATTTGAAGTGCACCAAGTGTTTCTGAACCGCTCCAAAGAAGGTGAAAATGTTCATACCTGCTAAAATACTTCAGAAATGACCCTCAAAAGGAGCCAAGCATCTTTGAAGTGTTTCATTCTGAAATGTTAGAACCATCCAATAGAGTTTGATAAGGGATTGTTCAGTCCTCTGGCTTTCCATAATGCTCCGTTTCCTCCTCCCCTCTCCCTCCTCTAAGGCAAGGGGTAGAGGAGAGAAGCAGAAGCTAATGAGTGTATTCAGCTGTCTTCAGGAACCTCTGGAGGCTGGCAAGCACAGTGGAATTCCTGCTCTCCAGGCCCATGCAATTATGGCAGCTGCATGCTTTCACAGTCATTTGGAATCACTTTAGGAAGGGGGTGGGCTGGTTATACATTTGCATGAAGCTGAGCCAGTCTGCATTTGAAGTGCTTCAAATAAACGTCTGTGGATACCCTTAGTAATTTCAAATTCACAATATATTTTGTTTTTCTGTTTACTGTCCTGAAAAGTTGACCTCTTGATGGATTAATTCTGTATCAATCAGTTATTGATACAAAGATGTGAAGGAGCTGTTTGCAGAGGCACATTATTTACTGTTTTTACATCCTTAACATGCAGGTAAGTAAATCATGTTTTGAAGCCTGGAAGTATCTAAACCATGGAATATTTCAACTGAAAACCACAGTGTATAACCATTTTGCCCATGAGTCTCAAATTCACTGAGAATATATAATACAAGGCTCCCTGTCCATGAGTAGCAGAATATGATTGAAACATCTTACTCTTAAAATTGAAAACGAGGACAAAACACACTTACACATGCAGTACAAGTTTGGTGAAAGCAATGGAATTGTGCCTTATAATCCAGAAAGAATTTAGTTGAGTGGAAGCTTTGGAACTGGAGAATATTAATCTTTTTGTATCATCAAAGATGTTAAAGGTCTTATCTACATACATAAATTATAGTCTTAATAGCTAAGATAGGCAGAAGTTACTCAAATATACACTGTATACTTGCCACTCTAAACTAACTTCCATAGGCGTATATTACAAACTTCACATACCTTCAAGGGTTTTCACTACTTACTGGATACACATTTCTGCAAGACTGTCACCTAAACTGAGCTCTGTTTACAGTTCCTAGGAAAACATTTAGCTAACAGCTTATGATGGAAAGCTTGAAGAAATGGAAAGCTGTGATTTACAAGAGATGAGTGTCATTGTTCTGACTGCATTTAAAATGCATGCAGGTACAATGTGACTGCATCTTTTATGTATCTTTTCACAAAGCTATCTTATAGTTCAAAATGTTAATTTTTTTCTTCTTGGAAAAGTGGGTGGATCAAGAGAAGTGTCTTCTATTTAGAATAGAACAAAATATTATAAATACAGTGAATCATGAATTCTCCTACACAGTGAACAGGGGGCACATTCAACATATTGTATGCAGAGACTCCTGTTAACATTCAAGGGAGTTACATGCTGTATGATTTTTAATATTTAGCCAAAGAAAATAATGCTTAACATTAGCACTTGCATAGATGTGTATGTAAAACCCTTTGGATCTGAATCTGAATTCACAGTTTTTTGACACCATGCAGGCTGGTGTGCCTGCTCCCATGCACCCAGGCTTGTAAACAAGGGCAAACAATACTCTTGACCCAAACAAAACAGCAAAGTAAAATCTTCATCCTTTTTCCAGGCAGCAGCACAAGACCCTTTTTGCTCTTGCCCTTGTTAGGAACAAGTTCTTCTGCGAGTCACTCTGCAGCCCAGCCACAACTGCTCCTTCCCCAGCTCATGCCATATGCTGTTTTCTCTTGGGCTTTCAAGTACCAGCTAATCACCCGTAGCTATCCCAGGCTATCTGCTCCATGTAAAGGGCCAGATTACTCTATTGCAATCATTTCTTAAGTGATTACAATCACCTAATTGTTTAGGTTGGTTTGGGGAGCACTACTTAGCTTCTGGTTCTATGGAGAATGAAAACCTTAAAAAGTTGTTGGAAATCTAAGTTTCATTTTAAGGTGGTGTAACTCAATGCTAAAAGGAATTTCTAAAATTATATTGCTTTCAGCATTAACTTTCCTAATAAGAGGTCACTCTGTATGGTATATTATAAAGAAAAATAAATGGTGGTACTATTTCAAGCTCCACCCACTGATCACCTGAAAGCAAAATAAATCATGCGGCCTGTGCAGAACCTAATGGGGCCTGCCCTTCTTTCTTGTATGCTTTTGAGTTATGAAATCATTCACAACTTGAACATTTACATTATCACTAATCTTCCAAATTAAAACTACACTGAAAGAGAGGTTCACACTTCTCAGAGCTACTGTTTCAGGCTCAGAAAGTCAACATTGCCTTTTGTTACAATCTGTTATATTTTCATGTAAAATAAAAGGATAACTTATTTGCTAACAATTTTGCTTGCAGAGTATATCATGCTATTTCTGAGTGACAGTTGCTAGGTAATTCCCTTTCATTCTAAATATATGGGATCCAGTGTGATTTTCAAATGACACGTTTTAGTTCATTTAAGCACCTGATGTCACTGGCTTGAGGTGAGAGTTTCCCCAAAGTCTAGAGATAGTCTAGAATCAGAAACATTGATAATACCAAATTACAGAATAAAATAGAATAAAGTAATTTAGTAAACATGTGTTTAGTAGAAAAGCCAGAAAGTGATGTCTCAACAATTTCAATGGAAAATATATTCATCACACACTAAATTGCATTGCATAGTAAAGATTTACCTTAGTCCATGAACTGTACAGAAAGTGGTATATTATCTTTCCAGCAGTTTCCCTTTACACTATTGCAGAATGTTATCCATCTAAATTACTGCATTGATAAATGACAAATCATTTTTATAGAGTAAAAGTTAGACTCACTGTCATGCTGTATGCACATAATACACAAAGGAAGATAGTTGTAACTCAAAAATAGTGCCACATTATTTCTCTATTGTGTGTAATAACTTGCTTCTTTAAATCAAGGCTACAGAAAGATTAGAACCAAAAATCTCATTACCCATTGAGTCTTTGTGTATGTTTTCATTTCAGTTCCTAACCAGTTTTTAAAATGCCTATAAAATATATTAATTTGAATGACATTACAATGGTTGGAGGGCGGCGCAAGTTTGAAATATTTTAATACCTAAATACTTTTATGTATTTTTTTTGTAAAGGTGCAATAAATGCATACTAGTTTACTGTAGTAAACTATATCATATATGCATTTCCCATAGAAGTCAGGGGAAAAGACTAGGTAAAAAGATTAATGTGCACAAAAAATATACCTATAGATGTTATAGACTCCATAAGCTGCAACATTCCTGAGCAACTCACATCAATGAGAGCTGTGTTCTGAGAATGTTACATGTTCTATACTGCTATATGCTCTATAAATTCAGGTTGTAGGTGTCTTAAATTTGGTATGACAAATTAGTGGGTATTTCTGTACATGTATCTCATTCTTCATTTCTAAAATGCCAGAGATATTTTTGAGAATAAATTCGTATTAGTGAAATACATAGATACCGATGAACATTATGAAACAGTCCATGAAGAAATCAATAATTTTGACTTTACAACAGGATTTGAATAGTACTCTGAAATTAAGTCTTGGGGCTTATGTTTAAAACAAAATATCAAACTACTTCTCATTACCTGACCACCAACAGAACTTCCATGTCCAGGAGAACCTTTCCATCACCAGTCCTCCTGTGAAATATGAAATATCTTAACAAGGAAGAAGCAAAAATCAACATCCTGCTTGCCCATCAGACACCTTTGAGATAAATAGCTTGCTCCAACTTTAATCTGAGTCTAATTTGCATTTGTTGGGGTAGTTAATACCATCTCCCCGCGTCGGGGCCACCTACCAGTTGCCGAGGGCCTGCTCACCGTTGGTTGGGCGTGTCGCATGCGCATGCCTCGCCTGAGACTTTGATGTTAATAGAGATGGTTCATATGTCCAGCGAGTGCCATCCAATTATGAGACTCCTCGACGTCCCGCGTTCCTGAGGGCTCCTCCACCCCCGCCCATTCCACCAGGTGGTGGCCGCCTATCAGGTCTAGCCATATATCTGTAGGTCACACAGATTGTCCACAAAAGAAAGTATAAAGATCAACACAAATATTATGGCCAAGGGCCTCCCTTGACCGGAATGGCTGCTTCAGCCTCCTACAGTCATCCTCCGATATCACCTTGCCCCCAGTGGGGTCGAATCCCCCCTTCAGCTCTCGAGGGGTCCCTCTTGAGGGCTTGATCAATCCCCCTTTTCACAGTTAGTGCCTACTATGGCTGCTACGCCCCTGTTGTAGGAGCTACGGTGTCCCCAGTCACCAAGTGCCCTTCTATCAGGGTCTGTATGGTACTCGGCTTCAACCGGGTCCCATCCACTCCTGGCCGGTAAACAAAACAGTCTGATGCCTCGACAGGGCCAGCCAACGGGGCTCAAAAACCCTGCTGGGGCTTACCTCTTTTCCAGAGGTTCCTACCGCAACTTAGCACTGCTCGCATCCTCAGCAGCGTACTCCGGCCGGCTCCATCGCCTCCGTAGCCCTCTTCCAGTTTCGCAGCAGTGCCCCCACTTGTTGGCCCTGGCCTCTCCTTTATGCCGGCCACGGGAGTACCATCCCCTCCCTTCTCCACACACCTGGGAAAGGTGGACTTCTGCCTATCGCCTTGGGCCTGCGGGCCCGTGACCAGTGGCCTTCCGCCCCAGCTGGGAGCCCTGAGGCCTGCTGTCTCTTTCTCTCCCTCACAGCATTAAATGAACTTTTCCACCCAGAAGAACTTATAATATCCTGCAGATCTCCTGGGCAATAAAGTTTCATGTCTACCTGGGAAAAATTTTACAATTTTTGCATTCTCTTTTGCCTGAGGAGGGCATGTGAGCTCAAAAGCTTGCAAATAAAGACTTTTTTTTGCAGCTATCTTGTTGGTCTAATAAAAGATATTGCCTCTACCAAACTGATTAGTGAACACCATACATTCTGTACACTAAATGGGTACATCTATATGTGCAATTAATGCAACTGATTATAGTCCAGCAGGAGTAAATGAATCCTGATGTCACCATCTACATGTGCATTTATATTTACTGAGCTGCTGGATACTGCTTCTTTCTGATGGGACTAATCAGAAAATTAGTACAGTAAATTAGTCTACTGCATCCCAATTGCTGCACATGTGGAGATGATGATGCTTTACTGTGTAGTAAATTAGTCTGCTGTGCAATAAAATGTCTCATGTAGACATGCCCAATGAGGCAAGGATATTGTGGGAGAAATGGATGTGATAATATAATTAAAGACTGTGTTATAAGGCACATGTATACGGGTCTGAATTAAGGTTGTTTGGACTACCTAAATTCTAGAAATTCCTCTTTTGGAGTACTTGAGTTTGTAACCCTATTAATGTTCTTGTAACACAAGTTTTGCTCATATTCAATTTGCTGTGTTATATGGAAGGAAGAAAGGAAACACAAACATGCAATCATATTAACATTAAAGCACATTGCATAACAGTAAAAACTGTGGTGGCTGCATAAAAACTACAGCTTCTGGAGACTCTGGGGGCTAAGAGACAAAGAAGAAGGAAACCAGAAGTGGTAGAAAGTATAAGAGCAGCAGGTAAATGCAGAGGAAACTGCAGCAGAACACAGACACAGTGGCAGAGGATAGCATGGCTAGAGATGCCGGGGCAGTAGTGCAACTAGGACTGTTGAACTGTAGCAGCAAAACTTGGATGTGTGAACAGCAGTTGAGCACTCTCAGGATTGGAGACTGGTTTGGGACACCTCAGAAATAGTGCCCCAAACACCTCATAGGTGACACCTCATAGCCTGGCTCTGATGCTACGGCTCTGCAAATTGGTAACCTTTTTCCCTCAGCCCCAAGGTCTGTCTACCCACATCTTAACACTGATATCCAATTCTTTTCTGTAACTTCCTGATCTATTTCCTGACTGCAAATTGGTGCCTCCTTGCCGTCTGCCTGAACTCCACAATTTCCCACCTTCTATAGTCCTGGTCTCCCTCCATGGATTTCTTAACCTTCCTTCCCTTTTAGCAGAATTTAGCAGAATTTGCAGATTTGATAGAATTTGACAGACTGCATCATGGGCACTTCTGCTATGGCCAGACTTGTGCCTGCCTGAATACTCATCCCAACCTCTTTGTCTAATCAATACCAGTTTTTTCCTCCATCTACCCTTGTCAGATCATTTTCTCCTCCGCCGCCATTTCCTTCCCTCCATGCTTACCCATAGGCCTCCCATATCCACCCATGTGGTTCCCAGACCTAATCTTCTTGTCCAGCCAGCCCTTGTCTCAAGCAGTACCTGACGTCCTCCCCAGCTACCTAGAGGTTTTTTGCATTCTCTTTGAATCAGAATAGATTCTGCTTGTATGCCCATACTGTGGTCACTGAGAAGAGAGGAATGATAAGTTCATGTTCTTGCTGGTGATCTCTAATCCCGTGCCACCTTAGAACAGTCATTGTAGTCCTGTCCTGAATGAGGTTCATTAGTTTTGTGAGGATGATACCTACAAAAGGGCCTGTGAAAGCCTCGAACATGCTTAATGAGGATGCTATTAGAATCTCCCTCAGAGACCATGTATATGAAATGCATTATAAATGCCTTAAAGACTTACTAAATAATTGTTAAAGACTAAAGGCCCTGGGAGCTCCATGCATGGATACATTTTGTAGTTTTGCCTGCTTGCTGCCGGGGGGAGGGGGAGTGGGTTGTTTAGTCTTTTTTCTTACAAGAAATGCCAGCTGCACTGTAGCACTTAACAAGCATTCAACCTCCCTCTGATAACAGTCCACCCTGCAACTCCTTGCAACCTTTCCAGTAAGTAATGCCATTACTCCATAAAAAAACCCCAAACAGCATCCCCATGCTGAGGTGGGTGTGGTCTCTGAAAACACCCCCCAACTGCCCACCCACCCCAAGGAAAACATGACACATATATAGAGCAAAAAATAAAACACTTTGTTAAAAAAATAGGATGTTCTTCCCCAGCAGCTTCACAATATAAAATATAAAGTATATACAAAGTGTAACCCCCCCCCAAAAAATAAATCCTGCAAATATGAAGATAAAGTTCTATCTTTCACTCTTCATTCATTACTGGTTGCTATGAGTTCCACCCATGAAAGTTTTCTGCAAGGAAGAGGAAAGAGGAAGAAGAGGAAGAGAAGGAGGGTTTGGAGCACAATCAAAGAAACGGGCTTTTCCTTCCCTCTCCCCAAACACACACACAAGGTGCATATCCTGGGCATTGGATCTGGCAAGCAGTGTCCTGCTCCTGGACTTTTGTTCATGGTTCTGAAATGGAATGTGATGAAGTTCAGAAGGTTTGCTGAAGAAAGTCATGTAACCACTCACTCCGAAGTTTCAAAATACTTGTAAAAAACATACTGGATGCTGCAGCTGTCATCAGAAGCAATGTCCACTGCCATGGCAGTGCATGACAGACGGTGTGGGGGGTGCAAGTGGAAGGTACATGGCAGGGTGGGAGGACAGGAGGGTACATGGGCCTTGGTGGGAGGACATACACTATAGGTGGTGTGGGGGGTGGAATAATTATGAGGGGTAGTAAATTAAATGATTATTGGCTTCCCCCACTTTTTTGTTAAAATAATATTTTTGCTGAGTGGATGGCTGACCCTGTGGCTACTCCACTCCATGGCGTACTGTGAGACAGGAGAGAGGGGTGAGGAGTGAAGGAGGGTAAAAAAAAAAGAACACACAGTGGCACCTACTGGCTAAAGGCCAGAACACAGCACCCTCTTGTGGTGAAGGGGATTAATTAGAAGTCTTTGTGGTCTCTGGCTGTTTGCACAAACAAATCCACAGTTGGGGTGGTGTAACCGGAGAGCGCCACAAATTAACATATCTCTGAGTAGTGTTAGTTTAAAGTGTTAAATGTACTTTTACAGCGGTGGATAACCCATGTTATGCAAACACAAACACAGTTGTATTGGTGTAAATGGGAAATATAGTTTAACGTACATATGCCCTTTCTCTGTATAGAATGTAATTATTGGGAGATCATCTTAAATTCATATTCATTTTGGATTTAGGTAAATATGGTCATTATAACATTTTGAAAGGGTAATTGTTTTTAATGTGAATACTATATATTTTCAACTTATATTGTGGTGTACCTTAAAGTTATGTTCTTGAGTGTAGAAGATGATGAAATGGCCTACTTAAAAACATCTGATTCACTGTTTCAAGTTAACTGTGACCTTTGTGACTTTTCAAGAGACATTTAAAAGCAAATATGAAATCCACTTTTAGCTATGCATTTAATTTTAAAACATATACAAAATAATCTAGGTTATACATACCATTATATATAACATTTTAATAATACCAAGTTGTTGAGCTGTCTATGTATTTAAAATTGTTTTTACATATGACTGAAGTAATGTATGGATTTCTACAATAAGGTCCAAAAGTTTTTGGATCTTATTGGAGAAATAAACATCTCCTTTCTTCTTCTTAACCATGAGAAAAAAAATGGTTGAGATTTTTATTTCAGCATTTCAAAAAGTAACTTACCAATTTCAATTATTTTCATCTGTCTGAATGAACGCTTCACTCTTGTTCAATACGTAGCAGTCACGGGTATGTTAACCATGGCTAATCTGACTATACTACTTAGGCCAATTAAGATGCCAATGTGTTGACTTTATTTCTTTAAATAAAGAACTGGTCTCAAAGAGTCACAACAAGACAGAAAATCATACACAGGATTAAACTATTAGTGAGAATATACACAACAAACAACAAATATATACAGATATCTACATGAAATAGATCAGATCAGGATTTAACCAAAAAGTTACTTCAAAATCATTGCACAAAGAGGCTTGTGTGCAAATAAATCTGTATCTCACAGGACATGTCTACATGTGCACTTTAATGAGCATTAGCCTACTCAATGCGCATTAAAGTGTCACAAAAAACTTCATGCTTTTGCTAATGTGCATTGAAATAAGTTAATGCATCTTTTCTAGGACCTCACAATGGAGGCACTATATTTAATGAGCATTACCAAAAGCACATCAATGAACTTGTAAATGCATCCACAGTTGGCTGGTTGCCAGGTAACACACACCAGTCACAGACTGTCTTTTACTAAGCAACTTTCCTTCTCATTTACCCTTTCAAAACCAATCCCTTTCAATCCACCAACTCACTCACTTCTCACTTAACAATACTACACTCTTAACTCATCTCCTGATGTACACAGAGACCTTTCAATCTACTGCTTCCCAGGACTCCTTCTATAACTAGCAGAAGCCAAGTCAATCACACACATAGGGTAGGGTTATAGATTTCCCCAAAGAGAAGACCCAGAACTCTGTTCTGTCAAACTTTGTAAAGGGGCAAGTCACCTGATCAATGACTGACAATCATCCAAACACACCTATCAATCATTCCTTCTGATACAAGTCCATACCATAAACTCACACCCACCAAACAAAATCTTAATCACCTTAGAATTCACACTATTACTCATCTGTCAATCATCCAAAACAATCCCACCACTTCTGAGACACTAACCACACTGTAACAGGGGTCCTGCTCCAGGCTCGTCTCACTGTGGCCTGCCCACCTTTTTCTGGGCTAACCGCCCACCTTCTCTCCTACCATGCCTTGTTGTTAATTAGTTAAAAGATGTAATTAAATGGGAGGCTGCCTGTTTTCTGCCCTGGTGCCAGGGGCACTATCTACACCACAGCCCAAGCCTCGCTGATGGCATCTAGATGTTATCATACTCACCACCACCCCTACACTGGGCCTCAGAATCCTCCTAATCAAACCCCACCTGGATTTCTCTCTTCAGTTGGTCTCATTTGTCTTTATGCTAGGCAACATAGCTCCCTGAACCGCTCCCCCTTTGGGTGTGGTCCACCCTAGACCTTTGGCTCACTAGCCCTGGCTCACCTCCAAGCCAGTTGGAACCCCAGGCCCTGAGCTCTTGGGTGTGCCTTGCAGCAGGCCCCTGGCCCTTTGACCCTTCCGGTCCTGGCCCCAGCATTGACTAGTCAGGGGAAGTCCAGACAGGTGTGTGTCTATGGCCTTTTCACTATCTCCAGGGTCCACCCTCCAAACCCTACAAAGGGGTAATCCACCTGGTTGTGAGGGCTAGGGGTTAAGGTGTTCTGACCCACCTTTCACTGGGGGTGGTAATGGGCCTAGCATCTCCTGGAGCTCCTGGACCACTGAGAGCCCCACCAGGCCACCCACTCCTAGCAGAGTGCAGTTTTAGGTCATACACAGGACCAGGAGTGTCCTGACCATCCCCTATAGCTCCTCCCTTACCTTCAGATGATACCAGCAGTCCTCCAGCCAGGCAATGTTTTTTCCTGCTCTCCAGCCACAGAGCTGCCCTATTTATATGGGCAGCCCCAGATTCAAAATGGCTGCACTCATCAGGCACCTTGCAGCTGCCAGCTCCAGGCCCTTAAAGTGGCAGGCACAAACAGTGCCCTGCCACACACACATGCTCACTAATGCAAATCAGAGCATTACCTCATAATGGTGAGAAGTTTATGATCTTCTTGAACCTTCTCAACTTTGTACAAATGTTCATGCCCAACTTCATTCAAACTATGTAAATAACCAACTAAACTTGAGACGAGAGTACACATGCAATCTACTAAAACATCATTCCAACAGGTAAACTTCATAGGGTTAAAAAGTATGGGTCCAATTCACATCAGTACTCAAGAGATAAGCACATTACTACTTTAAAGAGTGTTAGAAATTTTTTAATCTAGGGTGGAGATGGCAATCATTCATGAAACCAATATTAGTAAACATGGCTTATAAATAGAATGAAAAGTGTTTTAAAAGAGTCATATTCTTCTCAGTCTTATAAGATTTTGGTTTGGATTTAGTTTCAAGCAATGGAGCTCAACATTTTGGAGTGGTGGTCCCTGGTGCTTGTGACCTGGTTGCACAAAAGGCTGCCACTCCAGTAGGGGAGATAGGTAAGGCAGGGAAATTTTGAATAAGAATAATTTTTTTAAATAGTATATTTCTTTTTCATAAGTTTTATAAGTTCATTTTAGAATTTCAGTTATATGATAGAATTTTGGAATTTCATGCTGAGGTTCCTAACTACCCAAACATCTATAAATCTATGAATCCTTTTTATTATAAGTTATAGTATGTCAGTATCAGTAACAGGTAATATGTACAACTATTAGTGAGAGTCATAACATAGAAATATTCTATTAAATAAAACTCATAAAGCTATATAGCTATATAGTTTGGGTAGTTAGGAACCTCAGCAGATCACTGAGTCTGACCTCCTGCCCTGGGCAGAAAAGAGCACTGGGGTCAGACCCCAATCAGGTGCATGTCTAGCCTCCTCTTAAAGACCCCCAAGGTAGGGGAGAGCACCACCTCCCTTGGCAGCCCATTCCAGATTCTGGCAACCCTTACCATAAAGAAGTTCTTCCTGATGTCTAACCTAAATCTGCTGACAGTTTGTGGCCATTGTTCCTGGTTACTCCAAGGGGTGCCCCGGTAAATGGAACATCTCCTATTCTTTGCTGCCCCTTCCCCACCCCAATGAATTTGTAGGCAGCCTTGTAGCGCTTTCTCTGCAGGCCCCTAACCATATGAGGGGCCCTCCTCGGAACACCCTTGACATTGTTCACATCCCTCTTGAAGTGCAGCACCCAAAATTGGATGCAGTACTCCAACTGTGGCCTATTTAATGCCACATAGAGAGGAAGTATCACCTCCCTGGACCTGTTTGTCATGTACCTGCTAATGCATGATAAAGTGCATTTAGCTTTACTGACCACTTCATCACATTGATGACTCATGTTCATCTTGGTGTCAACAATGACTCTGAGATACTGGTCTGTTGCTGGGATGCTGAGAAGGACCTTCCCTAGCCTGCAAGCATGCTGGGGATTGCTTCTCCATAGGTGAAGCAGCTTGTACTTGTCCTTGTTGAACTGCATCCTATTCTGTTCCACTCACATTTTCAACCTGTCCAGATCAGCCTAGATTAGTTCCCTCCTCTCTAGTGTGTTAACTTTACCCTATAATTTGGTATCGTCTGTGAATCTGGACAGAATCTTTCCATACCCTCATCCAAGTCAGTGATGAACACATTGAACAGCATAGGTCCAAGGCATGAGACCTGTTGTACTCCACTGTCCACATCTTTCCAGGTTGATACCAACCCATCTATCACCACTCTCTGGGTACAACCCCTAAGCCAATTTCCCACCCACCTGACCATGTGAACATCTATGTCACAGTCACTCAGTTTATCTGTGAGAATAGAATGAGATACCATATTGAAATATTTGAAATTTTCTGTTTTTATAATAGCATGAACAGCTGCTAGTTAGATCTCATTCAAACTTCTTAATTTTTTTTATAGATGAATGTCTTCCATTTGTATTGCAATGAAATTGTTTGACAGTGTGACACTATGTCCTCAATAATTGAAAAAATGTGATAGTGACAACGATAGAATATTTCAGCTAACAAATTGTCATACTATGACATGTCTAGTAATTAAGGATCTAATTGCATGTTATGAAATAATGTAAGGATATAATAAAAGTAAAAATCTCATAAAATATTTTCAATAAAGCTGGAATTAAAAAAAAAAAATAATAAGTGTTTCAATTCCCAAATCCCCAGATAGCTGTATTCATATCCACTGAATTAAATGCACCTTGGATTATATATGCAATGTGTTTTAATTAACCTTCTATTTCTTACTTGGGAGGAGAGAAACAGTTTTAAAAGTGTATCTTATTGGGCGCATCTATGAGAGACACTTTACTGCACAGTCAATCCAATTACTGGGCAGTAAGTATCTGCATCTACACGTAATTGACTCTAATTGCGAGTAAATTTGCTAACTGCAAATGCAAGTAGCAAATTTACTTAGGATTAATAACTATGCAGTAGTGCACATGTAGACACCTGCAGCTGGGCAGCAGGGGATGGGAGATTTCTCCCTTCCTCCAGAAGCTGCCTGCTGCTGGGATGGGCTTTACTATTGAAGCCTGGGAAGAGACAATGTCCTCCTGCCACAGCAGTGGGGATTTCCCAGCCCAGGTCCCATGACTGTGGGATCTAGGATGGGAGATAAGGATCTTCCAGTGCTGGCCCCATCACCACAGAACTGGCATTGGGAGATTAAGCATCTCCCAGCACCAGCCCTGCTCCCATAGCAATAGGACATTATCCCTCCCTGGGTTCTGGTGGCAGAGCGTGCCCCAGTAGTAGGTAGCTCCTGGGGGCAGGGAGCAATATCCCAGTGGTGGCAATGTGGGGGTCCCCGCCTAGTCACAGTGCTAGGTTCTCCCCACTTGTCTTTGGGCACATTCCCCACCAGACTCTTCTGCCATAGTTTGTTCTTAATTAATGAGGATGTTAATTAGGTGGGAGGCTGCCCATTTTATGCTCCAATGGCAAGGGACGCTATCTGTGGCACCATACCTCCCCTACACCACAACCCATGCCTAGGAGATGGCATGTTACCATGCTCCCGACCTACCGCTGGAGCAAGCTTAGGCCAGTCCATCAGGCCTCAGTCACACACACATTCATACCGTCCACCTCTCACTCAGGCTTCATACACTCTACCTTCTTTCACAGGGTCTCTTTCATCCACAAAAAACTTATTCTGCTTTGCTCCTCCTTGGAGAGGGCCCCTTAGGCCATAGAATTATCTAGTCCATCCCTCAGGTGGGAGACATACCATCTTTTGGGCATCTCCCACAAACCACACTGGGGTAGTGGCCAGCCAATTACCCATCTGGGTCTAAGCTTACTTTCACCCTTGTACATATAAACATACTGGGCACTCAGCCCTCTGGGGCTCTTCATTTCCACCCCTTTCTGGGGACACCCCTCACCAGGACATTCTTATCCCCTTCACTCAAGGATCCACACTGCCTCCTTCACTCAGCACTATTTATCTCTGTCCCCCTCACTCAGGGATACTCACTGCCTCCCCACTTGGAGCTACTCATCTCTGCCCTCTTCACTTGAGGCTCCACACTGCCCCCTTACCTGGGGCCACAGGGCTTTGGTCCCTCATGGGCTCAGGTGGCCATAGCTGTGCCTGGCCCCAACTCTCCCTCCTTGGGGTCTCTCACCCCACAGGGCTGAGAGGGCAACAGCAATGCCTGGCCCCAACTGCCTTTGGTGTTGTGCAAACCCAGGAGCTGAGGTTAAGGCATCCCAACCTGCTTTCACCACAGTGATAACTGGTCTGGCATTTCCTGGGGGCTCCTGTGCCACTGAGAGCCCCATCAAGCCACCCACTCGCAGTAGGGTACAGTTTTAGGCCATGCCAAGGACCAGGAGCTTCCTAACCATCCCCTACAGTTCCTGCCTTTACCTCCAGGATGTCATAACACCTTACAACCAGACAATATTACTACCTCCCCAACCAGCAGGGAACTGAACTATTGATATAGGCACCCAGGGATCTAAAATGGCTGCCTCAATCAAGCACCTGCTGGCTGCTTGGCTCTGGTCTTAAAGTGGCAGGCACCCACAGTGCCCTGCCATACACCTTCCCCCTTTAAATGGTAACCAGGGGAAGGTTTCCCCTGCTGCTTCTCCAAAACAGGCTCCTTAAGTGGCGAGCACCCAAAGAGGTGCTCTGCCACACCAGCCATCTCCAAGAGACAGCTGTCTCCTGGCCCAAGGGCTAGCACTCATGGAAATTCTGGAGCTCTCCCTAGCTGTGGCAGGAGCTAGTTGCAGGGCTGCAGGGTGTGGGAACAGTATGCTGCTAGCAGCAGCAAATCTGACACATGGCCAGAAGTGTCTACTCTTGAGAAGCTTACTCAAGAGTAAACTGCTCTCAGATCTTTTGCACATTTAGATGTTGCCCATGAGGGCAAGGCATACCTTGAGGAGAAGCATCCACTTCTTCCTCCTTCTTGCTAGTAGATTCTTGCTACGCTTGGTGCCAATAAGATGCCAGAGGACAGCAGCTTGATATTCCCCTAGAGAGAGAGAAAACAACACCAGAGGAAACTGGGCTGGAGCAGATGGAAATCCTGCAGCTCCCGTTCTTCTGTCTTGATTGCTGGGGTATCCAACCTGATTAGAAAGCACCAGTGACTAATTAACAAAACATAATGTTAAGCCAAGGGAGAGAGTGCCCGCATTCTTCTTTTACTCTCTCCCTCCCTTGGATAGGGGCTCCTCTGAGCCCCTGAGCCTACCAGTCTCTTCCTTGCTCCTGGAGTTTCAGTCTTGGGTGGGATATGGCCATCCTTCACTCTGCCCACTGGCTTCCAATTTCACTTCCCCCTCACATCCTGGTCCACTGCCTGGCCCTGGATATTGTTCCAGCTGTTGTGATCCCCCAATCTACTTCACCTGTCAAAGAGGGCTATTGTATGGGTGTGTTTACACATGCTATTAGGGGGCAGTAATAAACTGTGGAGCCTATTGTTCTGCAGTTTATTGCTTCTGAGTAGTTCCCAAGCATTCAGTTTACATGTGTCCCCAGACTGTGCCACACTGACTTGGGTAGCAGCAGCTCTGGTTGTCAGGGAGACTAAGATAGCAGGGAGATCAGGCTCAGTGTGCTGTGGAGGGTGCTTCAGTGTGGGACTAGTGGCAAGCATCCTTAGCACTGAAGCACCCTTGTACCCTAGCCAGCTGATCAATGTCTACATGTGTACTGCTATGCATGAAAAAAACTTCTCAGCAGGGTACTATTTGTATTTACAAGTAGTGTTCTGCTGCAGAGTTTATCAGTTTTGTGCACCCTAATAGGGGTGCACATGTAGATGCCAAGATGTTTACTGCACAGTTAATTAGTCAGTTGTGCAGTAAACATCTCACATAAATGCACCATATATAAACCAATTTGATACTGAACAATGCAAAAGTTTTCAAATGGAAGAGCTACTCAGTAGAACTGTTTGAATACTGTATGTTGTTTGAATACTGATAATGAAAATGTTCTACAGATTTGATTAATCACTTTCAGCTAGTAAGAGGTTATGACCCTTTTGACAGGAAGTGCCTTGCACAAATCAGCATACCAAATGAATAATATCAGAGGCATAAGGTTTCATAATCATGCAGTAAAAATGCATTAACATTTTGAAGATGTAATAAGAGAAATTAAAATTAAAAAGTCCATATTTAGTAATAGGTATCCAAGATACTGGACTGTGCTCTCAACGTCCAAAATAGAAAGGATAAATTATTTAACTCAATGTTTCTCACATTGGTAATACCTTATATATATGGATAAGGTATATATATATGGTAATACCATATATATGTGGTATATATGTATATGTATATTTATACACACACACACACACATGCACACACACACACTCCTTCATAGGAGGGTTGAATCCAACCCCTTCCCAGGAAAGCACTGTAACCATTAGGCCAGAGACAACTGTTCAATATCTTCATTGGCGACTTGGACGAGGGGGTAAAAAGCACCGTGTTCAAGTTCGCAGATGACACTAAGATGTGGGGAGAAGTGAGCATGCTAGAAGAGACAACTAGATCTGGATAGGCTACAGAGGTGTGCAGATGAGAATAAGATGAGTTTCAATACAGACAAGTGCAAGGTATTACACCTGGGGAAGAAGAACCAGCAGCATACCTACAGGCTGGGGGACTCCCCTCTTGTCAGCACAGAGACATAAAAGGATCTTGGTGTCACTATTGATTCCAAGATGAACATGGGATGCCAATGTGGGAATGTGGTCAGGAAGGTTAACCATACCTTGTCATGCATCCATAGATGCATCACGAGCAGATTCAAGGAGGTGATCCTTCCCCTCTATGCAACATTGGTCAGGCCACAATTGGAGTACTATGTCCAGTTCTGGGCACTACACTTCAGAAGGGATGTGGCTAGCATCAAGAGGGTCCAGAGGAGGGCCACTCACATGATCAGGGGGTAGGCCCTATGAGAAGAGGCTACAGGACCTGAATCTGTTCAGCCTCCACAAAAGAAGGCTAAGAAGGGATCTG
Source organism: Crocodylus porosus (assembly GCF_001723895.1). NCBI lineage: Eukaryota > Metazoa > Chordata > Crocodylia > Crocodylidae > Crocodylus > Crocodylus porosus. The sequence continues at coordinate 137,421,653 of NW_017728886.1, forward strand.
GTGGGCATTTACAAACTTGCCAAAGGGGACCAGCAGGCCATGGGAAAGTCCCTGTTCCCTCGTGCACTACCAGGAGTAACAAGGAATAATGGCCATAAGCTGTCTGAGAGTAGATTCAGGATAGACATCAGGAGGCACTACTTCATGGTCAGGGTGGCTAGGAGCTGGAACCAACTTCCAAGGGAAGTAGTGCTTGCCCCTACCTTGGGGGTCTTCAAAAGGAGGCTAGACAATCACCTAGCTGGGGTCGTTTGATGCCAGCATCCTGGCAGGGGGTCAGACTTGATGATCTGCTTAGGTCCCTTCTGACCATACCTCCTATGAAACTATGAAACTGCAAAATACATGTAAAGTGGAAAAATCTGCAACTACATGACTAAGTACATGCAATTTAGGCAGATAAAATGAAATCAGATGTCTTGGTAAAAAAGTGTAATGAAATCTGAATTCTTTACCAGTACAAAAAAATTGCAAGTAACAGTGGATTTATGAATTTTGCATTATGCTATTCATAAATTATAAGACAGCAGAGCATATTTTTCTATGCATATTTTTCACCAAATATTTTTGGAAAGGGAATGAACTGGGATTAAGATTTACGTTATTGTAATTGTACCAGCACCAGTAGATCATGTGATATTTTTCCTTCTCTCTGACTGAATGACCCAAACCTTAAGATTTTGGAGCATATATTTCTTGTTTAGAACAAATTCTGAAAAATCCTTAATATTGTTTGTAAATGTGTATTTCCACGAGGTTCAAGTTAGTAAAACCCCATTACAATATTTGCGGAAACTACGGCATCCGACAGTCAAAATGGATATATTTATAGATTCCATGGAAAGAAATCTTTCAATACTTTCCCAAACCTATCTTGCTACTTCCCAAACTGAGGAGGCTTATTTGAACTTCCCTAGTATGGCTATGAAAAATATAGACCTCAGTAGGGTTCTGTTCATTCTGATAACTAAAAAGTTTGAAAGAGTTTCAAATGCTGATAAGTTTTTCTGGAGAAATCTCTATGACAATTAATTATATTTTCTTAAGCTGCCTAAAGACAATATTCTAGCTCAATTATAAAAATATCTAGAATTGATTCAGCTGAAGTATTTTGAAATAGTATGAATCTATGCACACATATGTAAAATAACTGCTTTTTAAATTGATGCTACAGTTTAAGCTATGATTTACTATGAATAAAAGTAAAGGGTCTTTGGTGTATATTTTATTTGTATTTGAATTATACCTACATAGATCAGATATCTAAGTAATCAAAGAAGTACTCAAAGAAGTACATAGCTTGCAAGATGCTTATAAAGTGAGTAAATTTGGTAGGAACAGAGATTAAACACAAATTCTGATCATGTTTGCACCACAAAGTTACTTTTCTGTATTTCAAGGTATTTGACTAAGAACATGATCTGTACAGACTTTCCCCACTGTCAACACACACATATGCACACACCTACCATGTATTTTCCTGAATAATTCTTAGACATATTTGCCTTGGTTTAAATTAGATAAAATTAATAGAGCATAAGGGGTAGGAGTGGAAACAATAACTGTGTACAAATATTCAGTTCTAGCAGTGGAAAATTTCCACAGGTAAAAATGATTCTAGAAGAGAAAGCAGTACAAACATCCAATCTGCAAGCAGTCCCTTGCCACTTTTCTTGTGCCTTCCCTAGTTTGGGGAGATCATGGGCTGTGTCAGTACTTTTGTTCCCAGGGTGACTGGAACAATTGAACAAAATTCCTGCCTGCTTCTCACACCAGGAATTCTAGCATGAGAAGCAATCAGGGGGCTTCATTGTTCTCTGCCTGGGCTTCCCTGCCTGTTTCTCACACTAGCTACTTCAAAATGAGAGAAGGAAGCAGGGAGCAGCTTGTGGATGCTCCTTTTTTTGCCACCCCTCCCAGTCTTCAGGAGGGGTGGAAGCAGCTGCCCTCAATGCCTTTTCTAGGCTAGAGGAACCAGGAGGAGCTATGCGGGGTGGGGGGGAGTCTGCAGACATTCAGTCTTCTGGGAGAAAGTCTCCTGAGAGAAATTTCTACCTCATTGTAGTTAGGTTATTTTTCTCCCAGAGTGGCCATTTTTGCTCCAGGGAAAAAGAAAAACGCTTGGCTATCTGTACACTTTTGATTTCTACTGAGAGAATGGCAATTTTCCCAGTAGGAACTGAATGTACACATACTTGACAAATAACAAATAGGAGTAAAAGAGCCATGCATATATGAACCTTGTTAGATACGTACCATGAAGTTGTATTCCTTTGGTATATCAGCCATCAGTAAGTTGAAATTGCCAGAAAAGCAAAGAATGAAGAGCATAATTGAGCTGAAGTAACTTGTAAAGTGAAGATTACTTAGGTAGAGTTACATCATTTTCTATTAGCTCTATTAGTTTTAAATAAAGTAGTTATGCAAATTTGAGTGTCAGTGAAATCTGGGTGTGTCATGTTATACTTATCCCTATTGTTTTAGAAAGAAGTAGAAACAAAAAGAGGCATGGTTAAGAAAAAGTGAAGAAAAACATCATTTAGAATCCAAAGCGCAACTGGCCCAACCACTAAAGAGGATATTACCTGGAAGAGTAGTGAAAGAAATGATGCAATAACATGGTCTGCAAAAGAAGTGGCTGGGGAATAGAGTAAAAAATGCCTGGCTAAACTCAAGTAATTAAAGACCCTGTCAATCAAGAATATAGCTCAGGGAGCTGAAATTGAAATGGCTTGGAGATTTAAGTGTAGTGGGATGTCTACAGAAGAGTATTTGGGATTTCTTATGTCTTGAAAGGAAGGCAAACTAATGAGATCCAGGACTAAAAACTAATGGGCTAATGGAAGTCCCAAGAGCACCTTCATAAAGCCCTGTGGTTATGAGTTGTGTTCAATAAAATAGTGATGCTGGGAGCCTTCTCATGCAAACCTGGCAAGTATATGTTCTGAAATAGAAGAGGAAATGAAGTTGATTTAAAGTCCCAGAAAAGTTGGTGAAACAGAAATACCTCTGACTGATGTGACTAGGAATTAATCTAGTAATCTGTAGTAGTCTATGGAAGAAAAAGGGTCCTAGTTTATCATTATGTAAAATGTTGTTTGAGTAGTCAGGAAGTTTGTAGTATATTTCTTCCTCAGAGTTCAAGCATATCAAAATTTGGGAAGATTTTAAATAAGTTAATCACACATTTAACTCACTACATCCCAACTGACTGATGCAAGTGAATTTACACATTTCTGAGCAGACAAATAATATATGCAGTTCACTTAATATTGTTACTGTATTTGAAGAGATAAAATAGTATAAAATTTTATTTGCATACCTCTGTTTTTTTAAGATGTACTTTTTCTAGGCCTCTCACTTTATCTGCCTTTTTGGCACATTGGCTTACAAGGCCCTGGGTGGTCATAATGCCAACACAAAAATTAAATCAAGTAATATATCTGTGGACCATAAATACTATATATGCAAATTTCCCCTCCCCCACACCCCCAAAAGGTCAAACTTTCACATTAATTAATTTCAGCACTTTATAACCTTTGTGTTCACTCCTCATGAACCTTGGAGAAATTAAGGTTTGTGTTTCACAACCACAACGATGTTTTTGAAAGACAATTTTCAGATTATATATTCAAGTATTCAGGAGATAAATTTTGTAATGCACACCTAACCATGCACACAGAAAGTGATATTTTCTATATGGGATACAACTGGAAGATATGAATATCAAAATGAAAATGTATAAATCAGGAAGGTGAGCAAATGACTGCAACCTTTAAATTGAGGACAGTATCCACACATACAAATACTTTGTGGGCATAGGCCAAAATAAAATAAAATTTAAATTTAAACTATCCAATAAATAATACAGACAAGGAACCCTTTCATTCTCTAAGTTTTCCCTTATTAGGAACCATGGGGTTAAAAATCTATGAAGAGCAAATATCTTGTGAAAGTGTGGTCCAAGATTAGCCAGCTAATATATGGAACTTCACAGTCTGATGGAAACTCTATGGAAGAACTTTGTGTTAAATTGCTAACTGAGGAGAGATTTCTGGCTCAGAGTTTGAGTTTCTGATTTGAATACTACACATGCAGTATTATTTATTATTTGGAAACAGTTACATAATTGGAGCCATGATTATCTTCTGTAATCTGCAGATTTTTTCAGTCTTATTGGAGGAATAATTTATTACACATTAAAAGTCATAACTGTAGACATTCATTTTCTTAAACCTGTACATATGAAGTAATATAATCATCTTACCAACAGAAAAATTCTATACTCAAAGGACAAATGCACAATAAAAACATGTACACTGACCTGCATTTATTCTCAATCCACTAAATGTGGCAAATCCTTTCCCATATTAGATACAGACTCAATTTGATGAATTTCCATTCAGACAAATTAACTCTACATGGGATATGATAGGCTATCACTTAGGAGATTAATGAGCCTCCAGTACATTACCCATAATGGTGGTCAAATTAATTAATTAAAAACTTGATCGTCATTACAAATAATGTGCCCAAGAAGTATTAATTTATTTGTTATCCCATATCATATTCTATGTAGAAATGAGTCAGATGAATTTAAGTTACATGAATACATTTATAGTACATTCACAGAGTAAAGCACTCTGTAGTTTAACCAAAATATATTTTACAGGATTGCAGTATGCCATCATTTTAATTATTTTGTTGCAATGACAGCGGTATACATGGATGTAGGAAAAAGGCACTAAATGGATAATTATATAACACAGGAGATAGTAGTGTGTGCTTTAATTTCAATACCTTTATATTTTGGGTGAAATTATTTGACACACTGGGGAACAAATAGAAACAGAATTCTGAAATTAACTGAAATAAAAATTAAATTAATTCATACCAACATAAAAAAAAAGAAAAATGTAGTCCAGGTTGCAATCCAACCTGAAAGAGATATACAAACCAATATTCTTTGGTCAGACAAATGTTATTGTTCAACAGCTAGTAGTATTCTTATTAACAATTTTACATAGATCAATACAGCTTGTTATTTAGCCAAGTTTTGGTAGGCACCTGTCTTGTACATGTTAGACAGTCTCAAAAATGTTGTTTAAAGAAAACCAAAATTTAGCTGTCTGTGTAAGCTAGAGTCACTGAATATTGCACCAATACTGAATATTCCAAAACTAGTTAAAGTTTTGGAATAGTATATCATATCACATTTCTAACTTTAAATGTACCTCAATTACACTGATAATGGTCTTTTAGCTAAACAAGAAGAATGTACTCATTGTTCCCTTCTTACTATAGGTCTAGTATTTGCTGTGAAGTATGGCTGCCATCACAAGCCATTAAACATATTTTTGTTTGGTTACTATAGGAGAAAATGTAGAGGGTAAAATTAATGCTAAAGCTATATATGTATTTATTAGAATGAAAGAATGGAGTATGGAAGCATTTTTTGAGATGTGCATTACTATACCAGAATGAGAGCATCTGTTTTAATTGCCATAACCTACTTAACACTTTCAGAGGATATGGCTTCATGAAATCACTAACAGAATTTGTATATAATACTTTACTTAAAAATATGTTGAATCATATTTCCCAAGGAAAAAAAATGCTACACCTCATATATTTGTGTGAATATGTTACACTCTGATGATGTACATAGTGGAAAAGATCACAAATGATTTAGCCTGATGCAAAAGGAAAGGAAAGGACATTAAACACAAAAAAAAAAGAGTAATCCTAGCCTTTCTGGTCAAATAAGACTGCCCCAAATGTGGAAAATAGGTTCTACACCAGTTCTGTTGAACTTTTCCCATGAAGGCATGTACAAACATTACCATTAAACTACTCTAACCAAGGTTAGGGTAATCTAAATGTCCCAGTGTGCAAGTGTTAAAGAGGCTAAGTTGCCCTATGAATGGTATTCCCAATCAGACTTAGTTCTTGTCTGACGTGAACTAACTTTAAATGGGCATGAAGTTAACGTAACTTATGAGGGTCAACCTAGCCTAGTGAACACTTACATACATTCAAAGGCCTACCCATGGGCCAGGCAGACCAGCCCTCTCCAAACCTGCCAGCTTCCTCCACCCCACCAGACACCTGTAAACCTATCAAACTTCTCTGGAGCTACTAGCCCCTTCCCAGCCCTCCCCACCCACAACTTGCTTGTCTCTGCCTGCCTGCCCAACCTCCTGGCATGTGCTGAATGTTTGCATGCATTGTAACCAATTGAAGTTTATATGGCTTAAAATAAATTGCCTAAATCTGATCCAGGTCCTGTGAATACTTTTGTGCACCCTGAGTGACAGGTTTAAGGCAATTTTAATCTGAATTCAAAAGCATTCCTGAGGGAAAACCTTACAATTTTATATTTCTGGGGTGCTTGAATCAAGAGTGTATTTAAGGAAAGATGGATGGGTAGACGGTAATAACACCTCTACTGGCTTCCTACCACTTTCTGTGAATATCTCTGGATCTTGACATTTTTACATGGTATGAGGAAGGGGTTATATCTGTAATTGCCTAACCATGATCCCCTCCAACTTAAATTCAAATCCTTACCTTATTTATGCTGGATACTAGGCTTATATCATAGCTCTATCTCACATGTTAATTGCACCGCAGTTGGTATTAGCAAACATAAAGTTAGCCATCGGGCCATTCTATTGATGATCTAAAAGGATTTTGTGATGGGAATATAGCTTTTGAAGCTCTCTCCGTGTACACTATTCTTATACAGTTGACCAACCTCCTTGCACAAGTGACTTTTCATGGATGGCACATACGATGAGACTACCTCATTTAGATACACTTCTGACTGCAAAGTTTTATACATTTTAAGCAACTACTAACAACTGCAGTTTTATTTATACTTCTATGTTGTAAATATTAGGAAGGTTGAAACAACATCCTTTTCCTTAATGATAGGCTGAAAAGCATTTTCCAAGGGATTGATTACATTATTATGAAAAGTTTAATATAAAAGTTAGACATATAATTCAACAGAATATGATATCCTGTTTCAGCCATCCTAGAGAACTCAATAGCAGGGATATTATTCAGTAATTTAAAAGTCTTCACTTAATATATTTATTTAACTTTTCAAAGAGAGATGGTGGATAGCATAGTGAATTCAAAGTACTATAACCTGGAAATAATTCTGAGATATTTTTATGTAAGAGTTTTTCTAAATTGTTTTGCAGGTAAGATTACTTGAATTTAGATGGAATTGCTGGGATATATCAAGGCTTGGCTTAGAAGATACACCATTTTTTGAAGCATTGTAACCAACTTTGTTTAGTCAAGCTCTTGATGTACTAGAAAAACTTTATGTTGAACTGAGTCCATATTTTTATTTATAGTGAAGTGAAGAAGTTAAGTATGGAATCTGTTCTTAATGAAGAGTAAGGGGGCAGCTGTCTTATTTCACCTTTGTGCAAATAAATGATAAAGAATCTCATCAACTCACACGGTCCTTAATCAGACCTTTGTCAGCAAGACTGCTAATGGAGGTGGCTGAAACATATAAACCTGTTCTTATAGCATGCTAATTTAGAAAGGATAATTTACGTGTTTTGTTTGTATTTTTATTTGATATTTGTGAATATTTATAAAACTGATGTTTTGAAAGTGGCACTGTGACTAAGTACAGACATTCAAAAGGCCCAAGGCAGAAGTTACATTGTCTTCTGTAAGTCGTATAATTAAGATTGGCACTGGACAGAACACACTCAACCTTTGGTTGAGGGGGCACAAGTCTCTAGATTTAGGTTCCACTATTTTTAAACCAGTTTCTGTGTGATATACTTCTATTCTGCCACAGGTATATAATGGTTTTGTGTGCCAAACTTCTGTTCTGTTATGCATATAGGCTGATTTCTGATCACTTATACTGGTAAAAATGTCTGAACCTGGTCTATCTCAGTAGTATCAAATGCCATTTGTTAAATAGGCATAAACATTATTAGACAAGGTCATAATAAGAGGCATGATAAGGAGGAAATTATCAGAAGCTTCTGCTGAAGCATACTGCAGTTTACTTTGCTAACAAGTTTCAGGTTTTTTATGACACAGAAAAGGTTCTATTCTGATAGGTTACTTTAACATAAATATATTGGCTTCAGCTATTTGAACAACATTCTTCAAGGTAATAATCTATCCCTGATTATCTGGATGATTTTCAATTAATGGCATTACCTAATGATTAGTTAAGGTAGTAAGTGACATTATAGAAAAAAAATTCTGGCACTCCAAGAAAGAAACAAAATGATATTTACTGGTAAAGAGTATAACAAAAAATGTTAAAGTTACTCATGAATTTTCTGTGGAGAATATTTGGGTACATTAGGGTGCTCATCAGCATGTACACCCAGATGGGGAGCAAACAGAGGCCAGTCCAGGATGCTCTTGTCCTGCTCAGCCTCCCTGCAGCATCCAAGGGGAGCTCTATGCTGCCCTGGGTGCTGCCCTGGGTGCCAGTAGGGGAATGGGGGTTAGGCCCGGGCTCTGGAGGGCAGGGGGAGCTGTCCCAGATCTGGGGACAGCTCTCTCCCAGCTGTGCAGAGATCAGGGCTGACTCTGAACTCCAGTGGGTGGGGTGAGCTGTCCCACCTCCAGAAGCAGCATCCTCCCAGCCACATGGAGATCAAGACCAGCCCCAAATCCTGGGTGGCAGAGAAGCTGTGTGGTGAGAGGGAGCTGTCCCAACTCTGAGGGAAGCTCCCTCCCAGCTGCACAGAGATTGGGGCCTGGCTAAACCTGGATCTCTATGTGGCTTGAAGGGAGCTTCCCCTCAGAGCTGGGACATCTCTTCCCCCCCCCCCAGGGCTCAGGTCTTAACCAGGAAGCAGTTGTGGCCCCCTGCTGCCTGGGCTGACAGGAAGAAATTTGCTTACAGTCAGTGTCTACATGTGCACTTCAGCACATTAGTTTAAAGCTCCACCTGTATTTGTGGGTACTAGCAAATTGCACTTTAAATTGATCTACTGCACAGTAATTGCTTCACAAACATAGATGGTGATGCTTAACTGTGTATTAGATTAGTCTAGTGTGCAGTAAAGCATCTTGTGTAGATGCACCCACTCAGAAATAAAAAAAATTCAGAGATTCAGAAAAAAAAATTACATAAACATTCTTGGACATAATAATCATCCCCTCCTTTCTGAGCAACGGAGTGGAATAAAATCCACTGACTTCTCTGCATGTGAATGAAGTGTCCTTATATATCAACTTTCTATTAAATGTTCCAAGGGTAAATGGATGAATCAATGAATGAACTTCTTTGATTTGCATACACTAAATGCAAATGTATATTTTATTTTATGCTAGATACTAAAACATGTCATGGTTTTCATATTGAGATTCAATAAAAATCTCCTGTTGGATACTTTGTGGCTGAGCTATAACTGAAAATGTTTGAATAAGAAATTTTCCACCATTAGCATAAATAAAGAGCACAGGGAATTTTCTTAATGGTGTTGGTCATGAACACACTGATTCTGTATTTGTCATTTAACATTAAGAGATTATATTGTCAGTTTATTCTATATTCATGAACCTTTCACTCAGTGTGTATGGCAGGGAGTTGGAGTTTGCTCCTGCTATGCTTGTTCTATGGAAGAGCCAATGCTGACGATCCAGTAGTGAAACTACAGTAAAAAGGGATGCAGGCCCTTTTAATGGGCCATGGGGGATTAACACAGGAAAATGAAAGAAAAACAAGGGACATAGAGATGAGGAAGAAATAAAAGACCCTTTGCTGTGGAGGAGAAAAAAGTGACCCCAAAAAGGGGCTGAGAGAAGGTACAATGACTTACCTGTGCTGGTGTGGAGGTGTTGAGAAGGGAAAAGGATAGAATGGTCTTCCCAGGAAGCAATTCAGAGAGAAGCTGGTCCCTGGTATTCTTGTAGTGGGTGCTGAGTGACAGAAGGGAGATTTCATTCATATCTGTGAATGAAAAGTAAAAGAAATAGAGGTTTCAGACAAAGAAAAAGTGACTAAAGAGTCACGCTCCTGCTAAGGGACAAGACCCATCCTGGGAAGGGAAGATCCAGGCAGGGATGATCTGACTGTGAGGTAGGAGTCAGCTCATAGGACAAAACAACATGATTGCTGAAAAAAAGAAGATTAGACCTATGATCAGAAGAACAACAGCTTGAGAAAGTACACCTGACAAAAGAACAGGGACTAAACTGGAAATGTATAAACCATCTAAGTGGGGCAAGTGACTTTGAGTTCATTATAATGTGCATTGCAAATAAAGGTCCCCTGGAGAAAGGGGAATTTGTTAGTAAATAATGACTCTGTGTTTTAAGTTATTATTTTGGGTTACAATCATTATAATTTAAGTAAGAAGACTAAAAATGGACAATTGGACTAAACTGAGCCCTGGGTTCAGAGCTTAAAGGAGGACACAGTAAGTCTTCACAGAGGACTCGTTAGTTGCCTAGTGCGAATGAGACCCCACGGTGGAAACAGACATGGTGTGAAGAAAGCTGGAGCCATGTACTTTATGCTACAAACCCTAAGGCCACATCTGTAAGACAGCCTACTACTGTATCCTTCTTCATCTAAGTAATACATCAAGACATGGCATGTGAGAGGGAAACAGGCTACCCAAACAGGAGAGTGACCTACGCATGTTACAGTGGGACACAGCAATACCCAAGATATTAAAGAACTGGGAGTTGGTTTTGGGTGGAACTCATCAACTTCAGTATTGCTCCATCTCAAAGTGATTTCATTATTATTTTGATCATCCAAAAACTCAGTTCTTCACATTATAGACATAAGCAAAAATGCAAGTTGGCCTACAGATGTGTAAAACACACAAGGCATGGCAAAGCAGTATCTATAATTTACCAAAAGTAAAAGATGTCACAATAATTAGAGTGAAGGTGTTTATGTTTTTTGTGGGGGAGGGGGAGGAAAGAACTACTTAATTATTCATATTGGATTAAGCTGGGTAGAATATCAAAGCTTAGGGAAAAAGCAGAAGAAATGGAAAACTGAGGACAAATCTGAAAAGCATACCCTAAGCATGAGTCTCTGTTATTCCCAGACACAGTGATTACAAAGTGATATAAACATAAAACTAATAACCAGACCTGAAACAATGTACTTCTGATTTTTTAACCCTGCCTCTGACACTAAGTCTGAATTTATACAAACCACTTAACCTTTCTTCCTCACTATTCTCTTCCATAAAATAAGTGGCATAAAGATAACTGTCCAACACTGTTTTGTGGGATTTGATTCATTAGTTCATTTTTCCTTTAAAAAAGATTCACAAATATTTGCTAGTATTATTTTAAATTATTTTGATTAATATTAATACAGTTCTGAAGAATATCATTTCAAAATGAGTAATAAACTTATCTTTTAGGCTAGGGACAGACATTACACATAAACTGGTGTAAGTGATCAGAAACTGGTTTAAACCTGTAACAGAATAGACATTCAACGCACCTAAACCAGTTTGAAATGGCCAAAATTGGTTTTAGATAAACCTGGTTGAATGTAGTACCAGACTTTTAACTGATTTGGCTCAAACCTGTTTATGCAATGTCTGCCCCAGACCTCTTGCTGATTTAAGTTAAATCAGAGACCGCCAGCATCCTGGCATGCTCTCTGGGCTGGGCTCTGCTCCAACTGAGCTGGCCTCTCCCCTCTGGTCTCTAGCTGAAGCAGAGCTGGGGTATGGCCAGACACTAGCCTGCCATGGTCCCTGAGCCAAATTCCTCCCTCCGACCCATCTTCCCCCACTGGCAAACCCTGAAGACTGCAGGTGGGGTTTGCCAGCCCCAGCTGCACCCTCATGGCTTACCAGCAGCCAGGCAGAGATGGAGTTAATTCTTCCCTCTATCCATCTTGTCTGCAGCCAAGGAGGGAATTAATTCCATAGCAGTCCTGGAGTGGGGGGAGAGGCAACACCTGCGCCTGTGAGCCCAGAGATAAGACCTGCAGGACCAGACTGAGAGGTGGGAGATGTTGGCAAAGACCTGACAATCATTACTCATATGAGCTGGAGATGGAGTTAAGGAAAGTTGCAGACAGTTTCTGTCTGGAAGTTGCAGACAAAAGAATGCAGAGAACTACATTTGCATTATAAAGCAGAACCTGTAACACCTGAACAAAAACTTTTCTAATGGCTGGCTGTAAGGAAACACTCTGCCCTAAGGATTTGTAAGATTTATGCAAGGTTTTCTCTTGTCTCCTGCTTTACATTTTAAGTTAGACTAAGTTGCATATGCTGTGTTTTACTGGGCTGTATTTTAGCTTAGGCAAATATTTTTGGTACTTCCCTGTTGTATGCTTTACAAATTTCTGTGTTCAACACATGCTTGTTTCAGAGAAGGGACATTTTCCCCATCCCCACTCCTCAGTCTGGTAGCATCTCTGCCCCCCACCCTCCCCCCAGGCTGGTATCCTGCGTGTCCTACTAGCTCCAGCTGGTACCTGGCTATGCCCCCTCCTTTTCAGCAGAGAGGGGTGAGAGCCTTGGAGGGTGGCTCTCTTTCCTCCCCTTTGGTAGTGACATCTAGCACCCCCCAGCTTATGGCTTGAGCCACTGCAGGCATGTGGCTGCATTTCCTGATTTAACAGAGAATGTCCATCCAGTTATTAATCAGTTTAAGCTGCACAGTTTAGACTAACTTGCAAAGAGTGAATCAATTCAGGCTCAGGCTTTTTGAATGTCTATCCCTAGCCTCAGGGTTATCAGTCTACTTGGTCAGGCAGAAATGGGAGTGTCAGTTGCTGGTCCACGTAAGTCATGAATTACACTTGTACCCTGTATATTTTTCTTGAGAGAATTATTCACTATTTAACTAACTGACCATATCTGATTTTTTTTTTTACTATGTCAGTGCCAATATCATCAGAATACTTACCATCATAGGTTGTTTTCAATTCTTTAATCTTGCTGTTAAGAGCACATCTGCTAACATGTTCACTGCTTTCTGGACAAATTAAAAACTGAATGTCAAATCATCATAATGAAGTAATATATCTAAAAGATCAGTGTAGATTATAAAGCTAAAGATGCTGAACACATAGCTGGATAATACAGCATTCTCCATTTGTTCTGAGAATGTAATTTGGGAAGGTTGCCAATGAATCTTACATTCCAGATGAGAGACAATTTACACTCCAAGGATACACTTTCAGAAAGTTGAAGAGATAACACAAATATCAGTTCTGTGGAAGAATGGTCAAACTGCTTTCATTTCTTCTACTACACTTTAATAAGTATAATAGACTTCAGTTCTTCCATTTTGACATAAAGTCAATAAATATATGACTACCTCTAATACAGTAATTCTCTGCAGCACAAATCTATAATGTAACCACTGACTCATACTGGAAGACATAACTGATAGACTCTGAAGGTATGTGTAGACATGTCTGTGACTTTAATTATGGACCTGATTTAAAGAACTTAATGGAGTTGGCAAAGGACTTCAGTTCTAATATGTTTGAAGTGTAGGCCCATCATTTTTCTTAAGTCCAGCTTCTGGCTCTAAATTGGTTGCTACAAGAACATAAAATCATTACTGCACTTGTAGTGAGCTAGTTTGGCACAAAAAAAATGTACATAGAAAAATATAGGTAATAGTTACTATTATACCACACCCTGGTTGAAAGCCTGACTGAAGTGATTCAAGAGATGAGTGATTCAAGAGATGAGATAATAAAGAGGGACTAGGATGAGTGGATGTTTTATCTCCCAGACTGGGGAGTACTTTGCTCTTCTAAGGGAGAGTTTTGATCTGTACTTTGTTTGGAGTGTGAGCAGGAAGGGCAGAGAATAAAGATGAGGAAGCTTACTAATATGCTGAATGAAAAATCTGACTTAATGAGATATTATGGTCAGATAGCCTGTGAAACTAAGAGAAGGTTGTATGGACGTCAGTTCTTTAAGGAAGTAATTTACAGAGCTACTGTTGGTCAGAGCCAGATTGGTCTAATGTAGTGGTTCTCAACCTTTTTAAACTTGAGCATCCCTTGGAAAACATCATCAACATTTTCACTTGATTTTTGACTACAGAAAAACAATGATTAGTGATACGGTGCTGTAAATGGCTACCTTGCCATGCAAACTAGGGGGTCATAAGTTGCCCAGCCCTGATGTTATCCATGTCACCCCTCATGTACTATTGGCTAAGAAAATTGTGTGCCTTAACTACAGTAGCTCAGTGGACAATTAGGATTTATTGGACATTTGCTTTACTCCTGTGGGTCCTTTAGTAAAAGAAGAAAAACAACAGGTCCAGCTAGGCTAAGGACAAGGCCTCAGCTATGATTTGTACTCCACACCATTAGCCTGTCTGTCAAATATTTATTCCCAAAGTATAATTATTTGCAAATTTCCATTATTTTATTTAGCATCGCTAAACAAATAGCTATATTAAATAAACATATTTTAGAAAACCATGAATAAGAAAGTTTACTCTACTCAAGCTTGAAACTAGAATATTGTTAGTAAGTAATTAGTAAGAGCCTGAAAAAACTGAGAAGTTGGATCCTTCCCTCCTCTTATTGTCTTATACAATAAGCTTCTCATTAACATAATTAATGGAAATGATGATAGTTTTAAGATCCTACTTCTTTAAACTTTTTGGGAGGTTCCATCTGAAAGGTATTAACGCACAGAAGTAGCAACATTTCCCTCAAGAGAACTGCTCACATGACTATGCATTAACAATTGATATGAATAAAGCTTGCATTCATTGCTTCTGATATACCAGATGCACAGATGGTGTTCTGTAAAACAGGAAGCCACTGTGGTTTGGTAGGAGGAGAGGAACGGTGGGACAGGTCTACTGGTCTCTGTGGCAGGGGGACAGGGAATGAAGGATAGAACCCTGAAACTTAGCCCTGAAGGCCAGCCTACATGTCAGGTTGATATGGGAACTAAGAAGTGAGAAGGAGGAGGCAGCCAAGAGGCTGGCAGGGACAATGAGGGACACCTGGGCAGAGTAATGAACAGCCTGTCCCAGGCTGCTAAAGACAAACACAGGGATCCAGAAGAGAGGAGGGGAAGAAGCACCAGAGAATGGAGGGAACAACTGCTAGAGAAAGGGAATCCCTCCTGTGGGGAGGAAGCAGTTAAGATGGTAGTAGGACAAGGCTTAAAGAGTTACCCTGATAAGCCATTAAACAGGCGTAAGGTGGGAAAAGCTTTACAGCCTTAAATTAATGGACATGTAAGCCTAAGCACAGGGTTTAAAGAGATAGGGCAGTAGAGTTACCTCAGGGAAGGGGAATATGTTTTCTTTTTGCTGTGGGAGTTGAGGCAGCCTGATTTTATTTAGTTAGTCTGGGGAACTGGGGTGGGGAGATAAGTGAAGAGGAGGTACCCACAAGAGCCAGGGTGGGCTTACATATAAAGAAAGAAAGTGACAGAGCAGAGGAGTCTAGAGAACAATGGGCTTGAGGAGGCTCAGTGAGCCCTGAGAAGGGCAGTGCATACCAAGATCCTGCTGGGAGAAACCAAAGTATAGGAGACAGTGGAGCAGAAAGACCTAAGTCTGGTTGCCTGGACTGGGAACAAGAGAACCTAAATTAAGTAACAACAGATAACCACATTAACATCTTCATTAGCTGTAAGCAGACTCTCTTCTTAGTTAATACCTAATAGGATTTATATTGTGTAATGAGCACTAGAAAGGAGGTGAACTTTGTGCAAGATGAGATCCAAGGTGGGAAGAAAGCAGAGTGACACCTGTCCTGTGACAGTCTGCTCCATTTAAAAGAACCAAAATACATCAGAAATAGGGAACTGAGAAGGCAATAGCAATATTTCAGTAAGGGAGATTGGGGAAGAATGAAGAGAAAGCAGTCTGTAGGGTTGCATTTCATTAGCAGGGAAAGTGAAGGAAAGTAGAGCAGGTCCACAACTGCTTAGTTACTCAGCAGTTGGGATTCTTAAGTTGCCCATAAATCTCTGCCCTCCTTCACACTATTTGAAGTGCAGTATGGTCAAACCTGCTCACTGTTTTTTCCCTCTCATCTCCTAGAGAATAAACATCAGTTATTGATTAGCTGTTTGTGCCTGAAACCCTCTCTTGGCCCTTGAGGGGTAGACATTTACTAGTATGGTACTTCTAAGGCCTAAACTTGACATCAGCAGTAACAATCCTACAGAGAGATAAGGCTGCAGTCAGAACTATTACCAGAATTATTTGTGATAGTTGAGAATGGCAAAAACATGTAAAAATAACTGAGTTAATAAAGAAACCTCCTTTAAAAAGAGTTCTTATATTTAAGCATTATGGGATGAAGTGCATCAAAAGACAGGGTTCAGCGTTTTAGATCATACGTCACACTTCGATTTCTTATTATACCTTGTCATAATTAAGTAGATCTCCAAGGTTCAGAATTATAGCTAAATTAAGATGAGTACACATATTCAAATAATCTGGGAGAATTCTCCCAGGTTTTTTCTCCTTTTAGACAAACTTACTCAGAACCATGAATACAGACATTTAAATGCTGAGACCCTGAAAAGTTGAGAACTTGCAGTGCTTGCACTGTGAATCTAGAGGGTGACGCTATGCACACATCTCAACATGGTCCGCAGGCATCCTTCGTCTACCTGGTGACAGATGGCAGCAAAGTGTACGGCAGCCCCTATTGGTTGATCCAGACTGCCCATAGTCATCCTGTGTGTCCCTGCAGCATAATGTGGAGATTGTGAAGGTGGCATATTTTGCTCCCTGCTGAGCAGAATCAAGCAGACAACACACTGTCCCTTTGCGGGGTGGGTGGGGTGAGGGGAAGGATGCTGGGGGACTATGTTCTCTTCTGCAAGAAGACACAGCATATATATACATTTGCTGTCCTAGGGGAAAATCTCTAGGACATGACTTAACCCTGGTTGTTCCCAGGTTATTTTTCTTCTGGGTGGACTTTTTTACACTGAGAGGGAAAAAAAGCCTGAACATCTGTAAACTTATGGTTTCTCTTAGGAGAACAACAACTTTCCCAGGAGAAACTGAATGTCTGTGCAAGGCCTTAAGTTAAAATTTCTAGTTCATGAAATTTAGATTTGGTTTGAATACATACATTACAAGGAACTTGGAATTCCTGAAATTGTTGTTTGAGGCAATCTATGATGTGACTTACCCAGTTATAGATCACAGAATCCCCTGTAAGACTCTTGTGCTACAGCCTGGGTCAGCTCCACAAGGCTCAGGCAAGCTCCTGCCCTGTAACCCTTGTTAAGTGTTCTGACCCAGTAGTTACTACTAATCAAGGCCAACTGACCCACAGACCCCTTCCCTCTGATTGACTCTGAAGCTGCATTTAAGGAACTCCTTCAGCACCTGAGCCTCGCTGCATGAAACACTGGTTTTCAGTCTCTGAGCAGTTCCTGGCCCAGCAGTAGGGCTGTACAAAGCTTTGGTTCATGATTTGATTCGGTGGAGATATGGCCCAATTTGGTGGCCAAATCTTTGAATCCAAATTGAATCAGATGACCTTTTAATCTCTCTGAATTAATTCAGAACGCTTTGGATTGATTTGGAGAGATTTGGACAGAATCAGCCATTTGGACATAGAGACAGCTTTAAATGTTTCTTCTACATACCGGTAGGTAGTAGGGGCTCATGATTCCTGTGCTGCTGGGGTAGATGCAGTATCCCACAGAAGCACAGGGGGTTCCCCAGTGTACTTCGTAGCAGACCCAGAAGTGGACTAGAGCCATAATTTCATAGTTGGAAGGGTCAGAAGGAACCTGAGCAGATCATCAAATCCAACCCCCTGCCATGGCACTTCTGGTCCACTTCCTGGTCCACTAGGGAGCATGCTGGGAGGCCCCCACATGCCCCCCTGGCTCAGTGACTGGTGCCTCCTGGGTCTGGGAGAGGCACCCAGGATTCCCTTGTGGCCAATAGCCAGGCCAGGGGGGCCCCCTGCATGCTGCCCCAGACACGAAAGTGGACCATATGTACTTTGGGTCCACTTTTGGGTTCACTGCTGAGCATGCTAGAGTGTCCCCCACATTGCTGTGAAATGCTGCATCTTCCCCAGCACCACAGTGATCACGAGCCATGCTGCTACCTCAATGTATGTAGAAAAGAGTTTTAAAGCTGTGCCGAATCACTGATTCACCAAATCAGCATTGAATCGTCAGATTTGGATTCAGCTAATCAAATCAGGGCCAGTGATCTAAATCAGCAGATTGAATCACTGTCCCTAATTTGGGCTGAATCTGAATTGAATAGGGCCTGTTTCACCATGGTTTGGCTTACTCTTGGACTTTTTAACCTGTGTATTTTTCTTGGAACTTGATAACTAGGGGTGCCTGTAGACATGTGGGACACTTGCATTGATGTGCTGTAATTACAGCTCATCAGAGCAGGCTCATTTAAGCAGCCTCTGTGTTTCATGTATTCAGCATCCACATGTTTCAGGATGGTCATTGGGGTGATTTAACTAAAGCTCATTGAAATCTACTTGAGATGCTTTAGGCATTTTAATTAGAGTGGCTCCTGAGAGCTGCTCTAATTAAAGTGCCTCCCCTACCCCTGGAGCACATGTAAAGATGTCCTAGGTTTCTAATTCCTGGCTCCTGACTCTGGTTTGGCAGTCTGGGTCCTGACTAGTGGCTTCTGACCCTTAGCCCTGCAACTCCCACTTCCATGCCTGGCTCTACTCACTAGGCTGATCAGCCTGGTGGAACATGACAGCTCTAAATAGCCTTCCAGGTGAGCCAGTAAGAAACCAGTACGTTTTCTGATGGAAACAGGCATGAAGTCTGCTGAAATTTCATGAGAAACAACATGATTCTGCAGACCATTTTGATTTTGACAAGCCAGAATTCCCAAATAGAATTTGAATTGGGAAAGCGATAGGTATGAGAAGTAGGCAATTTAAAGGATTCACACCAGCGTCAACAATGATGGACTGATATTTATTAATGATATTTCAGGAGAGTAGGAGCATTCTAGCTGTCATGCTGCTACCACTATTTACTAAATGGAACAAGCAGACACTTCACAGCATGTTAAAAAGGTAGAAACAAAATAGATAAGAGTGCTTAACTGAAAAAGATCTTTTTGAACTTGGTTTTTTGCCTTGTAGAATATTGAAAAAGAAGGTTAAATTGCTCTTATTGTACATTGTATTTCCTTCCTTTCTTCCTTCCTTCTCAAGGAAATCCCAGGATGTCATTCTCCTATTGTACTCGGCCCTGGTGAGGCTGCAGCTGGAGTACTGCATCCAGTTTTGGGCTCCACAATTCAAAAAGGATGTGCAGAATCTTGAGAGAGTCCAGAGGAGAGCCACGCGCATGATCAGAGATCAGGAAAACAGACCTTATGATGAAAGGCTGAGAGCCATGGGACTCTTCAGCCTGGAAAAGGGCAAGTTCAGGGGTGATCTGGTGGCCACTTATAAGCTTATCAGGGGTGTTCACCAGGATCTGGGGGAATGACTATTCACCAGAGTGCCCCAAGGGATGAGAAGATTGAACCGTCATAAACTTCTCTGTGACTGATTCAGGCTGGACATAAGGAAGAACTTGTTTACTGTCTGAGCCCCCAAGGTTTGGAATAGACTACCACCAGCGGTGGTTCAAGCACCCACTTTGAATGCCTTCAAGAGACATTTGGATATTTATTTTGCTGAGATCCTATGATCCCTGCTGACTTCCTGCCCCTCGGGCAGGGGGCTGGACTCGATGATCTTCTGGGGTCCCTTCCAGCCCAAATGTCTATGAAATCTAAGAAATTCTTTCCTTTCTTTCTCCCACTTTGGACACTTCAGATCAGGCTCGCTTAGAGCTTCATGGGGCGATCCTGAGCATAAGACTCCCCGGCTTTCTATCTGTTTTCTTACTGCTACCTGTCTAAAGGTTTATTGCTTCTTTTTATCTTCCTTTCTTATTCTTTTCTTGCATTTTTAAGTGTTTTTTTCTTCTTTTTCTCTGCTCCCTGCCTCTTCCCCCTTCACTTCTGGTTTCTCTGTCTGCAAGTTGCTACATCACAGCTTTTTTCTTTACTGTTTCTTTTTCTTTCTTTCTCTCTTTTTTCTTTTTTGTTTTCATTATCTTGCTTTTGAGGGGTGCTCTTAATTCCTCCTCCTTTTTTTTTTCTTTTTTTCTGTTTCTGTTTTTTTTCTAAACCTCATAACACATCCCCCGCATAACTCCTGCCACCCAGGCATTGGCATGAAGATGCTTCTCAAGACCTCCCCCTTACCCATGGCTTGAGAGTCATGGTTGAGGTCTGTGTAAGAGTCCTAGTTGGTCTCCTGGGACAGTGTAACATACGTTATGCAGGTCATGTTAACATGATCCCAGTGATTTACCTGAGTGTTTCTACCCTGGTCAACATGGTGTGAGCAGAGGGCTTGGCCATCACAGGTGTACACTATCTTGTCATGCCCCTAGATACCCAGGCAGTGAAGGTGGTGATTTCTAATGTGCCCCCACATGTGACTGATTGGGAGCTGGCCAAAGAACTCAAGACCTATGGGGTTCCTATGAGTCCCTTTCATCAACTGATGATCAGAAGCAAGGACCCGAAGTCAAACATGTTTTGTATTTTTGAATGCTCCTCAGGGAGGACCCACAGTTTCTGCCTCACTCCTTGAACCTCACATTTGATAGGCAGAGGTTTGTGATTTATTTTTCCTTGGGGGAGACCACATGTTTCCAGTGTGGTAGCTTTTCCCACCTAGCAGCCCAGTGCCCATGGGGTAAAGTGGACAGAATATCAGTGACTACAGTGGTGCCGATGGATGGCACATCCACTTCTGGGACACAGGCCCCACCCAGTAAGGCTCTTCCTGGTCTCCTTTAACCCTGTTCCATCCCAAGGGCTGGGGTCTCTGGCATGAGAGCACCATCCAGCAAAGCAGCTGGGATTACTCCCCAGCCCTCTCCCCAGCTCATTTTACCTAAAGTGCCCACCCCACCAGGTGCAGAGGCCACACCAGATGGAGGGGATGATGCTCCCAGTTGGCCCCTGGCTGTCCTAATCACCCCAGCTGAGGAGGCTGTGGTGGACAGTGACTGTGACGCCAAGGCCCTGTCAGACGATAAGGCTTGGGGTTCCTCCAGGCCACCCTCAACTGCAGCCTTGTTTGAGGTGGCTGGCCCTGGGGAGGCGGGCCAGGAGCAGTCCAGCCCATCCCCTATGAAGGGTGGGCCACCTGCCACTAGGAAGAAGAAGAACAAAGAAAGGAAGGTAAAGGTAGACTCTTAGGACACCCTATCCCCACTGGGATGCTGCTTGGCTGGTGGAAGGGGGACCCTCTTTTCTTTTCTGACTCTCACCTGTCTAAAGGTCTCTAGCCTCTGTTTATCTTGCTTTCTGATCCTTTTCTTGCTTTTTTGTAGCTTTTTTCCCCCTCTTTTCTCTCCTCTTTGTCCCATCCCCCCTGTACTTCCGGTTTCTTTGTCTTTACAGCCTTTTTTCTTACTGTTTCTTTTCCTTTCTTCCTCTCTTTCTTTTCTGTTTGCTTGTTGCGGGGAGTTATATTTTCCATTGGCTTGCCTTCCGAGGGGTGCTCTTAATTATCCCTTCTTCCCCCACCCCTTTGTTTGTTTTTTGTCCGCTGTTTCAATCCCCAGCCATTTTTTTTTCCTCCACCTCTTTTCCCCCTCCCATCTAGATTTTTGTGGCCGCATTCCCAGCCACTTATCTTTTTAGTTAGTATAAACTTTTTTTGTTGTCTTTGTTTAGTTATAGCTGGAAATTAACCCTGTTCTAACAGGAATGGCTGCTCCTACACCCAGCAGCTGGCATGAGGATGCCTCCCAGAACCTCCCCATTACCCATGGTTTGAGGGTTCACACCCCTCCCTTCATCGGGGTTGAGGTCTGCGTAGATGCCCTTGCTAGTCTCCTGGGACAGTGTAACATAGGTTACGCAGGTTGTGTCAACACGGTCCCTATGATTTATCTAAGCGATACCACCCTAGTTAACAGGGTGTGCGCAGAAAGCCTGGGCATTGCGGGTGCACATTATTTTGTCACGCCCCTAGACACCCCAGCAGTGAGGTTGGTGATTTCTAATGTGCCCCGACATGTGACCAATTGGGAGCTGGCCAAGGAACTCTAGCCCTATGAGGTTCTTACGAGTCCCTTTTGCTGATTGACCATAGGGAATAAAAACCTCAAACTGAGGCATGTCCTGTCTTTTCAAAGCCAGGTTTTCATGCTTCTCAGAAAGGGCCTACAGTCTCTGCCTCTGTCCTTGAGCCTCATGTTCAACAGGCAGAGGTTTGTGATCTATTTTTCTTTTGGGGAGACCATGTGTTTTCAGTGTGGTAGCTGTTCGCACCTAGCAGCTCAGTGCCCACGGGGGAGATCGGCCAAAACATCAGCGACTACAGCAGAGCTGACAGATGGTGTATCAACTTCTGGTACACAGGTACACTTCGAAAGCCAGACCTTGACCTAGATGATCAGAGGAGGTTGATGGGTTTAGATATTGAAGGTGTAGATGCTGAGCTCCCAACTATTGTGCAGCCTTGCCGCTCATCTGTTGGAAATGTGCAGCCCATGTTGGCAGACCCCCCCGGGTCAGTCCTGACTATAGGGGGCTCCTGACCTTTTTAAAACAGATGAAAAGATAGAAGAACATAGCGGGGCACATCACCCAATGGTGTGCAGACCCTAAAGTTTTTATCAAGGCTGCCAGGGCTGCAGCCAAACTTTTGCAGCAAGATCGAAGCACTAGGCAGATGGCTTATTGTCTGGAGAAGCTCGCACAGTGGGTGAGAGACAAGTGGGGCCTGGCAGGGTCCCTGGAGTAGAGTAGGGCATGATAGGCCTTTTTTCGACCTGTCTCTGCTTTTTGCTCTGCTCTTGGGGGCTTGTTCTTTTATCTACACCTTACCTAACTCTTCCTCTCCCATACCCACATACATGGCAGCCACAACCATTGGCACTTTTAACATAAACAGCTGTTGAGATCCAGTGAAATGGGAGGCCGTCCTGGAGCTCCTGCACCAGAAGCAGCTGGCTGTCGCCTTCCTCCAGAGGACACATTCCGACAGCCTCAACCAGTTGGTTTGGCACTCTGCCTGGCAAGACCAGTTGTTCTTGACTTATGGCACCAACCTTAGTGCCAGGGACATGACTGTCCTATCGTTGCAACTACAGCATGACACGGCAGTGGTACAGGAGATTGTCCCTGGCCTCCTGTTGATGGTCCACCTCACCCTATCACAACCCCATCTGCTACTGATCAATGTCTATGCACCTACTGATGGCCAGGAGAGGGTCACTTTCTTTGAGACCTTGGCCCACTTTGACCCAGCCGCCTCAACAGCCTGTCCCGGGGGGTGTTAAGGAGACCCTCTTCCATGCCTTCCTTGACTGTCCCTGCCTGCAGCCACTCTTAGTCACCCTTGAGCTGCTGGTCCAGGAGCTGGGCAGGAGCTTTTCAGAGACCACCTACGTGTTCTCCTACCCCTACCGGGCTACTAAGGTGCCTGGCCACCTTCTTACTGGGTGAGGCCAAGTTGACCGTCCTTAAGAGCTGCTGAAACCAGCTTGCCAGGACTGGCTCAGATGATGCCCTGTGGCTTTTCTGCCTCCTGCTGCAGGCGTGCCTCTTGCTGGAGTTTGAGCATGCTGTGTTCCGGCGGGTGGTGCCCACCTTTGAGACACGCTGGGCCCTTGAGGGAGCACTGTGCCATGTGGAGGACAGCTGTCTCAAATACGTGCTCTGATGTCATGACCAGTCTGGGTGACCGGGCTGGCTCAGTGTCGGACTACGACTTCCAGCTCATGCTGTGTCCTGGGCCCTCACCAGGCTGCTTTTTTGCTTTTTGCTTTTTTTTGTGTGGGAAGTTGAAGGTTTTGTTACAGGTATGATTGGATGGAGCAGGGTACGAATTGTTTATCTATAGTTATGACTGTGTGGCCAGCACTCCGACCACATAACTAGCACCTAAGACACAATGTGGCATGTAGCGAGGGTGTCTGTCATGGTGTGATGTGTTGAATGCAAACGACATGGTGTTTTTGGTTTGATAGTAATTTGTTTGTGTTTTTACTTTGTAAGCAGCCACCTTTTTTGTATCCCTGAACCCCTGAATAAAGTAGTTAAAAATTCAAAGTCCTTCCTTCCTTACCTTGGTAAGATAACAAATGTTTTTAAACAAGAAAATGTCTGTCTATATTCTATCCAGTGGTATCCCCCAAGGCTCTATCCTTAGACACATATTGTTCAACATCTTCATTAATGATGTAGACATTGGAGTCAAAAGTGGACTGGCCAAGTTCGCTGATGACACCAAACTTTGGAGCAAAGCATCCACACCAGAAGACAGGTGGGTGATCCAGGCTGAGCTGTTCAGCAAATGTGCAGATGAGAACCTGATGGTGTTTAACACTGAAAAATGCAAGCTTCTCTGCCTTGGGAGGAAAAACCTGCAGCATCCTTATAGGCTCGGCAGTGCTACACTGGCTAGCACTACAGAAGAAAGAGACTTGGGAGTCATCATTGACCACAAGATGAACATGAGCTTGCAATGCGATGCTACATCTAGTAAAGCAACCAAAATGCTGGCTTGTATCCATAGGTGCTTCTCAAGCAAATCCCAGGACTTCATTTTCCCCTTGTACTTGGCCTTGGTAAGGCTGCAGCTGGCATCTAGATTTGGGCTCCACAATTCAAAAAGGATGTAGAGAAGCTTGAGAGAGTCCAGAGAAGAGCCATGTGCATGATCAGGGTTCAGGAAAACAGACCTTACAATGACAGGCTGAGAGCCACGGGGCTCTTTAGCCTGGAAAAACACAGACTCAGGGGTGATCTGATGGCCACCTGTAAGTTTATCAGGGGTGACCACCAGGATCTGGGGGGACATTTGTTCTCCAGAGCACCCCCAAGGGATGACAAGGTTGAACCATTATAAACTACTGCAAGACCATTTCAGGCTGGACATAAGGAAGACTTTCTTTACTGTACGAGCCCTCCAAGGTCTGGAACAGCCTGCCATCAGAGGTGGTTCAAGCACCTACATTGAACACCTTCAAGAGTAAATTGGATGCTTATCTTGCTGGGATCCTATGACCCCAGCTGACTTCCTGCCCTTTGGGCAGGGGGCTGAACTTGATGATCTTCCAAGGTCCCTTCCAGCCCTAATGTCTATGAAATCTATGAAATCTTTTCACAGAATTGCTAGCATTACTGCTAACATATAAATTCCATAGAGATATTAAACCTGAATTCAGAATCATCATTTTATGAATTTTGTAGATGAACAGTGAAATCAAATGAAAATTGTAGGAAAGTATAATTCTAGAAACAAAATTACTTTGCTGATCTAGCATTTGGTCTTTGGATAGGCAATTTCAGTTTTTATAGGTGTATCCCAACGTTGGCAACAGGTGAAATTTTCCAGAAGCTGGAACTATTGCAATAAAGTCATTCAGTTATTATTTCTAGTGATGGCTAACATTAAGGTCCAAGTATATGTATGAATGGAAGCATGGCTTGTTTTTCATTGGGGGATTGTTTTTTGTTTGCTGTTTGTTTTTTTGCAATATGTTATTAGGAAAAAGTAATTATGTGGAGTGTTAATATTTTTGACCAATTACTGTACTGTTTACTCTGAAAATATTCTCCTAATCTTAACATATCTCTTGGTATAAGCATGTGGCAGGAATTATACATTTTAAAGGGTATTTTTTATTGTTGTTGTTTTGTTTTTTTAATTTTAGTTTAGAAGTTCTTGCCATTCTTCATTCTTGACATAATTTCTTGCCATTCCTCATTCACTTGCATCTTCAAAGTAAAACAGGTATTCTTCAGGTATTTCTTCACATGAAGAGTTCTCCAAAGTATTTTACTCACTGGGCACACCTAGACATTCATTAATGCATAGTGCCTACTGCATATTAAATTTAGTACTTTCTAAAGGAAGTACTAAATAAATGTGAAGTAAGCTGCCCTACTGCACATTAGTGCTATCGCACACTTTTTCATGATGGTTAATGTGCATTATCCTAATAGCATGGTTTTTGCCATGACACTGTAAAGCACAGTCAATCAGTCTACTGCACATTAAGCATCTCATGTACATGCACCCACCATAGCTCACAAGTTAAGAGCCCAGTTCCATCACTTCAGCTGGTCTCAAAGAATATGATGATAAAATGTTACTGGATCCTAATGGCATTTTTACATGTGCTTCAGAGGGAGTTGTGGGGACAGGACTTTAATTAGAGTAGCTCCAAGAGTGGCACTAATTAAAGCACCTGCAGCATCTCATGTTTCAGTGTCTCTGCACTTCAAAACAGCACCAGGGACATTTTAACTAAAGATAACTGGATAAGCTTTAACGGCCCCACTACTGTTGTGAAGCACAGGGCTGCTGATACATGAGATGTGGAGGCTGCAGGAGCGTGCTAATTAACACACTCTAGCAGACTCAATGAATTGAGTCTGTTCTGATGTGCTGTAATTACAGCACTTTGGAGCAGCCTCCCCATGTGTCTACAGGCATCCTAAGTCTTCCTACCCTACAATGCTGAGAAATGATCTACGGGTTCCCATTACTATTTTGCTTCTTGTCTTGCACAGAGTTTAGACAAAATGGCAATTATGAAGAGAATAAATATTTGAAATACAATATAATCCATGCTGCTGGCTATAACTATCTATAAATAACAAAGTTAAAGGAGAACAGTGGTATATGGGAAAAAAAAAGAGCTATTAACTGTGTATAAATAAATTTCAGTTGGAAATCAGAGGGGAAAAATGACTGAGGTTCTAGACTAGCATTGCAAGATGTATGAACCTAGCTATTTTTAATATTACATATTTTGTCTCCATTTGAATGTAATCAGCCTCAATAACCTAATCCTATGTTCTAGCGTTCCTAAATTTAGACACAAGATGACACTAAGTGGCATTGCATTGGTCAGAGTTTTACAAGTACAATTACAGTTTTTTAAAACAAGAATGGCCCTATGAGAAAGGCACAGTGGCTATTTAAATGTTTACATTTTCTTATCACTAAAATGGAAGGTGGAACTCTTCTTAGCATCTTTCAAGAGTTCTAAAGTTCTTTTAATTCAATTAGGTTAGGCATAACTGGCTATACTGCTTTCAGTATCTGAGCTGTGCGGTACTTTGCAGACTTATCCCAAGACCCTGATTTCTAGAACCATGTTATTATTAAACATATTTCATGTCATTAAAACTCAATACAGAAATTTTTTGCAGAATACTGGATACTTTCAGAATATTAAATGCTTAAAAGGATGTCATACCTTTTTCCTATACTAGCTCTGGCCTGTAAATACGGATTTTTCAGATGTAAACATCTTCTGACTGCTGTCTCTACTTGCTTCTTAGCATATGCAAATAGAGCTCAAGAGTTTAAAGAGCTCAAAGGATGTAACATGTGCTTTGAAAAATGCAGGGTTTCTCATAATCTCATGATTTGCTACATCATGGTAACAGTCTGATGTCACAAACATCAATATCTGCTTTAAGCATGGTTTGAAGCTGAAGAAAGGGTTTCAATTTGAGTTTTTATTTCAACAATTTGATCTAAATCTTATTTTGACAGCAGTTTTTTCATTTTTCATTGTAACTTTTAACAATTCTTTCCAGTTTTGGTTCCAAGTAAAATGCATCTTCTAAGTAGTATATTAAACAGTTTCATTTTACTACATACATTTTTTGTAAGTTATTATCTTTAAATGTCTGACAATCTTCTCAAACATGTTCAATTTACTTACAGATCCTTTCTCTGCAGAAATATGGATAAACACCAATTAAGGATCTTCACACTGCATAATCTTTACAGGGCAACATAGTAAAAACTGAGTGGGGCCACACAATTCATTTTCCAGTAAGTGTTTCTGCCATTTTCCATTTCCTTTAAAATCATAGCCTCTAAGATGATAGCTAAAACATTAAATACCCCATAAAATCTATGTTTGCCCTATAACCTTTTAAATAGGTTGTTTTTGACTAGCTGACTATGCTCTCTTCTTTCTGCACAGGTTATAAATGCTGTAAAAGCAGAGAACATGAACAGTAACCCATTCAAATAAAGAGCACTGAAAAGGTCAAAATAGCACTATACTGCTGACTTTTTACAAAGTGTATGAAGAATTAAAATCCTCACTCTTGAAGTAATAACTGTCAGAGGAAGAAAAAATATACAAGGAACTCAACTTAAAAATATAACCCCCATGCAACTCAACTAGTGTTCCCAATATTGAGGTGAATTCTTATCAACTGGTTATTCTACTGTCAAATTTAGCATTATATGTTATGTCATTACCTAAAAATAAGCTTATCTGCAGTTTAGAACAGTTGCTTACTTGGTAGCATAGTGACATATGTTTATGTCACAGAAACAGAAGTGTCATATCCATTGTGTCTTAAGTCTGGACTTCATTGTGTTGGGAAAAACAAGGGCATGCTGTTAAATTATGGGAGATAAGAAAAGGTAGCAAAATGACCCACCTAACCATTTTGAAAGATCAATAAGGTGCAAACAACTGCACACTGACTGCATCTACACAAGATATTTACCATTCAGGTGACTAATTAACTACACAGTAAATGTCTCAACATATACACATTCACCCTTGTTAGGGAGCACAAAACTAATCAAGTCCTCAGTAGGGTAGTCTTGTAGAATATAGTTATTACTCTTCTGTAGAGTTTTTTTTTTTGAGTGGGGGTTGTTTTTTGTACACAGCAGTGCACATGCAATGCTGCCTTATCAGGCTGGGGCACAAGATTCTGCAATGTGGGGCTGGCTGGCAAGCAGCCCCCATGCTGAAGCACCATGTGCCTCAGATAGTTACTTGTCAGCACATGGAGATGGGGGGAACAGTTACTCCCCCAGTATTTCAACAATTCTGGAGTAGCCAAGCCAGCAAGTGCTGTCTCCATGTGCTGCCAAGCACCTGCCTGGGGCACAAGGTGCCTCAGCACAGGGTCTACCTGTCAGCAAGCCCCTGTATCCCAGCCAGCTGGGGAAGCATCTGCATGTGCACTGCTATGCACAAGAAAACTCTGGAGCAATAAGTGCATTAATCTCACACAAGACACACCCACGGTATATAAACGAACAAGTCTCAATTGTGAGCAGATGGATAGTATCATCATTCAAAAGTAAAATAAGTTATTAGTTTTAGGATTGCAGGAATACCATTACAAATAGAATATACACTGTATTTGTAACAGGACAAGGAACAGCCATGTTCCTTTTTTGCTACAAAGTTGCAAGTGTGGGGGAGAGTCAGGTCAGGGACAGGGCAAGGATAATTAGGTAGCCACCACTGGGGAGAGGGATCACACTAGGGGTGAATGTTGCCTGATTAAGAGCCAGCGACTATTAAAGTCTATGGCAGGGGTATTCTTTCCCCCCTGGGGCACAGCATGGGGACAGTCAGCAGGGAAAGCCAGGAGCAACAAATCCAGTGCTGGTATAAATTGCTGATAAGACTGGCTGACTGGGTGAAGGTAACCACGGTGAAAGAGAGAGGGGAGATATTTACCAGGTGAAGGTAAACAAAGAGGTGAGAGAGAGAGGGGAGGTAATTACCAGGTTGATCCTCCAGTGAACAGAAGGTCCCATGGAGGAAGAATCTGCTGATACCTGTGAGGGAAGGAGAGAGAGAAAGGCTGGAAGTGAGGTGACTTGCTGAGGGGAGTGGGTTGTATGGTGGTGGAGGGCAAGGGAAGACTGCACATTGTGAGAACAGTCAGGGTTATCCACAACCTGCTGGGAATACACTAATAAACCAATTTACTTTTATCCTGCTTCAGGGTGTCCTTGTTGTACTGCATCCTATTGTATACTGCGCACTTTTCTAACCTGTCCAAGTATGCCTGCAATTGCTCTCTACCCTCTGCAGTATGTACTTCATCCCACAATTTAGTATCTTTTGCAAACTTGGACACTTCACACCCACATCCAAGTCACCGATGAAGATATTGAAGAGTACAGTACATCCTCTCTCACTGGAGAATTAACTTCTTATTCTTCCATTACATCAAGGTGTGGCAGAAGAGCCCCAGGGAGAGATATTTTGTTAGTTACCCCCACACGCCCACAGTATTCATAAAGAAAGAGGGGCTGAAACAACTCAACAACATGACTTGTCATTCTTCATCTTACTGGAGTAACAATACTAGACCAGGAGCCCTCTGTTTTGTTACTTTATACACTTTAGATTGTCCAGAACCTTCAGAAATACTGGCTGCAAAAGCAAATTGGACTTGTATTTTTTCCCTCAAGTGCGGAGTATTTAAAACTTAAAGTCATTGTGAGATATAGGAGAGTCACAATTCTAGGTCCATATAATCAATATTATTTCTCTAGTTCTTACCTCAGTTAGACGACATATCTCCCTCTCCTGTATAGCTAGCCTCCTTCTGTATCCATAGATTCATAGATGCTAGGGTCAGAAGGGACCTCAACAGGTCATCAAATCCGACCCCCTGCCTAGGCAGCAAAGTGCAGGGGTCAGATTACACCAGCCAGATGCCTATCCAGCTGTCTCTTAAATACACGCAAGATAGGGGAGAGCACCACTTGCCTTGG
The DNA here is from genome assembly GCF_001723895.1 of Crocodylus porosus. NCBI lineage: Eukaryota > Metazoa > Chordata > Crocodylia > Crocodylidae > Crocodylus > Crocodylus porosus. The sequence goes on from NW_017728886.1 coordinate 137,452,203, forward strand.
AAACCCATTCCAAATTTTGGACACCCTTACTGTGAAGAAGTTTTTCCTAATATCTAGCCTAAATCTGCTCTCTGTCAGTTTGTGACCATGTTACCCCAGTAGGCACTCTGGTGAACAGAGTATCTCCAAACCCTTACTGGTTCCCCTAATGAATTTGTAGACGGCCACAAAATTACCTCCCAGCCTTCTGTTGCAGAGGCTGAAGAGGTACAGGTCCCTCAGTTTCTCCTCATAGGGCTTGTCCTGTAAGACCCTAACCATATGAGTGGCCCTCCTCTGGACCCTCTCAAGTCTATCAACATCCTTCTTGAAGTACAGCACCCAAAACTGGATGTAGTACTCCAACTGTGGTCTGACCAATGCCGCATAGAGGGGAAGTATTATCTTCTTGGTTCTATTTGTCATTGTGATGTCTGGGGCCTCACGTGTTGTACGACCTGTCAGGTGAGTAGCCCTGCCCCTCATCTCTCCTGCCACAACTTTGATGTTAAACTATCAAGAGAGGGGGTTCAGTGGAGATCTTCCTGGGATGGCCTCCCAACAAACGGCAGTACTCACGATTGTTTGGCATGATGTTCCATGGGGCTTCACCTCCCCTACACCCCATCCACTCACCAACCAGATGCATGTTCGTGGAGTGGGGATTTAGGCCCTGCAGGGTTGCCTGTAGCTTGCTTCAATTCCGGTCCCCCATTGGTGTAGATGCAGATGGCTGTCCTCCCTTTGGTCTCAAAGCACGGCCCAATATTACTATTGAAATTAATGGTATTATTGAGTTCTATTATTAGTATTACCTGTTATTATATTATGTCTATATAAGTTTATAGGATGAAAGTCAACTATAATTATAATGCATAATAGCTCAGTTATTGCAAAAGTCCTGAAGGAAGTGTTTTCACTCTCTTTAACTTTATTCTTTTCTCTTTCTGCTTCTTGTCACACCAACAGGGATCAATTAGCTTGCAGCTAGCAAGGGAAGGGGATCTAAAAACAAGAGGGAGGGAGGATAGAAAGAGTATCAGGATTTGTATTGTATTGGTTCCTCTTGTGCACCTCTCATACCTTGCTTCAAGCCCATCAAATACCACCAGCCCCTTTTACAATAAATTTGAACTAAACAATGCATCCCCTGCAACTAGAGATGACCCTATCAGGGTGCAGGACAGTGGCATACCAATGGTGGTGGGCGAGGCAGCCACCCTGGTCACAGACCTGATGGGGGCACCATTGGCAGGTGTGACAGGACACCGACACTCCACACTGCTAGCCCCACTTTCCCTGCTTGTCCCTCCACACCCCAGGCCTGTTCCCTGGATCCTGGAGACCCATGGTACACCAATGGTGCAGGGCCTTGGGCAAATTAGCACCCCTCCCCACAGAGCCGATCCCACATGCATTGGTGGGGGGGGAGTAGTTGGAAAGCATCTGGATGTGCAGTTGGTAGTGGCACTGAGTAGTTGCCCAGTATGCTGCGCCCATTTCCATGGGGCCCCCAAAGTGCTGTGCCTGGGTGGGGTGTCACTTGTATTAGCACCACTCTAGGGATGGCCCTGCCACCCTCAGGGCACAGACAAGTGTCAGGTGTCATTTACCAAAGATGGTGTGGAGCACATCACCATATCCTCTTTCAAGTCACACACTACAGAGGTGCAGGCATGCAATAGCACTCAAAAGTTCACTGCAACCCATTTGATCAGCCTGCAGTCTTCTCAAACTCTGGATTCACATTGCTGTTCCCCCCCAGGGGCAAGTATGGTGACTGGGATGAGTCCTTCTCTACCTCCATTGTGTCATACCACACCTGCCTCCAACCTCCCTCTTCGATACAACAATCACATACCCTGGCCTCTTATCCCACAATTTATAGTCCTTCAGTGAGGCAAACCCCACCACCAGCAGCCTCATTTTGGTATGGAAAAAAAACAAAAAAAAACAGACACTTCGCCACCAGGCTGGAAAAGAGCAGGAAAAGAAGGTGGAAAAGTTTTCAAATCCTTAGGTTTGTGTGCATGCAAAGCAGGTCTTGAACCATATGCTGCCCCCCTCCCCCTCTGACCCACGGCCTCACTTTGGTTCCAGAACAAAGTAGACAGTTCCTGACAACTGGCTGGAAAAAAGCATGAAAAGAATCTTGAAAAAGTGCATTTTCAAAGTTTCTGGGAAAAATCCAAGGGTTGTGAAGCATGAGCTGAAGAGCCTGGGAAGGCTTGAGTGCCAGTGAGTGACTTTGCATAGTGGCTGGTGGCTTGGTAAAAAGCAAGTGAGGTTCCTGGAGGCTTACACACCACTATCCTTCTCCCAACTAAGGGAGGTGAAATCAGAAGCCCTGTAAGTATGGCCTTAAAAGTGACTTTGCAGAGTGGGTGCTGTCTTTGCAAAATGCTAGTGTGCAGGCCAGCACTTGTATGCTGCAACCCACCCAGGTATCCCCCTTATTTACTTCTGGAGCCCTGCTGTGTACCTCTGCAAAAGAGATTGCCAACACCCCCTCCCGCCCCCAATGCAATGCAGCAAGTGACAAGAAAAATGAATAGAGAAATGAACCCAAACAATGGCTGAAATCCACCTTTGTAACCAAGCAGTGTAACGGTGGATATGGAGCCAGACACAGGAAGCCAGGAAACCATGAGTTTTTACTGTTTTCATAACATTATTATAGTTACTTGTGCTTCTTTGCTTTCATCCCACCATGACTCTGAACTGGCCCTGTCTCTCTGAAATGCAGTGGTGCCCTCCTGGCCCTCCTGGCAGTCATAAAACCCACCTGTGACCCAACTGGGTGAGGGGGAACAGTCTTGACTGTAATTCTCTTTCTGGGGTCTGGGTTTTTCCAGCACAGAGGCAAGCTAAGCAGACCAACTTTTCCCTTTTGGGTGTGGTACCCATTTATTTGAGAGATAGTTCTGCACGCTCTCAAAGGAATCACTGTTCATGCTAGCTACAGAAAATTAAAGCAAATAATTAGTTTGGTGTCTGTTACATTATGGGCTATGAAACCCATCATGCACCACCACCAGAAGAATATGGTGACCCACCTATAGAAACACATAAAATTCTCCCCTTCCCTGCCAGAACCCCAAACCAACCAGCACGAACCCAGGAGTTGCCTGGCAGTGACAAGAGGCACATTACAAGAGACTTATCAGGTCCAGCATGTTCTTAGGTTTTGGTACTAGATGATGTATTGGCTATGTGAGTTTCTTCCTGACCCTCTATTTCCTCCACTTCTATTTCTTCCACTCCACGGAATGGGACTAAGTGGTACTAAGTGTATGGTGACCAACAGTTCTTCCTGCCCGTTATGGTCATTAGGGAGCAGGGAGCGGTCTGCATACATCTGAGACATGCTTATGGTTTCACCCTTAGAAGGAGCTGCTCCCATCTCCTCCTCCTTCTCTTCCTCCTCCTGCCCAACCCCCATTCTGAAAGTCTCCATATGTGGGTTGTTGCCTTGGAGAGAATGATGGACAACTTGTCATAGAAAGAACAATTATGCAACCTGCCCCAGAATGAGAGTTTGCATTTTTGGCTGTGTAAAACGCTGATCTCAGGGACTTGATCATGCATGGGATGATTGTGCCCTTGCATCTGCATATGTTTTGCAATATCAACATAAACAGGCTTATTCCTCCTACTTTCCAGCCTGTCTATGATCCTTTGTTTCAACCAAATGTTGATTAAATCCTCCAGTTGGGTTCACAGGCTCTGGAGTTTTCAGCATCCTGGGCCGTTGGCTCCATACTGCTGGCCTTGGCTTCCTGAGACATGTTGAAGAAGTTTGTGGTCAACAGCACATGCAATTTGTGAAGGGACTGACAAATTGGGGGGGAGGGGGTCGGCTTTATACTCAGGCTGTCCTTGCATGAGGGTCTGGGAAAATTCCAAGGATAGTGAAGTCATTACCTGTAAGTGTCAAAATACCCAAAGGTGATGAAGCACCAAGTTTACCAACAAAGACCTGGTGATGGGGTAAATAAGGCCATTGTACTTTGGTTGGCTGATCAATGGCCCAGAATGTTTAAAAAAGTGATACCTACCTGCCTTTTTGTGCAAAATAATTTTATTGCATAAGAACAGCCTGTTTGCCCTGAAGTGACAAAAGTAGCCTAAGAAGAGAAGAGTAGGCAAGGCATTTTTTGTTTCCAAGCTTGATTAGATCAGAACTACAGTGGTTGCTAAGCTCAGGATGAAAGGATTTGCAAAAGCCCTAATCCCCTGGGGTGCCAGTCTGAAGTGTTGAAAAAGCAGTTACACCAAGCTCTAGACCACAGAGCACCCTGCAGTGCCTTCCCCCAGCTTGGTGCAGACAGGTGAGAAGCAGCTGCTGATGGAGAGGAGCAAAATGGAGAATAAGGATGAAATGCATGATGATGGAGAACAACACAGTGAAGAGTCCTCCAACATGGAGAATATGGAGGACATGAGTAAGTAGGAGGAGGCGGCAGAGGTAGCAGTACTGCTTCTGCATATGCTGTTTACTTGGGGATCACTGCTGCAATGCTTGAGAAGGATAGGAACGGTGCTAGAGTTTTCACTGGCAGTGTTCCTGCTTTAACAGCACTTAATGCCAATACAGGTACCCAGAGGACTTAGAATACCCAGAGAAGCGAATAAGTGGAAGTCGACTGGGCTCTGTTGACAAACCTGAGGAGGACCAGAATCTGCATGGTGTGGACCGATGAGAGCAGCTCAGACTGGTGGGAATGAATAATGATGATGACTTAGCAGAACAACTGGTGTGGCTGTTTGAGCACTTGTGGTGCTCAAGTTAGGTCCCAGAGGACTGGAAAAGAGCCAATGTGGCCCTTATTTTCAAGAAGGGGAGGAAGGAGGATGCAAATAATTATAGGCCAGTCAGTCTCACCTTCATCCTTGGAAAGGTCTTTGAAAAGATTATGAAGGATCATATTTGTGGGAGTCCAGCAGGAAAAAAAATAATGCAGCAGGGCAACCAGCATGGATCTGTAGCAGGTAGATCATGCCTGACCAATCTCATTTCACTTTATGACAGGGTCACAAAATGCTTAGGTGCAGAAGTACAGGTGGATGTTCATCTTGGTCTTTAGCAAGGCCCTCAAGACAGTATTTCATCCTATATTCATAAATAAAGAGGTTGTGACATAGATGCTTACATGGTTCAGTGGGTGACAAATTGGCTTGGCAGTCACACCCAGAGAGTGGTAGTAGAAGGGTCAGTATTGACCTGGAAGGATGTGGGTAGTGGGGTCCCACAGGGTTCCGTCTTCCGAACTGTACTCTTCAATATCTTCGTCAGTGACTTGGATGTGGGTGTGAAGTGTACTCTGTCCAAGTCTGTGGATGATACTAAATTGTGGGGTAAAGTGCACGCCCCAGAGGGTAGGGAATGATCGCAGGCAGACCCAAATAGGTTAGAAAAGTGGGAAGTACATAGTAGGATGCAGTACAACTTGGACAAGTGCAGAGTGCTGCACCAACGATGCAAAAATAGCTAGCACACCTACTGGCTGGGAAGTGACCCTCTCAGCAGCACAGAAGCAGAAAGGGATCTCAGGGTCATACCTGACTCCAAGATGAACATGAGTCGTCAGTGTGATGAAATCATCAGCAAAGCTAACTGCATTTTATCATACATCAGCAAATGCATGATATCAGGAAAAACTTCTTCACAGTAAGGGTGGCTAAAATTTGGAATGGGCTTCCAAGGCAGGTGGTGCTCTCCCCTGCCTTGGGGGGTCTTTAAGAGAAGGCTGGATAGGCATCTGGCTGGTGTCATTTGACCCCAGCACTCTTTGCTGCCTAGGCAGGGGGTCAGACTCGATAATCTGTTGAGGTCCCTTCTGACCCTAGCATCTATGAATCTATGGATCTATGCCTTGGAATGACCAGCAGTGGCTGGAGATGTTCCAAATGAAATGTGGGGGCTTTAGACAGCACTCACATGATGTGCTAATGCTCAGTACAGTGGTCCACTGCGCATCCAGGCATGTCATGTGGACTCACCCATAAATACTTATCTTATAAAAATGTGAATAACCAGACAGAGTATTGAAATTTATGAGAAAGAGAACAAGTTTAGAAACTTGCCTAGAGTTCACAGATACAGAGTGCAACTCAGCTAAAGCTGCTTATACGTTAAAAAAAAAAAGAGAAAAAAAGTAAAAGGTGAATTCTCTCCTGTTCTGAGTTTGGGCAATTTTGCAATTTGTAGGTTGCTATTTTATGGATTATAAAGTGCTAATCAAGACTTAAAGCCATTTTACCTCCAAATATGACATTACATTTAACAGTTCCTTGTGATCACACACAATCCAGTTAATTCTGATGAATTGCAGTGAGAGTTAGAACTGATGGTAGACTGATATAATTATCCCCTACCAATAACCAAAGTATTTTATGAGACTGTCAAAAAGATTTAAAACATAAAGATTTCTTAAACCCATCCTGAAATAGTAATTAATAAGAAGCTGTTTTAGCTCAAAGTCTTGGGGCAAGGATAAAACCATAAAGAGGATTTGATTTTATGTAATAGTGTAACATTTGACTTTTCAAGTGGAAGCTCCATTTTCTTTCTTTCTTCCTTTTTTGCATTAATCTCTTCAAATTTTTATCTTTCAAATGGAAACAAGGTACAGTAGTTAGACTGTACCATTCATTTTTACAAAACTGATTTTTTTTCAGTTGAAGAATGAAAATATAGTATAAAGCTCACTGCATCATACTATTTAACCAGGTAGATCAGTATAAATTATTTTTGTTTTAACTGCTACTTTGAAAAAAAATTAATCAACCTACTCCCTAGATGTTTGCGTAAAACTGTCTGCATTTTCTGTGGAACTTAGACTCTATTAAGAAGGCTACATCTTATTTTCAGAGTGAAAAGACTATGTTCTAAAAATGTCTTCACTCATAATACTGTGATCCTATTATGCCAGGTAGACATAAATCAGGGAATCATTAAATGTAATTTTGATCCTCAGGTGAAAAGCTGTGTGCTGTGTGGTCAATAGCTCAAAATAAATCATGTGAAATTTCTATAACTTGTAATGAGGATTCAGGAGTCAAAGACGATATCGCATTTTTACAGCAGTGATCATTCAGTGGAGCCTCAGTATTCTTTAAGGTCTAAAAGGGTTTACCTTATATTAGGCACCAAAAATACAGCATTAGGAGAGGGTAGGCATTTTGATACTTCTTTTATATGCTGTGATTTGTACTTACAGCAATGTTATATCTTGTTACTTGATTCTTATAAAAGAACAACACACTATATATATCACTAGACACAGTTTTCAAACCTGGTCACCTAAGGTTATTTTTAAAGGAATATTTATGCTCTTTAATAAAATGACCTGATTTTCAGAAATGCTGAGCATTCACAAGTCCTATTTTTCTTGAGTCTTGAGAACCCAATAGGCTGACTCTGGGAGAAAAGCTTTTGGAATTAATATTTCACATGCCTTTAGTTGATCATTTAAAAATGTGAAATGTCAGATTTATACCTTTATTCTCAATCATCCCATCAGATTGACAAGACTGAAACAATGTCAACTCTTGTGGCCCTCAATATATAAATGATGAATTTATTAAAATGCTTCTTCAAGCTAAAATGTTTTGTTGCAGAAGCTGACAGAAAATAAGATTGTTTAGAGTTAGTGAAGTCTGATGCCTGGAACTCTATGTGTTAAGTGCTCAGGATGTCCTTATACACAGCGTGAGGTATCTGCTGACAGCAGCAGCAAAGAACCCAATATGAGTGCAACAACAACTGGGGCGATGACTGCATTATCAGTGTTTGTAAGGTAACTCATTCTGCTCTGTAAAAGCAGCCTATGGCTGTATTGCATATAGAGGCAGACAGCTTCTCTTGAAAACAGACAGTGTGCAAAGCATATGAAGATTTAGGCAGCTATGTTATCCAGAAGAGTCAAGTGGGGGATTTCGTGAGTATGTATTTGAAATCTGTGCTCAAGGAAACTGCCAACAGATCCAGGTTATTTTACCTGGCACTACAAGAATAAATATTTTGGATTCTTTACTATGCAGTAGAATTGTATAAAAACTGTATAAGAATCAGTAAATAAAGCATATAGAAAATGCTGATATTCATTCATCTCAAACATTAATCCCATTATATTCACTATAAGGAGGCAAAAGGAATCTATCTATATTAATAAGTAAGAATATATCAAATTCAAGCATTGCAGGTGTTACTGATTAGGAATACAAGGTAAATGCACTGATATCTCAGTCCCACAGACAGGCTACAGATCAATGGGTTAATAACATTTTGGTAACCATCGCATCACTGTGCATGGTAGACAATTGCACATTTGTACAGATATATAATTATGACATTCTATGGGGCATACATTAACTTCAATAATGAACACAAAATAAAAATGCATGAATTTAAATTTAAAAGAATCCCCAAAACCAAAAGTGAACAAACATGTTAATATATTGGATATTATCTAAGCCTTTCTCTCCATATAGTTTTCTGTGTTAATTCACAGAATTGTAATAAAGTATCCCAAATGCCATTTTTTGGCTCTCAGCCACCCATTATCTTCCAAATAAATACAAGCATGAAGGGTCTTCCTCATGTTCCCAAGATATATCTAATGATGAATTTTCAAAATACTGTTTATATATTTTCAGGACCCAAGATGGGGGAAAACACCGATATTTAAATACTTAGGGCTCCTATACACATGCAGGAAGGCTGCTCCTATGCATTGTAATTACAGTGTGTCAAAGCAGACTTGATTAATTGAGTCTGCTAGGTCATGGTAATTACTGCGCTCCAGCAGACTCCAGCATCATGTGTATCAGCATCCCCATGCTGACAGATGGCAGCAGGATGCTTTAAATAAAACCTCATCTGATGAGCTTTAGTTCAAAGTGCCCCCACTGCCATTTTTCAGCATGGGAACACAGATACACATGACACTCCGGGCATTTTTAATTGGTCTGGCTTTTGGAGTTGCACTAATTAAAGTGTTCCCCCTACCTTTCAGAACATGACTATAAATGCCCCTAGTCCTCATTAATTTTGGGCTATGTACAGATAGTCAAAAAGCCTGAGGCTGAATTGATTCAATGTTCACAGGTTAGTCTAAGCTGAGAAGTTTGAACTGATAAGAAAGTGAACAGACATTCATTACTGATTTCAGAAATGCAACCACATGCATGCAGTGGCTTAGGCCAGAACCTGGGGATGGAGGGGGCGCAAAAGGGGGTTGCTAAAGCACGCCTCTCTCCTCAGTTGGAGCAGACAGCTTGGGCTAAGGCTAGCCTGGCCATCATGTGATGGGGGGCGGGTTGCAGAGGAGTTGCAAAGTACCCTAAGATTCTGGGGGACTGTGAGTTAACTTGAATATGGAGGGGATCTGGAACAGAAGTTCAATGAACCAATTTACCTAAATCAGTTAAGTCTGATCCATCTAGGTTTATTTTACACTGGTTTAAGGCATTTTGAAAGCGACTTATATGCACTGAACTTATGCTGTGCTACAGATTTGAATTGGTCCCCGATAACTTATACCAGTTCATATAAACTTTCTGTCTCTAGCCTTGATGTTCAGATTTTTTAAATACTTATAAGATTCTTTCTTTTTTATGCATTATTTCAGCCTCAAATGCTTCACAAATAATAGAAATTCAGAAACTGATTCTTCATGAAAATCTAACACCAATATAGTCAGTTGCAAAGTAGGTAAAACAACTGATAGAGAATGGGACTTTTTTCGCTAAATACTTTTTCCTACATGTCATCCTTTTGATAGTAGCGCAAGTTAGATAAGACTTTGGTTTTAATTGTAATTAAATAAAGAATTCACTGATTGTCAGATCTCACCAATAACTGACAGTTGGGAATCATCATCCAATAGGAGTCATTTCTACTGTGTTCTCCAGAGAGTATCAGTACACATGATGATATCCAACATATTCATCTATGATATTTTAGTAACATAAAAATTGCTGCCAATGAAATGTGTAGTTGACATAAAGTTGGCAGAAAGGTTCTGGGTCACATAAACTAGATACCCTTTAGCCCTAAGTATTTTAATATAGCCAAATGCAAAATCGAACATCTAGGAGGTAAGAATATAGATCATACCTACGGAAAGTGGGGCTGTATCTTGGAACAAAATGATTATGAAAAAGATGGTAGACATGTATCAGATTGCAAGCTATTGCAATACCATGGCACAAAAGGCTAATGTAATCTTTGGACAAGTAAACAGGAGAGTAGTTAGTAAGATCAGGTACTTGATGCAGTGTGAAGCATTGTTGAGATGATATTGGAATACAGCACACAGGTCTTGTCCACATTGGTAAAAAGATACTGAAAAAAATAGCAGATGCAGAGAAAAGTCAGAAAAAAGTATATGTGGGCTGGAGAAAGTGCCTTATATTGGGAGATGTAAAGATCTGCATAAGTTATCAGTAAAAGATTGAGAGGCAAGTTAATTATAGGGTTCATACAACTCTGTGAGGAGAAAATTGTGGAGACTACTGAGCTCTTTAATTATTAAGAGAAAGACATAACAAGAACCAATGGCTGGAAGCTAAAGCCAGAAAAAAATCAACTGAAAAGTAAGACACACATTAACAGAGAGGATGTTTAACCCCTGTAATAAACTATTAAGGGAAGTGTTGCATTTTCTATCTCTTGATGTCTTCTAATTAAGACTTTCTGGATGCCTTTTTAGATGATATACTTTAGTCAAGCACTAGCTATCAGGCTCAATACAGGGATTACTGGGAGAAATTTAATGGTCTGTGGTATAAAGAAGGTCATATTAGACAATCTAATGGTCCCTTCTGGCTTTAAACACTGTGAATAGAAACATACAAAGGAAAATACATTGGATTCACTGTATTTATATTAGAAGCATGGAATTGTCGTCTCTGCCAGGACTGTGTGAAATACTATTTTATTTTTTTTTAAGTTCTTATGTTTTATTAAAGCATAAAATCATTTCCAGACCCAAAAAAAAGGAAGAGGAAGAATCTATGAAAAACATGACAGAAACAGGGAAAAAAGCAAGGAAATTTCAAGTTACTGTCGACACCTTGTTCGGATGCATCATGTTGAGGGAAGAGGGCATATCATTATGTGTTCAGTATTCAGTGCCTGCCTTAATTTTAAATCATAAATGACCGTGACAAAAAGAGCAGTAGCTAGTGCTGGGCATGCCAGAGTGGAATAAAAAAATAATACATAAGGGCAGAAGCTAGAAGTATGGTCAGATAATAAGAAAAGAACACTTTGCCTAGAAAAAAATATAAACTACTGCCTTGAGGAAAAAATAGTTTGAACACAGATATTTGATGGGTGGAACAGACTGGAAGTAGCAAGGCTTAAAGAGCTGATGGTGATAGTGCATGATTAGGTAAGAACCTGTAATGCACTATGAGAACAAAATAAGAATGAAAACTTGTATTACAAGTGTGAAACGACTTTTCAGCAGGAAAGTGATTTTCTTGGATGATGTAACCTGTTTAATTCTGGATGCATATTTATAAATGCAAACAACTGAAGGACATTCAAAAACAAATGTAACAGACCTGAGGAAGTATTAGTGACTCATACAAATGAACAGGTTAACCTAAATTGACTAGTGCATACATTGTAAATTGCTATTAATATATCTTAAGACTTTCAAGCTTAACTAGGACATTTAACCATAAAGCCCAGTAATTATAATGAAATTCTATGACTAACCTTTTGAAATCCAAGATACAATGTTTAACCTGAGGAAAAAAGGGGAGTGTTAGTGATAAAAGGGGGGATACATTTAGGATTAACAGGATAAAATACAAGTAAATGTAGGTTGGATTTTGGAGGAAAAAATATTCTTGATGACTCGAGATTGGATGGAGAAA
>NW_017728886.1:137475964-137483442 GCF_001723895.1 Crocodylus porosus
GAAGGCTGAGGGGGGACCTGGTGACTGTCTATAAACTCACTAGGGGGGACCAGAAGGGTTTGGGAGAGACCTTGTTTCCCCTAGCGCCCCCTGGCATAACAAGTAATAACAGCCACAAGTTGTTGGAGAGTAGGTTTAGATTAGACATCCGTAAGAACTACTTCACATCACAAGGGAAGTGGTGCTGGCTCCTACCCTGGGGGTCTTTAAGAGGAGGCTTGATGCCTACCTAGCTGGCATCATTTGAGCCCAGTTTTTTCTCCTGCCCTGGCAGGGGGTCAGACTTGAAGATCTATAAGGTCCTTTCCGACCCGACTTCTATATTTCTGTGCATTTGAGAGGAAGCAATCTTACCTTTTCTCAGCACCAAATATTATCCAAAATATTTCCACCACTGAGATTTGGCTTTATTCACAGTGGAAACAGTAACATAGTTAATCAGTCCAGCACTGTAGCCAAGACTTGACTGTTCCTAAATTTCCTCCTTCAAGACATCTGTTGGTTTAGATTTCTGCCCAGACAGCCACTCCTGCATCCATTGTAACCTGGGTACAGTTAATAAGGCACACCTGCCAGTATGAGTCATCATCTTGCAGTAGGACTGTGGGACCTGCTAACAGGATAAATCAACAGAAGACCTATTACAGTGATTATCTCTTATGACAGTTCCTCTTCCTCTGCTCCAGAACATGTGGTTCTGTATATATCTTCTAAAATAACCTGAATTCATCCCTCTAATTCCTTAGCAATTACTTAATTACATATTTATGTGCTCATGGTTACTTCCACCGTCCAGTTTAGGGATTTTGAAATCATCTTCTGTAAATGTTATTTCTGTTCCAATGCTATTCTAGAACTCATGGGTTCTTATGGGTGTCCTAGATTCCTCTCCCAGAGCAGATAGCTTAGCATTGACATTAGCACCACCTATAGTAAAGCTGGCCAGACTTGGACAGCTGTTTCTTGACAGTTCCCACTATAGACATAATATTCTAGAGTTAAGTGAAATTCTATGTCCATTTCAAATTCTGAATCAACCTGTCTTTGGCACTGATATCCAAGTTGCCCAGGCAATTATATTTCACATTTTTAACTTTCCTCCTCTGAGAAGACTCACCCATCTATAGTGAGGCACCCTTTCATCTCTAACTGAGATGACCAAGTCATTTTGACATTGCTCCTACTCTGTCTTTACCCTGGAGGAAATCATAGGACAGGAGACAGTCTCCTTTTATTCCCTGACTAGATGCAGTCTCTCAGGATTTAGAGTAGCATACACTTCATCCATCAACTCATTTGCATTTAATTCAGTGCTTTTAAATGACTGTTATAAACATTTTATCTGTCACAGTGCTAATTTTATTAACTTTACTTCCTTGGCATTACCTCTTCAGCTTCTGAAAGAATTCCCCAATGGCACATAAGAGGGGAACAATTACTCCTTTGCTTAAAGAGCTGGAGAAGCTTTCCTAATAAGATACACATGTAAGTACATCACTGTGTTACCTTGTGTATATTTATGACAGGAGGGAAGTTCAGTTTGTTTAGGATCAAAAGTTAAGTATCAAACTAATATTGCTAAGTTAGTATGTAACAATGAGCCTAAGTAAAAGTTGTTTGGGGAGTCAGAAGAGTGGACCTTGGACAAGGGAAAAGTGAAGAGCAAGTGTAATAGACCCGCCAACTATTGCAAGTATTTGCCTGGCATACATCATACCAGACTAAGAGATAAAAGGAGTGAAATAGAAACAAATGGAAGAACCAGGTTTAAAATATATACAGAACAAAATAAATGCTCTAACAATGACAGCTCAGTATAATCTTAAGGCTATTTTGATACATGGTCTTTTACAAGGATAGAAAAGGGGTGCGTGAGAAACAAGAGATATAAATGGAATCCCTGGGACACTTTCTGTGACATTACATATTTTCTTTATCACATCACAAAACTGATTCTGTAATGTCCCTAATGAAAATATAAAATATAACATTTTATATTGTGAGGGTATATAGCACCCACTTTCTGCTTAAAATTGCATTGTAGTCATAAACCTGAGTACTCCTCAGTGAACCACGTTTGTTTGTGTTTAGTGGGATTAATCAGATGGTCAACCAGTAATTGAAATGTCTGCCTCTTAGGTGATAGAAAACATTGTGGTCACTATCTTGCTGAATAAAGCCTTTCTGTTATTAGTAGATATTACAGTAAGAAGGCCAAAGGACTGTTCTAAGCCTAGCAGCCCATAGAGGGAGCATAAGTTTTGTTAGCCAACAACAAACAAGGGAGTGATTTAATTAGTACCATACCTAACCACCTTAGGGCCTCGCTACATGTTACACTTAGTATGAGGCCTGTGCAAGTAGGCAGCTATTTGATCTGGCTTTGGATTTGGCCTCTTTGGATGCCAGGGATCCAATCTGGGGCTCTGGATCGGGTTCCCACTTTGATCCAGCCAAAGTGGCTCCGAAGCTTCGGACTGCCTCAGAGATCTGGCCATAGGGTATAATGGGGAATCAATGAAATATCTATAATGTTGTTGTTTTTTGTATGCTTTAGATGAAACTTGCAGAGGTGGTAGCCCTGCTGAGAGCACAAAACCTACCAAATATCAAGAGGATTGGTGCAGGGATTCAGGGGAAACTGTACCCCAAATTCTTGAAAGCAAAACTCATGTCACATGTATGTATTACATCACAGTGGGGTGAAGACTGTAGAAGTGGTTGCACCTGCTTAGGTCACAAAGCCTGCCAAGTTTCAAGAAGATCAGTGCAGGGGTTTGCTGGAAACTGCACCTCAAGCCACGGACATGCAAAACTCGTGACATGGGTGACACTGTGTGTGTTAAGGCACAGCAGGATGAAAGCTGCAGGGATGGTAGCCCCAGCTGTGGTGACAAAGTCTACTAGCTGTGGAGGAGATCAGTGCAGAGGGGTTCTGGGGCCCTGCACCTCTAGCTGCTGACAGGCAAAACTCATGACATGGGTGCTTATGCAACTGACTGTCTCTGTCTTGGAGCAGTTGATTGTCTGTATTGATTCTTTCCTCTCCTTAGTGTAGGGTTTTGTAGGTGTTAATTGTTTCTAATTAACTGGCTACATTAGCTAGCAACTGTATATTGAGCTGGTCCCTGAGTGAATCATGATTGATTGGTAACTGGTAAGGTAGTAGCTTAGCAGCCAGGCCTACACTAGTTCCCCCCAAGACAGACACAGTTGCACAAGCACCCATGTCACAAGTTTTGCCTGTAAGCAGCTAGAATCTAGAAGCTCTGCACCAATCTCCTCAACAGCTGGCAGGTTTTGTGGCCACAGCAGGGGCTACCATCCTTGCAGCTTTCACACTGCTGCATCTTAACACATGCAGGGTCATTTATGTCATGAGTTTTGCCTGTCAGCAGCTTGAGGTGCAGTTCCCCCCAAACCCCTGCACCAATCTTCTTGAAACTTGGCAGGCTTTCTGGCCTCTCCAGAGACCACTAACTCTGCAGTTTTCACCCCACTGTAGTGTAACACATAGACACGAAATGAGTTTTGTTTTTGAGAATTTTGGGGTGCAGTTCCCCCCCAGATCCCTGCACTGATCCTCTTGGAGTTGGCAGGCCTCATGCCCTCAGCAGAGCCTACCACCCCTGCAAACCTCATCCAGATCAGGCAAAAAACAACAAAGTTATAGATATTTTATTGATTCCCTATTATATCCTATGGCTGGATCTCCAAAGTGGCTCCGAAGCTTTTCCAAAATGCTTCAGAATCTCTGAACCGCTTTGGAATGCCTAATGAAGCCAGAGCTTTGATGCTACTTTGGATGCTGAAGAGTCCAAAGCTTCTCCGGATCTGAAACACACTCCAAAGCCTCACACAGCCCTACTTAGCATGTGTTCTTTGCACTTAATGTGTGCTAAGTGCCACCACTGCATAGCAAAGTTACAACTTTACCAGGGAGGGGTATCTCCACATTGTATTACCTAAAATGTGGAGTTAAAGTCTGACTGTTCCACAAAGATAATATGATCAGGAAACTCTGGTGCAGTGCCAAAGTGAGGACCAACCAAAAAGCTGATTGTTTGTTGATCTCAGCTCCCTCACTACTACACTAGATCCTGATTGCTTGTCTAAGCCCTCCAACCACACCAAGCCTGTTCAAGACTCCAGTGAGTTTGGAGGACTGGAACAGACTATCATCTGTTTGTGGTAGAGAAATTGGGACCCTTAAATAGTTGATTGTTGGTCCCAGGCCTCCTACAATACTGGAGCTGTTCAAGACTCCAGTACAGTAGAGGGACTGGGACTGACAGGCCCACAGCACCACAGACCACCAGAGTCTTCAATGGTTCTGATGACGTAGGACGTGTGCTATTCAGATTATAGTAAGCATTTCTGTTCAACAGCTCAGAAATTTTTAAACTCATAATAATTTTTCCTATGATGTAAATAAAACATTTCCTAAGTGTAATATGTAAATGAGGTTCTTAAACTCCCATAACCAAATGACTAGCTATCTATTTAAGACTGGGTCAACTGAAGGCAGCCTTTAGCACAAGTATAGAACAAAGATTAAATTCACCCTTCCGGACTCAGAGCAAGAGGCCTTCATTACTCTGCTACTCTCATATACATGTACTACAAAGTACACAAAGTGACTCCAGGAAGGATCAGAACCCCATTGTGACAGGTGTTTTATGAATGTAAGAAAGTAGTCCTTATGCTGAAGATTTTACAATCCAATCTAAGACAACTCACACAAAACAGTACACAATTACATCAATATGCCTCTGTCCTTCAGATTATAACAGATTAACACTTCCTTCTACCCTTTTTCTTTCTTCAGATTTTTAGAGATTTAAAATCCTTTAGAACACTTAAAAATATGCCCCACAGGCCAGGGTCATGGATCCAGCACATGGGGCCAACTTGTAACACACATGTGTGTGGCTGATCCAGCCTACAGATCAGTCACACACTATTCATTTGGCCTGTGCACCAGTCCTGTACTATTCATAGGGCTGGGTGCATTTGGTAACCCTGCTCTGGGGCAAGGATTAAATTACTGTGTTTATGTATAGAGCCATGCACAGTGACATCTCTATTTTGTCTGGTGCCTTTAGGTAACTCTTAATAAAAATATAGTAAAGGGAATTAAGACAGGCTAGTTGTTAGATAAGTTAGCTATTCTGAAATTTCATACTTCGAAATCTTGGCAAGAAATCAATATGTGGTGTTCAGTGATCATTTCTTTGTGGATTCAAACCACACCCATGGTGCCACTTGATATTCAGTGATCAATAAACACTAAACGTATGAACTGTACTTTAATTTGTCTGGTTCCTACCACTGTGCATAAGAATAAACGTGTTGTCTCAGTGCTTTGCCCACACTTTCTGTCCTTAAAAGTACAGTCCTCCAATGCCACAGGAAGTTTTATCATTTCTTCTAGTGATGTTGTACTACATGTATGATGCTATCCTCCAATCAGCCATTACTTTTAGTAATAACAACGTATTAATAACAAAGTATTAATATTCTTCTCACTTACTATATATATAGCATCTACCAGTCATTGATAATGCATTTGTGGTGAATTCACATAGCTAGTAGGTACTGTTATTTTTAACATCCATCTGCACATAAATATACCAGATTGTTCCTGTGGTTCTGTCTTTCAAAGAACAAGAAAGGTTAGCAAATATATCTAGCGCACTTTAAAAGTAGTCTGAAAAAGATGCAAGAACACGGAACAATGTGTAGGCTCCAGGCAATACAGTACCTTAGAGAATGTGCCCATCCCACGACTGTAAACTCCAATAAATCATGGAGTGAATATACTGTAAATATTCAGCATGCTGTTTTTCTTATTCACAGAATGACTTTTGCCAGCACATTTTCCTTCCTAGGTTCTTCTGTCTGAAATGGCACTTTTTTTTTCCCTCTGGCCACATGATGGTTCCCTCCTGCATATTCCACACTTATTACATGTGTAAAATTCCCCTGGTGTCAGCAAAACACATCAAAGATGAAGAAGCAGTACTCCTAGATAGATGGTCACTTCAAATGCTAATGGAAAGAAATTAACAAATGAGAAATCCAAATTATATCCATAAACAAGCCATGGTTAGTAGCAATGTGAAAAATCTAAATGGGAAATATTTCTAGGGAAGACTCTTTCCTTCAAAGCTGTTTTGAACCTTGCCTATTAAATAGGTTTGGCATTTCATTAGCTTCTTAGGAACTCCATATTAATACACAAAATTACATAACACTGTATAGAGCTACTGTATAAAAAACAGCATCAGAGAATCATAGGAAGGTAGGGCTGGAAGGCACCTCACAAGGTCCTGCTCATGGCAGGATTGCTTCTGACTAAACCATCCCAGCCAAGTGCCTATCCAACCTATTTCTGAAAACTTTATTAAGATAGACATTACACAGCTTGGCTAGTTAACCTATTCTAATGCCTGACCACCCTCGTTTCCTCCTAATCTACATTTCCTCTGCTAAAGCTTGATGCCATTGCCTCCCATACTGTCCTGTACAGCCACAGAGAAAAAAACATCCCCATGCCTTCTATAATTGCCCTTCAGGTACCTGATGATTTATCAAATCCTCCCCACAGTCTTTTCTCCAGACTAAATAACCCTTGTTTTTTTCAGACTTTCTTCAAAAGTCTTGCTTTCCAGATTTCTATTTTGGTTTATTTTTGCTCTCTGCTGGACATCTGTATTGCAATATGGGGCCCAAAACTGGACACAGTACTCCAAGTGAGGCCTCACTAGTGCTGAACAGAGCAGAATAATCACTTCCCATGATTTAAAAGTGACACTACTTTTAATACAACCCAGTATACTGTTGGCCTTTTTCTTTTGCAACAAGAGCACACTGATGGCTTATATTCAGTTGATTGTCTACTGTGAATCACAGATCCTTCACTGCAGTACTGCAGCCTAACCAGTCTTTCCCCAGTCTTTATTTGTGCATGCAATTATTCTGTTCCAAGCATAGGACTTTGCACTTATCCATGTTGAATATCTTTTAATTGTGAAACATTTTGCCCATCTATCCAGGTCATTCTTGACTTAGGCCTGCCCTCAAGAGTTTCTGCAACTATCTAGCTTGTACCATGCACAAATTTGCTAAACATGGACTTAGTCTTATCATAAGACTCAGGCTGCGTAAACAGGCGCTTGAGTTAGCGTGGAGTTCGCGCAGGGGAAAGCGTGGGAGGGCACGAAACCCTGCCTGCGACCCCCGCAGAGTAGTCAGCCCCAGCTGTAGCCAGCCTACCAGAGGCATGACATGGATGGGCACGCGCTGCACCCCGAGGGTCCCCTCAGGCTCTGCAGCCCCTCCATTGGGCACCTCAGAGACGGCCACCCAGACGGAGCCCATGGTTCCGGGCTCCACGCAGATGGAGCCCCTGGCTCTTGGCTGCGGGTGCTACCTGTCCCTTTTTCAGGCTCTGGGGCCTGGGAGCATGGCCACCT
>NW_017728886.1:137483453-137501052 GCF_001723895.1 Crocodylus porosus
TGAACACCTTCAAGAGTAAATTGGATGCTTATCTTGCTGGGATCCTATGACCCCAGCTGACTTCCTGCCCTTTGGGCAGGGGGCTGGACTTGATGATCTCCCGAGGTCCCTTCCAGCCCTGATGTCTATGAAATCTATGAATAAATCATTAATAAAGATGTTGAATAATACTGTATCCATGACAGACCCCAGGGAAACCCATTTGATTCCTCCTGCCATCTAAATATTGAGCCACTGATACTATTCACTGAGCATCACAATCTAACCATTTTTAATATCCACCTTACAGTATTTGCTCTTGGTGAAACCATGATGGATGTTCCTGATTGCTTGTTTTTTATCCAGATACTTCACAGGGAATTCCTTGAGGACCTGCTCCATGATCTTTCTAGGTATTGAGAACAGTCGAACTTGTCTATAATTCCATGGATCTTCCATTTTCCCCCTTCTTAAAGATGGGCAGTATATTTGCCTCTTTTCAATCATCCAGGACCTCACCCTACCTCCATGAGTTCTCAGAGAGGACAGTACATAACTGAAATTACCTTAGGCAATTCCTTCAGTATCCTAAGGTGCATCCCATCCAGCCCAGCCAGCTTGAAAATATTGAAGTAATCCCTAACATATTCTTCTACTACTCTAAGATGTATGTCTCCTTCCCTGTCTTTGGGTGTTGCAAGTAGGGGGTTGTGTTACCTGATTACAAGTGCACGTGGCATCAAAGTAAGAAAAGTATGAAATACTTCAGCCTTCTCTGCTTCATCCATAACTAGATCACTTTCTACACTAAGGGACTTATGGTTTCTCTCTTCTTCATATTACTTTTGACATACTTGCAGAATCCTAGTTTTATTCTTTTTATGTCCCTTGCCATACATCTCAGATTATGCCTTGGCCTTTAAAATTTTCTTCCTTAATGCCCATGTGATGCTCATATACTCTTTCTTAGTAATATGACCAAGTTTCCACTTTTATAGGATTTATTTTTGAGTTTCAACTCATTAAAGAGATTGCTGTCTAGCCAGGTTGGCCTCCTGTTGCACTTCCCATTCTTCTGTCGCATCAGGTTAGCTTGATCCTGCACCCTTGGAAGGGCTTCCCTAAAGCTAAGCCAGATTACTTGGACTCCTTTTCCCCACTCAGACTTGCCTGCCAGGAGACCCTGCCCACTAGCTCCCTGATTTTGGTAAAAAGTTTCTGAAGTCCAGCGTCTTTATTCTGCTATTCTCCTTCCTTTCTCCTCTTAGGACTTAAACTTGAACATCATGCAGAGTTGCAAATGTAAACAGTTTCACATGCCATAACACAGGAGACTTTTGGAGTCACCAAAGCAAAACATCTTTATCAGTTGTATGTAGAAGACATTTTCAAGATTTTCTGATGAGTCTGTTGAGCATTGATGGTTCAGCTTTGGGTTCTTTGTTGAATCTGCTGGCAGGGCAAATATAATGTTTTCTTCTTCTTCGTTACGGAGGTTGCTACCAGCTAAGGATTATGTGGGAAATTGAAGTGGATAAGGCTTGGCAGGATATCTTGGCACTAGACAAGAGTGTGGTATTTAAGGCATTTGGTGGTACTTACTAAAATCACCAGATTTTGTACTTATAGGGAGCATCTCCATGAGTGTACATGTGTCATTTGTGGTACCACAGACAGGATTGTGGTGCTGCAAAACACATATACCATACATACAGGCATTTGCCTGAGTTGTTTGGGGTTATTTTGTGGGGGGGAGGTTCACTTGGGTTTTTTGACACTGGGTATCAAAACCCATGCCAGACAAAAGTGGGGCAGTGCATGTGGCAGCAGCATGCACCACCCAAAACTGGAGTCTAGCTGGCCAGAGCCATACTCTAGCTGCTACCCGGGTTTCGTGTGCCCAGATTACCACTTCTGGAGCCCTGGGAGGTCCCTAGGAGCCCAGGTAAGGCTACTGGGGCCAACCTGTGTGCTGGCCGCAGCCTCCTCTACCCTACTTGGGGCACTGGCTGCATGCCAGAGCTCACATTCAGGGGCATTCCCCAGGGACAACAAGCAGTGGCACATGTTTGTGCCACTGTTCATGGTCCCCAGGGAATGCACATTCCTACTTGTGGGGACGTGCCTATAGCAGAATGACATCTCAGTCTGTGCCCAAACTCTGCCATCAGGCATATTACCTATATGACAATTTGGTTACCATGGTCACTGCAGAGGGCAGACACCCCTGCCCCGTTTGCTTCAGGTAACTCTATGTTGTAGCCTGAGCTGAATACATTCCTGAAGGAGGGGGAACCTGCTCCCTTTGCCTATGTGACTGTCCTCACACACCTGGGTGGGGGCTTAAATTCCCTATTGTTCTAAGCAATGATATCAAGACTGGGCAGGGGGCTAGAGACCCTGCCAATCTACTCAAGATGAACATGGGCCGACAATGCGAGGTCACAGTTAGAAGAGCTAACAGTACCTTGTCGAGCATCCACAGGTGAATCTCTGGCAGGGACAAGGAGGTGATCCTCCCCCTCTATGCAACACTGGTCAGGCCACAGCTGGAGTACTGTGTCCTTTTCTGTGCGCCCCATTTCAGGAGGGATGTGGACAACATTGACAGGGTCCAGAGGAGAGCCACCTGCATGATCTGGGGACTACAGGGCAGACCCTACAATGAGAGACTGCGGGACGTGAACCTGTTCAGCCTTCACAAGAGAAGGCTGAGGAGGGACCTGGTGACAGTCTATAAACTCACTGGGGGAACCAGAAGGGTTTGGGAGAGACCTTGTTTCCCCTAGCACCCCCTCACATAACAAGGAATAATGGCCACAAGTTATTGGAGAGTAGGTTTAAATTAGACATCCGTAAGAACTACTTCACAGTTAAGGGGGCTAGGATCCAAGGGAAGTGGTACTGTCTCCTACCCTGTGGGGTCTTTAAGAGGAGGCTTGATGCCTACCTAGCTGGGATCATTTGAGCCCAGTTTTTTCTCCTGCCCTGGCAGGGGGTCAGACTTGAAGATCTATAAGGTCCCTTCCAACCCTACTCTATGATTCTATGATTCTATGATACCCAGCAACCAGTGATGCCTTTCAAATAGGTTGGCTGGCAGCCAACATGTGCTGGCCTTCTTTGGATCTGGTAAATGAGGCGATAAGGTCTATATAAGTTAAAGACTGTCCAGGAGGACAGCAACCATGATGAGCACTCTCAGAGAAGCTGGGCCATCTGAAACTCACTCTCTCTCTTGAAACTCATGTTCAATTAATTGCTTGCCTCCAGAGGGAATCTCCACCTGCCTCTGGATGATACTTGTGAATAAGCTGCTTAAGATCTAACTAGATATATTGCTTGTAGTAATTCAGATGTGTGATCAAAGGCTAACATGCCACTGTTTGCTCAAAGGAATTTCTTCCATATTGCTCTACCCTGTACCCTATTCCAAACCTACTCCTTATAACCAATAACATTCTTCTCTGTACCTAGCATGGGAGACTTATTGATAGAGGGTCTTGCTTATGCCTTGGGGGCCCCTTGGTTCAGCTGATTAAGGGAGACCGCTATTTGTACTTCAGACTGAGGGAATCACCCCAAGTTCTTGCAGTGTTCTGAGTACCCTTCAAAGACTACTAGGCATGTGTTTCCCAAGGGTCACAGGACCAAAATCAGTCCAGACCCTGGGTGGTGGGTGTGTTACCCTCAGGTTGCGGGTGTGCTCCAGGAAGGGAGTCGCCTGGACATGAGGTGCCCCCAGAGAGGCACTCAGAGCCTGGAAGGTGGTTGGGCACAATGAGGTGGATGGCTCAGTGCAGGAGCACCCCCCAGCCTACCTCAGTGCCCATAATGCCTTACTCTTGAAATACTTGAAGTATTTGTCCAAAGCCTGGTGCATTGGGCAGGCTATCATGTACTATGTTAACCTGAAATTTTGCACCATGACATCACAGATATTATTCAAGACATACAATTACAACATGTTATTAACAGCAGAGGCAGTGTGTATTTGATGAAATTTTTAGCTTTAAACAAATTGTCTCCATGTTTGACAGCTTTTTAAAGCCTATTTTGTATTTATGTTGTATAGCTTTTGTATGTTAAGTGTACATGCCTAAAAATCTCTTACACCTACACCCAAAATACAATATTAATTTTAGGCTGTTCTCTGGACCTTTTGATGGGCCTTGCCCTCAATTGACCTCCAGCTGGAAATTGATCTGACTAAGCCAGAAATCCTTCTACTATGGAATAAAAGAGAGGTAGGTGGGAATTTTACTGACCCTCATCAGGATAATATAACAGGGTCGGTCACATACCAGCATTTCTCTATAAACATTTTAGGAAGGTAGCCATTGCCTTTTGTAACAGGCTGAACAATCCATAATTCCAAATGAGACTTTTATAATCCCAAACTACATACCAGGGATGGTATGGGCATATGCATAAAGTATTGAGTATTGAGCCAATAATTAATATGCATGAGTATTGGCTGTTGTATATGCCATTTCAGTTTCTTAACATTTTAATACACGACCACATTCTAGAATCAACTCCAATAATATAGGGATGAAAAATGAAGCCTTTTAAAAATATATACATATACTATAATCCAAATGTCTGAACTATATTAAACTTCATAATAAAGGCAAACATAAAATACCAGTTAGGCTGACATTATATGCAACTTTTTATGGAAACAGGTCCCCCTCTCCTATTACATTATAGACTGCCTGGAAATATTACTTAATAATGGAAACACTTATTGGACTCCTAAGTAGTTCAACCATGATAATGAATTAAGTTTTTGCTGTATTCCAGAGGGAATCTGAAGTCATTTATACACTTAAATTAAATTTGATTTATACTAATATCTAAACATAACTTTATTCACCACTAACAGTCAGTGCTATTTCAGGAAATATTTTTCTGCAGAAAGGACATTTTTGTAACTATATTTACTATACAAAAACATTCTCTTTCTTATGTTGATAGCTTAATAGACTGTAAATTCAGAAGGGACTGGTGAGTTCATGTAGCCTGACCTCCTGTAATATATAGGCCATAGGATTTCCCTGATTTAATTCCTATTTGAAACTGCAGCTTAACATTCAGTGAAAAACAAAACAAAATAAAACAATCGATCTTGATTTTAAAAGGATTCAGTTATGGTGAATGTACGAGAAGCCTTGGTAAGTTGTTCCAATGGCTTTTTATTATTATTGTTAAACGTGCTTAAATACGCATTTCAAGCCTGTGCTTGAAATACAGTCACACTTGGAGTGAAAACTGGTAAGTGCTTAGCAGAAAAGGTTCACAGTTTTAAAGGATAGGAAGTGTAGAATACTGCACCAAGGTGAATCTGCAGTGGAAATGTAGATTAACAGAATATTATTACTCAAGCTGTAATTTTGTTGGGATATAGGAGTTCCCACCTTATTCAGTAAAGACAGCATGGATTGTGTAATGGGTACCAGTGGTTCTGGTTTCAGTCTGACTCATGAAAAGCTACATTTTCAATAGCACCCCCATTACCCTCACACACTGATTTGTCATTAAGTCAAAGGAATAGACATCAATGCTGAAAAAATAAATCCCTTCATCATATTCCCTTGTAATCTTCCTTCCAAATACCAGTTTAGCTCAAATGGAAGTTGGCTTGTGGTAGCTGATGATAACTGGGCCCCAAATTGTCTTCAGTTATGGTCCTTTAGGACCCTTACATTAGCTGAAGTTCAGCATAAACTGGTAATAGGCAACTAGGGTACATCCACACATGCAGGCACATGCGCTTGTGGCAACTCATATAGGAGCAGCACAAATTTGTGCCTGGGATTTTTGCCTTAGCGCAGTGCCTGGACATGCACTTTGATGTGGGGCAAGTTGTGAAACTTGGGGCAAAATGACCCTGCCCAGCTCCTCCCAGATCTGCAACCAGGGAGAGCTAGAGACTAGGGCCAGTACCTGTGCTGGCCCCAGCAGTATAAAAACCTATGGCCAGTACCTATGTTGGCCCCAGTAATGTAAAACTCTGCCCCAGTGAGCAGCTCAGGGCTACTTGCCCTCAGGAGTTTCTGAGGCCCAGCCAGTTGGTATCTGGGGACACTAGCCCCTTGTGCTGGATGGACTACTGAAGCAGGCCTAACCTGGAGTTTCCCCTGCACCTTCTATGCACTACAGCAGTCTGGCAGTGGGGGCTGCTGCCTGACTGTGACCTGCTGCCACCTGAAACAACAACAACCCCCTTGGACCTGATGCCCCTGCCAGACCTGGATGAGGTGCTCCCACTCTGCCATCTGTGTGGCTATTGCCCAAAAGATGTGCTCTTTGTGGTGGTACACTTTGAACTCTCGAAGTGTATCCTCTTGGCCCCAAATGACTAAGAAGCCAGCCACCTCATCTGCTCTCCAGCTGTGTCCCAAGTAATGGGCTTGGACAGGCTTCTCTGAATGGGTCTTGCCATTTGTCTCACTACCAGAGATCCTGATGTTCCCTGTTTAAGAATTACACATACTCTGATAAAAAACCTGAATTCTCTCATTAAAATACCTCAAATAATGTTCTTCTTATATTAAAATGAAACACTGCTATGTAGACAGAGATCAGTTGGGCAATGTTTTATTGATATATTTACAAAGGTAAAGCCATTAGAAGCGTGGGGGAGGAGTTGGGGTACTTTATCGGTGTGTGTAGAGTTTGTGGAAGTGAGGTCTCATGAGGTATGGGACTTGTGCAGGGGTTTGGCATTTGTGGCTGGGTATGGTGAGGGATTTGTGGGGGTGGTTTGGGGATGTGGGTGTTGTGGGTGGATTGTGGGGGGACTAGTGGTATGGGGGTCTGTGTGGGTTGGGCTGCTCAGGAGGGGTGGGTCCCTTGACCCCCCACAAGGAGCTGCACAGCACATGGACTGTCCCCCCACAGGGCCCACAGCTGTCCCCACTGAGCCATAGCCCCTTCCACAGGGTCACAGCTTCCCCCCATAGGGCCACAGACCCCCCCACAAGGCCACAGCTTCCCCTCACAGAGCAACAGCCCCTCTCTACAAGGTCACAGGCCCTGCCCACAGGGAACACCCCCCCCGCATGATTCACATGCCCCCCCACAGGGCCCACATGCACTGTGGCTGGGCATATACCCCGTTTGCATGGCCCACAGTTCCCCCCATAGTAGCAGTGGCCATTGGGACACTCGGAGCCTTCCTGGCACAGCTCCCCACCATGGGTCGGGGCAGAACTGTGCCCTACTTTTTTTCTGTTTTGTTTTGTTTTTTGTTTCTTTTTGATACCTGGATTTTCTGTACTATAAATATGCAGCATGAGGCTGTGCTGCAAATATGCAGCATGGGGAATGTTTTTTTGTTCCGAGTGTGCCTCTTGTGGTGTCTCAAACTGCTTTGAGATGTAGCAACATGCATGTGTGGGCTCATCTAGACACGCCCCTAGTGTCTGTTTGAGACTAAAGGAAAAACTTGTGCTTTTAGTTAAGTGAACAAGTCTGATGTAAGTTTTATTCCCTTGTATAATGCCTTAATTTTAAATATTTTCTATAAATAGATCATATTTCCTCATTTAGTAATATGAGCTGGAGTTTTGAAATCTAGGAGACTAAACTGAGGGTCATAAATATTTAATAAATTGTGTTGTACTATATTTTATATTTACGTACTAGAAAAAAATGAACTTGGTTTTCAAAAGAGATAAGGAATTACTGATAATTTGACTCCACTGAAATAGGCATTTAGTAATTCCTAAAACAATCCATATTTTAATACTTAAGTGATGTGACCTGAACAAGAATGCATTGTATTTAAAAGCTTAAGTTATCCCAACCATGCAGTTGGTTTAGTAACTCATTAGAGCAAACTTGGGTTCATGAAAACTTGTGCTCTCTCTATATATCCTATTTAGTTAATCTACAACAAGGCATATCTACCCTGCCTTATGACTGATTTCAGACTAACACAGCTAACTACCTCCCCTAGTAAAAGATCCTTGCCTCTCACATAAACTGTATTTTAGGTGTTCACTAATTTAAATAATGTTTGAGGAGACTCACTTCATGGCGTCTGTTTCAAAATGTTTGGCCATGAAGTGTTAAGTTTCTTTAGAGACACTCACTGGCTAGTTGCCAAATACGATTTTCCCCACAGTTGTTGAGTCTAACAAGTCTCCTAGATGAAAAAAATGATGATGAAACTCACATTCCTTTCCTGTACTGCAAGGTACAACTTCAATGTCACTGAAACATTAAAAGTGGATTGTGATGAAAGTAGTTTAAAAATCCACAATAATTTTCTGCCAAAATTCTGTTTACATTGACAATTTAATAGAGTGGAAAAATGCTTGTTTTCTCTTCAGTAAAATTTAGGACCTGATTTAGATGTGACTCACCTCCATAGCAGCCCTCCTACAGAAACTGTCAGGCTTATGGGTTCTGTAGCTGTGTAGGTGGACTGAAATTTTGAAAGGTAATGTACCTTTGCCCAGAAGATAATTGGGTGCTCTTCACAGTATTCTTCTCAAGAAGGAAGTTTTCATACTGTACAGAAGAGACAACTGGGCCCTGGGGAGTGATGCCTGGGCATTTTAGGTATGTTCAATGTATCAAGCCATAGTACTTATTATCTTACTAGCTGAGCACCATAACATTCTATGAGTGGACTATTTCTTTTGTATCTGAAAGACAGAACAGAAAATAATTTTAAATGCACTAGAACTCAAAAAGTCTGTGCTATTCCCACTCTAAGTTCTGTTCCTGAGGTCACACGGATAGAAGTACATATAACATATGCCCTCTTTTGACATTTATGTCTTTTTCTATTAATGGGAAGGCAAAGATCAACAGCTGATGTAAACAATTCTCCTACTTGTGGAACAAGTCTCCTACTGTTGAACTGAGAACCCAGAGAAAACAGAACAGGGGTCCAAGTATTTCCAAGTATTGCCTCATTTTTTTTTAAATCAGCAGCAATCCTTCAAATTAACAACAACCCCACTCAATAAAAACAAATACCTTGTTCAGAAGAGGCAGGACACTGAGACTGTGTAGTTTCCTACAGCTGTAGTTAAAGGAGAGTTACACTTTTTGCTCTGACTGTAGAGTTTATTTTATGAGCTTTTGCCACTTTGGAATGAACTAATATGGCCTTCAGGTCCAATTAAGACACTCTTTGTTCTGCCCTTGTAATTTTCTAATCAAGGGAGATCTGGTCATCAATCTATGTTGGAATGGCTAATGTCTGGGAGAACATACTGCAGCATTAGTCTTAGATCACTGATGATGTCTAGCCTTTATTTTGGAACCTTGAATGAACAATGGCTCATACATATCCCCTAGCCATTCAGAGAAACAGTTTTCATTAAGACTAGGACTCATAGCTGTTGAATCATAACAAAAGTTAAAGCTTAGAAACTCCTTTAGTCCTGACATTTGTGTGGCAATTCCAGGCCTTAACAGCGATTTAAAAATGAGTTTGTAAATCTAATTATTAATATCTTTGTTCTCTTCATTCTGCTAACCCCAGTATTATTTTCTAGTATGTCCTTAAAATTTCATATTAAATAGCTTCTTGTCTTGAGTTTCTCCTGTTTACCAATTCACATTTATCTTGTCAGATATAGCTAAATTGCAACCTAAAAAAGAAATAGAACAATTAAATCTCTCTTTAGGAGAAGAAATGAGCAAATAAATGATTTCAATACTCAGCTGAAATAATGTGTTGCATGGTCTATTTTAAGGCCAAATTCAGTCTTGGTGAAACACTTCTTAAATTAATGTAGTTACACCAAGAATTAATTTGTTCCTGAATGTTTATCTTTGCAACAGGATGTCTATACTTCCTGCCAGGAACCAGATGCCTCTGATAAAGAACTACAAGATTTAGAAGAGCATTTCTTACAATGAAGCTGGTACTCTGAAGCATTATTATAGGAAATTTAATTACTTTATTGGTGGTCCAACACCAGCTGAGACATAACATAAAGGGAGTTAATTCCTTAGTGGGTGGGATATGGGAGAGAATTCAATAACTGGACTAAGTATAAGATCACAGTTGGATCACAAATAGAACAGACATAAACATTGATAATTTAAGGCTAATTATTTACAGTTAGCATCTGCCCATTTTGTGTGCTGATCCATGTAAAAAGAGACACTGGCAGATTACATTGTAATAGAAGGCTATGAATAACTTAAGTGAATTGGGTGGGCCTTTGGGTCCTGTGAGACACATGACCTTTCCATATTTGATGCATAAGATTGCAAAGGATAATCTTGGTGCTCATTTGAAGGAAAAAGATTTTAAAAAGGACTCAGTAGTGCTTTCCCTTGCACTGACAGATTTGCAAATGAACACCAATGTAGGCTAACCACAATGGCTGAATGGACATTTCTGTAGCAATTGAATAAATGACATCAGGATATCCCCACTACAATATATAAGGATGAAAAAAAGAACTTGCTGTACCTAAGTGTAGGCAGCTTACTTTAGGCTGCCTATACCTAGACCAGGAGTGGATGCATGTTGCAGTTTGCTGCTCCCAGTAATGGTAGGTATAGGTTGTCACTTCTTCCAGGACCTATGGGTAATCTTCCAGAACCTATGGGGAGGTTAGTGGGTCTAGAGAAGGGGGGGAGGCCAACCAGTTTGGGAGTGTGTTGGGGTCTAAAAATAGCCCAGTAAGCATTCTCAGGGGTAGGGGGAAGGAGCAATATTAGCATAGACTGGGGCTGAGTTGAGGAGTTGGCCTTTTCCAGCCCCAGGAATGTGCTATGAATGAGTGCAGGCATTTCTGAGATTGCATTGACCCTTTTCTACATTAGGTTAACTCAGTCTTGATCTAAGTTAGTACACCTTCTTAGGTGGTAAATTTAGATTGGGTGTGCCACGTTGTAGGCAATTTAAGCCCTCTGAATACCTACACAATTGGGCATTTTGATTGACCTAACTTTAGTTAGGTTTAAACTCTGATGATGTTTTATTTTCATATGGGATGGTTGCCTTCATTTCATCATGGATCTCCTTGAATAGAGAGAATATCTTTTGGGGACAGCCAGTTTTCAGCAGGATCTTGTAGATGTCATTCCTGCTAATTAATATCAAAGGCCTTTTGTAGGTCAACAAATGTTACACAGCTGTTGTTTCAGGCAACAAGTGCAGTGTGAAGGACATGTCAGTCATGGAGCTCTGACCCACACTGGCTCTCAGGGTAGACTCTATCAACAAGGACTTGCATTCTTTTCAGCAGTACTCTTGCAAGCACTTTGCCAAGCATGCTGAGAAGAGAGATCCCTCAGTAGTTGCTACAGTATTCCCTGTCCTCTTAGTTCTTGTATGGAGTAATTATCTTTGCATCTTTCAGATCCTGGTATATATGGATTTCTGTGTATGGCTTTCCTTCCAGCAGGTGAGGAGAAGTGCATGGATGTCACTTAGAAAATTTCTCCCCACTGCCTTTAGGAGCTCTGGAGGTATCTGATGGTTGCCTACTGCTTTCCCAAGTTCAATCTCTTTCTATTTGATAACTTTCTTTACATTTTTGAGAATTGGTGCTGGGTCTAGCTCCTGCATAATTGGAAGCTGGGGGATGGCAGCTAAGACAGTATCATAGATAATCTCATCCTTTGAGTAGAGTTCTTTGTAATACTCAGCCCATCAGTCAATTTGTTCTTGCCTGTCAGTCAGGATGGTACTATGATTCACTTTCAGTGTTTGCAGTCTTTTTAAAAGCTGGACCAAATGCGTCTTTGATTCCATTATAGGTACTGTGAAGGTCCCCTATTCTGAAGCAAATCTGAAGCTTTTTTACAAGTATTGCCAATGCTGCTAGGCACATTCTCTGGTGGCTTTCCAAACTGCAGCCTTAGTCTCTTTGAATTTGAATTATGGACTTAGTTGGTTGAAGTAGAGTTAAACAAGCTTGATTTTTCTTTCTGTGAGTGACATGGTCATCCAGTCAGGTTGTTTTTTCTCTGTTGTTCCAAAGACAGCCATGGCAGTAGCCAGTGCCTTATTCTTGAAATTGTCCCACAGGGTGTCAGAATCATAGATTCATAGATTGTGAGACTGAAAGGGACCGTGGAAGATCATTGAGTACAATCTCCCTGCACCAAACAAGAAAGACAACTGGGGTCAGGTGACCCCAAGAAGATGACTATCCAGTCTCCTTTTGAAGATTTCCAGGATAGGCGATTGCACCACCTCTGGAGAGAGCTTATTCCACAGTCTGGACACTGTAGTGTAAAGAAGTTTTTCCTAATGCTGAACCTGAAATGGTTTTCTAGGAGTTTGTGACCATTATTCCTGGTTTTTTCCCAAGAGTGCCCTGGTGGACAGTTGTTCACTGAGCCCTTGATGTATGCCCCTGATTTAGTAGTAAGCTGCCACCAAGTCCCCTCTTAGCCTTCTCTTTTTCAGGTGGGAGAGTCTCAGGTCCCTGGGGAAATCAAGGGAATCAGGTTGATCATTTTCAGAAACACACTCAAGCACACATTGAAAGTTTGCACAAGTGTTATTCATGTTCATGTGAGGCGATATTTGCCTTTTGGATTTGCATGATGGATCTGAGGGGTGTGATTGGAGCTTGACCATGAAAAGGGCACGGGCAGTGTCACAATTAGTGATTCCATGTGACCTTCCTGTGGATGCTGCCAGCAAAATAGGTGTTTGAGAATATCAGCTCACAAGAGGCAGAAAGCTGAAGGACACACTGGCCATTTTCACTGATCCTACCTGTGCCATGTTGGCCAATGCTGTGTTCCCAGTCTTTACTGACAGGGGAATTGAAGTCACTGAGAACAGCAAGTGTGTTACTTTCAGGAATGTTCTTAATGATTTGTTCCAGTTGAGAATATAACATATTTTTGCTTTTTGGAGTAGTCAAGTGTTGGTGTTGGTCCATAGATGGATGAAAAACTCAGGGTTCCTGAGCTCACATTCACATCTTCTCATGATCCTCTCATTGATAGATACTGGAGGGGTACATGCACTGACGAAAGACTTCTTGACAGAAAATCCAGCACCATGTATCTCCTTGGTTCATTGTCAGGTTTCCACCAGCAAAGGTGGTAATTTACTTCATCTAGTGATCCAGTTTCCAAAAGTCTCATCTTGTTGACAGTTGCAGTATCAGTTGATGTAGTTTACTATGGATGTTTTCCAGAGTTCAGGGTCTTTAGCTTAAGTCCAGTTAGCATAGTGAGAGCATTCCAACAAGCAATGATTAATTTAGAGCCAGGAAAAAAGAAGGTGGACAGGAGCATTTTTTAGCCCACCTCTTTGAGGGCCTTCCCAGATGGGGGCAATCAGGCCTCCCCTAAATAGTGCTGCTTGGACTTCTGAGATGCTGCCAAGTGCCTGGGTTGTACCTCACCCAGACAAGCAACCATTTAGCACAGATATTCGATGAGTATGCCTAGGCAGAACAAAGAAAGAAAGGGTTGCCATGGGCCTTCCACCTTCTCTCTTGACATAGCTCCAATGGCAAGAAAAAGGTCAAGACAATTGGGATAGGTCTGCTGCAGCTTCTAGCTGGAACATGACTCTGAGCTGAAGGATGCGCCCACCTTATCACATTGCTACTGCACCTTTTCTGAACTGGTGTGGTCCCACTAGTATGGGTACTATTGGCCAACAGG
The DNA here is from genome assembly GCF_001723895.1 of Crocodylus porosus. Taxonomy (NCBI): domain Eukaryota; kingdom Metazoa; phylum Chordata; order Crocodylia; family Crocodylidae; genus Crocodylus; species Crocodylus porosus. The sequence continues at coordinate 137,497,053 of NW_017728886.1, forward strand.
ATTTTGACATATCTGCTTTTCTGTGGATATTTCCTTCAACCAGTGGATTCCACTGTCCCACCCTTAGGTGTTCCTCTGCCTGGGACTACTGGTGCGTCCCAGGGGAAGACTGGTTTGTTGACTGGTATCTGTCATTCACCATTTCATTGCTGGGTGCATCATCTATGCATCTGGCAGTGAATCCCAGGGCGGCAGGGGAAATGGCCAGATAACGAGTGTATGGTGAATAGTTAGACTTTGCAGTATTTTCTATGTCTATTTCATTCTTTTGGGATTGGATATCTTTGTCTATTATAACTTCTTGATTATATGTTAGGATTAGATACTATGTGCAATAAATGTAACGTGTCTTATAGTGAGGCATTCCAGTAGTTTACTCAAAGAGAAAGTGAAGGGGTCAATTGGTCATAATCCAAAAGGACCTACATGGGAAACAGAAATTTGATTACTGAGTCTTGTTCAGTTTAGAATGCAAAAATATAACAAGATCTAACGGCAGAATATTGTAACTAGAAGCATTTTAACTAAATATAAGGTGTATATGCTTAACTATGAAAATGTAGCAAAACACCCATTTTTTTTTTATTTTTTACTTATTTTAAAATGCATTCCCTCCCCTTCCCCAACCATTTCTGACTTTTTCTCTCCCTCTCTAGTCCCTATAGATACATATAAGTGAGCTCACACTTTCCCTTAGTCCCATTTTCCCTCCTCCCCATCCACCTTTTCAGCTCCCCAGTAGCTCTGGCTCCAGTCCCAGACTCTGTGCCAGCATGCTTCCCTGTTCTGCAGACTTTGGGTCTTATCTTTAAATCAATTAAGATTAATTAACCTAAAGTTACCCCTGAGCCTCAGTTCTTCAGCCCAGGCCCCTCTAATCTATTGGATCTAATCCCAGTCCCAGTAATTTTTAACTCCCTACACTTCTACTTTCTTACCTTTAACCTTTTTCCCAGGTATCCTAAGTACACCAAGCACATACATACATACATATCACAATACCCAACTTAGGAACTCACCTGTGTGTATGCGTAGGTAGGCGGTATGTGTGTGAATTAATGAATACACACACACACACACACACACACACACACACGTATATAGATATCATTGTGTGTATGTGTAGCATTTGAATTAGTAATCTATGTATATTACTAAAGTGAATTAGTAATCTATGTATATGTATTGGATGTGCAGGTGTTGGTAACTGATTCTGTCTAAATTTCGTGTGTGTAGCATGTATGGGCTTAAACTGGTGATACTAGACTGGTTATTTTGAACATGTGTATATCTGAATTGCTAGTGTGAACATGTATGTCTAGTAGGGGTGAATGCACCTAGTGAGTGTGTGTTTAATTGATTTTTATGTGTGCATGTGCAATTGTACACCATGCCCTCCTGTCTAACAGTGCAATATTGAGATCCTGAGCATTGGCCTGACCCCTCCAGGCAACAAAAATAAAGAGCCATTGGAACAACTTACCAAAGCTTCTGCTAATTTCACTGTAACTGGAATTCTGAAAATCAAGTTTGAATATTTTGTTTTCTTTCCCACCTGAAATACAAGCTGAAGTTTCAAATAGGAATTAATTTAGGGAAATCCTATGGCCTATATAATACAGGAGGTCAAGCTAAATGATCTGAACAATCCTTTATGAAGCAGACTATTAATCTATCAGTATCTACTTTTGTAAAGTACATATTGCTTTTAAATGTCCTTTTTTCCAGGAAAATATTTCCTTAAATAGCACCGACAGGTATTATTTTCTACTGGTTTTTTTCTTGTCATATAGCACATCTACACATGCCTCTGACTGTGTAGTTGGTACTACACAGTCATTTAGTCTTACTTTAGCAGTCCCAGTAGGGCACGTGTCATTTCAGACCCTGTTGTGCAATGACATACTGTGCTCATTGCTACTGGGCAGTAGAATTGGCATAATGGTTTGTGCCCACTGGTGCTGTGTCACCATAGGACAAGTTACATCACCGTAACTTGTCATAAAGGTGATGTAGCATCTCATTTAGATGTGCCCATAGAGATGGAAACTAACAGTATCAATGACTAATATAATCTTGTCCCACTTTGAACTTTCCCCTTCTATTTCCAGTATTTTCAAATATTTGCTCAGTTTAGGCCTGACATTATTACCACTGTTTTATTGGAGGAGTAATTTGCCCTTGAAAAGGGATGATTTAACATGTATTTGTATGCAGTACTATTTTCTTGTCCGGTGCATTGAGACAGAGAGACATACTATCAAGGACGTTATTTGTAATGGAACCACCATTTTTAAATTTAGCAAGCATAGTTTTGTTTCATTTAGTGGACCAAACACCAGACCAGTGGTGTTTAGAATTTCACAGGGAATTGATTTGGTAAAAAAAAATCTCACTGCACTGTGTTCTTGACTCATACTGTAAAAAACAATTCATTGGAGATAACGGGCCATTGTTCTATGCAGGTAATTGCAAATGGAAAGTAACTCTATAAAAGTCAAGCTTGAGATACAGGGGTGCAATTGAATTCAAATAACAATAGAATATCATAAGAATTAATGCAAATTCAAATCCATTGGCTGTGTCCAGGCAAGCATGGTCATGGAGTATGTGGTGCAGCAGACTGATCTGTAGCACCACATATCGCAGATTCAGTTTTTCTCTGCACTGCAAGGGAGCAGCACAGGGATTTTTTTGACCCCTGAGTATCCAGGGGTCAAAAAAACCCATGGAGAAAAAAACAGAGCAGTGCATGCATGGGCAGCATGCACTGCTCAAAACTGGAGTAAGGCCACCTGGTGTTGCACTGTGGCTGACAGCCAGGCTCCACACAGCAGAATTGATACTGCAGCATCCTCTGGAAGCCCCAGGACCCCAGGTAAGGCTGCTGGGGCCTGCCCAGTGCTGGCCCCAGCCTCCCTTACTGCCCCCAGGGTAACTTGCCATGCAGCAGAGGCTGTATGGCATGGGCATTACCTGGGGAAAACTAGCAGTGGTGCAAGGTGTGCTGTTGCTAATTTTTCCCAGGGAACCAAATGTCCACACCACATGTGGACACAACCATTGTGCTACATTTTGGAGGTAAAAATATAGTTGATTCTTTGCAGATGATATTAGTTCAACATAATTTTGCAGCTTCCAACATATAACTACAGCCATGTTAAAGAGTATACTAGTCAGCTTGGTTTGGCCCTGTTTGTACCGTAAAGGGGATTCTAACTTTTTTTGTCCCTTCAGCATGTACTTGGAATTCACACCTAACAATCACAGAGACACTACTAGCTGTCGAACTACTGTTAGCAGGTGAAGATTTCCAGGAGAGAAACAACACTTTATTGTCTTCAGGGCATCATTTCATTATTTCCCATTAGCTGGTATAACAGATGTCCCAGCTGAAATGTGAAATGGAGTCATGATTGCTTGGAACAAATCACAGCTCCACTACCTGCAGACTGCATCTTGTTGCTGATACATAAGACAGGACTCCATGTAGGTAGTGCCAAAGATTTTAATTGACTCTCCAAAGCTTCTGGAAATACACTTGAAATCCTATAAAATACAATTACCACTACACATTAAAGAAAAGCTGGTGAACTTTGGAACATTTATTTCAATAGTAAATGGCAAGGTGAGAGTGATTGACAAGAAACTAACACTTCAGACATTTGTTTAAAGGCCTAGAAAAAATGTTTATAAAATGTACAGTTTTTATGCAACTTTTAGACACCAGTTCAAATTATATTAAAAAAGAATTTCAATTGTTATTTTACCATTTAAAAAATAAACGGCATAAGAAGAAAGTGTGTTGTAAATACAATCAATGCATGATCAAGCTGTCAGTCAAACTGAAATGTCAGAATACGAAGGTCCAGTTTATAAAATATGCAAACTTGGCAAATCTTGTAATGGAAAAAAGGTAGGCGTATGTGTGTGTGCACACATGCATGCTTGTGTGTGTGTGTGCACATGTAAATGTGTGTGTGTGTGTGTGTGTGTGTGT
>NW_017728886.1:137501302-137504993 GCF_001723895.1 Crocodylus porosus
TTTGAATCCACCAATTTTGGAGAGCAGGTCTCTTGAAAAGCCAGTTTTGGACTTGGTGGTTTTCTTTGTGGTGATTTTTTTTTCTTTTTTGGTAACTGGATTACTTATGGAATCTACCATCTAAAAAAATAAATCTGAGGAAGAACTTCACACGGAAGGGACAAGGGAAATGCAGAGATTACTTCTTAGAGGTAACAAGGGTGAAAAGGAATTGATAGCTGATCATGTCTGCTTCTACACTTATGCCCTTGGCTGCAATCTGTAAGGGAAACACAGGACATGTATGACCCTTACAGAAACAGTTACATAAAAGATTCTGATCTCTGCATAAAGCCTATGAACAAAAGAGGATGAATATAGGTGGACAGGCACTTAAAGAACTTAGATTTAAAAAGAAAAAGTCTTGTATATCTCTGCCCTTCATGGAGTTGTCCTGAAAGCAGGCTGACTTAGAGGTAATGTATCTATCACAGCAATTAGGAACAGACAAAAGCATGATACTAGGTGGGTAAGTGGGCAACTACTATTTGGAATTATGTAAACAAGGACAGCAGCATCACAAGGACGGACAGATGGTTCAAAACAAAACAAAACAAAACAAAGAAAGGGTTTTTTTAATCACTGCCCACACATTTAATGAAACAGCCATAGCAATAGTGCAAGTTATGCTTCATCAGTAAACCTAGCATACAGATATGAAACTCTACATATAGAGTTTGACCCTTCCTAATGCAGCACCTCATCTTTATACTAGAACTCTAGCCAGCAGCAAAATGCATCTAGCCCTGGGTATCAGTGCAACCCTTCAGCATATTCCAGTGAGGAAAAATCAAGAGTTTCCTGTATTCAGAAGCAGACTCAATGTTCATTCAACTAAGAAGCCCTAGAGCTGTAATTATGAAACAGGTGACCAGCTAGCATGCACACTGATCTTTAATCAACGCATACTCCAAGCTTGAAATCCATAATGCAAGAAAGTGATTAGTTAATTTAATAGCTAAAGGAAAGTCAAATGGGAACACGTTAAGAACAGCCTGACAGTTCATTACTGCACTGGCAATTTGTGACAGTAAAATTTCCGCTTCTCTGAAATTTTCATGATAATTTTATTAACAACAAAACAATTTGCTAAAAGAGATCAAAATGTCAGTGACAGAAACAGAAACATTTTAAAGAAATTATATTAATTATATTCTGGATTTTCATTTTGTAGTTATTAGCATGTTTTGCCTTTTGTTAAGATAAAATTTAGACATATTACATAGTGCTTTGAAATACTGCCACTTTAATGTAAAGACTTTTGGGGTTCTGATTCTTATCTTATGCCAGCTGTCTCCATTATTTCAATGCAGTTACCCCTAAATTATGTTAATCTAAGAGACATTGGAAAAGGATCCATTTTGCATTAAAATACTGGAAAAAAATTTTTTTTTAAAAGCTTGGGGAATTAAATAGCCTGTGGGGTGGGGGGGAGTGTATTTATTTATGTACTTGGTTCTAAAATGCTAAAATATCTTTGAGCCTGCTTTGCCCTCCTTGAAACAAACAGTTAGATCATTGTTTCATTTACTAGCAAACCCTGTACGACTGCTTGGATGTGGCAGGTGAAATATGAAAAATTGCTGGGGTTCTAGAGCACAGGAGGTCAATGTACTACATTCAGTGTGTGTAATCTAGCTCCCTATAGGCTCCCTAAATTGTCCTTTACAACGATTCATTATGGCAGAGAAGGGGGCTAGGAGGTCCTTACTGATGTCATTTGAGAATCAGTGCAAGTTGCAGTTTTTCTGTATCTCAGTGTTCAGTGTCCACCCCTATAGTTTCATAGTTGGTAAAGTTGGAAGAGACCTAAGCAGATCATCAAGACTGACCCCCTGCCATGGCAGGAAAGAGTACTGGGGTCACATGACCCAGACAAGGTGTTCATCCAGCCTCCTTTTAAAGAACCCCAGGGTAGGAGCCAGCACCACTTTTCTTGGAAGTTGGTTCCAGATCCTAGCTGTCCTGACTGTGAAATAGCACCTCCTGATGTTTAATCTGAATTTACTCTCTGCCAGCTTGTGACCGTTATTTCTAGTCACTCCTGGTAGCGCTTGTGGGACCACAGACTCCTCCAGTGCCTGCTGGTCCCCTCTGACTAGTTTGTAAATGACCACTAGATCCCCTCTCAGCCTTCTCTTGTGGAGGCTGAACACGTTCAGGTCCTGTAGCCTCTCCCTATAGGGCCTGCCCTGATGCCCCTGATCATGCAAGTGGCCCTCCTCTGGACCCTCTCTATGTTGTCCACATCTCTCCTGAAGTGCGGCACCCAGAACTGGATGCAGTATTCCAGCTGCAGCCTGACCAGTGTCTCATAGAGGGGGAGGATCACCTCCTTGGCCCTGCTTGAGATGCATCTCTGGACAAGGTATGGTTGGCCTTCCTGACCGCGTCCCCATACTGTCTGCCTGTGTTCATTTTGGCATCAGTGATGATTCCAAGATCCTGTTCTGCCTCTGCACTGATGAGAAGGGAGTTTCCCACCCCTGAACACTAGAACAGAAGGGTGATCCAGGCAGACCTTAACAGGCTCAAGAATTGAGTGCATAAGAAACTGATGGTGTTTAACACTGAAAAATGTAAGCTTCTTCACCTTGTGAGGAAAAACCTGCAGCATGCTTATAGGCTCGACAGTGCTATGCTAGTTAGCATTATAGATGAAAGGGATGTTGGGGTCATGATTGTTCACAAGATGAATATGAGCCTTCAGAGAGATGCTACTCCTGGTAAAGAGAGCAAAATGCTGGCTTGCATCCATAGATGCTTCTTAAGTAAATCCCAGGATGTCATTTTCCCATTGTAGTTGACCTTGGTGAGGCCACAGCTGGAGTACTGCATTCAGTTTTGGGCTCCACAACTCAAAAAGTATGTGGAAAAGCTTGAGTGAGTGCAGAGGAGAGCCAAACGTATAATCAGAGGTCAGGAATACAGACCTTATGATGAGAGGCTCAGAGCCATGGGGCTCTTCAGCCTGGAAGAGTGCAGGCTCAGGGGTGATCTGGTGGCCACCTATAAGTTTATCAGGGGTGCTCACCAGGATCTGGGGGCATGTCTGTTCACCAGAGTGCCCCAAGGGAAGACAAGATTGAATGGTCACAAACTTCTCTAACACCATTTCAGGCTAGACGTAAGGAAAAACTTCTTTACTGTCTGAGCCCCCAAGGTTCAGAGTAGACTGCCACTGGAAGTGGTTCAAGCATCTACCTTGAATGCCTTCCAGAGACATTTGGATATGTATCTTGCTGGGATCCTATGATCCCTGCTGAATTCCTGCCCCTGGTGCAGGGGGCTGGATTCAATGATCTTCCCAGGTTCCTTCCAGCCCTAGCATCTATGAATCTGCTATTGCTCAGGTGGTATTTCTGGCAGCAAGGTCACACCTTCTCCCAATTCTGGACATGGTGACATTCTCATCTCTAGGGGTGCAACCCTGTGGAAAAAGCCTGCAGATCACATGCCAACTAGATAGGTCACAGGGCATGGATGGGTTCAGGAGTGGGGTCTAGAGAGGATGCAGTTGGAATAAGATTGTGGACTGAATCAGGTCTCCATAAGCTGGGGCTTCCTTCTTGGGGTAGGAGCAGTAGCACCCTCAGAAGCACTTTTCCGTACCACTCCCATCTCCCAGCTACCCCAGGAAGTATAACCAGCA
>NW_017728886.1:137505004-137511502 GCF_001723895.1 Crocodylus porosus
CCTGACTGTGAAATAGCACCTCCTGATGTTTAATCTGAATTTACTCTCTGCCAGCTTGTGACCGTTATTTCTAGTCACTCCTGGTAGCGCTTGTGGGACCACAGACTCCTCCAGTGCCTGCTGGTCCCCTCTGACTAGTTTGTAAATGACCACTAGATCCCCTCTCAGCCTTCTCTTGTGGAGGCTGAACACGTTCAGGTCCTGTAGCCTCTCCCTATAGGGCCTGCCCTGATGCCCCTGATCATGCAAGTGGCCCTCCTCTGGACCCTCTCTATGTTGTCCACATCTCTCCTGAAGTGCGGCACCCAGAACTGGATGCAGTATTCCAGCTGCAGCCTGACCAGTGTCTCATAGAGGGGGAGGATCACCTCCTTGGCCCTGCTTGAGATGCATCTCTGGACAAGGTATGGTTGGCCTTCCTGACCGCGTCCCCATACTGTCTGCCTGTGTTCATTTTGGCATCAGTGATGATTCCAAGATCCTGTTCTGCCTCTGCACTGATGAGAAGGGAGTTTCCCACCCCTGAACACTAGAACAGAAGGGTGATCCAGGCAGACCTTAACAGGCTCAAGAATTGAGTGCATAAGAAACTGATGGTGTTTAACACTGAAAAATGTAAGCTTCTTCACCTTGTGAGGAAAAACCTGCAGCATGCTTATAGGCTCGACAGTGCTATGCTAGTTAGCATTATAGATGAAAGGGATGTTGGGGTCATGATTGTTCACAAGATGAATATGAGCCTTCAGAGAGATGCTACTCCTGGTAAAGAGAGCAAAATGCTGGCTTGCATCCATAGATGCTTCTTAAGTAAATCCCAGGATGTCATTTTCCCATTGTAGTTGACCTTGGTGAGGCCACAGCTGGAGTACTGCATTCAGTTTTGGGCTCCACAACTCAAAAAGTATGTGGAAAAGCTTGAGTGAGTGCAGAGGAGAGCCAAACGTATAATCAGAGGTCAGGAATACAGACCTTATGATGAGAGGCTCAGAGCCATGGGGCTCTTCAGCCTGGAAGAGTGCAGGCTCAGGGGTGATCTGGTGGCCACCTATAAGTTTATCAGGGGTGCTCACCAGGATCTGGGGGCATGTCTGTTCACCAGAGTGCCCCAAGGGAAGACAAGATTGAATGGTCACAAACTTCTCTAACACCATTTCAGGCTAGACGTAAGGAAAAACTTCTTTACTGTCTGAGCCCCCAAGGTTCAGAGTAGACTGCCACTGGAAGTGGTTCAAGCATCTACCTTGAATGCCTTCCAGAGACATTTGGATATGTATCTTGCTGGGATCCTATGATCCCTGCTGAATTCCTGCCCCTGGTGCAGGGGGCTGGATTCAATGATCTTCCCAGGTTCCTTCCAGCCCTAGCATCTATGAATCTGCTATTGCTCAGGTGGTATTTCTGGCAGCAAGGTCACACCTTCTCCCAATTCTGGACATGGTGACATTCTCATCTCTAGGGGTGCAACCCTGTGGAAAAAGCCTGCAGATCACATGCCAACTAGATAGGTCACAGGGCATGGATGGGTTCAGGAGTGGGGTCTAGAGAGGATGCAGTTGGAATAAGATTGTGGACTGAATCAGGTCTCCATAAGCTGGGGCTTCCTTCTTGGGGTAGGAGCAGTAGCACCCTCAGAAGCACTTTTCCGTACCACTCCCATCTCCCAGCTACCCCAGGAAGTATAACCAGCATCCATCATATCCCAATCCCAAATCCCAATTTATTAAAACATGAGACTGTCTTTAATTTGCTTCCTCTTTATTTCTTTTTTATTTTACTTCTTTTTATTTTAGCCTTCAGTGTCTGACTTATTTTATTTCACCAGACTTCCCCCACTCCTATTTCCTTTCCACTGCCTATTTCATTACTTACCCCCAACCCATTAACTCTGTGTCTCACATCTTCATGTGTCCTCCAGCCCCAACCAATCTCTCACCCACCTCCACATATAGCAGAGATAGAAGCCTATTTTGGCTCACCAGCCCTGTAGTGGCAATCACAGCTATGCAGATGAGGGCCTGTCAGAGATGGTTTTTATGTTTAAGGTATAACTGCTTCAAAATCGAGCTAGTACTAACACTGATCAACTTGTGAGCAGCTTAAAGTACAATGTATAACGAGGCCCTTAGAGGAGCTGTCATAGAATAAGTTGATACCTGTTCTGTGGCATGTGGGAACAATCTTTGAAGCTCATTTGAGGAGTCTAATATACTGCTGAACTTCTTGCAAGGACTCCTGGAAAATGTTCTTTGGTTCTATGTATATGTGAGGCAGTGTGTTTTTTCTGTTAGGTTGCAGAGACGTGTAGGGTGAGATAGGGAAGCAACATGATGATTCCACAGCAACGGAAAAAGATTAAGAACATGTTCAAAAGAATTAAAACAAGATTGCATGAGGAATTTCTGTTTCTATTTTAGCTCTGCATGAAATCAATACAAGAGCTTCAAATAAGACCAAAAAAAAAACAAACAAAAAACCCCTCAAAACCCCTCAAACCTGCAGGACTTAGTAATTTTTTATTATAGTTTTAGGACTGAATTCTGATTCAAGTGCTTCTCGTTTGTTTCCTCTTTACATGGATTGTCTTGCAATTCCCTTCACAGGAACAAAAGTTAATGTAAGATTTAATACTTGGGCAACTGCAAGAATTTCTTAATTTCTGGAGTAAATGTGCTTGAGAATGGTAAATTATCATGCATATTTTCTTAAATGAAAGAACAAAGGTCATACAATGCATTTTATGCATGCAGTTGTATGTGAAAACGTACCATTGTTTTCATAGGGATAATATAAACATTTATACATTTTTTCTTTTTTGTTAGGAATAACTTCTGATTTGCATTAATTCCAATAGATACCTTACTTCATCTGCAAAATAATGGAGATACATTTTTACATTACTACATTTCTATATTTAAATAATGCTGTAGACACTGGTGTAGACTATATTATCAGTGACTTCAGGGAAGCTGCCTCTCCTAAGCTAAGTACAGACAGTCAAAAAGCCCAATGCTGAATTGTTTAAATCTTCTCAGGATAGTGTAATCTGTGGAGACTGAACTAATAAGCAAGTGAACAGGCATTCACTTTTGATTCCAGAAATGCAGCCACATGCCTGCAATAGCTCAGGCCAGAAGCTGGGGGCTGCTAGAACATGCTTCCCTGCTCAGCTGGAGCAGACAGCTTGTGCCAAGGATAGCCTTCCCACTGTGTGAGGGGCAGGTCACAGGGGAGGTGCAAGCATTCTGGGGTGCTGAGGGAATATGAGTTCACTTGAATCTGGAGATACATTTCAGTCATCTTCTGGGGATGATTCAAGTTTGAAGCCTATCTAGAGCCTGCCAGAAGAAGAGTTAAGCATGTCTACATCTCACTCACTGCCTTTGGGAAATTTGGGTCCTAAGAGATGATCAAGAAGGAATGATCTGTTCAACAGCGTTTAGGTTTGCTTCTTACGTGGACATCCAAGTATGGTGAAGACATGACTGGTCTCTATCCCCCCTGTGTACCCATGCAAAGGAGCAGTCCTATCCATGCCCTGAGTGAACAACAACTCTTGCATTTCAAAGTACTTTTTATAGATTTTTTTTCCATTCCTAAATTCAAGAGTACCAGTTATTTGCGTAGAGAAAAAGCATCCCTCCTGTGTATGGATCTTTAAAAGGAAATGGGAAAACTACATCCTTTCATCAGATGTTTATGAAGGAGAGTCTTCTGAGACTTAACACTGAGTGCACTGAGAAAGGAAGTGGTTATAAAAGTGGAGAGGGCTCATGCAAGAAATTTAATAGAAAACTTACATTGCAGCAAGACAGAAGAAAATTATATAGAGAAAAAGCAATATATTTCAATAACAGAACTCTGTGCAGTACAAGCAGCTAAATGATAAATTACTGTGAATAAATGTAAATATACACATTTCTGCATTCAGTTATTGAACTGGCTTCAGTAAATAGACGCCTCTTGTAACCTCAGTGCAGAATAAATAGAAATTGGATTCTGCATGAGCAATGAAACCACATTAGTGGGTAATATTTTAAACATTAGTCTCAATAAGGATATACCCATTTTGCCCAAGAAATACGTGTCTGACAGGGCAACTTCCCAGTGTGAATTTAACTGTGTGCAATTTTTCTCCATTTAACATAATTTTCCTTTATTTCATGTATTTTGAAGGCCAAGTTCACTTAAAGAAATATTTCACTGTGTAATGCAGTGTTAAGCTATAATCTGATCTACTGCCATTTATTGATGCTTTCAGTGCTTCCTGCTAACTAGACTTATGAGGTATTTAAATATCCTTTGAGGCCATGATTCAGCATGATATTTAAGCACATGCCACATTATAACTGTGAATTTTGAAGTCAATGGAACTACGGAACTGTTTACAATTAAACATATCCTTAGATGTTTTGCTCAAATGGGGCCAGTGTGGAGTATCCTCATAAAACTAGAGTTTATTCTTCTGTATCAGCAGTTTGAGGCAGTGAGAGAATAGGTTTAGATTTTTGTAGTTTCTCTGAAAAGTTCTTCTCAGGTAGAAGACTAGCTTAGTGGTGGAAAGCAGAAAATGGACAGTGTTTCCAAATCCTTCAGCTCCCAAATACCTATAGAGAAAAAATTCATATCTCTACACACAGCCAACTCCTTCCAGGGGAAACTTGTCTTTATGCTCAGATAATATTATTTTTTTTCTCCTAGATACTTTTCCAGAGTTATGCTCCCTGTCATTCTCTCTTGTGACAGCCTGCTTGCACAGAGAAGAGCTCATGAAGGGGCTGGGCTATGATGCTCACCAGCTCCTTGAGTACCCTGGGGTGTAGATTGTCAGGGCCAGCTGACTTGAAGGTATCCAGCCTCTTGAGGTGTTCCTTTACAAGGTCAGCATTGATGGAGGGAAGGGTTGTTTTTTTCCCTGGACTTCAGTTGTCAGTTGTCCCATCTGGTTCAGCAGGGGTCCAATGTTGCCCTTGCTTTTCCTCTGGCTCCCCACATATCTGAAAAAAAACTTTTTATTGTCCTTGATGCTCAAAGCTAGTTGGAATTCATTTGCAGCCTTGGCTTTCCTGGTTTGCTCCCTGCAGGACAGGGCCAGTTCAGAATATTCCCCCTTGGAGGTGCATCCCATCCTCCATCCTTTGTAGGCCTTTCTTTTTAGCCTCAGGAGGTCTACTAGATTCCTGGAGAGCCAGGGGGCTGTTGTCCCCTCCTGCTGCCTTTCCTCTGAGATGGAATCAAATTAGCTTGTGCATTGAGGATTGCTCCCTTGAGGAGCAACTACTCTTCCTGGACTCCCCTCCCCATGGGATCGCAGTCCCTTAGGACCTCACTGACAAGCCTCTTGAGCTTGTCAAAGTCAGTTTCCTGCAGTCAAGGACTTCAGTGTTGCTGACTGAATTGCCAGCTTTACGGTGGATGGTGAAGGTGATCAGATCATGGTCATTGTCATCCAGCTTCCCATCGATCACTAGGTCACCGATTAGGTCATCCCCAGTAGCCAGTACCAGGTCAAGCAGTGCTTAACCTCTCATTGGCCCATAGACTTCTTGAGTCAGGTAGAGGTCATCCACACATGATAGGAAGCTTTGTGACCACTTGGAATCTGCTGAGTGATCCTCCCACGAGATGTCTGGGAACTGAAGTCACCCATGACAACCATGGTCCTGGAGCATTCAGCCTCAGCCAGTTCCCGGGTGAACTCCTGGTCAAGCTCTTGACTTTGGGTGGGAAGTCTGTAGTAGACTCCCATTGTTGTGTCCCCTCTGCCATGTTCCCCACAGATTGTAACCCAGAGGGTCTCCAATTGTCCACCCTGGTCGCCAATATCAGCTTGCAGGGATGCGTAGCTATCCTTAACATAGGCAGCTACACCCCTACCCCTTTTATATACTTGATCTCTCTTGTACAAAGTATAGCCATCTATACCCATGGTCCAGTCATGGGTAGAGCCCCACCAGGTCTCTGTTATTCATATGACGTTGTAATTAGTTGTGTTAAGCAGGAAGATGAGTTCCTCCTGCTTATTCCCCAAGCTCCTGGCATTTGTGTACAGGCAGGCAAGTGTCCCCTTGGGGGCTCTTGCCTTTCCCACAGGTTGTACCAGGGCTGGGGCAGGGGTGGGCTTCCTTAAGTGCCTTGGCCTGCTTGCTTTGCAAGGGTTGCTCAGTGGGCCAGCAGTGGCAGTATTTCCCCTATTCCCTGGTGGGCTTAGTTGAAAGCCTGATGGAGCAGGTCAGCCAGTCTGGCTGAGAAGAGCCTCCTCCCCAGGGGAGAGAGGTGGAGGCCATCTATTCCTAGAAGCTTGCTGCCTCTCTTGCCAAAAACTGGGCTGTGGTCATGGAATCCAAGGCCTTCCCGATGACACCAGTGCCACAGACTTTGGTTCACTACCTGGATCCTCCTCTTCCTCCTCAGCCCATCCCTCAAGACTGGGAGCATCAAAGAGAATCAGGGAGGCAGAGGAAGAAATTGACAGCTATTTTCTTTCCCTGCAGGGTTGTA
>NW_017728886.1:137518791-137526338 GCF_001723895.1 Crocodylus porosus
CACCCTCCTGTGCACGCTCCATGCTAAGTCACTCACCAGCAGACAAGCGCACCTGTTTGCACAGCCTGTTCACGTGGCTTCCTGGGGGGGCTAGGCAAAGTGGGGGCCTGGGCGGGGTGAGACCCAGCCCGACTTTCACTCAGCTGCCTCCTCCCACTCTCTAGGGGTTAACCCCCTCCCACCACAGGCCCCGCTTACCTCCAGCTGTGCTGGGGGTTGGTGGGGGGCTCTGCGGCTATTGGGCGGTGTCTGGGGGGGGTTGAGGGAGTGGGGGCACAGCGACCTTTCACCTGTGCATCTCTCACTGCTCCCAGACCCTAACTAAGGTATTGTATTGGTTCTTTCTCCCTTGGTGCAGTACCCTGCACTTGTCAGTATTGAATCCCATCTTATTCTCATCTGGCCACCCCTGTAACCTGTCCACATCCAATTGCAGCCTGTCCCTCCCTTCTAGCATGCCCACTTCTCCCCACATCTTAATGTCAGCTGTGAATTTGAACAAGATGTTTTTCAACCCCTCATCCAAGTCGCTGATGAAGATGTTGAACAGTGTGGGCCTAAGGACCAAGCCCTGGGGTACCCCACTGCCCACATCCCTCCAGGTCAAAAATGACCCATCCACCACCACTCTCTGGGTTCATCCCTCCAGCCAATTAGCAACCCATTTGACTGTGTAGGCATCAACACCACAATCTCCTAATTTTTTTTACGAGAATGGGGTGAGAGACAGTGTCAAAGGCCTTCCTAAAGTCCAGAAAAACTATGTTCACCGCTACACCTGCATTCAAGGATTTTGTGACCTGGTCATAGAAGGCCACCAGGTTGGTCTGACAGGACCTGCCTCTAATGAACTCTAATGAATGTTCATTGCCCTTAAGCATACACTCCCCTGCTTGCCCCTCTCAGATGTGCACCAGGATAATTTTCTCTAAGAGGTTCCCCAGGACCAAGGTAAGACTAACAGGCTGATAATTTCCTGGGTCCTCCTTCCTCCCTTTTTTTGAAATTTGGGACAACATTGGCTCTTTTCCAGTCCTCTAGCGCCTTGCCACAGCACCACAAGTGCTTATAAAGCTGTTCCAGGGTCCTGCAATGACCTCTTCTAATTCTGTCAGCACTCTGGAGTGGAGATTGTCAGGACCTGCTGATTTGAACACGTCTAGTCCCACCAGAAGTTCCCTGATTAGGTCCTCTCTGACCCTGGGCCTGGCTGTGCCTCCCCTAGGACTCATTGGGGATCCTGGTGGTGGGGATGACCTGGTCCCTGCTCAGAAAAATGGAGGCAAAGAATTAGATAAATAGGTTAGCTTTGTCATCTGCTGAGACCAGCAGATTTTCAAGCATATCCTGCAGAGGCCCCACGTTACCTGGAATCTTCTTTTTATTCCTTATGTATTTAAAAAAGGATTTCTTGTTATCCTTGATCCAGGTTGTTAGTCCCAGTTCCATCTCTGCTTTGGCCTTCCTAACAGCCCCCTTAAACTCCTGAGCAATGGAGGTATAGTCCTCCCTTTCATTGGGTGTAAGCCTCCTTCTTAGCTTTGAGATGTTTCTCGATGTTTTTGGTGAGCCATGGGGGGGCTTTTGAGCACTCTTGCTCCCTTTGATGTGTGTTGGGATTGCCACCCTTTGGGCTTAGAGGATTGTCTCCTTCAGGAATGACCACTCTTCTTGGACTCCCAACTCCTTACCCTTGTGGCACCTCAGTGCCTCCCTGACTAGAGTCCTTTGCTCAATGAAATCCACCTTCCTGAAGTCCAGGGCTGCTGTTTTGCTGCAGGCCTTTGCCACCCTGTGCTGGAACCATCATGCTTCAGACTGATTGCACAGCCTTCTGATAACAACATACAGGACAGCATCTTAACCAGAGACTTTGAAAAAAGTGCATTACTCTATTTTTATGCTATTTGTAAAACCAATCAAACTATTTTGCAATGTATAGCAGGAAAGTTAAAGCCATACAGGATTATTTTAGTTAGGCATAATGTCAGCATCAGTCAATCAATCAAATAGGAGTCAAGGAGTCAGATTCTCTTTAGACACTGGTAAGACTCAGGAATAACTTAACTGAAAAAAAAATGAAGCTATTCCACATTGAGAGGGTAATTAAAATCTCACTCTTCTTGGGGTCCTTTGCGTATGTTCCTGTTGGATCTCTGTGATCTATCTAGTCATTGCCCCACCTTTCTCTAATTTCTATGAATTCCCCCTAAGCTGCCCTTCAGATTTACTTTGTTCTTGAATGATAATAGAAGGATTAGTTAATGCAGTGGTTCTTAACCTTGTCACACTCAAGGCATCCGTTGGAAAATGCCACCTCTTAGCTTTCATTTATTTTTTACTACAGAAAAAAAAATAGAATTATTCTTTTGCAAAGAATTCAGAAACACCCCAAGAGGCTCCAGATTAGTCTTGATATTTTATGAGACATTTGGGCTTATCTTGTGACTCCTGTGTAGTAGGGGTATGTCCACTTAATAGTGCTAATATTGAGCGGTACCCTGAAACAGTCTTAAAAGGATATCAAGACATCCCAGGATCCCATGGCAAATAGCAGCCTGATTGATAATCAGTAAGTCAAAGTGTCTACAAAATTGTTTCTGTTTGTGAAACTCACTGATACCATTTGTGAGTATCTAACTTAATTCTAAAACCTTGAAGGCACAACATAGGGAGTGTAGCCTTTGTTTAACAAAAATGACATAGAAAACCTCATAGCTGGTTTACTAAGTCACAGGATTCCTTCTATTTTCATTTATTTGGTACATGTCCTCACATATCTCAAAGATTAACAGCTCTAAAGGAAAAGTAACAGAGTGGCTATTTTACTTCTTTCTCCTAGGACAGATGTTTGGCAGTACAATTACTTGTGGAAAGGTGAATTGCATGCAAGTGGCACCTGGGTTCCTGTACCAATATAGAAATGTGTTTATATGTAAGGTTAAAAAAACCTAATGAATTACAGCTTCCCAATGAGCCCATTAACTAGGAAAATTAAAAATGAGTGAACTATACATTAAAATGTGCCTAGAACAGCATCAATTTTTTTCAGCCTAAAATGCTTTCCAGCCACTAAGCATCATGAGGCGAAACCTTCTGTTTTTGTTCTCTTGCTTCCTTTCCTGATTTATACTATACCTCTTTTCTAATATTAACTTCTTTGATATAACAATCTAAACCTTTCTTTTTCCATCATTTATAGCAAGATACAAAAAAAGCACTAAAAATTAGAGGACTTCATTTGAACAATGTTGCAAATGCTGACTAAGTGTATTTATGATATATATGTTTTTATAAACATTCTTGGAGGAAAAAAAAAATCATTCACATTTGTCTCCTTAAACAAAGAAAGTCACAAATACCACTTAAGATAAGTGGATGGTTTTATATATTTTCTCTCAGCTTTGCTCAGAGAAAATTTTTCCCTAGTTGCAATGTAACATGAAGTTAGCATTTTAATAAAATCAGATGTCAGGTATGATTTCAGTTCTTTGTTCTCAGATCATGTTTGCACCCCACAAATGTGAACAGAATCAACCTTTATGGACCATTCTCTAATTTTCTATGTAATTTAAAATGATAGTAGCTAGGCTTTTTTATTATGGAAAGGTATACCAGGAGGAAGAATGAAAGATTATGGGCATGGATCCAAAAATGAAGATATTGTAGAGAATTTAACTATTTTCACCAGTTTTCACCAAAAATATTCCTTGTCAATTTTATAGACACTTGAAGATACTTAGGTACTCAGAAATGAGAGGAGTATAGAAAAAAAAAATCATACAGATCAATAGAATATGTCTGAAAAACAGTAAAAACTAAGGAGGCAAACATTGTTTTTAGCCTAATAAAATTTAATACATTTGTACCTTATTTCTTTGAGAAGACCTTACCTCTAAATTTGGTTAAAAGGGTTGGAAAATGTTTCATTTATTACATTAAAATAATACTATAAATTATTAGATTTGTTACATCCCCTTATTAAAATTCTCAGGAATCTTCTTAAGTAATAGAGATTCATCCACCTACTAAATACTTACCTTGAGAATTAGTGTTAGATTTATACAGTTGAGCAAGTATACTTGGACCACAAGAAAAACAACTGAAGAAAACTTCAACACCATTGGCTATTTGCTGGTTAAATATTTTGTGTAAGGGAAACAACAACAATATAAAGACAGTCATGAAGATCCTCCTAGGGCATGTTTCTCTGTGCATTTAAGTGCAACTAAATTTACTGTGCATTAAGCTAATGCATAATAAGCAATTTTGGGCAGGTGTCTACATATGCAGAGACTTGGCACTAAATCTAGTGCCACGTCCCTCCAGCCCTGTCATGTGCTCCTAGGGCCACTAGGAGGAGCTCCAGTCTCCAGCCACATGGCTGCCAAAACTTGACAGCCATGTTGAAGCCAGAGCCAGTTGCCAGCACTTGGCAGCCATCTTGGAAATTTTGATCCCTGGCCATCCCCTTCACCGCACAGAACCTGCATGCGAAGTACAGAGGCAGCATATGGCAGCTCCTTCTTTACCCTCCCTGTCTCCCTGCATCCTAGTTGCCCCTGCCAGCAACAACCAGCACCCTGTGCTCCTGTTGGCCTAGGTGTTGGCCTGTTGGTGCCAGCACCCCCCACCCCGCACCCAGGCCCCAGGAGAGCCAGTGGGAGCCAGAGTACTAACTGTGAGAGGCTCTGGCTGACCCCCCTCCTCCTACACAGCCTGCTCCAGCCAACCTGTCCCACTGCCTACACCCCTGCTTATCCCCTGCCCACCCCAGCACCACTCAGAACATGCACATGGTTGAAACAAAAAAAGTTATGTCCCTAGCAACATCCATCCTCATCCCTCCCCCTTCAATTAACAGAATTCCCTCACAACCTCAGCCAACAGAACCCCTCTGCCATCTTGCCCATCCACTAAAAATGAAAAACCCACTTAGAGATAGAAAACACTGCAAATTTTCCATTTGTAAATAGCTTCTGATCCTCAGCCCCAAGGTAGGGGGCTGTGGGGGGGGATTAGGGGGCAAAACCCCAGGGCAGGTGCCCAGCACCTGAGCCTTGGGATGTTCCCCCCTAGACCTGGGGCCTAAAGCAACCCCAGCAGATGCCCGCCTCATGCATGGCCAGGTCTTCAGCTATGTGGTATGGGGAAGAGCAGCTAGGCTGTGCCCAGGGGGGTGGCAGCTGCTCCAAAGTAGGGGGATGGGTCAGGGGGTCTGGTGGGCAGGAGATACTGCAGGACCTCCTGCCAGGCCCAGGTGAGGGCCTGGCATGGGGTAGCAGGTGGGATCCAGGGGCCTTGGGGGCCATGGGTGGGACCCAGGCAGTGCAGGGCATACACACAGCCACAAGGCCAAGGAAGATGTCTAGGGACTGGTGGTCTGTGTCCCCCTGCTGCTGAAACAGCTCTAGGTGCTCCCACTCCAGGGTCTCCATGTGGGCCCAATGACTGTGCCTGGTCCCGTGCCACTGCCAGGCACCAACATCCTTCACCTGCCAGACCTGCTTCTGCACTTTCCATTCCACTGCTGCCACCAGCTGCTTGACCAGGATGGTCCATTCTATAGTGTGCTGCTGGTCAGTTCCAGCAGTGGGCGGCAGTGACCCAAAGCCTGCATCCCCACTGGGGCTGGTGGGCTCTCCCTTACTGCCAGATGTTGGCCGTGAAGAGGCAAGAGACAGAAACCCATTGTGAGAGCAACATTTCAGGGATGAGATGCTCTGCACCAGGGGCCATGAGCTACCCAGCCTCACATCAGGGGTTAGCGTGCACAGGTTCCCAGGTCTAGGAAGCTGCCACCCAACCCCCACTTCCCTCCTTGTTCCATGGGTGATGGTGGCCAACTGAGTACTGTCTGCAGCCAGCCTGCCTCCCTCACCCCCTTCCTGGGGGGTGGGTGGCAGGCCAGGCTGCTTGCAGCACCTGATGCCATGGCTCCAAACCCCACTCCACTCCTTTCTCCCTGTAGGCCAACTACTCTGCCATGTTTCCTCCCAGCACACAGTGCCTAGGCTCAGGGTGCGTGGGGCTCCTGGACAACTTGGGTGAGGGGTTGGTTGCATCCCTGCCCTCCCCACTTAGGGCCTTTCTGGAGAGGTGTCCCAGGGACAGCCTCCCTGCTGCACCACCACTGTGCCCCAAATATGTCCCTCCTACTTGTGCCCCAGGTGGTGCATGATGAGCTGTTTGTGAAAGCTGAGGGGTGCCCCAGGTACCATGCCATGGTGCTTCTGATCCTCCTGGTGCTCCAGCCACATCTGTGCTTCTGGTTTGGGATCCTGACCTATAATGGCACAGGGGGCAACCCAGGCTTCCCCACAACCCCTGCTGCTTCCTGGAAGGCTACCTGTTGCAGTGCTTACATCTCTGCCTGCTGCTGCTGAGGAGAACATCGCTGCTGGTATCAATGCCTTCTTTAGTGTGTGAGCAGCCACACCCAGCTGTGGGGACACAGGCTGCTGAATAAAATTCTGAATTGTGTCCCACCTCTCTGCATGCTGGGAGGCTGGGTCAGGCATGGGGCCAAGGGAGTGCAGGCAGGCCAGGGGCGGGGAGCAGTGTCAGAGGCCAGGGCCAGGGGCAGGAGCTGGAGCTGGAGCTGGGGACTTGAAGAACCCTCCTCCAATGTGTGTTTTACCATGTCTGGGGCAGGTGAGATTGGTGACTGAGCATGGGTCTCCTCATCATTGATGGCATCTAACTGTACCCAGTATCTGCAGCTCACAGTGTATGGTAGGCCAACGCCTGGCCAAGGCCCCCTCCATGAAGGATCTGGTGCTGCTGGTGGCCAGTGTTAAATTGCTGGCTGCTCCCCATAGTGTGGTCTGCGGATACACTAAGGGCAAGCATCCACTGGAGAGGGCTCCCCAAGCTGTCAGTGGATGAATCAAACAAGGAGGAGGATGGGGTGGGGCACTGAAGGCCCAAGAGCCCCTTGTCTGCTGATGTGTCACCAGAGGGGTCAGGTGGGGTGAGTGCTTGGCCAGGCTTCCTATGCTGGTGGCACTTGCAGGGATGCAGCTTGAGTCCCACAGTGCCAAAATATGGGTCAGCTCCCACATAAAGACCATCATCTTATGATCATGACTGAATGGGTACTTGTAGTTGGCCATGACCATCCACTGTACCTGCAAGGCCTTGACCTTAATGCGGCCCTGCCACACTGACTGGGAGTGCCCTCACTCTCACATGCCACCCAACAGGACTTCATAAATGTTGGTGTTTTAGTACCCACCCAGTGCAAACTGCCTCTGCACATCCACAAGGCCACAGAGGACCAGGAAGTCACCAACCTCCTCCTGGGACCAGTTGGGGACTGGGCAGTCAGCATGGGCATGCACACAGGGGTGGGTCTGAGGCTCAGTGGGGAGAATGCTGAGGACCCCTGCTAAACCAGGTGGGGCAACTGACAACTGATGCCCAGGAAAAAGCCAACCTATTAAATAGGTACTTTGCATCAGTCTTTCATCAGTCCCATGGGACGCCCATGCCTGCTATGGGACAGGGAGATCCAGGTGATGGGGATCCCCTACCCTCCATAAGTG
>NW_017728886.1:137527733-137540692 GCF_001723895.1 Crocodylus porosus
TGCCCTTTGGGCAGGGGTCTGGACTCGATGATCTCCCGAGGTCCCTTCCAGCCCTGATGTCTATGAAATCTATGAAATCTATGAAATCTCATCCTGTGCCAGCTCTCTGAGCCCCTGTCCAGTTGTCCCTATATGGCAGGCCTTGGACAGTGCTTAGGGTCACTCAGCAAAGGGCACGGCCAGGTACTGGAAGCTAAGAAGCAGAGGCAATTCACCATAGCACCTGCAAAGACACACTGCTGAGGGTCAGCAGCAGCAGGGAGCAGTTTCTGTCCAGCTTCCAGAGACGGCTAAAAACTGCCCTGGGGGGATTGCGGGGCTGGGCAAGGGGTGTATTAATCTGCAACCCTTTGCAATGCTCACCTGTGGCAAAGCAGCAGCTCTTCAGAGAGGACAGGCCAGGAAAAAGCAGCCTGTGGCCTGTTCATGGGGGTACACAAGGCCTGCTGGTGTCCTGGACACAGATCAGGCTCCCTCTGCTTGTGTGAGCCTCAAGGCACAAAATGGCTGAAGTCTTTTATACCTTGTAGCTAGGGGCTGCCAGAGAGCAGTCTAGCCCTGGATCAGGAGAGACGGCCAGGCAGGAGCCTTTGGCTTGGTCTCAGTGCAGCCCCCTAGTGACTAGGCAGACAGCACTAAAGTTAGTGTTGCGTCTCATCTACACATACATTACTGTGCATTAACTAATTGTGCCTAATTTTGATATTTGCATTTTCAGGTATCAACATATAGACACTATTGGACATTTTTACTGCTCAGTAAGGGGTGTGCTTGTGTAGACATGCTTGCATACTGTGCAGTAAATTAGATTAATGCACATTACCACATCTCATGTAGATACACCCCTAGTGTTACAAAACCACTTGTGTGTGTAATGGCCTGGTTATAGGAGTAGAGAAAAAATACTGTTTAAACAGGTCAACCCCTTATTATGATTCCATGTTTTTCTTTAAAAAGAAAGCTCTCTCTAGAGCATATCCTTTAACACTCAGCTGATTGTGCATTGAAGAAGCCATGTTCAGACATTGTTATTGGAGAGAAGGTAATCTCAAAAAAGGGCCACTGCAATCCTTCCCAATAGAAGAAAATAGGGACCTTTCCTGGATTTGAGTGGGATTTTTTTAATTGTTATAAAAATCACTGCCTGTCACATCCAGGGTTCTTTTACCAGAATTAAAATATTTAAGTTTGTATACTATAAATATGGAATAAAACTATTTTCCACAATGTTGGTTTTCAGCTCATAGGATCTCTGGCTAATCAACCAAAATAAAATAAAATCATCAACAAGGTAGAATGACATATTTTAGAAGGAAAACTATTAACTTTCTTTTGAATATTTTTGATAGAAAAACCTTATTACAATGGCTCACTGGTCTTGCAAAGGGAATGTTTATAGTCCCAGCTCCTTAAAAATCCTAAAAATTGATATGCTTATTATCTTACAAATTTGCAAGGTGATTATTATTTTCAACACTTTATTTTTTATCAATCTGGCTGGATAGAGAAAAAAAATGTATCTCACTCATAGCAACCTCAAAGGTATAAGCCTTTGGCTAGACTGAGAGAAAAAGGATATTAGCTCCTTTATGGATTCTGTACTTTAAGAGGTGGTTGGGTGGAAGGGAAGGGGAAGCTAAATTGATTTCAGATAAGGTCCCTGAGCACTGGGGAAGAGTATTAAGGCTGGGTTCCTCCAACATGAATTCTCTCTTATGCTCAGATTAGTGGGGGCACAAAAGAAGAAGAGGTACATGCCATACTTACATGCAGACATAGAATCTTAAATGATTTCTTGTAATCAGCAGGATCCAGTGAGGACTGGTTGGAAATCATCCAAAGATCATCAAAGACACGGAGGCTATTAAAGAATAGTACATTATATCCAAGACTTACCTGAGGTTAGGAAAAGCTCCAGGATGTATAAAGCAGATATAAGGCCTATAATAAAGTCCTTTTCAGTTGATGACGATGTAGTCAAGGAACTCTGACTAAAGATGCACAAGATGGCAAGACAGAATGAGAACTCTGTCTCTTAGGAAAGAACATTGGCTTATTTCAAAATGGGGAGATTGTTTTCTCTTCATGCACATACTGTCAAGGGTAGCCTGATGGAGGGGACAAGACATTTTCCCAAGACCCGAAACTTGTTTTCTATTTATAAGTAAAAAAACCCCAACAAAACAAAACAAAACAAAACAAAACAAAACAAAACAAAACAGATCTATTCATATAGGAATAAATGGCAAGTCATGAATTATGAACAGCTTAAGAAGTCATCTTTTGCTCTTATATTAATATTTGAAGTTTGCTACTGATAAAAAGGTTATTCTTGGGCACCCTTCTCTGGCTGCTTTGGAGAGCTATGGCCTCCAAGAGTCTTCTCTGCAGAGCCATGGCCTCCACTATGCTTGAGAGCAGGTGCTGGGGACAATTCCAGAGTGGCTTCATAAGAGTGTTTCTGGGTTTGGAGCATGCAAGCACAATTTTGATTGCAAACACACATCAATTTCACATCCCAGGTGGTGCCCTTGGGATATGATTTTTGCACTTAATAGTCAGTTTCCTCCTCATTATCCCCATACTCAATTTATTACTAAGGGCACATTAAGAGATTAAGATTGTATTGAGTGTAGGATACCCCCTCAATCAGTGCAATGGGATATCCTTGAAGGCCTGAAAGTTATTTGAATGAATTATGCCTGGAGTTTCCATTACTGAAGCAGTTCTCATTGGAGATGGGAAACTCTCTCATCCTAGTGTCTAGGACTAACTGCCAGAATGAAGTCAAGAGAAGGGAAAGGATTATGAAGTAAAAGAAAACAGGATGTGGTCCCTGTTGGCCACAGGCACTTTTTCAAGTCAGTCAGAATACGGGATTGGTGGAATGTAAGAATTAGTATTGAAAGCCAGTGAGGATAAGCCTACTTGGACGGAGCTAAACCTCTAGAACGGTGATTCCCAAACTGTGGTATGTGAACCACCAATGTTATGCGGACACCTGCAAGTGGTATGAAGAAGGCTGGGGGAAGGGGCTAGACACACCCAGAGCCTAGCAACAGCCTGCTGCACACAGCCTGCTGAACATGGCCAGGAACATAGGACCACGTGTGAAGCAGCACCCAGTAGGAAAGTGTGTTGTAGGGAAGGAAGTGTGGGGTAGATCGAGGCCCTCACAGTGAGGAAGGAAGTGGGACTGTGGTGAATGGGGTGCTGGGGTGGGTGGTGGGATAGTCAGATCCCAGGCAGCTTGTCGAGGGGTGCAGGGGTCCCCACCATTGGGCACACCCTGGGGAGGCATGTGGATTATGTGCTCCCATGATCTGCATGTCAGGTGGAGTCAGGCTGCCCACTGCACACTGGGGTCTGTGCCCCATTGCCAGTGCCACATGAGCCTCGCGTGATTGCATGTGCCTGCCATGTGCTGGCTGTACTGCATCCTCTGCCTGCCTAGCATGGTGTACCACATGGCTCCAGAGGCAGCTGCAGTGGCAGTGGCACTAGCGTGCAGAGCACAGCAGGCATCCCACCTCTACTCTGCTCACAAATCTGGGGGGCCACTTACCCCCCAATCTTACCTGGGGTGGCTATTGTCAGGGAGGGTGTTATTAAATGTCTGAGAACCCAAATAAAGCAGGTGAGAAACAGCTTAGCTATTTAGATATTTATAGCACATGTCCAATGCAAGAACTCTATCTGAAATAGCTCTGGTTCCTTGATAAACAAGAACTGGACTCAGAAAAAAAACCCCATAATCTGAAGAGGTGGGAAAACAGGGCCAGGACTTTAATTGTTTGGCACAGTGAGGAAACTTTCTCCCTAGTCCTTTAGCCCCTCCCTCCACATCTAAAAAGGAAAAAGGATGCCAGCAATGTTTATGTACCAACTGTGGAGGGAGAGGTCTGATGGCAGACTTCTACCATGGGGAACAATTAAGGAAGGAATCATGACCTGCATTGAACAAGCTATTGCTGGATTATTCCCTGATGAGTTAAATCAATACATTGAAACCTAATTAAATCACATTACTTGTATCTTGCCTTTTTTTTCTCTGCATGTCCAAGACTACTACAAGTCTTCATAAATCTTAGGCAGTGTACAGCTATTAACATTCATTCAGATTAGCTTCCCATTCTATACTGGACTATAGTTAATTTAGCACCGATTCCCCTCCTAGAGACCCAGGGTAACTGTAATATATTTTTTCCTTACAGCTTGTCCCCCCTTTACACTGGTTTCCTGTTAGTATAGTGTCATTGCCTTTAATAGAGTAACTCAATTACCTATTAGAAATAGCAGAATCAAGTTCATTTTCTTTAACTCCTAAGCCATCTAAATGACATGAATCTGAATGTCCTCATGGCTTTGGTTAAATTCAGGAGTCACTCCACTTTGCTCAGTAGGGCTAAGTACAGACAGTAAAAAAGCCAAAGGCCAAACTGAGTCAGTGAACAGAAATTCACTTTTGATTCAATTTTGATTCTGGGAATGCAGCCACATGCCTGCAGTGGCTCAGGCCAGAAGCTGGAGAGCATGCCTCCCTGCTCAGCTGGAGCAGAGGGCTTGGGCCAAGGCTACCCTGCCCGCCCTGTGATGGGAGGAGGGGTTGTGAGGGAGGTGCAAAATATCCTGGGATGCTGGGGGACTGTGAGTTAACTTGAATATGGAGGGGATCTGGGACAGAAGTTCAATAAAATGATTTAACCTATGTCAGTTAGATCTGATATAACATCCATCCAGGTTTATCTTAAATCATTTTTGGCCATTTGAAAGTAGCTTATGTGCATTGAACTTCTGTTGTGTTTCAGATTTGAACCAGTTCTGATCACTTATATCCGTTTATATGCAATTTATATCTAACCAAGAAGGTCAAAGGGTTAAACTGCTTTAAGTTTGCTTCATTGTTCACTGAATTAAAAACCAAACAATATTCCACAAATTTAACAATTTTTTTTACTGGTTAAACATAATTTGAAAATGACTGTATTCAGCTAATGTATAGCTATATTTTACTATAAGTGTAATACTTATTGAGATTTTACTCTTGCACAAATCCAGTCTCAAAACATATTTGAAATTATGTGTGATGAGTCTGACAGTCTGCAATGTATTCATAGCTTAAGTCAATTATACTATTAAAAATTTCACCTTGAGAGCCTCATGAAGCAGGAAGCTACCTTCCTCTCCACCATATGATATTCCAAGCTAGCCAAACAATCCAAAGTAATTGTGACTTTTTTCTTTAACCAAAATAATTTAAAAGCCCTATTAAAGTAGTTTAAGCCTATCTTCAATGTATGGGGAATATAACATACAAGATATTTAGTTAAGGAGCATATAAATAGCTCTTTTTTCAAACTTAGTTATCTAAAATATGGCATCTACATTTAACAGGTATCAAACTGTTCTATCCCAATTCACTTCAGATGGGTGAGAGCTACAAAATATGCTACTATGCTAGGTGCCTTATTTTAGAGACTGAAATTTAAAACACCAGCCATACTTTTCTGTCTTAGAATAATGTTAATGACACCAGAGAGAAAGCTTACATAAATGTGCATGCACATACACACACACAGTTCTCTTAATGTGTTCCTATACGAATAAAAATGTTTTATCCACAAACAATTGCAACTGTAAGGTTATTAATTCCCCTCAAACAATGGCCACTCGGCATAACTTTAACTGCCCAATAATTGCTGTGTTCACTTCTATCATTATCCAAACCTTAATTTTCACACAAAATAAACTAGTTAATAATAAGAAAATGTTTTTATAGTCACTACTGAAAACAGAAATGTTTTGGTGATGGGGGGAGACATTATGCACCTATAACTAGAGCAGGGGTAGGCAATTATTTCGGGTGGAGGGCAGCTTACCAAGTTTTGGCAAGCCACCAAGGGCTACAGGACAGACAGCCAGGGGCAGATAAATATAAATTTTCTAAATATATTAGGGACCCTGTGGGTTGGATAGAATGGCCTGGTGGGCTGTATCTGGCCTGCGGACTGCATTGTGCCCACCCCTGAACTAGGGAAACCTTCTACTATGAAAAGTGAATGCCCCAAGCTTTCAAGCACTTTAACTGGGATAGGCATCAGCAGTAGTATAATTAGGGATGGATAAGCCAGGCACCAGCCCTAGGTGCCTATTTAGGAATGGCACCAGAATTACCCTCACAAAGTCCATGTCCTGGTAGCAAAAGCAGCCCTACAGTTAGGATGACCATCATAGAGGAGAGTTCAGCTGTCAGAGAGAAAAATAGAGGATATAAAGGATTGTATCAATAGTGGACAGAGTATCAGAAAACTGGAATGTCCTCTATGATGGCCACCCTACCTATAGTGCCACCCCGCCTTGGAGAAGTAGCAGCCACGTACGTGGATATACCTAGAGGAGGCAAATCACCACCACTACAACCACCACCAGCAGCTAAGGACAGTTTATGAATCTCGGGCATAGATAGATCTCCCACACAGTCCCTTGCCCTCAGTTTTGGAACTCACACCTCACCTGTGCCCCTGTCTGCCTCCACCCTCTCCCACTCTTGGAACCCACTACTCTCTGGTGCTCTCCCTGCCACGCTTCCCCACAGGATTTGCCTAGGGGACCAACCTTGCATATTACACCTCTGGGAACAGATCTCTGTTAAAATTAGGTGGAGGTCAGAATTTCTGCAACCAGGCAAGATATTTGCTTAGTAACTAAGACTGGTATGTCTCTACAGTGCAAGACTCTTGCACAGAGACACCTTAAACTATTTCATTAGATGGTAGCTCCTGAATGAGTAGCAGTGTAGTAATATTAGTGTAGTGCTGCATCTGGGCTAATTACCTTTGCTCAGACACTTGGTATTAATGAGAAAGAGTGAGAAACTAGCCAGAGGCCTTTTAATGTCAGCATAACTGAAAGAAAGCATGCTGCAGGAAGCTTAAGTGACATATATAGAAGTGAAATGTAAGAACTTACATGTTATTGCCCATTTCTTCCATCCATTGCAACTCTCCAGTCTTGATGGAACTCTGTAAGTATGGCCATCTTCTCATTTTTGTACTCTTTTAAATTCAGTGAAGAAGATAATGACTTTTGTTGCTGAAAGCCACCTGGGACAACCCTAGAAAAATCCAAAAATGGTTTTCTTTTATATTGACTTTTGTTTCTTTATTTCAACAGAATACCTGTGGTGTATTTTATCACTAGATTGTGAAAAAAAAACTAAAAATTTTTTTTTCCAACAGTATTCTTTTCATGAAAAGGAACCAGTGAAATAATTATCTGAATTAATAACAGTGATCCTATTTAAAATATAAATATTACATTTTGCCTCCCATGTCTGTTTAATATAATCTGTTACCCTGAAGTTGAAGTGAAAGAATCCATAGATTGTATTTTTCAATTGAAATCAATTATAAATTGATTTAGTTATTCTAGAAGGCTTGCAAAGACCTATAATCTCTAGGTAAATAATTCCATTGTGCATTCGTGGTTATTCTTTATTTTTGTTTCTAGAAAGGAGTATCTACACTGGTAAATGGACCATACCATGATTTAAGGCATTTTTTACCTTCTCTGCTGTCTAAAACTGTGGTTTTGCACTGGCTTTTTGCCTAAAAATTGCCTTCTGGAATTTTAAACCATTTGCAATAGGAGGATCTCTGTTTGATAGCTAACACTGCAGCATTTACAAAGTTCATGGCCATTGATACTCAGTGATCAGCTTATGCTAGCTAGAATTATACGAAAAGCAGAAGAATGAGATTTTTGTAACTTAGTGTAATTTTCAGACTCTGGCTAAGTACAGAGATTCAGAAACCTGAGGCAGAATTAATCAAATTCACTTGGGTTTCTGTAAGCTGAGTAGGCTAGTTTGGGAGCAAACAGAACATAGAGTCACCTTTTGCTATGGGGTTGGAGGGCAAGGGGGTACATGCAGGATGTCTGCACTGACTGAGGCCAGCAGGTTGGGGGCACTCTTGCACACCTTCCATAAGGCTCCCTGGGCTGCTGGATACTTCTATGCACAGCCAAGCAGCTGGGTAACCCCTGACTGGGTGCCAGGAAATAGAGAGCAGACCTTCCTGGGGCCCACCATCACCAGCCACAGGCATTTGTCAAGCTTGCCCATCTCCTGTAGCCTGTTCATGCTCTCTGGGGCTGTGCCCACTTGTAGGGGGCATGGAAATTCCCTGCTATATTCCACAGACAGAAGTCTCTCAGTCTGGGGAAGGCACAGGTGAAACTTGAGATCTTCCAGATGTCTATGCAAAAGATAGTTCCTCTACAAGAAACTGAATGAACACCAGTATTCTGGCATTTTTTAGCCAGAAAGTGCTGATTCTCCAGGTAGTACTGTAATGTCTACATATGGCTATGGTTTGTACAACTTCAATTTATTCTCCTGTTTGCATCTGAGTTGTTATACAACCTTTGCTAAATGAACACGTACTATTATTTCCTGTAGGACCTCTTCCCAATCACTAGAGGATGGTCCTTACCTGTAGGTAAATAGGAGTTCTATAGTAAAAAGGCTGTCATATATGAGACCCTTAATTCATTTTTTGAAGGACTCAAGATGTAGGTACTAGAAAGAAGATTATCTACTAGTTCAGGTAGCTAGATAATGCCCTGTTAGGTGTTATGCAATGCTAGAAAAAAAGGCACTTGAAATAGAGTTTCCTGAGGTAGTCATCAGCTGTAAGTCAACAGTAAGCCAACTTGTACAATTCCATGCTAACCTGACCCCAAGACAGCAAGTGTCTCTTGACTGCAAGAAAACAACTCCAGTACAAACACGGCAAAAGTCCCTGGCTGTATTCATGTCCAAGGCCAAAGGATGTGTCCTCTTAACTTTGTGATGAATCAGGCTCAAAGTTTTGTGAGTGAAAGCCAGATTCTGATAAGATACAATTATTAGGAACTATAATAGTTTATTTTCCTCATATCTACTTGGCCACTTGAAATACTCTATATCTATTAGAACTGGTTACTCAGTGAGTTGCTTTGTGAGGTGAAGTAGCTATTAGTCATTGCTGGCCTCACAGAAGCTTCCCTTAAAAATAGCATTCAAAATGTCACACGTCAAGATAAACGTAACTTCTATAACTTCTCATAGTCACAGTGGTTATACTTGTCCAAGACATTCACAAATAAATGACTTCAGCCAGAAGTGTATCAAAGGAGTCCTGCAAGACTGGCAGAATATACTGTGAACATAAAGTAAAACTATACATGTATTGGAATTAGCAGTTCCAACAGAAAACCACTTTAGAGTGACAAATAAAGTTTCAATATATTTACATATTTCACAGCAGTCAGTTTTTCTTACAATGAACTACCGTCAGTATAACTAGTACTTACTTGCAGTGAACCTTTGTTATTAGGGGACCTGAATGTAGTTTCTAGTCTGTGATTCCCCAACTACAAATATGATATGGGACAGCTCTTGATCAGCCACAAAACAATCTCTTTTGTTTTTGCATGCCATATAATCTCACCATCCTGGATTCTTGGTTGAGAAGGTTATGTACTCATGGATAGACATTACTCTCCATTGGCACTGGACAAAACATATCCATTTGAATGAAGCAGGCATCATATCACTGTACAAAGCTAAAGGTCAATGTTCTGATTGACACTGTCAGTTTCAAGAAACATTTTGGCCCATGATCTTGCCAGAATTGAGTCACTCCTGGCTAATTAGCACTAGTCCCTCTGGGTTGTGGGCAGACATGTCATGGGCCAGGAATCAAGATGCTGCCCCAAGTCAGAAGGAGTGAACATAATCTAGGGAGAAGTCAGGTCAGGAAGCCAGGAGACCAGGCAGAGAGCAGAGTTAAGATTAAGTTAATCATGGAAGCCAG
This sequence comes from Crocodylus porosus, assembly GCF_001723895.1. Classification (NCBI taxonomy): domain Eukaryota; kingdom Metazoa; phylum Chordata; order Crocodylia; family Crocodylidae; genus Crocodylus; species Crocodylus porosus. Next base: position 137,537,594 of record NW_017728886.1, read on the forward strand.
AAGATAAAACTATGAGCAGTGAAATAGTATGGAATCACATTTCCCATTCCTGCTCAGGAACTTATCTGTGGGAAGAGAAGGGTTAGCTGACCCCAACCAGCCACTCTGGTGACAGGGCGTGTGGAGAGTTCTAGGCCCTAATGCAGCCTTCAGACCAGCCTTGTCTGGGTGGTAGCCTGGTTTGAGTCACCATTTGAGGTGTCCAGATTCAAGGCCATGGAGTGAAATGCCAAAACCATTCAGTTTCAGTACAGGTTGATCAACCATGGATGCTGGCCCCATGAGTACAGTCACAGAGATACTGAAAATTAAGCTGTACCTTACATGTTACAAGTTGTCAATATAAACTCTTGCTTCAGTTCTGCTATCAGAGTAGCCAGACTATAACCTCCAGAATAGTCTTCCAAATTTTATATCTAGCCTATAGTTTAATAAAAGAACTGAGGTGAGCTAACCATCCCAATTGTTCAAAGTACATATGGCATCCAGGAAGATTTCATCCTTGGCTCAGTAGTATGCTATTGTGCCATACACAGGATCTCAGAATAGATGGCATAGAATCCAGGAATAACCACTGGCCATATAACCTTCATATTCCTCAACTACGTGGATGAAATGGCTTTTTTTGGTGAGTCAGTGAAACACTTGGTTTTGCACTTGGATGCTTTCAAATAAAAAATGCCCCACCTGGTCTCTCATTCTCTTGCACGAAGACCAAGGTTCAGAATCTGCCAACTGGACAAGTCTTACAGAATGGTCATTCCACTAAGGGATTAGAAGGATGTAGTTATACACACTTCAAGCAGTGTTCTTCTGCTGGGTATTTACCAAATGTGCTTCAAATGACTATTATATCTCTATCTGTGAATTAATGTCATGTGAAAATACAACCTGTATCTTTTCATGAAAATCAGCATCTCCAAGACTTTTTTTTTACCTGGACTTCTACATGAAACTAAGGTTTGGATGTTAGAAGTGGTGACTTACAGATGCCACAAGTAATTAACCTAATTACCAACATAATTTCTTAGTACAGAGTGGTAATACAGATATTAAGCTTGCTACAGGGCTTAAAGGCAATTCTTAATCAGACATCTCTGTCACAGGGCACTTAGGTGCCTGCTCCTAAAAGAGGAAAAACTGCCTGGGAAGAGCCTAAAGAGCCAGACAGAAGCCCAGGTGCAGGTTGCTGTGGAAACCAGCTAATGACAAAATTAGCCTGCACCTGCACCTGCTCAGCCCTGGGCCCATATAAACCCCAGGATGGGGACTAGGAGGCAGTTGTATGCTGGTGGCCAAGGGAGAAAAAGCCCTCCTCGAGTAAGTGAAGGGAGAAGGCGTGACTGGGTTCTGCTCTGGATGATGTAGAGGGGCTGAGAACACCTTATGTAGCTTGTGTTATGTTATAGCCAAGGGGCTTATGTTTTGGTTGTTGTTTTATAAGACCGGTGGATTGGGTAAGGCTATTTAGGGAAGGAGGAGGCCTCATTGGGGGCCCACTGCAGGTGGGGACCCTGGTGACAGAGAGGGTGTGGCTCCGGAGTGGTGAGAGACGCGCGGGTGAAAGCCCGCTGCGCTCCCGCTCCCCTGAAGCCCCCCAGACACCCCCTCAGCAGCCACAGAGCCCCCTGCCAACCCCCAGCACAGCCGGAGGTAGGTGGCTCATGGTGGGAAGGGGTTAACTCCTCGCTCCCTGGGAGGAGGCGGCTGCATGGTGCCGGGCCGGGTCAAGCCCCCACCCAGAGCCCTATTTGGCCCAGCACCCAGGGAAAGAGAAGAGAAGGAGGGGGTACTCACCAGTCCCCCTCCTGTAGGGCAGGGCCCCCCCTGGCCTGAGAAATCAGCTTTCCCCATTGGCAGGCCCACTGCGCATGCACACAGTTTAAAAGGGCCATCCAAACAGGGAAAAAAAAGCTCAGTCAGGCTCCGGAGTGGTGAGAGACGCGCGGGTGAAAGCCCGCTACATCCCCCACTCTCCCAAAGCCCCCCAGACACCCCCTCAGCAGCCGCAGAGCCCCCTGCCAACCCCCAGCACAGCCGGAGGTAAGTGGGCTCATGGTGAGAAGGGGTTAACTCCTCGCTCCCTGGGAGGAGGTGGCTGCGTGGAGCAGGGCCGGGTCAAGCCCCCGCCCAGAACCCTACTTGGCCCAGCCCCCCAGGGAGCCAAGGGACTGGAGCGGCATGAACAGGCTGCAGAAACAGGAGCTTGAGTTACTGTGGAGTTCGCACAGGAGAGGCTGTGGGAGGGCACGAGACCCTGCCTGCAAACCCCCCAGAGTAGTCAGTCCCAGCCGTAGCCAGCCTATCAGAGGCACGACATGAATGCGCATGCGCTGCACCCTGAGGGTCCCCTTGAGCTCTGCGGCCACCCTATTGGGCACCTCAGAGACGGCCACCCAGACAGAGCCCATGGTTCCGGGCTCCACACAGATGGAGACCCTGGCTCTTGGCTGCGGGGGCTGCCTGTCCTACTGCCAGGCCCTTCTCCCCCGGGAGCCACAGGGTAGAGCACCGTCTCCCTCCAGGACTAAGGAGGACTCTGGGACCTCCTGCTCTGCCCAGTCAGGGGCATGGACCAAGGTGGTCAAGGGCCCTAAGGCCTGCCGCACCAAGGCCCCTCCCTCGCCGGAGCTTAGCAACAGGTTCACACCTCTTGCAGACCCAGCAGAGCCTGCTCAGTTGCCAGGTCCCGCAGGAAACCCAGGCTCAACCACAGCTACTGCTCCCCGCTCTCCCCAAGACAAAATGAAAGGTGTTTGTTGTGGGAGACTCCATCCTGCTGGGCACTGAGGGAGCAATCTGCTGCTCCGACCCCTTAGCCCGGGAAGTCTGCTGCTTCCCGGGCACCCGCATCTGAGACATTGCGAGAGGATCCCAGAGCTCCTCCAGCCCACAGACCACTATCCCATGCTCCTGATTCATGTGGGCACCAATGACATGGCTCGGAGCACCCCCAGCCAGGTCATGAGGTGCTACAGGGAGTTGAGAGTGGGGCTTAGCAGTCTGGGAGCTCAGGTGGTGTTTTTGTTGATCCTCCCAGTCTCGGGCTATGGGCTGAGGAGGGAGAGGAGGATCCATGCAGTGAACCAAAGGCTGCGG
>NW_017728886.1:137545006-137547941 GCF_001723895.1 Crocodylus porosus
AATCTTGGACTGTATACCAAAAATTAATATTATTTTTTTGTTCCTTAACACAGTGGCATCTGTAAAATTGTGCTAATATTGCAAAAATAAGAATTGTATATTGAGACACTGGACAGTGCATAGTCAAAAAGGTAGGAGACACTAGATGCAAATAAGTAGAATACTGATCATTTTTTTAAGTAGGCAAAGACTACATTGAATGATATGTGAATTGTGCGGGTGGGTGGCAAGGACACAATACGTAGTTAAAGAATGTAATGGTGATATGCAAATTATGGCTGTGTAGGTAGGCAACCTATATTTTAGCATTCCTGTATCTCTGAATTGACTTCTTGTATCTTTAATAATATCTATGGACATAATCTTTGCTGGAATGTACTAGCCACATCAAATAAATAATAACTCCTACATTTACTGCTAATAAAATAATAATCACCATGGCTGAGACTTTCTTCGAAGTGGTCTGATTTCCCTGTATAGTAGCTGTTTGTTAATATGTTTTTATTGAGAGTAAGTGGCTTTTCATATTAGACAGAGGTGAACAGCTGTAGCCCTAAAGTGGTCTATTTTCAGTTTACTATTCATTACATACTTTTCAGTTTTGGTTGGTAGGTCTTAAACTTCATAGAGTTATACATACTTATGTTTGCACACACCCATATGTAATTTATTTACTGAAATATAAGATGACCATGAATATAAGACCCCCTTCTCCCCAAATAACTGGATTCTATATGTGCAAAAATTATAAGCTATCAGAGGTTTGCCTTGAATTTGTCACCCCACAAAATGCTACAGCAGGAAAACATAAACCGGGGGTTGGATGCTCCTTTGCCCTCTGCCCACCTCCAAACTTCTTCCCCCTATATCCCCTTCTCCCCTCTCTTTGCTCTCAGGCCCTGCTCTCCATAAGCACAAAAGTGGGTGACCAATTGAAGAACACTAGCTTTGAAATGCACATACTAATTTGCATACAGGCAAATTATTATGAGTATCCATAGCCTTAGCTCATTCAGAATTGCTGTATTGTACTTTTTGTTTTGTTTTGTTTTTTAATGCTGCAAGTTTTAGCACAGGTATTCAATAAATATACTTTTGAGCAGCACTTTGGCACCTACTTATATATAGCAGATACTGTGCATAATATTAGTCTAAAGCAAAAAAAAAAGGGCCCTTAAGTTACCATATAGTTCATTGGGCTGGACCCCACTAGAGTCAACAACATTTCATGCCATGGTAACCCCATAACTCAGCACTATTCCGTGTGTGTGTGTGTATTCCAGATACCACCCGCTGCACCCACAAAGCATCCATGGGCTATTTTAGCCCCTCACTGATGACTGGAATGAGGTATTCTTCTCATGAGTCCTGGGATCTTTCAAAAATGTATATGCAGATGAGAGCCAGGACAACCTGGTCCAGATCCAAGTCATGGAGGGCAGAGCCACAATATTGATATGATACAGGCTGGTGGTGGGGAGGGGGAAGGGAGATTCTGTGTGAACTGTTTAGAAATCCATTTGGTGAATCATGCCATATATTTAAGACTGGTGGGAAAAATGGAAATTGTTGGAAATGATAAAGAAAGGAACAGCTCAGCTTTAGGAGTGAAGAGGAAGTCAAAATGGGTTCAGTGTAGTGGCTCACCATGACTAGAAAAAGAGTTGGTGCTGAGGGGGACTGAACTTAATGGGCATTACTATATATCTTATACAAATATGCTGCACTAACATATCCTTGTGATAGGTTTGCCAATATGGGTCATGTGTTTTATAGTCATGTTCAGTGTTGGCAGCATTTAATCAACTTCATAGTTGGTTCCCATTATTGAACACATGCTGCTTTTGGCAGCAGTGTAATGTGAGACAATGTATTTAATAAGGTTTATTTGTATGTAAATGTAAGACAAAGAACTTTCTTTCCCATGCTATTTGTGGGGAAAAGTCTTGTCTTATATTTGAGTAAATTTGGTGTGTGGGGGGAGGAGGGGAGTTTCTAATTTTTAATTAATCTGCCTCAACCCTGTTCACTCCCCTATTTTATTTGTTTTCTAAGGTTAACATTGTTGAATACTCTTAGAGCACAAATTTTACATGCATGATTAGATACTCACAAGAAAAAAATACTAGAAAGCTGATTATAGGAATTACCATCAGCAATCAGAGAACTAACCAATGCTACATAACTTAGAAGAGCAATCTTAACTAAATCACATCAATTCAAACTGTAGATAGAAAGCCATTGGATAAACAAGATTTATAGGGAAAATTAATCTGAGAAAAATTCTGAAGAATGGATTTGAGAAAACAAAGATCCATTGTAGATGTTCTGTAATGATTAAAAGAGGCTAAAATTTCCTCCAGAACTTGAATAAGTTATTTGGCAAATACATATCTCACACAAGTTATTTGCTGCTCTCTAAAATGTAGATAAACAGAACCAATATAAAAAAGTACCTTTTAGAGATCTCTTACACCAGCTGATAAAATCAATTCTTTATCTGATTCAAAACTGGACAGGACAATTTTAATTTTAATAAACTTCCCTGAAATTATATGCTTGAATGGTTAGAAAAACTGGTACTACTTACAACAGTTGCTGGTATAGAAGAGTGAATGACACACTGATGAATCCTATATTACTTAATGGTTTTAAAACTAAATATAAAGGACAGATACCCAACCTAGCTGAAAACTTGTGCTTAGTTCAGATACTGGAGGCAGTCCAGTTACTCAGCCTGTAACAGGAAACCCTAGCCCTGTTATTAGAAAGTTTTAATGAAAGATTTTTCAGAGCGCAGCCTGTAGGCAGAGTTGGAGTTAAAGAATAGCCAGTCAGCTGACTGGGCCCATCTCATGACCAGGACTCAGGCCAGAACTATATAAGCCATGAGATGACCTAGCTAAGACTCGGGAGCTAGGAGCAGCGGGGAGAG
>NW_017728886.1:137556493-137559279 GCF_001723895.1 Crocodylus porosus
TATTATTGTAACATCAAAGTCATGGCAGCCAAGGCAGGGTGGACTGCCCTAGACAGGGGGTGGATCAATGATGTGCACAGCCTGAGTAGAGCTTGTAGTTGTCCCCCTCCTGCCACACTGACTCTCGGGTACCTTTTATACCACACACCTGTCAATCGCTGTCACTCAAAATATTAACCAATCACAAAGCTGTGCACACATCTCATCCACCTTTTCACTCATCACACTCACTCTGCACCCAGCACTTAATCCATCAAGTAACACTTTACCTCATGTAGCTTTCCCACCAAGGATTTTAAACACTTCACATGTCCCATAGGTACATTATTGATGTAGAAAGTTGAGATGTTCTGGAAACCTCATACCTCTAGTCAAAGTGTGCATGCTCAGGAGGGAGTTAAGGCCAGGAATCCATCTCCAACACTATGTAGTGCCTTCTTGTCCCAAGTTTTCAAAGGTTTTGTTCATGTTCCAAACACAAGAAGCCAAGTAAACTTCCAGCGATCCCTTGCTTTCCAAGAAAGAAAGAAAGGAAAAAGATAGAATCATAGAATCATAGAGTCAGAAGGGACCTAGACAGATCATCTATTCTGACCCCCTGCCATGGGCAAAGGAGCACTGGGTGTGGCAGAGGTCATAAGACCCCAGCCAGGTGCCTATCCAGTCTCCTCTTGAAGATTTCCAGGGAAGGTGAGAGCATACCTCTCTTGGAAGCCTATTCCAGGCTCTGGCCACCCTTACCATGAAATATTTCTTCCTAATATCTAACCTAAACCTATCCTCCCTCAGCTTGTGGCCATTGTTCCTGGTGACTCCAAGGGGGGCCCTGGTGAACAGACTTTCCCCGAGTCCCTGATGCTGGCCCCTGATAAGGTTGTAGGAAGCCACTAGATCCCCCCTCAGTCTCCTCTTGCAGAGAAGGAAGAGATTCAGGTCCCTCCGCCTCTCCTCATAGGGCTGGTCACGGAGGCCCTCAACCATATGAGTGGCCCTCCTCTGGACCCTCTCCAGGTTCTCCACATCCTTCTTGAAGTGTGATGCCCAGAATTGGACACAGTTCTGCCTGACCAGCATAGGGGTGGAGCAAGACCTCTCTGGACCTGTTAGTGATGCCCATGTTGATGTATGACAGGGTGCGGTTGGCTCTGCCTATGGCTTCATCGCATCGGCGACTCATTCATCCTGGAGTCAATCCTGACTCCAAGATCCCTCTCTGCCTCTGTGCTGCTGAGAGAGTCAGCCCTTAACCTATAACCATAACGCTGGTTCCCTCTTCCCAGGTGCAGCAACCTGCACTTCTCCTTGTTGAACTGCATCCTGTTCAGATCCGCCCACTTCTCTAACCTATCCAGGTCTGCCTGGATGCGGTCCCTGCTTGCTGGTGCATTCACTTTACCCCACAGCTTGGTGTCATCAGCGAACTTGAACAGGGTGCACTCCACACCCTCGTCCAGGTCGCTAATGAAGATATTGAATAGCACCGACCCAAGGACCGAGCCCTGGGGGACTCCGCTGCCCACACCCTCCCAGGTTGACATCGACCTATCCACCACCACCCTCTGGGTGCACCCCTGAAGCCAGTTTGCCACCCATGTGACTGCACATTCGTCAATGCCACAGTCCCTCAGCTTGCCAACCAGAATTGGGTGGGACACTGTGTCGAAGGCCTTCTGGAAGTCCAAGAAGATGACATCGACTTCCTCCTTCACATCTAAGCTCTTTGTTACCTGGTCATAGAAAGAGACCAGGTTAGTCAGGCAGGATAAGCCTGGCACAAACCTGTGTTGGTTACCCCTCAACATCACTTCCCCTGCAGGGCTCTCACAAATGTGGCCCAAGATAATTTTTTCAAAGACCCTCCCCAGGATAGAAGTGAGGCTGGCCTGTAGTTGCCAGGCTCTTCCTTCCTCTCCTTCTTGAAAATAGGGACTACATTGGCCCTTTCCCAGTCCTCAGGGACTTGGGCCGAGCACCAGGAGTCCTTGAACAGCCATGCCAATGGCTCCGCGATGAGACCAGCCAATTCCCTCAGCACCCACAGATGAAGGTCATCTGGGCCCGCTGACTTGGACATTCCTAAGCCCTCCAGGTTATCCTTAACTAGGTCTGAACTAAAAGTCAGGGGACTCACATCCTTCCTGGGCCTCTCTATGCTATCACCCAAGAGAACCCCATTGTCAGCAGACAGGAACAGGGAGGGAAAGAACTTGTTGAAGAGTTCTGCCTTCTTTCATGCATCCGTCACCAACTGCCCTGCCCTGCCTCGTAGGGATCCAATGCTATCCCAAGACTTCTTCTTGCTACCTATATACTTGAAAAAGGACTTTTTGTTATCCTTAATCCCAGAAGCTAATCTGAGCTCTAGTGCTGCTTAGCCTTCCATACCAAATCCCTACAAGCTCGGGTCAGGGAGGTGTACTCCTCCATTGTCCCTGCCGCCTGCTTCCACAGCCAGTACACTTTTTTCTTTGCCCTCAGGCCAGCCTGGATATCTGCACTCAGCCATGAAGATTCCTTGGACCCTTTTCCCACCTTCCTGTGCAGAGAAATTGCATCCAGCTGTGCCCCAAGGATAGCCTCCTTGAGGAAGGACCACCTTTCCTGGACCCCTATACTAACTACACCTTGGGCTCCGAGTGCCTCCCTGACTACTGCCCTGAGCACATCGAAGTTGGCTTTCCTAAAGTCAAGCATTTGCACTGTGCTAGTTACCCTCCCCACCTTTCTCTGAATAGCAAACTGGATCATTTCATGATCACTGTCCCCTAGCCTCCCTTGTACTAGCA
>NW_017728886.1:137559694-137568678 GCF_001723895.1 Crocodylus porosus
TTTCATCCCACCATGTCTCCACTAGGCCAACCAGGTCAATTTTACTACTTGCAAGCAGGAGAGCAAGCTCCTCCTGCTTGTTCCCCATGCTTCTTGCATTAGTGAAGAGACACCTTAATCCCCCTGAGAGAGCCCTGGGTACTCCACCTTCCTGAGAGACAACTGTTTCCTTGGTATATACCTGAACTCTTACCTGGGCAGGTCCTACACCTGGTTGAGTTTTCTCTTACTCCTGTGGACCCCCACCCCCTGACGAACTAGTTTAAAGCCCGCCGGAGGACGTCAACTAGCCTGTAAGAAAACAAACTCTAGAGCTGCTCAAACTCTAAAATATAATGGAGACAAAAGTGAAGAGAAAATATAAAACAAATTTAACAAGCAATACGTATACATATAGTTGAAGTCAACTCTCTGTTTAGTTATAATTTGATACCTAACAGACTGCCAGTTTCTAAACTATTTGAAGCATTCCGTGTTGGATTTATATTGTTCTAGTGTCAAAGTGTCAATAAGTCAAGGGGTCCTAAGTTAAATGAGCTACTGAAATTAAAATATATTACACCATTATTTTACCTTTCTCAATCACACTTGTCATCTTAAAAACTACCAACTTTATTTGACAACACCTATTTTCTGTAAGCCAATGCTTTGATTATCATTAATTGTTTTGCCTCTTACATTCTTTGTTGATCAAGTCCTGAATCAGACACTTCAATATTTCACCAGGGACTGAAATCAGATAGGTCTATAATTACTTATAATAATGTTCATTTTTCTTTTAGTTCACTAGAACTTTGTTGGTGTGCCGACACTTATTAAAAATCAGTATAACAGGATCTTATACAGATGCAGGGAGGCTTCTCTGGTGCACTGTAATTACAGTGCATGGGAGCAGACTCAATTAATTGAGTCTGCTGGAGTGTGGTAATTACCACTGGGGTTCGTGGTAGTGTGGAGACTGTGCCCAGGGGCGTGGCAGGAGCTTGGAGCTTGGATGGGTGAGATGTGAATGTGAAGGAGGGTGGGGGGATGTGGGAGCCCCCACACACTTCCCCACTTAGTGCACAGCCCTGGCCAAAGGCAGCAGCAGCAGGTGGAGGTGCTTGGGATGCTCATGCCCAGCAGAGGCACTGTTACAGGTGGCATGAGGCTTTTGCCACCACTTCACATGGTGATGAAGAGCACAACCCAGCCAGCCCAGTTCTATCATGCAGGGCTCCCCACAGCACTTGTGCAGCTCCCACACTTGTGAACCACCAGGAGAAGCCCAGTGTGATGGAGCTGGCTGCCTTCACTTCTTTCTTCCATGCAGCTCCCGGGACTCTGGGGAAGCTGGGGCCAGGACTCCCCCCCATTTCCAGTGGAGTCTTGTAACCTGCACAGCAGGAAGCAGCAAAGGCAGCTCGCTCCATTATGCTGGCTTTCCCCTAGTGGGGCGTAAGCATGTGATCTGCACATGCGCCATGGAGAGCCCTGCATGGTAGAGGTGGGCCAGACTGGTTGCACTCCTTGCCACCACATACAGCACTGGCTGGAGCTGCATGCTACCTGTGGCAGTGCCTACACCAGACACAAATGTCCCAAATGCTCCCATGTGCTGATGATGCTTCTGCCACTGGTGGGGACTCTGCACCATGAGGGGGAGTGTGGCTCATCCAATGTTGCTTTAAGTTCTCAATAATGAACTGCAGGAGGCAAAACTGGTCATCTGCTGAGGAGATCAAGCAATCTCATCTCTTTATTTGTGTCATAATGCACCATGTGAGTCAGAAGAGGTAGGGGGAGAAAAGAAAACAAGGTGGGAATGCAGGCAGCAGTTTTCATCACAGATACAACTTGTATTCTCTTCCTACATTGTTAGTTTATCAGGAAGTCCACATTCATATAGTTATTTTAGTTTGGTCTCTTCACACTTTGTTCCTGTTGATTTAGTTTAAGTGCTCCGGCTTAAAAAATTAAGTGCATTGCTTATGGTCAGCTGAAATTTAATAAAATGTAAAATTAGAGAGTTTATTTTTTTCATATCTGCAAATTAACAAAATATATTAGATCCAAGGTAAGCTGTACAACTCATCAGCAGCTTAGTATCCCTGCTACAGTGAACCTGGAAATATCCCTCAACCTTAAGGTTCTGAAGATTCTATTTGTGTAGTAATCTCCTGATAATTAGAAATGAAATAAAAGAGCAAAATCTTTACCTGAAAATAAGTACATGATAATATACTCTTGGTAGCATTTTTCTCCTTCTCTTGTTATGGTCAACTTTGTTCTTTGCCCTGAATTAGGTGTTGAAAGAAAAAAGTACAGGTTGTTAAGGTTAAGGCTGAAGTACAGTCAGTGAAGGACAAAGCCCCAGGGTATTGTAAACAACATCTGAGCAAATACAGTTGTTGATTAATGAATACTGCAGGCCACCAAAACCTATTTTAAAAAGAGAAAGCTACTTTGTGGGCTAGTATATGAAAAGTTAGTTCACCCACACAGTATTTCAAATGATCCTCAAGGTGTTCTGGATACATTATTTTAATTACTGTAATTGTCCTGGCAGTGCCTGATGAAGGGAGCTTCAGCCCACAAATGCTTGTGCTACATATGTATATATGTATGTATATGTACACTTTGGTAAGTCTATAAGGTGCAAATCTATACTGCTTTCCATTTGCCCTGCTTGCCAAGATGGACCTAAAGATACTATTAGCTAATTGCCAGGCAACTGAATTTTAGAAACTGCCATTTTTCAAATGTTATGCCTGGCATTTCTTTGATCGCATTTCTGATTTCTCAATGGAAAAAAGTTCAAGCTCTATAAAGCAATAATTGTTGTTCCTCAAACAGTTCAACCCAAATATATTCCCATAAGTGGGAGCTGAATGTCAGAAGAGTGTTGTATAGATATGTTAATTAGAGAAAACTATCTTTAACAGTCCAGCAGATTTAACATTGAAAGTCATTACCTACTGGGAACTCAAGCAGAAATTTCTTAAAATGATAGCAAATTCTATGTTACATTATATTTCTCTTTTAAAGGTTACTTCCTAGCTAGGAAATGTCTAATTGCTCCATCTGCCAACCCTACAGCACTGCAGTACTGTCAAGAGTGCCATATGTGGATAAGTCAGCCTGTTGCCCTATTTATCGCACGTGTGTGTGTATGTGTGTGTGTCTAAAATATATAAATTACCCTGTGGAACCTGTAAATTGAAATATTAGTATCGTTCAATAGATCTTGAAATACATTAGCAGTGTTTATTTTTCTGTTCCCTGAATTAAATTGACTTAGTGCTGAACAGTTAATAAGAGCCCTGAAATTCAGAAAGCTTAAGACAACATGGCCAGTTAACTCCTGTTGTCATAGTAAACAGCATATGCATGACATCTATTTATGCTGTATAGTTTCTGGCTATTCCCAGTTCTAACCTCTCTTCTAAAAACTCATACATCTACATGAACCAAATTTTATTCTGATGTAGACCCAATAGAAACGCACTTCAGTCAAAATGTGCACACTTCTAAATAAACACAGGTCTGGCCCAAAGTATTTCTGACATTTGAATATTTTTATAGTACTGGCAGTGAAAGGCCAGGGCTAAAGAGAAAAAAAAATCAATCTAGGAAGCAAGACTAACTTAATTCATCTTCAAGTTGGCTTGTTTCTTTCTGCTACAAGTAGATTTAATCATGTTGTTTAAAATTACAGGGTGTTTGCAGAGCCTCTGTGTTTTCCTTAAGGTTTGCATATATTTGTATGAAAGAGAGGAAAGAAACTGACGAAACATTTGTGTGTATCAACTATTCATTAAATCTACTAGTTTTGTTTTCAAGTCAAGCTATCAGAAGGGAAAAGTTACATCAGAAATAAGGAGCTCTAGTATCAGGCTTTTTTAAGAGCACACGTAGCTTTTATTCAGTCTCCAGTTCCTTTTATTCCTGGCAGCTGCTTTACTGCAACTGAAGAGCCATTCCCAAAACATAATCTTTACAGAAAAAAAAGATGTAATTTATTGACAGTCTCCAATACTACATTAGAAGTCAAAATTCAATAAAGCCATTTGTTCTACATAAATGTTACCTTCTTTTAAATGAAGAGCTATAACCTAAGGCAGCAAGTTAATACATATTTGCCCTCTTAATATATTTACGAGCCATTCCAATCACTACTTTGGTTCTTCTAGTGATCATTTGAATACTAACGTTGTTTAGAATGGCATTCTGCAAAATGCTCAGCAGGAAACAAAGCACTGTTAAAACATATTAAAAATTGAGTCAAATTCTGAAACTGCACCAGGCTGACTTCATATAAAGCAAACCACAGCTCCTTATGAGTAGCAGAAAGACCATCGTTCTCTGCTGCATCACCATATTGCTTTCAGAAGTAGGCATAATCTGTGGGAGCTTCTGTGAGTAGCTGACATTGTTGGCTTAGCAGCTCTCATATCAGCATAACAAGGGCCCTCCTCCAGCCCGAACTGCCCATCTGCAGCTCAGGCTGGTGGCCTGGCCCTGAGTTCTGGGACAGAACAGAATAAGGAGAGCCAATTTTCTGTTTCATGTTCTACCTTCTTGGGTGCAAAATTTCTGGTGGACACCCATACGCAACACCTGCACTTGCCAATGACTTCAGTGGGAATTGCATGTTGGTTTCCTTTGGCCTGAAATCAAGAGGTACGTGAACTAAAAACAGGAGTGAGGAATTTATCCATCTGTTTTTCACATTTACATAAAAAAAATGCTGCCTCATAACAAAAGCAGGCAGGCAATACCATATGCCAAACTACTTAAATCAGATACATTTGTGAAAACTTTTTATACTTTGACCTTTAAAAATACATGTGCGCTCACATTACACGTTTAGTAGAGCTGAGAAATTTGCAGCATGCTAGAGAATTAGGCTTTTTTGAAAACTAGGAAACTCATACTTCTCCCTAAAGGCAAGATGTTTGTTCTGTACTACATTCACTGCATGCAGATCCAGAGCTGGTTAAGGTCTTAATTATAACTGGGGAATTACACTATCTCCCTATCTATGTCATCATTAACATCCTGTTTCCAGTGGATTTTGCAGCATTTTGTAAAAAAGCAGTTTGAGACAGTCATCATAGCCATCCAATTCGAAAGACTTCAATAGGCCCCTCATATAGGAATGTCACTACTAGGGCAAGTCCAAGTCACCTAATTGGGCTTTGTCTAGGGAGAAAGCCACTGAGCTTTGTCTAGGGAGAAAGTGAAGGAGTCTGTTAAGATTAGAAGTGTCTGAGGAGGCCCACGGGCAGCAGTTTTGGGTGAAAAAGGAGACAGATGTCCTCTGCCCTTGCAGACTAGGCCAGCTTCTCTGGGACAAGGTTACCAAATGGCTCCATCCCAAGGAAAGGTTGCCAGAAGAGATAGCTGGAGTCAGAGAACCTACTGTGGACATGGAGGTAAATATCAGAGAAATCACTGAGCACAGTCAGCTGAGAGTTGAGCAGCCCAAAGAAGATGGGTTTCAAAAGATATATAAGAAGGGCAACATATCCCAGAATGACAATGAAGAATTATGCCCAGGCCCTGTTCAGATGTACCCTGTGTTTTAAGTAAGAACAGGCTATTGTCCTGGGAAGATGGAGGGTCCACACAGGGGACTAATCCCAAAAGTGTATCAGAGGGCTCTCATGAAGGTGGTATACAAACTCCCCCTAGGGCACCTTTTGGGGAGTGACAAGATATGGGACCACCTCCTCCTGCAATTTTTCTGGTCAGGGATCCACCAGGAGGCATTGGATTTTTGCAAATCTTGCCCAGAGTGGTAGTGGGTAGACCCTGGGAGGCCTCAGAAAGTCCTATTAGTCCTGATCCCACTAACAAAGGAACCATTCAAGCAGGTGGTTATAAGCATTATGAGGCCACATGTAAAGAGCACAGCCAGATACCAGTACATTCTGGTGTTAATGGACTAAGTCACAAGATATCCAGAGGTAGTCCACCTTAGTGTGTGTGTTGGGGGGGGAAGGCAGGGGGTTTCGAGAATTATGAGAGACAGTATGCATTAAAAGACTGCAGACATCAGTATACTACCCTCAGACTGTTAGAGTAGTGGAAAGGTTCAATCAAACCATAAAGAGCATACTTAGGATGATCATAGCCAAATATCCCAGATATTGGGACAGACTGCTGGACTCCTTAATGTTCTCCAGCCAAGAGGCACCCCAGGAGTCAACTGGATTTTCACCTTCTATGCTTCTATATGGGTACGAGTCTTGGAAAGTGTTAGATCTCATTAAGGCACAAGAGGGGTCAGCAAGAAATCCAGTCAAGCACGCACTCAGCTTAGGGAACAACTCAAATTGGTCAGGGCATTTGCTAAGGAGAACCTGCAGGGCTGTCAGCTCAGATAAGATGTGGCATACAACCACCAAGTGTGGGAATGACAGTTTGAAGTAGGAGATTAGCTGCTAATCTGACTCCCAAATAAGGCATCAAAATTGATGGCTTAGTGGTAGGGGCTGTATAAGGTCACCAAGAGGATAGCGAACTACTAAGTGCAGCAGCCAGGCAAAAGAAAAACCTGTTGTTTTGTGAGTGGATGTTCATGTTTTTGATTTGCATTTAAACTGGAGAATTAGGTGTGGCTGAGAGGGGAGTATTGGAGGCAAGGACTCCCTACAAAGAGCATTTCTAGGGCCTTAATCCTGTTGGGCTGCATAGGTGCAGAAGTCCAAACACTTCAGAAGAAAGACTGTTGCTTATTGGGAAGACTGCATACCTAGTGGCAAAGGTTGGGGGTTGCAAGTTCAGAGCCCATGAGGGGCAACACAAGGGGCTGAGGGGCTCAGAGTCCACAATGGGTAATGTGGGGCCTGGCAACCAGGGGTCCCTGATACAGTGGACTTCAGGTGGGAAAACCCAGATAGATTAAAGTGGGCCAAGGCTGGGGATGCTTCAGCCCGGACAATGGCCTACCACCCCCAAACTTTCTTCTACTTCCTAGGGGAAGCACCACTTATAAAATCATAACATCAAGGTGTAGCAGGAAAGATAACAGGGTGAGTGAACTCTTGAGAGGCTGAGGGGGTGAAGAAGGGGGGGAGGGGGTAACAAGGTAGGGTTCACATTGCAGCCATAAGAGAAGAACTTGCTGCTCCAGCCTCAAGCATGTTACAACAAATTATCAAAGTATGTAAAAATCAACACCACAAAAGCCAGATTAGTTAGACAGCAATACTACTATAAGAACTATCACTTCCCATAAACTTAAAGGGTTTCTGCCATTAAATTAAAGAATCATAAATAAGTAAATAAGATTGAAATAATCTAAACAAACCTTTGATTTTTATTTATTAATTCCCTTCTTCATTATTTAACTTTTGTCTAGTTTTCCCCCCCTAATTTTTAGTTCTTCTTATTGCCTTCTTCCTCTCCCATATGAAGTAGTCCCTTTCCTCACACCTCACATACCATTTATTCTCCCAATGACCTTGTTGTCTTTGTTTGCTATTTCCTTTGCTCTCTGACAGGGGACCCAAATGGGAAGATAAAGCATCCACAGAGTTATATTAAAGAGATAGTGTAAAGAAGGAACCATCACTCTACAATCTTACATTCCACCCCAGACACTTCATATCCCACAGTGTTAAACATTGCAGCAGGGTACTATTGCTTTGTGTTGACAGACCAGGGTGAATACTTCCTTTCCTTCTCAGTTTCCCTATGCTGTTTGTTAAGCTGCAATAAGAAACTGACATTTTGCAGGGGTGGATGCACTTATGTCAAGGGGTAGGGCAAAAAGCTGTAGGCTTAGCCAATTGCTTAGCCACCTGAACAGCAGCCACAAGGCAGAGAATGCATGAAAGGCAAATACAAATGCATTATCCTTACACTGCTCTGTGGATTGCCAAGCTGACCTCTGGGAAAACATAACCCCAGGAACCAAGGTAGCACCATTGCTCAATTTGTACTGCTGTAACAAGGGACTTGCCAGAATGTTGCACATTATTTTGTGCTCTGTTCCAGGTACCTCACTGATTCTTTCCCTACTGTTTCTCCAAGTCAAAGGTTTTCTGTCACCATAGTTCTTACACCGTGTGAAAAATTCACAATTACAGCTAGTTCTTCCCTTCATTGCCACTCTGCACCATGCTGTCAGGATCCTTCAGGATACAGTGCAGCAGCTGGTAGTGGTAGAAGAAATAAAAGAAGCTTCTCCTGTAGCAGCTTTACAACAACCATCTGGTCCTTGCTTTACTCACTCTCCACAAAATTATTTCTTTTGTGTGTTTTTTATTACTGGGGTGGAGGGGGAGAGGTCTCCCTCCCCTTGTCTGACTAGTGAAGAAACAGGAGGAAGCAGGTTTTACCTTTATCATGGGAGGTGGGAAGAAAAGAAATAAAGCCAATGAGTCACTCTAAAGTCCTTAAGGTTTTTGGCTTTTTTTAGGCTGGGAGGATCTGCGTCTTTTCTTCCTGTCCCTGCTCCCTGTAAATCATGCAGTGGTTTAATCTGCTTACTGTGAATATGTCTACTCTGCTACCCATGGTTGCCCCCAATCCTCAACCCAAAATCCATGGACCATTTACAATTGAAGTCTTGCAATTTGGTCTCTGGGTACCTTCCATCTTGCTCACAACATTTGTCCTGAATATTAAGGCCCCCAGATCAAGCATCTCCCAATCTCACCCCTTCCCTACTATGTGTTCAGGACTCACCTGGACTGATGGCCAATAAACACTGAAGTCTATCATCATCTGACTTCCATCCACTTGTTTTCACTGCCTGTAATCAGAGATAAGAACAGGAAATGACAAGAAACATAGCTAGCTAGCTAGCTAGCTAGATAGATAGATAGATAGAATCAATGAGTCGGAAGGGACCTAGACAGATCATTTAGTCTGACCCCCTGCCATGGGCAGGAAGGAGCACTGGGGGTGGCAGGGGTCATAAGACCCCACCCAGGTGCCTATCCAGTCTCCTCTTGAAGATTTCCAGGGAAGGCGAGAGCACCACCTCTCTG
>NW_017728886.1:137568778-137577709 GCF_001723895.1 Crocodylus porosus
CAGCTTGTGGCCATTGTTCCTGGTGACTCCAAGGGGGGCCCTGGTGAACAGACTTTCCCCGAGTCCCTGATGCTGGCCCCTGATAAGGTTGTAGGCAGCCACAAGATGCCCCCGCATTCTCCTCTTGCAGCGACTGAAGAGATTCAGGTCCCTCCGCCTCTCCTCATAGGGCTGGTCACGGAGGCACTCAGCCATATGAGTGGCCCTCCTCTGGACCCTCTCCAGGTTCTCCATGTCCTTCTTGAAGTGTGGCGCCCAAAACTGGACACAGTTCTGCCTGACCAGCGCTGCATGGGGGGGAGCAAGACCTCTCTGGACCTGTTAGTGATGCCCGTGTTGATGTATGACAGGGTGCTGTTGGCTCTGCCTATTGCTTCATCGCATTGGCGACTCATATTCATCCTGGAGTCAATCTTGACTCCAAGATCCCTCTCTATCTCTGTGCTGCTGAGAGGGTCAGCCCCTAACCTATAACCATAACGTTGGTTCCCCCTCCCCAGGTGCAGCACTCTGCACTTGTCCTTGTTGAACCGCATCCTGTTCAGATCTAACCACTTCTCTAACCTATTCAGGTCTGCCTGGATGCGGTCCCTGCCTGCCAGTGTATTCACTTTACCCCACAGCTTGGTGTCATCAGAGAACTTGAACAGGGTGCTCTCCACACCCCCATCCAGGTCGCTAATGAAGATATTGAACAGCACCAGCCCAAGGACCGAGCCCTGGGGGACTCCACTGCCCATACCCTCCCAGGTCAACATCGACCCATCCACCACCACCCTCTGGGTGCACCCCTGGAGCCAGTTTGCCACCCATGTGACACTCATTCCCAGAGAGGCCAGAGTAAAGCCTTTCTGGAGTCTGTCTGTCTTCTTGTCTCTTCTGTATCTGGTGCACAGTTTGAGTAAGTAACATATTCATGGGGAAAGGCATCTTATGTGGCTTGGCTTATTTTAGGGCAACCACAACAGGTCAACCCTACACAGCAATTTTTCTCTATGGAAAAAAGTCAATGACTGAACTTCTTTCTATGGTTTCTTAGATAGGAGGTCAGAAAGGAGCATGGCTCAAAGCAGCAGAAGACAAGGGCAGTCAAGTTGACAAGCTGTCAAGTTCCACAGATGGGTAGTATCAGGCTTAAGTGAGTGACAGTCTCTATATTATATTAGCCTTACTATAAGGCACAGGTTAAATTGGAACTGAAGTGACTGAATTAACTCAGAGGAGTGAACCTGAACTAGTTTTGTGGATATCCAGGCTGTGCCCTATAAAACTCCCTCCTGAAGTTCTGTGAGAAGCTACAACAGAGCTCCTCTTAAGAAACTTCCAGCCTACACAGGTAGCTTAGATAAGAACAGTTATTACATCTCAGTTCATTTATTACAGTAGTGCTTCTTTCTTTACAGTTTTTAGAGGTCTTAAAAATAAAATGCAATTAAGTAAACAAGCATTTGACATCCAATGAACTATCAGTGGCTGCATCTACACGAGATGCTGACTGCACAGTTGTTACTGTGCAATCATTTAGTACTTGCATACACAAGTACTAAATGACTGGACAGTAGCCAGCATTACTGCACAGTAGCATACCTGAATGCCTTCTTGGTGATGATAACTGCACAGTAGCTCATTGCTACTACGCAAGTGTTGCATCATGCTTTGTGTTACGCGATGCTACTGGACAGTAGTACCAAGCTACTTTACAGTAGTAATGAAATACTGAACAGTCACTGTCTCATATGGATGTGGCCAATGTTAACCATCTGTCATATTGGCAGATTTGAAGGTTAAAAAGTGAAATTCCTGTCACACACTGTGTAGCTGAAGAGGGCAGAGATTCTCTCAGTCTCCTTATCTCTTAAAGCTTATTAAATGGTCTAATTTTCTTCTGCTTCTTAATAAAATGCAAAATAGGACTGAGATATGGCTTTTTCCCCAACTACTTTTTTTTCCCTCCTTTTCTTCCTTTCCCTTCACTTACATGCACTATCTGGTATGTAGTTTAGCAAAGGAATGCTGTGAAGTAACAAAAAACTCTTCCTCATAAACACACCTTTGTAGTAAATGCTTGTGTAAACTCTATTCTCATAACCCCCATGATATTAAGGACACAATTGTTCTCAGAAATAATTTCATTTTTTAAACTGAGACCCAACTACAGACAAACCCAACAAAATCACACTAGGGATTATTTTTTTCTTTCTGAAACTTATTTATAGAACAGTACAACATATGGAACATATCAAAGGAAGGAAAAAAACCTTTCCTTAAAAAGAAGCCCTTAAAAACTTCTAGGGCAAAATATGTTTTTCCATATACAAAATCCAATTATTGGGAAGCTGTCTTATATCCAGGGCCAACATATGTTAGAGTAATTATGGTAGTTGTCACCTTCATTTGATGCGAGTAATCTTGAATGGTAAGGAGGGCACAATGACGTCAATTCTTCCAAGGTGCTGGACTCTGCATCTCTTTGATTCAATAGGTGCATGATTGTGTCCTGGGTAAGTAGTCAGTAGTCTGAGAAAATTACAACATTTCAGCCAGTGTGTCTACAGCCAAGACTGAAATTCAAAACAAGATCAAATATGATGATGTAAATGGTTTGTTTTGCATGCTGATGAGAATATATAGAAAGGTATATCACCAGGCAGTAGCCAATAGAAATCGCTGGTACGTAAAAACACTATGCAAATAGTTCATATGCAAGAGGCGTAGCTTTATTTTCTGTATTATTCTTCTAAAAGGTAAATGAAAACAGAGGATTGCTTAATTGGTCCTAGTATGTATTTACTGTTTGTGAGCTTGCTGGCTTACTAAGACTTGATTTATAAGAATGTTGATGTGTTCAAGAATGAAAGATTAAATGGTACTTTCACTTGAATTAATTCATATAAGTACAAATATTTGGAAATAAGGCCTCTTAGTCTTACAAAGAGATTTTATTTTTACTGCATTTGCGTGTTCTGATGAAGGAAATTTTCAGGTGCTTGGCTATTTATTTGTGAAGCAATGAAAGTGTATTGAATGAATACATAAGACTATTTTAATAGTGAGAAACAAGCAAAATTTTGTCTCGTTTTGGGAATATTTTCCTCTTTCTAAATTATTGTCATGTTATGAGTTTCACAGACTTGTTTTCATGGTAAAATACAATGATGGAATACAATAAATGCAGATGAAAGGTTTTGGATTTATATTTACAGGTTATGTGCATGGTAAAGTTGTAATTATTCAAGATACTTGGTTAACTCAGTTTCCAGAGTCAAAGTATAGTGTTCGATTTATAAGCAGAAACAATGTTGGATTTTCTTAGTTAAATAAGCATTGTAATCCAAGCATCATTCATATTTTGAAAAATTAAGCATAAAATTATTTGCAGGAGGACTCATTCTGTGTATGTGTTAGTCTTGTAATTTTCCCACTGAAATTACATCAGGAAGGTCTTTTTCTTTCTGATTAAGAGGCCTGCTTGTCTTCATTCAACAAGAATCATGGCTTTAGGTATAGTATACATTTTAATAGCAAAACACCAGGGAAAATTCCTATTTCTAGCCTGTTTGGTATTTTCCAAAGATATTTAGATTGTCCCATTTTTCACTTGGTCATTTGTCTTGTCTCCTTTGGTATATGTTATTTCTTGATTAAAGAAGACTTCTCTTTTCATGCTGGAAAGCACTTCTTCAGGCCATTTAAGAACACAGCCACAACATACACATTTTACAAGGTTCTTGCTTTACAAATTATTGTCAAAAAGATGAATTTGGTAACAGTGATGGAGCTGCATAATTTTGATGTTGGTGCAGGTTGTATATATATGTGGGAGAGAGGAGAAGGGGGGGGTGTTGATTAACAATAGATATATCTTCCAAATTCATAGGCACTGAAAGAAAGTGTATCCATTTTCGACAAACATTGAGTCAAAAGTATAAATAATTCAATTGGACTCTAAAGAAAGGCATAAATAAAACATACATTTTTCCTTAAAAGTCTTTGTAGGTATAAGTTGAGTCATGTTCTCATTAATAGAAATATAAACTTTCTCTCAATTAATTATCAGTGGTTAAAAAAGAAAAAAAACTTGAGAAATTAGTTATGCTAAGCTAAGACTTATTGGATTATATAGGCATGATCTCTCTACTTATCCCTCTTTGTGTGTCTTGTCTGTTAGCATGACATTCCTGAAGGGCACGGTTGGCATTAACCAGGAAACATTTTCAAAGTACAAGGATATTTTGATGGATGTTTCTCTAACTATGGGAACTTGGGCTGCACTAGGGGGAAGGAGGGCTGTCATGGTGACATAGATGGAAACCCATTATTCTGACATGTAAATGTGTATAGAAAAATGTTCTTTGAAATGTAAAAGTTCAGTGGCTCAACTCTTTCCCCAGAGTTAATTAAAATATTTCTCCTGACAATCAACTAAACATAAAGGTCTCATAAGCTTCTAGGGGCCAAAATCATTACTGAAGTAAATTAATGTTGTTAGTAAATTTGTCTCCAAACTCCCATGTCTTCAGGACTGAAAAAGGGAAAAACAGAAACAAAAATTCAGGAAGCAGTCTTGAAAAATGAATTTCTATTCATAAAAGTTTTCATAAACAATATTCTAAGTTACTTATTTAATTGCCCAACAGAAATGATAGCATGTAGCCTGTTTTTCTAATTAGAACTGATTAATACATTTCTGATTTCAAATAGAAAATCCTTCCCACCGGGAACAACAACCCACTCAATAGACCAGGAGCTATTCACAAAATATTAGCAAGTACATTTTGAACAACACTTAACACTGAACATTGCAAAGTGCAAAAAGATAATTATTAAGCAAAATGGCTATGTTATAGAATCTTTCCATATAGAATTACTTGGTCATCCTTACTAAGAAAGACTGTCTGTGTTAGAAAATTTAAATTATAAAGCAACAAACAGAATTTATATCCCTAGAGCTTTAAAAGTTCATCTGTACTGCATCTTGGGAGAATTACTTTTTTTTCCTTTGACTTGACGCTTTTCAGCCTTGACTGCCTCACAGGGCAAGACATTTTCTGTTGATGAAGGGAAATTTTAAAGATCAAGAAGGTCATATGCTGGAATAAGGGTAAAGCTCTACACAGTAATTAATAGCTTCGTAGATGTGAGAGGTGGGAAAGACCAGTTGGGAGAACTAGTAATGGAATTTCTGGCACCACTACAGCAGTTTCAAGAAACATCAGTAGGAAGCTAGGGGTTGAAATAAAGTATGTGCCCCAAAGTGCAATAGTGAGTTCATACGAAAAATATTAATTTGGTTTCTCTATCCATTTAGAAGTTGTTAAAATGAACCACTTTACCACTATTGCTTCGAAGGTGTGGCATATTTGCAGTTTGACATTTCTGTTCCAAAGAAACACAGACAGGCTTTTTGGTACAGAGAAAAATTAAGTATACCTTTGTCTTTCTTAATGACTTTCCATGATGTGTGACTTTCATTGTGCTGACTGGAAGAAACCTCTTGAAAATGTGTGGTTTTTAATACCTACTCTGTCATCAGAGAACAAGCAGATTTCAAGCATGACATTTTAGAAGCATGCAAGCATGGGGGCAGATGTGCAATATAATTATTTGTGATTAACCTGAACTGCTTCTAAATTTAACCTTCATTCCACAAAAATACGAGCTAAGTAAACAGCTTTTCTGTACAGCTAAGCCAGAACTGAAGTACTTTCAGCCTTCTGATCCATAGTCTGCAGGTGTTTCAAAATGGAAATGGTACACAAAGTTCAGTGTTACAGTATCCATGCTGGTGAAAGTAAGACTGGGACATAATGTTAAACTGGTGTCACTTAGGTCTTACTTGTTGATGGTCATTCTTTAATATTTACATAGCATCAGTTACAGGCATGATCAAAAAGTGTGATAAGTCCTCATCACCTAATTTTAAACTATTTTATGTTGCAATATGTCCCAGCCTATCATGTTTTTGGCTATAATTAATCAACATTCCTAAATGCACTTCCTTAATCTACAGCAGTGTTTCAGAGGGTTTGGATCACAAGGATGAGTGTGATCACAAGGGAAAGGTGTTGAAAATGTCAGTGTAATCTAAAGCAAAGAATCCTCTCTATGCTCCCTGTGCTTCCTTACACTTGAATGTCAAATAACCTGTGTCAATTTTGAAACACATATATACATGTTAGAAACTTTATTTTTGTCATTGATAAAGTTTTCACTCCTAATATGAAAGCAAAATTGAAGAGTGACTAGGAATATGATCATCTCTTTAAAAATATGAAGGTGAGGGAGAGGGAAGGGGAGAAGGATAGGAACCACAAAAGAAGGAAAGCTGTTTAAGCTAAAGGACAATTTTAGCACAAGAATAAATTCCCTTAAGCAGGGTATGAATACATTTAAGCTGAAAATTGGAAGATGAATTTAGGCATCAGAGAAGTGAGGTGCTGGATGAGATTCCCAATGGGAGCAGAGGGGATAAAAAAAATGCAAGATGGTTTACAGATAGAGCCTGAAAAAACTTAAAGGAATTAAGTGATTTAACAGTGATAGGAGATCACTGAATACTGTGCCCTAGGACAGTGGTTCTCAACATTTTTTGTACCAGGACCTACTTATAAACATTGATGGCCGGTCCCAACCCAGTGCACCTCACTCCTGACCCACTGTCTCCCTCCCCCCTGGCCCCAGGTCCCAGCCCCGCAGTGTGTGGGGCAGGGGATGGGTATGTGTGGGACATGGGGGCCCCCAAGGAGACACGTGCAGACTGGAACTCTGGCCACCTGCAAAGGTAAAGCCTTGGTTTCCCACATTTTTCTCTGTTGAAGGAGGATTCATTTTTAAAGTTTGTTGATTCATTTTTAAAGGTGTGTCTTGTGACCCTTTCATATATTCTTGCAATCCACTTTTTGGTTGAAACCCAGAGGCTGAGAAATGCTGCTCTAGGAGGCCTGTTCCAGTCTTTCTAGTGCAGGCTCGTCCAACATGTGGCCCTCCAAGCTGTTTTCTGGGGCCCAAGGTGCTGCCACAGGAAATAAAAGTAAACATTTGGGAGCGTGTGTGATACCACTTTCTGTGAGGTCTTTGAATATGGCTCACCAGCCCACTGGGTAATAAAATGTTCATGATCCAGCCCCACATTCAAAAAGTTTGGACACCCCTGTTTTAGTGTGTGCTCAGGGAAATGATTTTTTTAGTTTGATATTTGAATATTATCAGGAAATTTATTTAAGATAATCTATTTATTTATAGCTATTCTGTGTATATAACATGTAGCTTCCCAATATATGTCTTCCTCCTCTTTTTAAGATATCTAACTGGTTTATAAATTAGTTTAGGTAATTTACAGAACAAATTGCAAATGTTTAATTTGATTGTAACAGTCACAATTTGACATATGTAAAGACTGAAAGGAACCCAAAGACTGAAAAAATAGACACAGTGTAAAAATGTGGAAAGTAGGCAGAGAGATACGTGATTTTTTTTTTTTTCAAATATCAGATTGGAGAATATTATAATACATTTGCAGACAACAGCTGTATGCAGGAAAAAATTATTCATTGTAAATTATTCACTCTACTCTAGGCCATTACACAGATGTCACTAAGATTTTGTAAGTCAGGATGGCAAAGTGATTTCTTCCTAAAGGAGAATCAAGGTACTAACATCCCCAGTGAAAACTGTATAAACAGTGGTAGATTTTAGCTTGTGTAATATAGTTTTGACAATGCCAAGTATTAAAAAGTAATGAGCTAGGCCTCAAACTCAGGGTGGGTATGTGTGAGGGAGGGGGAGGGAGGTTTGGGTATTTACCTGCAACTGTGAAGGTTAGAATCTTATTTTAAATGACAGATGAGAGTCTCCCTTCTTTGGATACCTCTAGGCGCTTCTGTTTTAATTGAGTACACAGTTTTAGTTCCCCCATCCTTTTGTCCAGCCCAGCAGTGAGAGAAGTGGGAGCTGATATGGCAGACATTCCCTCTTTTCTCATGGTACCCTGGATGATTAGGAGCTGATACTATCATCTGTTGTTTTTTAGGTAGCCTGGAGGGTTTTCGGGTTTGTTTTTGAGACATCAGGACCAATTATTTTCTAGCTATATTTAAAGATTTTCATTGATCAAATATCAATGAAATCCTCCTTTTTTCAAACATATTTGGCAACCTGATGAATATATCAGTATTTTCTGTTTTGAATGATTCAGCATTGAAAATCATTTAGAGATCTAGATACAATACAGTGAAAACAAAGCAAAAGCATCTGGCATACATATACAAAAGAAAATATACTTAACTACCATATTTCAACAAATACAAGATGAGTTTTTTCCCCCCAGTTAACATGGGGGGAAAAAGCCCTTAGTCTTATAATCACATACAAGAAAAACTCACTAAATACATTGTCTATCATTAAACTGTTGCCAAAAATAGCATATGCTCAGCAATAAAAAACAACTTTGAGGTTGATTAAATACAATCAACTTTGATCATCAGCACAAAAACACAAAGCCCATATTGGGCAAATATGCTGATGGAAACATTTATGAGAATGATTTTTTTTGGTCCTTAAAATAATGGCCAATTTCTTCCCCAGGAAGGAATGGGCACAGTGTCTGGTGGCACTGCAATGACAGGATGACAGAGAGGTTTAATCAAGCTTTGACACCCACTCCTGGTGCCATAAAACAAGATTCCAACCAGCATTTAACTACAAGACAACTAAAAGAAACATCGTTAATGCAAAACATGACAACCTCCTCTATAACAATACCTTGTTCTTATTATGTCCCCTTCTACTGGTAACACACTAACCTCACACAACCACCACCCACCACCGAACCAGGAGGAAGCAACAAATTAATTATGCCACTTGCATGATCAGAGGACAGCAGGGCAGGCCCGATGAGGAGAGGCTACGGGACCTGAACCTGTTCAGCCTCCA
>NW_017728886.1:137578521-137592618 GCF_001723895.1 Crocodylus porosus
TGTTTGTATGTGTGCAATTGTGTCACACCCTCCTGTCTAACAGCACAATATTGAGATCCTGAGAATTGGCCTGATCCCATAGGGCAACAGATCCAAATAATATTTTAATTTATATGTTGCCAACCAAACATTTTCTTCTGGTGAAAGCCAGTCCCTTGGACAACAGTAGGTTTGTCACATGCCATATTGCTACTATTGCACAAAGTTGTATGGTTCTTAGTCTCTGTGCCTCCAGCCCTTTGGGCATTAATCCATACAACACCTATTAAGTGACAGTTCATATTGATTGTCCTTCAAAATTGACACCCCTCCTCCTATATGCCTTGCACAAAAAGACAGTCTCAAAATACATATGGGTAAAGATTCTTCAGCCCCACATCCCTCTCTTAGGCATGCTGCCAATCCTACCAAATTCCATTTATGCTGAATGCCCCTCTCAGGAAGAATATTTTGTATCATAACCCATATGATATCTGTATATTCTTTTTCAATTTACTATTACTTCTTTCACCACATTTGCCATCTGTTCTTCCATTAAATCCCTAACTATTGTTATGATATCTTTCTTTCTTACCATATTAATCACCTTCTTACAGTCTTTCAAGCACTCTTATCCCACTCCCTCTAGTTTATTTACATAAAGAAATGCTCTATCTTCACACAGTGGGTTGGCATCTCGCATGCCCACAGTTTTTTTCATTATCCCCCATGCATGTCCCATGTTCTTAATATTATTCCTGCCAGGTAACATGAAGTCTTCTCACCACCTCCACTGCATCTTTAGAGAAAACACTTGTAAACTAAGTATACACAAAGCTTTCCAAATCTGGAATTCTCCTTCTTCCCATATATAGTTATGCTTATCCATTTACATTACACATCTCTACCATTTTACAAGCCTTCTGTGTTGTTACTTAATACAGTCAGCTCTCATTCTTCCGTTCTTTGCATCTCCATAGTCTTTGCCACTTTTTAAATTTTTGTTGACAATCAAGGGAGATTCCCTTTCCACTCTCCCCAGGTGCAGCTGGTGAACTCAGACTGGTGGGGTGGGTGGAGCATCCCATGAGAATGGGGAGGGGGGTTGCAGCCAGCCAGGCATGGGCAGGGAAGTTGCAGCCTCCCCACTACCAGCTGGAGTGCCTGGTCAGCTGCAACCTCCCCCCATCCACTCCTGGCCAGCTGCAAACCCCACTCCACTTCTGGCCATCTGCAGACCCTGCCTCTCTGCTCCCATGGGATGCTCCACCCACCTCACCAGTCTGAGTTCACCAGCCATGCCTGCCTCTCCCCAGCCTTTCCACTTCCCCCATCTCCTTTCCACTCTGTCAGTCCCAGTCCACATTATCTCTGATGAGCTTTTCATCAACCTGTCTCCCTCCCCCCTCTCTCTTTTTTTACCTTCTCCTTTCTAAGCTTACTAGAATGTGATTTCTTCTTTTTCCCAATTTGGCTCTTTTCTTCTTTCTCCTGTTCTGTCCTCATTCCTCCTTCTCCTTCCTGTAGCATTCTATCCTCTTTCTCTCTCCTCTGTCTCAAAGTCACTTGTTCCACTTATCTTTCCTTCTTTTCTTTCCTCTGTCACCAGCTGTGCTGCTTTGACTACTGACATTTCATTCTCCCCAGCTCTTCCTTCTTGTGTCATCTCCTCCTGATTCAACATCTTTTTTCTCACTTTCCCTTTCTTGTCTCTGTTGCTCCTCTGTAGTCCTAGTTGTATTTGAGAAGTACCATGGACATTGCCAGAGTAAGTGTCCCTCTTCCCAGGAAATAAAACACTTCGGTATTACTTAGCACTCTAACATCCAGTACCCTTTCCCTTCACATCTGTACAATATTCTGTACCAGAAGTATGGAGCTAGATGTAGAAAGTGTGGGCAGGAAGGACAGAGTTTGGGCTGTCTAAAATACATTGTAAACCCTCAGTGGGCTCTATCTGAATTACTGATGGTAAGTGCACTATCCCACCAGGACTCCTCTCAACTACCTTGTTACCACTTGAGTTCTCCATGATCCTGCCCATATACCATAATTATTGTATATCTTCTCAACACATATAACTTTTGTACATAATTCACCATCACTATGCCCTTGGCACTCCTGGCATCAATTAGGGTGGTAAAACCAAGCCACTACGCAGCCACTATCTTTGATTTTATCTAAAGAGTGGACAAGAAGTTGTGTTACTGATAGCGCTCTACGACAAGGAAAGGTTAATATAGCCCATCTGAATAAGGCATATAGTACTGCTCATTAAGTGCAATCCCCTGCACTACTGACTCGTTTTCAAGTTATGGTAAGCCATGACACTGCTTACACTTTACCCAGAATCCTTCTGTTGTGCCTTTTCTCAGAGCCGTGCATATTATTAGTATGGCCCCATATTCTATGAGAGAAACTTAGGCCCACTTTCCCTGCATCTCATCTGCACATTAAATTTTTGGAGGATCCCAAGACTTACGACAAGAATACCCATTTCCAGCCATGAATGGGGGATAATCAGCATATGGCTCCTTTGTGGTGGGTATCTGGAGTAGAGACACATACTGAGCTGTACTGGGCTGTGGGGTCACCATGGAGGGTGGGGCCACACTAATCACAAATTCCAGGCTAAGAGAGGACATAAAGAGGGATTTTGGGTGAACTGGATGCAGTCATGGCTCACCATAGCTTGAAACACTGTTGAATGTGGTGGGGCCCAGTCTAGTGAGCTATGTGTTAAATCATGGGCTTTTCTGCTTTGGATTAATACCATGAATAGTTTATACTGCATATAAGCAGTGCAAAAGTGTTTCTCAAAATGGTGTTCATGAAACATCTGTGCTAAAACTTGCAGCTGTTTCAAAATAAGGTAGCATGCATCAATTCCAGGTGAGTTAAGTGTATGGGTGTTATATTCAAATTACTATAACCATGTTTAATTTCATAGTTATTGTTTTCAACTATGCTTTTCACTTCCACATGCCCAGGGGGAGCAGGGTCTGACAGTAAGGGAGGAGGGATGGAGCTGCTAAGGGAAAAAGTTGAGGGAAGCAGAGACCAAAGGGCTACCTGATCCTCCATATTTATTTTTCCTGCTATAGTAGTGGGAAGGGGACACATTGAAGGCAAACCTCCAAAAATTAGATTCTATACCTGGAAAATGATCAAAAAATTATAGCATTTCCATATATCTAATTATTCCAGGGTTGTTTAATAATCAGGGTCATCTTCTATTTGAGTAAATATGGTAAAATGTTGCAATTCCTACTTGATTTCAGGCAGTCTCAGCCAGCCTTTATACTACTACTCCATAAAAACACCACTACCCTTAGCATAATTCTTTTCTCTCCCTAAAATGAACACGTTTTATCACTTCCTTTTGGTCTCCTTTGTAAGGAACACTCCCTTCAGAATCTTAATAGTAATAAAATCAACTGAATATAAAAACCTTCAGATGTAGGTTTCCATACCTAATTCTCAACTGAACTAAGTAGTTTTTGAGCGAGAACAAAAGTCGGCTAGCTACCACAGCAATATGCACAAAGGGTTTGCTAACAAAAGGTATATTTAAAAATTACTTAATCTAATTTACATGATTTGATGAAAGAACAACATTCAACATGGAGGTCAGTGCCTTGTAAAAAGAAATTTAAGTTGTATTGAATTATTCATGGAAACTGTTAATGTGTAGAATTAACGTCTATTTCATGTCAAGCACATGATAATCACACATCTTTGACATTTATCCTAACTGTACTTACCATATATATACCACCCAGATGGTGGTGGTGGATGGATCATTTTCAACATGGAAAAATGTGGGCAGTGGAATTCCCCAAGGTTCACTCCTTGGACAAGTACTGTTCAATATCATCACCAGTGACTTGGATGAGGGTGTGGAAAGCATTCTGTCCAAATTAGTGGATGACTTCAACCTATGGGGTAAAGTAAACACACTGGAGGGCAGGGAGTGGATTCAGGCAGATTTGGACAGATTGGGAAAGTGGACAGATCAGAATAGGATGCAGCTGAACAAAGATAAGTACAAAGTGCTGTATATAGGGAGAAAGAATCACCAACACACCTACAGACTGGGAGGTGACTTTCTAAGCAGCACAGCAGCAGACAGGATCTTGGAGTCATAGCTGACTCCAAAATGAACATGAGTCATCAATGTAATGAAGTGATAAGCAAAATCAACCGTGCTCTTTCATGTATTAGAAGGTGCATCATGAACAGGTCTAAGGAGGTGATGCTTCCCCTCTAAGCAGCATTGGTAAGACCGCAGCTGGAGTATTGAGTCCAGTTCTGGGCAACACACTTCAAGAGGGATGTAGATAAATTTGAGAGGGTCCAGTGGAGGGCTACCCATATGGTTAAAGGCCTGCAGGTAAGATCCTATGAAAAGAGATTGGGGGACCTGAATCTCTTCATCCTCAGCAAAAGGAGGCTGAGAGGGGATCTTGTGGCTGTCTACAAATTCATTGGGGGGTGGGGGGCAAGGAGTAGGGGACACTCTGTTTACCAGGTGCCCCTTGGGTTTACTAGGAACAACATTCATAAACTGATGGAGAGCAGATATAGATTAGACATTAGGAAATATTTAATTACAGTGAGGGTTGCCAAAATCTGGAATGGGCTTAGATGGGAGGTAGTGCTCTCACCCATATCGGAGGTCTTTAAGAGGAGACTAGACAAACATCTAGCTGGGGTCATCTGACTCCAGCTCTCTTTCCTGCCCAAGGCAGAGGGTCAGACTTGATGCTCTATGAAACCTATGAATAAACATTTACTTTTCTGTCAAACACTGTACTTCACACAGCCCTAGGGGTTACTGGAGATAGGTTGGCAAGTTTGGCATTTCTTGTCATGGCATGGTCTGGATCCATTCAGTGTGTTTGGACTGTAGGAAGTTTGCTTCTGGTGATGAGGTTAGCAAGGTTCGGTGCTTGTTTGAATTTACAAAACACTTTTACAGATGACCCTATACTTCATTTGTATCAGCCTCTTAGATACAAAAACTCATGGACTCATTGTAGACATTGGCTTTATAATACACTATAACCTGCCTGACATCTGACTCCCCAGGTACCTCTCCACTTTTACCTGCTACATTCCCTTCCCCCCACTACAGCCTGTCTCTCACCCCCTGATTCCTCAGTTTACATATTATATGCAATATGGCTTTATTGCATATGATCCCAAGCCTCTGGGATTGTTTATTATTCATTCCATCCAGAAAGAGCGCACACACCAACTGCAGATGCTTCCTCAGCCTGATGAAGGGGTTTTAAATCTGAAATCTTGCTAAAATATATTTCTCCAACTATTCAGTTGGTCTAATAAAAGATATCAGATTGACCCAAAGAACCTTGTCTACCTATGTCCTTAGACGACGCCTACCTACAGCTAACAACCTACACTCTTTAACACACATAAGTGATACAAGTTTTGCTTTCAACAGTTTGAGGGGCACTTTCACAGAAACTCCTACACCAATCTCTTTAATACTTGGCAGTCTTCATGTCCTCAGAAGGGGCTATCATCTCCGCTGTCTTCATCTGAATCAGCAAAAAAATAAAAAAGTTATAGGCATTTTAGTGATACTCCATTATAGTTGATGGCCGAATCTTGGAATCTGCGCGAAATCTTTAAATCCAATTCAACCAAATTGAATTGGGACAGCAACTCAAATCACCAAATTGAATCACTGTCCCTCCAAATTGGTTGAATCCAAATCTGAATGGAATGCTTGCCGCTTCACATAGGCCTAATATCTAACCTAACATTATTCATATAGATCAATATCTATATCTACATCTATATCTATTAGGTCTGTGTGAATAGGGAAGTATTTGATATGGATTCAGCCAGTTCAGAGGACAGCAATTCAGTTCAGAGATTCAGATCACTGTCCTGAATTGATTCAACTGAATCAGCTTTGGAAGATTTGGCGCCAATTCAGAGAGATTTGGAGATTTAGCCATAAACTATAATAGAAAATCACTAAAATAAATATAACTGTTATTTTTTGGCTGATGCAGATTGAAATTGCAAGGATGGTAGTCCTTTCTGAGGACATGAAGCCTGCTAAGTTTGAAGGAGATAGGTACAGGGGTTTCTGGGAAGCTGTACCTCAGCCTGCTGACAAACAAAACTCATGACATGGGTGACACTGTGTGTGTGTTAAGTTGCTTCCTCACTGGTGCTGGTGTCTCTACAGCACACAGCAGTGTGCCCCAATGAGGTCTCCTCCTCCTCTACAGCCTTAGCCTGGTCCACCACTTTATATAACAACAGGTAACAACAACAACTGCAGCACAGTAGCATTGGCAGCATCACAGGCAGCCAAATTGTCACAAAGTCTTTCTTTTCTTTCCTTTCCTGCAGGAGCTTGTTCTCCAGCAGCTGCCAGAGAAATATCCCTCCCATCCCCAGCCCTGAGGCTTAGATGTACCCAGGACCCTAAATCACTCTGGCCAGCTGACCAGGAACAGGTGCTTGTGGTGTTTGTCTAAGGACATGGCACTGGCAGACAAGGTCCTTTGGGTTAATTTGGTATCTTTTAGTAGACCAACTGAATAGTTAAAGAAATGTATCTTAGCAAGCTTTTGGGTTGAAAAACTCCTTGTCAGGCTGAGGAAGCACCTGCAGTTGGTGTATGTGTGCTGTTCCTGGATAGAAGGACTAGTAAAGGAGCCAGAGACGGGCATGGAATGCAGACAAGAAAGTCAGTCAGTGAAAATAGAACTGGAGTTATCAGGGGGTGAGGGACAGGTGCAGGGAGGAGTGACGTAGCAGTGCAAGTAAAAGTGGAGAGGTACCTGGGGAGTCAAATGTCTGGCAGGTTGTAGCATGTCAGAATTCCACTGTCTATACTGAGTCTGTGAGTTTCTATACCTACTACATAGGAGGCCGATGAAGTGCACTTCATAGGCCCAGCTGTAGAAAGTGGTTTGTAAATTCAAACAATTACTGAGCCTTGCTAACCTAACCTCATCACCAGAAGCCAACTTCCTACAGCTCAAAACACGAAATCTGCCAACAATCTCCAGTACCCCCACAAACTGCACACCACAACCTATCAAAGATAAGAATACCCAACTACCTGTTGAGGGCATATTTCTCCCCAAAAAACCGCACTCTGTCTCCAGTCTTGCAGGCCTGATCCTGAAAGGGAATTTACAAACCACTTTTCACACCCGGGCCTATGAACTTCTATGTTTGGGGCGGGGGAATCTTGCAGCTCTCCCTCTGCTCCCTCTCCCTCCCCTGCCAGAAGACCTGGCACTTGCCTTTCCAGCATGTTTCATATTCATCTTTCCTGTGCTGGAAAATGTGTCTCTGTGTGTAACTAACTAATAATATATGTCTTCTTCTTCTGTGATGTATGACTGTGTCTGACTTCTTCTGTGTTGTGTTTACTGTTGGTGTGTGTAAATAAAATAATACTTCTCCTGTTTCTCCTTCCCTCTCTGACTTCAGTGTTGTATTAATCTGAATCTCTGTCTTCTTCTGTGTTGTGTTTATTGTTGTGTGTGTAAGTAAATTAATCTCTTCTTCTATGACTGTCTTCCTTCCAAATCTCCAAATGTTTTCCAAATCAATTCAGAGCCTCTTAACTGATTTGGAGGTTTTGGCAGCTGAATCATGTCAAATCTTCTCCAAATTGAATCATGGACCAAAGCTTTGCACAGCCTGTGTGTGTGTGTGTGTGTGTGTGTGTGTGTGTGTGTGAGAGAGAGAGAGAGAGAGAGACAGAGAGAGAGAGAGACAGAGAGAGACAGAGAAGTATTCTGCCAGGTAACAGGAAACTATGGGCCAAATCCAGACCTGACTTGTATGTTCAGTGGAGACTAAAATATTTCACAACATATAAAATTTAAGATTTTTAAGGAACAAAAAAGAAAGAAATGCACTGGACCAAGGAGTGGGGCATTGGATAACCAAAATAATCAGGACCAAAGAGCATTCATAAAATGGAGCTTCTCAGTTAATTAAATGTTTTTAAAATGAGCATGCTCCAATGCCATATTCTAAAATAAGTTTGGTAACAGATTTGTCTCTTTTTCACATTGTTGATTATTTAAATTTTACTCTCAATCATTAAAACATTTCTTATTCTTTGAGTTCTCAGTGCTCTTACTTACAGGAGACATCAGACAGGCTGGTGATACATGTTAAGATCAGATAACTTGACAGTTCAGATAACCAGCACTCTACTGTACCAATATCTTAACATTAAGAAATGGTGTCTTGCTGCTTTATGTTTACAGACTTCTCAATAGCTCAGGCTTTCTAGTTAGACTTCATTTCCGATGGTACAACACCTCCTCTCACAAAGAGGAGATATTATGGTGAGTCAAGGAACCCAGTGGCTATAGTGTAACATAGGAAATCAAGTTTATCTGAAGCAAGCTACAATTCCCAATAACTCTTGCAATAGCACATCTCTACTTATACTTCAGTTTTCATGCTTGAAGTTCTGCTCCCACCCCTACAAGAATGTCAAGTACCTGCAGAAAGCGTTCATTTAATTGTTTCTTTTGATCATAAACCCATTTTTCTATGACACATAGCTCCCAAGGTAAATTTTCAACAAGGTCTATTTACAACCTGGAAATTAAATTAACTCTAGCAGGTATAGGAGAACGAAAATTGCACTCCTAAAGACATGCCTGATGGTCAGGGCACATTCACAAGTAAGGAGAGATGGTGGTACCCATGGAACAGCTCATTTAGATTTTGATTTTTGACTCATCAGGGAATTAATTTGTTCAGACTCTGTCTATTCTATCCGCTTTGCCTTTTTGCTGATGAGCAACACTGACTTACTGCCAAAGGTGTTTGCAGAAGATAAGTTTGTGACTCATCACATCACTAGGACATCTCTTGTTTTGCCAGGAGATGATGGACAAATTTGGCTTATTTTGGCTCATAACCTTTAGAATGATAACTTGATTATTAACCATAACTTCCCCCTATTTTTCTGAGGACATTTAGTTGAGATAGCTCTATAGTCTTACCCGCTATGATGTGGCATTGACCTAATAGTAAGTATGTAGTTGTTATAAGCCTTTTCTTTCTTTTTAATAATTTTCATTTTCACCACTTTATTTTGAGTCTCCAACATTCATACTGTAATAGTAAAAGTAACTACACTACAGTTTAGACAATTAACACATTCACAAAATTGAAGACAGGAGAGAGAATTTTTAAACTTTAGTAATTGCTTATGCAATGTTCTGCAATTCAAAAATAGTTTAAAAGGCACAGATCTCAAATAGTTTCAGAACACATCATACCTTATGCTACTAAAATGAGATTTTATCCACCTTCCCTAAACTTGGTTATTTTTAATTCTGATAAGTTAATTGGCTTTCAGAACTAAAGGTTGACCAACTAAGTTACAGCTGAACAACCCATCAGGCTAATGCAATTAAGCATGCCAGACATTGGCAAAAAAACAAATGATATGGCTAGCATCACATCCAACCAAATGTTACTTTCCACCTAAATAAGCAGGTATCTATTTAACTTTCTGTTTTTAAAAGTAGCCTGCAACATAAATATGAAGGAGAGCTCAGAGTCATTCCCCATGGAGCCATAGCAAGATGTCCTAATGACTTTTCCATCACATGTTAGCAATACAAGATTTCAGAATGAATAATGTTTTTAAAATTAGCAGCATTTATTTTTTTGCTATCAAGTCTTGCATTTTTAAGAAGACAGGTCATTTTCAGCATACAGCCTCTTTTGTGAACTGTTTACTTTGACTAACTGTTCAGTATTCACACAAGTGTGATTTGTTAACCAAGTTGCATGTTGTTAGTTTCCTCCCACACTGGCTGACTTTTTGAACCACACATCTATAAACCACTTCCTGTCTACAACTGTGAAGACACCTCTCCCAAACCTCCAGGAATCTGGTACATGCATTGAAAGAGAACACAGGCAATGCACTACATAAACAAACATGGGCGTGTGCACAATCATACCCATGGCAAATAATCAAGCTGAGAAATTGATGCTGCTTACACACAGTCATCTTGCTAACTCTGCACTTGTTACCAACAACTTAGAAAAGTTTTGGAGCTGACAACTATCACCGGCCAAAAGTACCATAATCACTAAAGAAATTCATCATATTCCATCTGGTACTAGATTACAAAAGACTTCACATAGTGCTTCTATTTCTACTTCAAAGAAGCTTTTCCCTAAATAGTCCTATACTGGAATATTTGAAAGACTACTATCTGAAGCAGTCACCTTCTCCTCATGAAACTTTATTGTTTGTATTTGACTATTAGATCCAATGCCAGATTTTGGAGAGTAAAGTAATGCTGATACTCTGACTGATAAAGCTTCCCTCATCATCCTAACAAGGATCTTGCTATTCATAGGATCATAGAAAATTAGGGTTGCTAAGTAGGGGAGGGACCTCAAAAGAACTCAATTAACCTTCTTCTCAAAGCAGGACCATTCCCAACTAGAACATTGCAGCCAGGTCTTTGTTGAGCTACACCTTATAAACCTCCAAGGATGGAGATTCTAGCACTTCTCTAGGTAACCTGTTCAAGTGCTTCACCATCCTTCTAGTGAGACAGTTCTTCCTAATATCCAACCTTAACCTCCCTTGCTGCAACATGAGACCTCTGCTGCTTTTTCTGTCATCCGTCACCACTGACAACAGTATAGCTCCATCATCTTTGGAACTACTCTTTAAGTTGTTAAAGGAT
Organism: Crocodylus porosus; assembly: GCF_001723895.1. Lineage (NCBI taxonomy): Eukaryota > Metazoa > Chordata > Crocodylia > Crocodylidae > Crocodylus > Crocodylus porosus. The sequence continues at coordinate 137,589,243 of NW_017728886.1, forward strand.
GCTATCAAATCCTGCCCCCACCCCTTAGCCGTCTCTTCTGCAGACTAAGTCAACCCAGTTCCCTCAGCCTCTCCTCAGCAACTTATATGCCCCACAGTCCCCTAACCATTTTCACTGCTCTCTGCTGAACTTCCTCCAACTTGTTTGCACCCTTTCTGTAGTGGTTGCCCAAAACTGAACACAGTACTCCAGATGTGGCCTAACCAGTGCAGAACAGAGGGGAATTCCTCAGTCTCCTGCCAGCTCTCCTACTAATGCAGCCCAGTATGTTGCTAGCCTTCTTCACAACAAGGACACTCTGTTGATTCATATTCACCTTATTGTCCACTGTAACTTCAGGTCCTTTTCTGCAGAGGTCCCAAGTCTATAGTATTGGGGGGTTTTTGTCCTAAACTCAGGACTTTTCACTTGTCCTTATTGAACCTTATGAGATTTATTTTGGCCCAATCCTCTAATTTGTCTAGGTCACTCTGAATCCTAGCTCTACCCTCCAGCATATCTATTCTGTCCCATGGCTTGGAATCATCCACAAACTTGCTTGGGCACACTCCACCCCATCTTTCAGATTGTTAATGAAGATATTGAACAAAACCAGCCAGAGGATCAGCTCCTGGGACACTCCACTTGATACTGGCTGCCAACTAGACCTTGAATCATTGATTACTACCTGTTGGGCCCGACAACTCAGTTAGTTTTCCATCCACCTTACACTTCATTCATCCAACCCATACTTCCTCTGCTTGCCTGCAAGAATGCTTTGGGAAACTGTATCAAAAGCCTAGTTAAATCAAGGCGTATCACATCTACTGCTTTCCCTGCATGCACAGAGCCACTTGTCTTATCACAGAAGGCAATCAGGTTGGTCAGGCATGACTTGCCCATGGTGAATTCATCCTGATTGTTCCTGATCACTTTCTTTTCCTCCAGCTGCTTAGAAATGGATTCCTTGAGGACCTGCTCCATGATTTTTCTGGAGACTGAGGTAAGGCTGACTGGTCTTTACCAGTTCTCTGGATCCTCCTTCTTCCTGTTTCTAAAGATAGGCACTATGTTTGCCCTTTTCCAATCATCTGGGACCTTCTCCTTGTCACCATGGGTTTTCAGTGATAACAGCCAGCAGTTCTGCAATCACACCAGCCAACTCCCATGGACCCATGGATGCATTGCATCCAGTCCAATGGACTTGAACACATCCAGATTTTCTGAACAGTCCCTACACTGTTCTTTCACCACTGAATATCGATCGTCTATTGAGAGATCCACATTGACATATATATGAAGAGCTAGGAGCAGTGGGGAGAGGAAGAACACAGGCACACGTATGTCTTACACACACATGTACCCCCTTACCTGACCCGGAGTGGAGGTGAGAGCAGCAGAGGCGAACGGAGCAGCAGCGGGGGCAGAAGCAGCTGATCCCCCTAAGGTAAGTGGGGCAGAGGGGCCGATGCAACTGAGCCGGATCCGGAGGGGAAGCCCCCCGGATCCCTCTTAGCTGAGCTGGTAGGGAGCCGCGCTCCCGAGCTGTGCGAACAGAGCGCACAAACAGGCGTGGTCTGTAAGAGCATGCCGGCATTTGTGCCAGCATTCGCGCTGGAGGGGGAGCAGGAAGGGCCCAGAGACCGACTCATGTTAGCGCGGGCCAGAGGACCCAAACTCAGCTAGAAACTTCTACAATGGTGTCAATACGGAGTGCTACCAGGGCCCCTGCCCAGGGAGCGCGGCCTTCCTGGGGCTTCTCTGAGGCCTCCACCCAGATGGAGCCCATGGCGGGGCTGGCGTCCCCCAACCCCCTGGCCTGTGGGAACTGCTCAGCAAGGCCTGGGGGGGCAGGGACTGGAGACCCCCCACACCTGTCCTGCAGGCGCCCACCTTAGGGCCCTGGAGGCGCAGATGAGGGAGCTCCAGGAGGAGGTTAGCAGGCTGAGGGGAATCAGGGAGGCAGAAGAAGAAATTTACAGCTATTTTCTTCCCCTGCAGGGTTGTACAACCAAGGAGGATGCACCTCAAGATGAGCCCTCCACTGCTAAGTGGCAGACAGTCACCTCCCATGCCAGGGCTCCTCGAGACACGGCAGCACCAGTTCCTACAGTCCAGCTGGAGAACAGGTATGAAGCTCTGGCATCCCTGGAGGAGGAGGACAGAGAGGACAAAACCATAGAGGAGGCAACTCCATGCACACCACGTCCCGTGCAAGCTGAAGGAGGCAAGAAGGCCAGGAGGAAGAAGCGTCACATGATCGTCATTGGTGACTCCACCCTGAGAGGTACGGAGGGCCCCATCTGTTGCCGGGACCCCTTGACACATGAAGTATACTGCCTACCTGGAGCGAGGATTCAGGACATGAAAGGGATGCTCCAGACCGTAATCCAGCCCACCGATTATTACCCCATGGTCCTAGTCCATGTGGGCACTAACGATGGGCCAGGAGGAGTCCTGATCTCCTGATGGAGGACTACCATGCTCTGAGGTGCCTGCTGAAGGAGATGGGCGCACAGGTGGTTTTCTCTTCTATCCTGCCAGTGAGTGGACGAGGCAGTCGGCATGAAACATGAATCACGGAGACCAACTGGGATGTGGCTAATGATGTGGCTACAGGAATGGTGCTTCGAGGAGGGCTTTGGCTTCCTCAGCCATGACTGGCACATCACGACGAGAGACATGCTGGGATAGGATGGGCTCCACCATTCCCCTAATGGTAAGCGTGTGTTCTCTTCTAGGATGGCAGACCTCCTCTGGCGAGCTTTAAACAAAGCTCATCAGGGGAAGGGGAAGATGAGGGCGGAGGAAACATCAGACTGCCAGACCAAACAGCACCCACAACTACAGCCCAGCCCAGACCAACGAGCGAAGCAAACAAACAGGTAAGAGAGAGGGGCCAGGGTAACGCTGGGACTAGGGGGTCAGTACACACACCCACAGGAGGCCTCAAATGCCTCTACACAAATGCTCGTAGTATGGGCAACAAGGAGGAGGAACTCACCCTCCTGCTGGCTGACACCAGCCCAGACATAGTGGGGATTACGGAAACGTGGTGGGACAAAACGCATGATTTGGCAGTCAATGTCAAGGGCTATAGGCTGTACAGGATGGACAGGATAGGAAAGAGAGGTGGGGGCGTGGAATACACATCCTTGTTAATTAGCAAGGAGTCAGGGGAGGGGCACTCTGAACAGCTTTGGGTTAGAGTACAAGGCAGTCAAGGGAAAGGGACTTACCGTGGGAGTCTACTACAGACCTCCCAACCAGGGAGAAGAGCTTGACCAGGAATTCTTGGGTCAACTCACAGAGGTAGTGAAGGCTAAGGACGTGGTAGTCATGGGGGACCTGAATTTCCCAGACATCTGCTGGGAAGAACAGTCAGCCAGGTCTGAAC
>NW_017728886.1:137592629-137622836 GCF_001723895.1 Crocodylus porosus
CTTCCAAGAGAAGTGGTGCAGGCTCCTACCCTGGGAGTGTTTAAGAGGAGATTAGATGAACATCTTGCTGGGGTCATTTGATCCCAGTATTCTTCCGTGCCATGGCAAGGTGTCGGACTAGATGATCTGCTTAGGTCCCTTCCAACTCTAGAAACTATGAAACTATGAAGAAATTATTTCTAATTCTACAATTGTGGTTCTTGAGATGTTGTTGTCAGTATGGTACTCACAACCCTACTTTTATTATCACTTAAGTCCTCAGCTTCAACAAGTTTCTAAGCACTGTATATAACCTTCATAAATATAGCAATTGAACATATTCTGAAATGTTTTGAGTGAGGTCCCATCTATATGATAATCAACCAGTTGTGTAATGGACATAGACCAGCTTTCAACTGCTTGCAGTGGTAAAAGTCTGTACTTGGTCTGTGTGGATAAAGGCCCGTGTGGCTGGGAGCCTTCTCACCTGTTCAGAGGTCCTAGCTGTGGGGAGCTCATATGTATGTCCAAGCCTGGGAGCTCCCAGCTGACAAGGCTCCAAGCCACAGCAAGCCTCACAAACACCCATGTCTGCAGGGGGAACCCCTCATATTCCTATGGCTGGGAGACCAGCAGCTGTGGTATCCTTATATCTGGGAGACTGCAGAAGCTGAGGCCACTCCCAGCCATGGGAACTTGCTTCCTGCCAGTGCAGGGGGAGCCAAGGATTGGGCTCCACCTGGACCAGGAATAAGCTGTGATGGGATCTAATGTGCTATCCCACAGTCATTCCTTCTGTCATGAACATGTGCCATGGTGTAGATGGTGCATTACATCCCATTGGGCCTTTACCTGAACATGTAGAGGGACCTTATGTGCTCCCCACCATTTTGAGAAGCATTTACTCAGTCTTTTATTTAGTTTTCCTACTCACTAAGTTAATGACTTTTTAAAAATAAAAATGGAGAATATATAGTCAGATTAGGGTGTGCATTCAAGTGAAACAGGAAAGAATAAAATATTGCAAAGTTATTCAGGCAGTGAAAAAATTCAACTATTCTTACAGTTCTTGAAACCAAAATCCTAGTTTTTTCTTCTCCTACGTTACCTGAGCTTATTCTTTAGATAGATAGATAGATAGATAGATAGATAGATGTATTAGGGCTGTGCACAAAACCCCTCTGAATTGATTTGGAGGTTCCAGATTGATTCAGAGATTCAGAAGGCAGTCTTTCAGTGGAACAGAAACTGAGAAGAGTGAGGGGGGGCAGGGGAGGGGAAATGTGTGGGTGCGGAGGCTGACATCTGTAGCTGGCCAGTGACTGTGATCTCTCCCGCAGTCCCCTTCCAATCACAATGCTCTGGGGGAGGGATGTAGAAACAGCATATAAGCCTCTGTCTGCAGGATTTCTGTGCCTTTTGTGAGCTGTTTCTGCCTGAGTAACAGCATCTAAAGGATACTGGACTGGCTTGGCTTCCTATCTAGTCAATCTCCTGCTTCTTTTTGTTCTTGTAAAGGATTGTATATAGCTAACCAAAACCCCTCTACTTATCCATATGCAATCCATTTCTTTCAATTTATATGTGCTTGTTTGGGGGGAGGGGGGTCCAACACTTTTAAAAAAGAAAGCTGTGTTTTCCCTGTCAGTGTGATCCATCACTGTGCAGGGAAGCACATTCATTACACACACTCAGATACATGCATCATAAAAGAAGAAGTCAGATATTATTACAATACAAAAGAAGTCCAATGTTCATAGAAGAAGACAAGATTAAATATAATTATTAATATTATTAGTTATAGTTACATACAGGCTAAAGAGAAAACAGAAGAAGTGAGATAGAGTTTCAGATTAACAGAACACAGAAGTCAGACGCTCAGTTCTAGAAGAATAAGAAAAAGAATAGATTATTTTACCTACACGCAACAGTAGACAAAACACAGAAGAAGTCAGAGACTCAGACTAAAGCAACACAGAGGTCAGAGAATCATAGAAGAAAAAGAGATCAGATTATATATAATTATTTCATAGGCATTAGGAGCTGGAAGGGACCTCGTGAGATCATCGAGTCTAGCCCTCTGCCCAAGCAAGAAGTCAGCTGGGATCAAGTGTCCCAAGCAAGAAAAACTTCCACATGTTTTTTGAAAGAGTCCAGAGTAGGTGCTTGCACCACTTCTGGGGGGAAGTCTGTTCTCGACCCTGGACATTCACACCATAAAGAACTTTTTTCTTATGTCTAGTCAAAATTGGGCTTCCTGGAGTTTATGGCCATTAGACCTTGTTATCCCTTGGGGAGCTGTGGTGAACAGCTGTTCTCCCAGGTCCTGAAGTATCCCTCTTATATAATTGTAGGTTGCTACCAAGTCACCTCTGAGCCTTCTCTTTTCCAGACTGAAAAGTTCCAAGTCTCTCAGCCTCTCCTCATATGACCTGCTCTCTGGGCCTTGGATCATATGAGTGGATCTTCTTTGGACTCTCTCAAGCCCTTCCACATTCCTCCTGAAGTGGGAGGCCCAAAACTGAATGCCGTATTTCAGTTGCAGTCTCACCAGGGGCAAGTAAAGCAGGAGAATGACATCCCTGGTTTTTCTTGAGATTCATTGGTGGATACACACCAGAGTTTGATTTGCTTTGCCATCCACAGCATTGCATTTGTGACTTGTATTCATCTTGTGGTCAATCAAGATCCCCATGTCTCTTTCAGTCATGGTGCTATTGAGCACAGCACTCCCAAGACTGTAAGTATGCTGAAGGTTCTTCCTACCAAGGGGCAGTACTTTACACTTCTGTACATTGAAGGCCTTCATGTTTTGGTCAGCCCACTTTGAGAGCATGTCCAAGTCAGCCTGTACACCCACCCTGTCCTGTAGTGTGACTGCCCCCTCCCATAATTTGATGTCATCCACAAACTTTGCCAGTTTGCATCTGACTCCTGAATCCAGATCTTTAATGAAGATGTTAAAGAGTACTGGCCCAAGAACTGAGACCTGAGGGACTCCACTGGTCACCCTGCACCACATTGATTTGCTCCCATCAACTAGTACCCTTTGGGTCCAACCCCATAGCCAATTACCTAGCCATAAGACCATAAGATGGTCAAGGCCACAATTTCCCAGCTTAAACATGATGATATCATGGGGAACTAAGTCAAAGGCTTTCTTGAAATCCAGATATATGACATCCATGCCATCTCCCTTGTCCAGGGCACATGCTACCTGGTCATAGAACAAGATGAGGTTGGTTGGTCAGGCAGGACCTGCCAGTCACCAAGCCATGTTGGCTGGCATTCAGATGCTTGCCTTCCATTAGTCTGGTGTTGATGGATCCCTTGACAATTTTCTCTAGGATTTTTCCAGGGACAGACATCAGACTGATTGGTCTATAATTCCTTGGGTCATCCCTCCTCTCTTTCTTGAAGATAGGGACCATATTTTGGCTCTTTTCCAGTCTTCTGGGACCTCACCCAAGCACCACAAGTTTTCAAATATCTTTGCATGCCAAGAGGAAGGCAATGATATCTGTCAGCTCCTTCAAGACTCTTAGGTGCATTGCGTCTGGGCCTGCACACTTGTGAATGTCCAGTTTCTCAAGATGTTCCCTCACCTGATCCACATCAATTTGGGTCCTGTCACCCACTCCCAGGATGGTTTGTGTCCTCTCTGATAGTGTGATCCCCTTGGGAGGGTGAAAAACGGATGCGAAAAAGTCATTTAGGAGATTGGCCTTTTCTTGGGTGTTGGATGTCAGTTACCTGATTAGATCTCACAGGGGCCCAAAGCTATCTTTGTTCTTTTTTCAACTTTCCACATACCTGAAGAACGACTTTTTGTTGTCCTTGATTCCCATAGCTAGTGAGTTCTGTTTGTGCCTTGGCTTTTCTACACCACTCTCTACAGGTGTGGGTGAGTGCTGAGTAGTCCTCTTTGGTGATGGTTCCCATTTTCCATCTGGTGTAGGCTTCTCTTTTGAATTTAATGAGGTCTAATAGTTCCTTGTTCAGCCAAGGGGGCTTCCTTGCCCATTGACTACATTTCTTGTGAGATGGAATGGCTTTCTCCTGTGCTTCAAGGATTATGTTTTTGAGAGATGACCATTCCTCATGTACTCCCTTTTCAAGGTGGGTATGACCTCTAATTGCCTGACTGATAAAATCTAGAGTTTGGAAAAGTCAGCCTTCCCAAAGTTAAGGATTTCTGTTTTAGCGAGATGTTTGCCTGCTCTTCAGTGAGCTAAGAAGGTGACCAATTCATGGTCACTGTCACCAAGCTTCCCCTCTATCCTCACATCTCTCACTAGGTCCTCCCCTTTGGCCAGGACTAGGTCAAGCAATGCCCTAATTAGCCCATAGACCTCCTGCATTAGGTAGAAGTCATCAGTGCCAGTGAGAAAGCTTCACTACCTGTCAGATTTGGCCATGCACTCATCCAAAGAGATGTCAGGGAAGCTGAAGTCTCCCATGATGATCAAACATCAAGAGCATGCGTCCTTGACCAGTTCCTTATTGAATTCCCAATCTAGCTCTTCATCTTGATGGGAAAGTCTATAATAGACTCCTACAAGTATGTCACCTTCCCTATGTTCTCCCCATATTTTGACCCAGAGGGTCTCAAGATGCCCTTGCTAGTTAGAAAACTCAATTTGCAGGGAAGTGAATTGATCCTTGACGTAGACAGAAACACCCCACCCCTCTTTCCCACACAGTCTCTCCTATACAAGGTGGAACCCTCTATAGCAACAGACCAATCATAGGTAGAGTCCCACCAGGTCTCCATTATCCCCATAAGGTCAAAGTCATTTTCACATAGGAGAAGGGTCAGTTCCTCTTGCTTGTTTCCCAAGCTCCTGACATTCATGTACAGGCAGTTAAGTCTGCCATGAGAAGCCCAATGCTTCACTATGGGGTGAAGTGGGACCTTTCCTTGGGCTGTCATCAGAGCACGTTACTTTGGGCTGCCCAAGTTATTAGTTATGCAGCTGACATGATCTAAGCTAGAACTGTTAATAGACTGCCCATCACCCAGCAGTCTTAGTTTAAGGCCCTGTCAAGAGGGTCAGCCATTCTGGCTGAAAAGAGCTTCTTCCCTTTCCAGGTGAGGTGGAGGCCATCCCTTTCCAACAGTCCAGTCTCTGAAGTGTGGACCATGGTAAAGGAAGCCAAACTCCTCACGATGACACCATCACTGGAGCCTTCTATTTACCTCACCAATGCACCTTTCCCTCTGAGCCCATGTCCTGTGACTGGGAAGAATGAAGAAAAAAATTATCTGTGCCCCCATACCGCTAAGCGCAGCCCTCAGAGCCCTGTAGTCATGCATGACCCAGCCTGGACTGCTCCACACCATATCATTCATGCCCACATGGATAAGAAGCATGGAACAGTGGTTGGAGGGCTGGATGGGTTTGGGAATCCTCTCTGTCACATCCCAGATGTGATCTGGAAACAGGCAGCAGACCTCACAGGCTAGAGGGTCAGGGTGACAGATCACTCCCTCTGTCCCGCTAAGGAGGGAGTCACCCACCACGATAACTCTGCATCTTCTTCTAGGCACAGGTGAGGCCCTCCATCCCCTCATGCTGGAGCCAGTGGAATGGCTGCCTCGGTTCATGTTAGACATGCATAGCAGTTGTGCAGCTCCAGAGGAGTGGTAACCCTGGTGCCATGCCTTTTTGGGATAGAGATAACCATCATCCAGGCAACCCCAGGCTGGATTTCATGGTGGTTCTTGGTTCTGCCATGCTGTCATCAGCTATCAGGTGGACAGCCTGAAAGTAAGAGTCCAGTTTCTGTTTCACATTTCTAATGGAGCGCAGCCACTGGACCAATGCCTGTAATTCCCTAATCTGTCACTCCAGGGCTTCTACCATTAGGCACACCACACAAAGGAAGGTATCAATGTCCTCCAAACCAGCTGCATGCATTCTTGCTAGGCAGCCTTCACATGAAGCCAGTGGTTCCATCTGAGTGGAGGCCAGGGCCATGGGTCCTGCCCAGGTTGGGGCAGGGACCACAAGTTCTGTTTGGATACAGGCCAGAACCATGGGCTCTGTTTGGGTGGAGACTGCAGTGGTGTCAGAGAAGGGGAGTCCAGGTGCAGGGCAGAGCCTCAGGGTGTGATGTGTCCCGCCCACCATGGTCCTTGTAGTAGTCTGGCTACTACTGTGTAGACCTTTAGTTATAGCTCAGTGCCTAGAGCCTTGTTCCCTCCTGCTCACCCTCCTGCACAAACTCGGGTGCTGGGCCCAGAAGTGTGCCTGGTTACATGGCCTGTTTGCATGGCTCCCTGCGGAGCTGGGCAAAGTAGGAGCTGGGGTGGGGCAAGAACCTGTTCAGCACCTCTCAGCTGCCTCTCTGCAGCTTGCTACTCCCCTCCCGCCATGGGCCCCACTCACCTCTGGCTCTTCTGGGGGTCAGACAGGGCCTGCCACAGCTGAGGGTCTTTGGGATGCCCTCGCACAATGGGCTTTCACCTGTGCATCTCACCCCCCCGACCCTAACTCAATTGTTATTATTAGTAATAGTTAGAAGTTTAGTTACACACACAACAGTAACCACAACACAGAAGAAGTCAGAGGTTCATATTACCACAACACAGAAGTCAAAGAAGAAGCAGCCAAAGAAGTAGCCTGAAGAGGCCAACACCAAATGGAATACCAACACATTAAGGTAACCAATACAATAAATTCAGGTATAGAGTAGGGGTTGTGCTAGCAGACCCTTCTAGCAGGCTAAATAGACTAGCTTACAATCCCCTCATAATATAATATAACATTAAAGACACAAGTTTACAATGAAAAGCCCAACAACATTAGGAACCAGAACACAACAATGGCATACCAGCTGTGCCCAAAGAAAAACTGGTACCGGGGGAAGGAACCCACTATCTTAAAGAAACAACATCATCACTTTCCCCTAGGCCATGGCTAGGAGGGGCCCTGTAACCATGGAAACCACCCTTAACAAACAGGGGCCCTATTTTTCTCCCTACTCCCAAAGGGAAGTTGTTTCCCCTCCTCATCAGGAACTTCCCTTTGATCACCTGAATGTGGGGAAGAGCCCCTCCTCCCCTGTGGAAATCCCCTGCCTGGGTAACTCATAACTCTCAGCAGCTGTGGAAGATTACACTCATCTCTATCTGTGGCCTAGATGCTAGGCGTCCTCCCTTCCTGGGGTGGTCAATCCACCCTGTCACTGCTCATTGCAGGAAGGCCTGAGTTGTCTTGTGCAACTGCCAAGGCCTGTCAGCCCTCTGTGAGTTCCCCCCGCGCTCCCCCATGCACCACCCTGTGCACCAAAGGGGTGCTTGCCTTATTTGGGAATGGGGACCCAGGCTGCATCGTGCAGCCGTGGAGTCTCATCAGCTTCGCTCAGCGCTCTCTGCCCCATGCACTATGCTGTGCACTGAAGGGGCACCTGCCTTATGCAGGGATGGAGACCCACATTGCCTTGTGCATCTGTGGCATCCCATCAGCTCCACTCAGCTCTCTCTGCCCCATGCACTACCCTGAATTGAGGCCTCCTGCCTCATGAAGGGTTGGTGACTCACACTGCTTCATGCAGCCGCTGAAGTCCCATCTGTTCCCAGACTCTCTCCAGCCCTGTGCACTGGTCTGTGCACTGAGGGCTCCTGCCCTGAGCAGAGTTGGGGACCTAGACTGCCTCATGCAGCTGCTGAGGTCCAGTCTGTTCCCTGAGCTTCTGTGGTCTGATTTGTGCACCAATGCAGCAGCTCCCCACCATGGCAGGGCTGGGACTTAGCAGGTTGCTGCTTTCCAGTCAGCAGAGGTGTCTTTTGGGCACTTCTGGGGCAACTGCTCCACCCCACTGATCAGCTCCACCAGCTCTTCTGCAGCCTTCTTTTTTGTCCCTCATTGAAGCCACCCATGTGCTGGATGGAGCTGTTTATGTGTTAAAAAAGCAGGGAAAATACCACCAAGCACCTAATGAAGGAATTGTGAAAGCTGTAGAAAACACTAAAAAAGAACTTGTAGCATGACATTAAAAGAAAGCTTTTGGGAAGAGTCTTAGTTGGAAAGGGTGTTGGAACAGTAAAAGAAGATAATGTTTTATGCTGTTTGACTCCTACTTTATTGAAAGAAACAGGCATTTGTGTACATTGTTTGTAAACAAAGAAACTGCATCACAGAAATACCCAATGCCATCAGCAATTTATCCTAACAGAAACAACCTGCAAGATCAAAAACGTTGGCAAACTGTCCAGCTGAAATGGATTAACACAGGATTCTGGACTAAAGCCTAATCAGAGAAGACTTATCTTTTGACATACAAAGTTATTTTATATAGTTTTTGGACCTTTAGAATTCTTGCCATGAAAAATAAAAATGAATTTACTGTCCTAATCTTTTGCCAATGCATTGTTATTTTGCTTCGTTTCATCCCCCTCCCCCCCCAAACAACACATCTGATCCTGATTCATTGAAATGGTAAAAGGTATTAGGGTCCAAATCTGTATGCCATTTCCCAAGGTGAATTATCAGAAATGTCTGTGTTTAAAAGCTTGAGAGTTATGAAGGGAGAGAACATTAGCTTTGGCAAAGGAGGCAAAAAAGTTATGCGAAAGGCATTAAGTATGGCAAGTGTGGTGCTGAGAGTGAAATCTCAACTTCACATTAGATTCAATTATAATAATACCAAGATTTGAATATAGAAGTTAACCCACAGAATTCCAATTAAGTCTGGAGCTGGAACTTATTTGGTAAAAAATTCCTTAAGCTTTCAATAATTCAACTTTCTTATGTCAGAGAGCATTGTGGTTTCTTAAAACCTCTGAGAGGTGTTAAGCTTTTGAATTCACTTTATAACATTTTGAATCTTTTCATTTAAAAGCTATACTTCATTTTCTGCATTTTCTTATTGAGTCTCAATAACTAGTAGAATAGATGTTTACCTCAAGGGCTTGGTGTTTGTAATGAATGCTTATTTGTTTGCTAATGGGCATGTTCTCTTTCATTCAGCAATGCTGAATTTCATCATTTTATTTCTTTTTCATATCTTTCTGCTGCCGTGTGAAGTACATGGAAAGCAAATTCCATTTCTGCACCACTTCCTTACAAATCCAGATGAGCAGGAACTGGCATGTGTATCTCTTGGTTGCCATTATGTTTAATAACATAAAGGAAGGCAATGATGAAAAGCTGGAAAATAAAAAACATTTAAAAATTAAAATAGGATTTTTATAAAATGGAACTTCTACATTTCATGTGGAACAGAAAGAATGAAGCATGCAAATCACTGTAAGTACCAGACCCTCAGCTTAATTCAGAGAATAATCTAATGGCTTATTTTTTACACCTTCTTCCTACTTCCTTGTATAAAAAATTGTACATACTTAGACTGGGACACTTTGAGGCTATGTAAAGGGTTGTGAATTTGAAAGTTTAATTTTTTCAGCCCAGCTGAGAAAATTATAGGGTTCCTAGCATTGTGAAACTCATGAGATGCTTGTGTATCTTGGTTACATACCCACCACTCAGTCTGAATCATGTGCATTTTTGTCTAAGCTGTAGGAAGGCTGAAGGCGTTTGTTTGTGGTTCTGAGTTACTGAACAGATAGGCACCTCCTCACCTGATGTTCCCCTCACTAGGTCCCAATTAAAAAGAAGTACTCAGGATAAACTGGCAGTAAAGGCTGAAACAGCTCCTGGCAAAGCCCTGATAATGGTTCCAGGCTCTTGGCCTTGGCAGAGGCTAGTTGCACGAGGATCCCCCATGAACATCCAGTCCCAAATACCTGTGCAGGCCCCAGGAGCCATCCAACAAATGATGTATAAGTTCCCACTCTGTTCCTGTAACTCAACCATACATGGAAACACTAGCGAGAAAGCAGGCATTCACTTATCCAACCTTGCCACTGCTCAGAGCCAGGTGTGTTTGACCATGAGATAAAATGCATTTTTATGCAATATCATGTCAGATTTGCACAAGTGTCTCACATGGTGCAAGAAAATACAATAAACTTTGAAAGGGATTCTAAGAAGGGAAATTTCATATGGATCTAAGGAAATCTGTGTGTAATCTACAACTCTGTACTATTGTTGAGTCCTTGGCTCCAGTCTTCCTTTCTAGGCCAGTGCAAGACTTTTGGAAAGTTTTTACTAGGAAAGACAATATAGTTTGAGATATAGGAGTGTGTGAAATGGGCCATATTCAAAACAGATTTTGATTTGGCCTGAATCAGGACAGTGATTCAATTAGTTGATTTGGATCACTGTTGCGATTTGATTCAGCTGAATCTGAAGATTTGATGCTGATTCAGAGAATTGGTGATGCGGCCATAAACACAGCTTTAAATGTTTTTTCTACATACCTCAAGGTACCAGACACAGCTCATGAAAGCTGAGATGCTGGGATGGATGGAGGATCCCATGGAAGCATGGGGGCGGCAGGTTTGTACTCAGCAGAGAACCAGGGAGTGGATTGGAAGCACTCCCCACACCTGCACTCCTGTGAGATCTTTCATCCACCCCACCATCTTAGCATTCATGAGCCAGCCGGTACCTTGAGGTATGTAGAAAAAATATTTAAAGCTGTGTCTATGTCCGAATCATCAAATCTCCCTGAATCACTCTGAATCAATTCAGAGGGTTCCAATTCAATTCGGAGAGATTAAAGGGTCTCCTGATTCGATTTGATTCAATTTGGATTGGGAGATTTGACCACTGAATTAGGACAAATCTTTGCCAGATTGAATCAGCTACTGAAGCTTTGCACATCTCTACTGAGATGTCATTAAGTCTCAAAGATCTTTGTGGCTGTAAAGGGAGGGATGTATTTCCTAAGGCCCAAACACTTCTTTCCTTGTCCCATTATCTCTGCAGCACAAAATATGGGACTAGAGAACATTCTTTTTGTGGGTGTACATTTCAGCAGTTCAACACTCATCTTTGTAAACAAAGATCTTAGGTAGGGGTGTAATATGATTCTCAATTGCTGAAACTGAGATAGGTAAAGGTTAGGTCACCTTAACTCACCACTGAATTTGGGTATGATTTTGTACATGACTAGAAATATTTTGGTTGTAAGTATACTCTTTCCCTATGACTTGATTATTTTTAGACTAAACTTCATACTTAAGTCAGGTGCATAGACTGCTGTGATTCAGTCTGTACACTGGTAGCATACTGGTTCTCCCCTGAACTATATTGCTTTTCTGTTGCTCTATGAGAAATGCATTGAGCGGGGAAAAAAGCTGACCATTCTTTTCCACTAATATTCCTCATTAGATCTTGTATAATCTTCATTGTCTTTCAAACAGTAGCTTTGACATGCAATTCTGAGGAGAGGATCTATTTCTCCTTAGACAGCAAAACTGCAATAGAAAGCCCGAAGTAGAGCTTTACCCACCTTAATTTTGTACACAATTTAGGGTATAAATATTAGATTTGACCTTTGTAAGCCTCTCACAAAACCTTTAAAAAAGCATACACATTCTTTAAAGATTGTCTTTTCTTACCTTAGAATCTGTTTTGCAGAACAAGCACCTACAGACACAAATGATTAAACAACACTCTACAGGTAAGTGCCTACCTTGTGAGCAGAAATTATGTTCCATGCACAGAGAGTGAACAATGTTACTTTCAGTTGACATAGCCTCTATTTCAGAATAATAATAATAAAAAAGAATTCCCTGAAAGCAATGTTACCTCTCAGCTCTGTGTTTTTGTGGAACCGTGGCACAGGACACAGCCTATCTGACTCTCAAAGAATATTCTCCTTCCCACCTCTATCTGAACAAGAACAGATTAGTAAAGACAATGAAGATGCAGTGGGAGATGCAACTAAAGCCCTCCATATAAGGGAGAAACTCCCCTGGTCTAATTTGCATCCAAGATGGAACCAGATGACAACTCATTTAAATGGGAGAATTGACAGGACAGCACCTTCATTAGCATTCAGGATGGAGAACATAGATTCCAAGGCAAGGACCACAGTGAATTCTGGGAACAAAAAAGCTGGGGAGCACTGCATGATGGGGAATCTGTGCTCCAAATGATAATCAACCCACAATCTACACATCCAGCTCAGCATTTATCAGACCAATTCTAATCTGGATTTAGACTTCCCTCCCCCGCATGTACACACACACACCTCATTTAACCAGAACTAAGCAGAAGTAAAGTTTAATAGGCATCTCAGGCTGTACAGTCCCTGGTCCCACTATGGGAGGCCTGTTTAAACTTGATTGACTAAAACTCAGTTGCTGGGTGAGGGAATGCTGAGGCAAGAGACCGAGTCAAAGTGGGTATGGGCAACATTTGAACAAAGGCAAAGGGTTCATCACAGCGTCCAGTCTGTTGGAGCCCTGACCACAAATGCTTTCATACTTTTCCTGGGATGACTGGTGGAAGTCCTCCCCTCAAAGTTTATGAACACTCCAAGTAATCAACTTAAGTCTGTTAAAAGACTACAGTAAGATCTGGAAAAGTCTTGCTAAGCTGAGGCTTATTCACAACAGGTAAAAGTACAAAACCCTGACGTTGCAAGCTATCTATTGTTTCTGAAGAAACAATGAGGTATCCCATCCAGTTTCGTGAGATGTTCCAAACCAGATAACCCCTTGTCAATAGAAAAGACAATTATTTACACTATTAAAATAATGCTTTGAAGAAGCTGAACTGAGGGTATAAAAACCTGTAAAAGCAGCAACCATTATATAAATTATACATTTATATAATCAGCAATAAATAACTTTTATAGTAAAACTGGTAGTAACTGGGTATATTTTTTCCTTCTCTACTTCTTGTTCCCCAATTGCTCCACAGCAATGCTTCTTTTACCCAAGCTAAACATCCCTGTGAAACACAGAAATACTGTGGGGTCTGCTCATCAAGACAGTTAAGGCAAAAAAATGGGACGTGCTGAGTTTGAAACACATAAGGGGATCAGCTTGTACAGGCTGATTGACCCACTTTGGCTCAGACGTGCCCTTATGAACTGAATGCTGGCCCATGAGGGTATCAGATGGACACCCAGTCTGATTCAGAGGTATTCTGTTTACCTGTGTGCTTGTGTCTGACTGCATTTTATTATTACCTTAATGAACTGATTCTTGGCATATGAGGTTGTCAGCCTGTTCATGCTGATCAACCCAGCTGGGTCAGGTGTGTCATGTTAATCTGTGTGTTTTTGTGTGTATGACTGATTTGGTGACTGGAGGAACCCCGCACCATTGAAACTGAGTCCTGCAAAATAGCTCCTTTGGGAGTGAGGATTTGCAGAAGGGAGAGATACAGCTCCATACGGAAACACCAGTACACAAGCAGCACATTGATAGAATTACAAAGACCCTAGAAACGTATCCCTAATCAATGAGCGCACCCCAAAGTGATGGGCACATCTAATAACAGCAAGTACTCTTTCACTCTGTTAGATTTCCTTATCCTGACTCTCTTTAAACCCTCCTCTGCCTCAGAAAGGTAGACAAACACATATGTAAAAGCACAGATGCTGGGTATGGAGAATATGAACACAGATATAGAGATCAAACATTACCCATTAGCATGTTACTAAAGCTTGTGATGTGCAGAGGGCCCTCAAGCATGTTAAGTGTAGGTACCCAGAAGGAATTCTTCAAACTTGACCTTTCTCAAGCTCTTCACATTCTGTCATTGAGATTCACTCCAGAGTAGCATTTTCATTTATTGTGTACTCTTGGGCCAACTAAAGTCCTCAAGTGAGTAATCTGTTCTGATTGAGGACATTAAGATACACATTCACACAGAAAGTAATAATTTGATCCTGAGACCTTCTCTTTTATGGTCTCTCACTCTCTTCTTTTTTTTTTCCTTTTAATTTTGTAAGGGAAAAGATCATCCCCAGTCTCTTTTACCATTACTTTCTAGTGAATTCAAGATGAATTTTCTTATCACAATAGTAGTGTAGATATTAGCTTCAAATCTCATTTGAGACTTTTCTAAACTATACTTTTATTATCTACACATTACATTCTAAGATACATCTTTGTTCTGGGTTTACAGTGACAATTCCACAAGGAAAATGATCTGTAACAGATGGTTATAAAAACAGGAAGTAAGACCAGAGTCATACCCTATTTTGGGGACATCTCTTGTAAAAAGCAGAAGCTCCAATCCTCTGCTACTATGCATCTATTTGGCATTTACATGACTTTTATACTTCTAAGTCTCTAAATGTGATCCTATTCTACCCTGCTACAGGTCCTGAACAATTGTTACTGCATTTACTTTTGCAACATACAATAACTGCATATATTACAAAGTGAGGCTGGTAGAAGGAAAAAACCTACATACCTTTTCCTTGGTAGATTAATTGTTAGGACACTTGTCCAGAAAGTGGGAGACCTGAGGACCTGGGAGCCCAAAGGGGATTTTAATCAACATCTTTCACTTCCTCTGGGGGTGCCCTAAGCACAAAATGGTGGTATAGGCAGGAATAAGCATACTTTAGTAAAGCGGGACTACTGAATAGAAGGGAATACAAAGGTTTTGGTCCCAGAAGGATATTGGGCAAGACAGAACCTTACTCTGAAGCTCAGAGGTGGGCACATCTTCTGAGACAGAGAGAGAACGAACCCTGGGTTCTACTTCCTGTTTCTAATGCTATTTATATATTTTGCAACAAATAATTACTGAATGCAGTGCTTTTTTCGATTTGGTCCTGAGATGTTTACCTCTCCCCACACTAGAAGAAATAATGATACTTCCCACTTGGTAGTAATATTTCTAAGCTTGTCATGTGAGCTCCAGCAACCAGCTGAATTGAATTCACGAGACACTAGAGTATGATGAAAAATGTAATTTAGCCTTTTGCCTCTTTTATCTGAGGACAAAAAGTAAGTGTGTTTTCCAGTGAATACTTGACATAGGAATAATCAATGGTAACATAATAAGTGTTGTTATTTCCTTATTAAGTCACATATCTTGTTGTTGCCCTGTCACCTATGTTTGTTAAATATGAGGCGGCAGAAAGGATCTCTCATGTCAGAGCAAGAAAATTGAGTAGTGATAGAGGTTCTTTGTCTAAAGTATCTGTGGTAATAGAGTTTATACATAACTGGTACTGTCAGATCCACATTTGTGTCTTCTGGGAATTTTGAGATTGGGGGGAAGGATTTTTAAACAAACATGTTCTGGCAGATAATATTTTATTTTTACTTTTATGGCCAAGCACACAGAAGGAACAGTATAGCAACAGAGAGACCAACAGGCTGTCACACAGTGCTACATGATAAAAAGCACTATATTCGTTTTGAATGGATGGTGGCTTTAGGGGAAAAAGGTCAGAATCCTTTTATCTAGTTTAGAGGAATGTCTAGATGGCTTTAATATCAAAGATTGAATGAATGAATATTTGAATAAGAAAGTGATAAAAAGACTATTAGGACAGGTAGGAGCTAGACAAATATTATTAGAAAAAAATGTTTAGCAGAACTCCGGGGACTCCATGAGGGATTAACCACAAAACTGAGCAAAGTCTGTCAAATAAAATAATAATAATAACAACAACAACACAATTCCTTTGTTACTGTTCTGCTTGGGAATTTTAATTAATTTGTATATCTTAATAAATGCAGGGATTCAGATTATTTCTATAGGCAGCAGTTTGTGGAAGTAGATTTACAATATGCTCTGGTTAAAATTATATAATGTTTTAATGCATGATGAAGGATGTAACTGGAAACAAATTCAGAGGAAGTGCTGAATGCAGTGTTAATGATGCATTTTCTGGTATAATCACATAATTATTCCAGCTGTTAAAGATTTTCTACTCGTGGGTTCTAAGTAGCCCCTAATGTTAGTGTCAGAAAATATTGTATATGACAGATGTTTGCTCATAGTTTTTTTTAAAGAATCTTCATAATTGCATGTATAAGCTTAAGTATTTGTCTTATCAAATTCTGACAGATGTATGAAATGATTCTGCATTGTTACAAACTGCAATACAAAGTGGGTTTGAATATTCTATTTATAATATTGTTTGGTGGTAAAAAATAATATATTCCAGCGCCGTGCAATATCTTTGCATGTCTTGTAACCCAAGAAGACGGTACTTTCATTAAGGGAATGAATATATAGAAGACATAATTAATGAATTACCTTCAGCAGCAGAGAGACAGTTATAGATATTTAAATATAGATGCTAGTCCTGCACATTGACTTTGAATGCAGTGTATAGAGACAGTATGACCGATATTTGAACAAACATCATTGTAAAAAATGATTTTCAGCATATATATACACACTTTAGATAAATTTTGTCTTGCTACCTGCAAAGTAGATAACCACGGTTTAATTGCTTTTGTCCTGCTGTTTACTCTCTTTGTTCACTCAGGTCCAAAAACATCTACCACCAGCTCATTAATAGCCAACAGTCACCTTTTTTTTTTTAATATCTATACGTACTGGGAAAGAATATTGGCACATATTGTATATGTGTGTGTCATATATATATATATATATTAGACACACACAATGCGTGCTATCATTCTCAATGTGTGCCAATATTTTTGCCAGATGCCATTCTCAGAAGCTATACCATGTGACAACATTTGGGGTCATTGTGTTAAGAACAGGGAACACTTAAGCTATCTTGAGGGTACTACTTTTTGGGGGATGAAAGAAACTGAAGTTTCCTTAGTATCTGCTGTTTTTACCACTTGTCTTTGTGAATGGCTATGCACTGGCTGTAGCTGCTTTTTAAAATTATGTATCCCTTCCTCAGATATGAAAACTCATTGCTTAGAAGCCTATGTTTTTTATCTTTGTCACTTTTGTCACAACATTATATTGTTCCCAGAAAACAGCACAATATAACCTTATGTAGGTAAGACTACTAAGATATTTAATAGAGCATATCCTGTGGGATTTGTGTGAAAATTGTGTGCGTGTGCCTGTGAAATCATCAATTTCAGTCACGATTCCCTTATCCCTTGTCCATAGCTAGTATTTTATCTTGATGTATATAGCTGTAATTATAATGATTTAAAGGAAAACTTTATTTTAGTCAGAATGGAAGAGCGCTGTACGAGTATCTCAGGAAGAACTGGCTTCTTAATGTATTTACTCAAATACTAGATGAGGTTCCTCCCCCATTAGCTCCTTGTCAAAGGAAAATAGCTCCTTGTCACAAGGAAAACTCATTAAATACATTGCCTATCATTTAACTGCTGCCAAAAACAACACATACTCAGCAGCAGAAATCAACTGCAAAGTTGCTTAAATGACTGAGCATGACTATAAAACACATAGCAAATATTAGGCAAACATGCTGATTATTACAAAACAAACTAAAAGAAACTACATTCACACAAAACTTGACAACCTTCACCTACAACAATATTTTGCTCTTACTACATTCCTCCCACAATTAACACACTAACCTCTCCCAAAACTCCCACAAGCTAAGAAGAAGCAATAACTTTCACTACGCCTTTTGTTCTTCTGGAAGAAACACCACCATGCTTATTCTGCCATCTCTTCTCTACCTTCTCTTTCCACATCTCATCTGCAACTTGATCCACATAGTATTTCAATTCATATATTGCCAGCTCCAGACACTGATTCTTGTGGAAGTCGGTCCGTTGACCAACAGTAGGTGTCTCACCTTCCAGATCACTGCTGTTGCATAAAGTGGTAGGGCTCTCAGTCTGTCTCCAGCTCTTTGGGCATCAACACATTTTGACATGTTAAGTCACAGTTCATATCAACTGCCCTCAGAAATTGACACCCCCCCTCTCATATGCCTTGCACAAAAGGGCAGTCCCAAAATACATGCAGTACAGATTCTTCAGCCCCACATCTTGGGAACACTGCCAATTTTACAAACCCCACTTATGCTGAATGCCCCTTACAGGAAGAATACTTTGTATAATCATCCATATGATATCCGTATGTTCTCCTTTTAATCTATTATCTGTCACTTCTTTAACCACATTTGCCATCTGTCTTTCCATCATATCCCTAAATACTATCTTATCTTTCTTAACATATTAATCATCTTATTACAGTCTTTCAGGTACTGTAATCCCATTCCCTTGAGTTTACTTACCCTTAAGTAGGTCACATCTTCACAGGCTGGTGTCTGCCACACCCACTTTTCCCAATCTTCCTTGTACATGCCCCGTTTTCTTAATGTTCTTCTTCAAAGTAACGGCAAAAACATGCGGTTTTCCCCAATCCCTCTGTTGCCTCTTTACAGAACTTTCTTCTAAGTTAAGTATGCACAAAGCTTTTCAGATCTGGCATTCCCCAACCTCCTAATTCCCTGGATCTATTTTGGCTACCCTTTCTCTTTTACTTTCCCTCCAAAATTATATCTGCCTATGTACCGTCCTTATCTGTTCCCATAACAGTGGATACACCACTCCCACATAAAGAATGATCAGTTAATTTTTCACTGAAGCCACTTTCCCGTTGAAAGATAATGTCCTACCACTCCACGTTCTCAAGATCTGCCTCACCCTTACCTCTAACTTCTCCCATGCTTTTGTTCCTTTCTCTTTAGTGTCCATTGGGATTCACAAGTTCTTGATTAGACCCTCTAACATTCACTGCCTGAACTTCTATAAATTCTCCCAATCCCCCACACCCATCAACATACTTTTCATCTTGTTTAATTTTGCCTGTGACACTTCACCATAGCTCTCAGTATGATTCAATACCCTTACAATTGACATGTTGCTCTGAGCCACCATGTTAATGTTATCCATCTATAATGTGCATTTAACTTCTGCTCTTGATATCTTCACACCACTTATTAACTTATCACAAATTCACTGTGCCAGTGTCTCTGTTGTGTACACAAAAAGATTGGGGGACAGACAGCATCCCAATATTACACCTGTTTCTATGAGGAATGCTTTGTACAAATAACCATTTACCAGTATTCAACTTCTTGCCACATTATATAACACTTTGACCTATCCAATCATCTTCACAAGAAACCCCATCCTCCTCATTCCTTCAAAAATGAATCATGGTCAACCCTATCATAAGCTTTTTACAGGTCTAGATTCATTATTATTCTGCTTTTTTTTGTCTCCTATTAACCATAGGGTCTGGAATATCCTCCTCTCAGAAACAGCACATGCTTGGTCTTTTTGTATCTCGTCTGCTAAACAGTCATGCATTCTTTTGTCCAGTACTTTGGCAATCAATTTATAGTCTATGTTCAAAAGTGTTATTGGCCAAATACACCTTCCTTTCCCTCCTTCCATATCAAAATTACCACACCTTTTGAAAAATCCTCTCCTATCTCTCCACCTTCTATTTTATTTCCCTGTGGGTACATCTATACAGCGCCTTATGGTGATGTCGTGATGCGCTACATCTCTATACAGCATGCTACGACAACATAGCCATTATGTGGGTCTACACATGATTGGCAGCTACATCACTGTAGCGGTGTGCTCTCCCAATACAGCACATCGCCAAGGCTATGTAGCAGAGAAACCTAACTGTGTTCAGTGCACACAGTACGGTACACGCGGTTACTGTGCCATGTTTTAGCATGGTGTCACAGCAATGTCACTTTATGGCGATACGTAGATATGTCCTGTATGTCTCTATTAGATCTGCCCCCAGCCATTGACAACATTTTTCATAGAATTCCACCAGAAGTCCATCACTTCCTGGTGCCTATGCTATTCCTGGTGTCTACCCTCTCTTGCAAGCTTTTAAGCCATCCTACACCTCTCTCATACTTCTCCAGTGTTTCTTTCCATCCTCTACTCCTTCCTTAATGATGTCAAGGAATGCCTTCATTTTTCTTCCATTTGCTCTTTTCTTTTGTACAGCTCATTATAAAATTCTGCCACTGTGTCCAGCACCTTCACACTCTCTCCTACTCAGGTTCCTTCTTCAATTCTCACTGCTTGTTGTTCCTTAGTTCTTTTCCTCAAGTTTGCGGAAAAGTATTTATACCACCCTTCCCCCTTCTCCACCCAAGGTGCTCTGGTCAGAAAGATTTTCTGACCTGTTTTCCTTTTGAACTATTCCTCTGTCCATCACTTTATATCTTTCAGTTCTTTTTTCACTTGTACTCCTCTAATCATGTCCTTTAATAATTCTTGTGTCTTTTCCTGTAATTCTTCTAGCTCTTCCACCCCTGACTTCACTTGCCTTCAACCAATATTTCTTTAAAAATCTCTATTTCTTCTCCTGATCTACTCCCAGATACTTTTGTAATATCTCTTCATCACCCTCCATCCCTTATACAGCTCCACATACCCTTGATACGTCTCCTCATCTTGTAGTTACTGCATATTTCACAACCACAACCTTTTCCCCCTACCTTGGCTCTTATCTAAACTTAATTCAATTCTCAACATCTGGCATTTGCTGATGGTCACTTCTAAGATGTCCTTAATGTAAAATGGATTTTTACATTAATGGATTTTTACATTAATACAAAAATAGGCATTGACACCTGTCTCCCCCTCAGTTCCATCCTCACAATCACATCACCAGCTCATACTTCCTTTAAACCTCTTTCTTTTTTTTACATTAACCAGTACCTTCAACAAGCTGTCTAGATCCCTCTCCCCTCCATCCCCTTTCCTATCCCCCTCCTTGATAATGCAATTGAAATGCCCCTCCATAATGTTGTGCCTGCCTCTGCCCACATACACCTTTAATTTCTTGAACAGGGCAATTCTTTCTTTTCTTTCAGCTGGCATGTATATATTAAACATTTCTACAACTTTCTTTTCAAACCCCACCACTAGCCATTACAGTCTCCCTTCTACCATCACTTGTACTTGGTGCAATTCCATTTCCTCACTCATGACCAAAATTGTGGCTTCATCTACTTTTTTTACATCTGACTACCCACTACAATGGTCCCCATTCCCTTCTGTTTATAAAATGCTTGCAATCCCTCTCCCATAGATTCCACACTACTGTAAACATATCTGCTTTAACCCCACACAATATTGGCATATTTTTTCCCCACCACTTCCTTAATAACTCACTTCTTACACTTATAGAGGCAGTAGAGTCATTCTTGTCCATTTTAAATTACGCATGTCTACCACTTTACAATTCTTCTATGCTTTTGCTTGATGCAGTCAGCTCCTAATTTTCCCCTCCTTCACATTCCTGTAGTCTGCCAGGTGTTCTATGGCTTTGACAATCAAGAAAGGTCCCCTTTTTCCTGTGCATTAGTCCCAGCCCACATTGGCTCTGATGAGCATTTTGTCAAGCAGTTTCCCTCCTTATCTCTCTGTCTATTTTGACCTTATTCTTTCTAAGCTTACTAGTATGTGATTTCTTTCTTTTCCCAAATTGGATCTCTTCTTCTTTCTCCTGCTTTGGCCTCACTCCTCCTCCTCCTTCCTGTAGCATTCTCTCTTTTTTCCCTTCTCTCTCCTCTATCTCAGTCACTTGTTCCACTTATCTTTTCTTCTCTTGCCTCTTCTGTCACCAGCTATGCTGCTTTGATTACTGAAATTTCATTCTCTTCCTGCTGAGCTCTTCCTTCTTGTGGCATCTCCTGTGTCATACATTTTGAGTCAACATCTTCTTTTTCCCCACTTTTTCTTTCCTGTCTCTGCTGCTCCTCTATAGTTTTAGCTTTATTTGAGAAGGACCAAAGGCATCAGTGCTGCAAGTGTCCCTCTTTGCCACAAATAACATACTTCAGTACTTCTTGGTATTCTGCCACCCTGTGCCATTTCCCTTAACATATGTAGCATATTGTGTACTAGAGGCATGCAGCCAGATGTCTTCCTGCCCACACTTACTACAGAGTTTGGGCTGTCTGAAATACATTGTAAACCCTCAGTGTGGCCCTATTTAGATTACTGATGGTAATTGCACTATCCCACCAGGACTCCTCTCATCTGCCTTCATTACCACTCGAGCGCTCCATGATTCTGTCCATATATTGTATTTATTGTGGATCTTTTCAAGTGACATAACTTTTTGTACATAATACTCCAAGCATTTTTCTGTCTTCCCAGCTCAAACATATCCATGTGCACTTGAATAATTCTTGTCTTTCTCTTGTCTTTTCTTCCTCAGTAAATCGTATCCCCTTAAGTTATTCTCTCTCACCTATTGCTGCATACATCTCCCAAAAATTCTAATAATTTTCTCGGCTCCAAGACTAACATTTCCCAAGACTTCTAGTTAGGAAAAGCAACAAGGTTATCAAAATGTTCCACTTTTACATTAAAAAATTGTTACATTCTCCGATTCTCATGGCATCAATCCAGGCAGTAAGCCAGGCCTCTGCCCAGCCACTACACTTGATCTTAGCAAAGGAGAAGTCAAGAAGTCATGCTGCTGATGGAAACTACCACAAGAATAGTTTAGTGTAGTTGTGACAGGGGCAAGCTTTTATGCCCAGTCCAAGCACCAGCCTGCCCCCTGTCTATGGGTCAGCCGACCGCTTCACTCTCCTTGATATAATAATATTGACATGATAATTAGATGGGAGGCTACCCATTACACAGCCCACTATGGGGGGGAGGGAGCTAGCCGTGGCTCTGTTCCACCCCTACACCATGGCCCAAGCCTCGCAGATGACATCTCAGGCAGCTAACTCAACCATCCCCTTGGCCCATTAGCTGTGGTCCCTTCCCTGGGAACTTTGGCAACCCCTTAAGCCCCGGCCCTGTCGCAGGCCAGTCAGGACCCCCTATTTCTTTGCTGTATATGGGCATCCCTTGTGGTGGGCCCCTGGCCCTTTTGACCCCTATCTGAGTCCTGGCCCCAGCATTGAGCAGTTGGGTTCCTCAGTTAGGTCTAAGCCACCTGCCCATACTCAGGGATTGGAGTCCCCCATTCCCAGCTCAGGTGATTCACAAAGTGTGCCTGGCCCCACGGGGTCACTCACCCCAGCAGGCTCAGGTACTTCAAGAAGCTTACCTGGCCTCCCCTTGATAAGATGGATCTTATAACTCACCCAAAGGTGAGGGCTGGGGTTAAGGTGCCCCTACCCACCTTTCACTGGGCTGGTAACGGGCCTGGTATTTTCCTGGGGTTTCCATGCCACTGGGAGCCCCACCAGATCACCCAGTCCCAGCAGGGTGCAATTTTAGGTTGTGCCCAGGACCAGAGCCTCCTGCTCCTACCTGCAGGGTGTTCCCAGGAAGCAGCTCAGCCAGGCAATGTTTCTTGCCTGGCCTCCAACAGGAAACTACTCATTTATATAGGCAGCCAGAGTTCTAAAATGGCCACTGTAATCAAACACCTGCTGGCTGCTTGATCTAGTCCTTAAAGTGGCAGGCACCACTGGTTCCCTGCCATAGTAGTCCATCTGAATAAGACATATAGTAATTCCCATTAAGTGCAGTCATCTCTCACCACTAACTCTTTTTTAAGTCATAGTGAGCCACAATGTTGCACAGAGTTCATGCAGAACCCCTCTGTCAGCCTCTGTCTCAGCCTGGTGCATATGGTTATTGTGGCACTGCCTTCCATGATGTAAAGCCAGGCCAGGTTACCCTGCATCTCATCTGCATATACATTTTTGGAGGGTCACAGTTCTTGTGACAAGAATACACCTGGTTCCAATCACGAGTAGGGACTAATTAGCACATGAATCCCTAGTATTGGTTATCTGGAGTATACACATATACTGAACAGTGCTGGGCTATGGGGTCACTATGGCTTGAAATGCTGTTGATTCTGGTGGGGCACAGCCCAATGAGCTATGTGGTAAATCATAAGCTTTTGGCTTTGGATTAATAGCATGCATACATTGTACTACATATGAGCAAGTTCCAAAGTGCTGCTCAATAATGTGTTTATGGAATACTTGTGTTAAAACTTGAAGCAGTTTCAAAAGAAAGGTAGCATGCATCAATTTTGAATAAACCAAGCACATGAGTACTATATGCAAATTGCTAAAGGCATATTTAATTTCAGGGTTGTTTCCAAATGTTTTCCTCCCTTCCATGTGCTCAGGAAGAGCAGGTTCTGACAATAAGGAGAGAGGGAATGGGTGGCCAAGGGATAAGGCTGGGGGAAGCAGACCCTCTAGATTTATTTCCCCTGCTATAGCTGTTGGAGGGGGACAAATTCAAGGCAAAACTCCAATAATTAGATTCTATACCTGGAAAGTTATAACAAATTTATAAATTTTCCATATATAGAATCTAATTATTAGGGAGTCATCTAATAATCAGCATTATTTTCTGTTTAAATAAATATATTGGCCCAGATTGCCTCTTCTGTGCCCTGAGAGTGTGAGATTTTCCCCAGTGTGGCATAATCTATGATTTTCACCCAGAAATTCTGCAGATCCAACAGAAGCAAAGTCTCTCTCTGCAAGGACCTTCATGACCTGGCTGCACCTTTGGTCCATAGTAGTATGGCGTCACTGCATTACATTCACTAGATTTTTTAAAAGACTCTAGAAGTATAATTTACTAATTAAAACACATCAAGCAGTGTCATTCATATCAATTAATTTTAGCGAGAATGCCTCCAGTGGTGGTATATTTGAGGTGAAAGCCAGGGTCAACTTAAATTATTTTAAAATAATTCTGTTAAATTGCGATAAAAAATAACCATGCATATGTAAACAAGAAACGTTCTGCTTCTCATTGACATTTATGAAATGAGGACTCTGTTCATCAATTCTTTGTTCAGCTTTGACTCTTCTTATTTGCCAAATATCTCACATATGCAATGAAAGCTGCTGCTTTTCAGAAATGACTAAGTGCAAACAGATTCTTTGAGTATTAATATTTTTTTTCTATTTTTAATAACAATTGGAGCTAGTAATAAAAGTAAAAGCACTGTGCAAATGCAAGGCAATAGACAATGCCAGTCTTGCAGAGCTTAAAGTCTAGGCAGGCAAGAAAAATGCAATGATTATCTTCACTTTTATAGATTGAGTGAATTTTCAAATACACATTAAGCTTGTGATAGCACTAAAAATTTTTACAGAACTCTTCAATCCCAAAGCATGTAGCTACCCTTTTTCCCTGCCTTTGAAAGACTGAATAAATACTTGCAGCTGTTCCTTCCTGTGTTTCTTTTTGTGTCCAGTGCCCTACCCATCCTAATAGATCCCTGTTCTGATCCCCAGTCTTCCCATCTAATGTGTCCCTAGTTTCCTCCCTAGTTTCCTCCCAAAATTGTACCCACTCACTGGTGGTGGGGGTAGATTTGGAAGGAAGGAGGGTCTGTCTCCCCTACCCCCCCCCAACCCCTACCCTCTGCATCTCTCTCTCCATCAAGTTTCCTTTCAAAATAGGGTCTTGATTCAAAGTGTACCCTACCCCTATCTATCCATTTACTTTTGAATCATATTCCTTTTCTAAATTGCCTTGTTACTAAAAAAAGGGATAATGGGCTGTTGAGACGATGACAGAGACTGGCTCTGTGATTTGTTTCTCTGCCTGTCTCTGGCCTACTCTGCAGCCTAGTGCAATTACTGTAGGGGGAGTCCTGTTTAGCCTCAGGCAGTCCAGTACAGTCATCTTCACTGCAAGTCCCAATTGCTAATCCCTTCTCTTCATCTGAGTCTCACTGTGCTCAGTTGTCCCAATTAATTATTTTCCCTTCTTCCTGTTCCAGGTCTTGCTCTTGCTTTTGTTAGGCAACCTACCAGTGCAATTTACAATACTTTCTTGGAATTAGTTTGCCTTAACTCTCCACCTTTACTATTTGAAGATCTCAATTTTTCCAAGCTTTCCTTAACTATTGATCTCACTAATTTTTGTTGTTCCCCTCTTGACTTTTTCCAGTTTGTTCACATCTTTGCTGAATGATTCCGAGCAAAACCGGACATGGTATTTAATATGAGATCTCACTGTTGCTGAACAGAGTAGAAGAATGACTTTCCACGAATTGGTTACAACATCCCTGTTAATACATCCCAGTATACTAGTAGCATTGTTAGTCAGTATACCAGTGAGAGGAGTAAATATTCTTTCCTTAAAAAGAAATGCTGAAATAGATTGCTTTGCTAAAAGTTAAGAAGAAAGTTACTGGTAGATACAGAACTAAATTCTAGATCACTGGATTTCTAGTGATGTAACCTTTAGACATGTTACTGTCTCCTTTTGTTTGGTTAATCAATATGCTACATCTTCCTTTCATTGTCCCTCATTGTGACTAGTATACTGGAAAACTCACTAGTACTTTTTGCCACTTTACACTTTTAATCTTCAGTGATCTCTCTTATCATTGCTGACTAGAGATAAGCCTGAACTAAAATCCTTAGAGGAAAAACTTAGTATTGTCTCAATAGCATCCTTCACAGCTTAAACCTTCTTAATATTGCAAACATTAGCTGTGAGTATCAGGTCTTTGACATTTGGGAAATCCAGAGTTTGGATCTGGTGTTGGAACCCTTCAATTCAAGGAGTTTGAAACTGAAATGTTGTTTAGGCTTATTTTTAAGACATGTAGTAAGTATCCATATCTGGATTTGACATTCAAATCCAGTGTTGGCTTTGGAACAACCTTATAAATAACCAGCTTGTCTTAGCTTAAGCTATCTGCCAAATTGATGCTCTAGGAAATGTCTGTCCTCCCAATGGATGTCACATGAGTATCAGAAAAAACGTTAATTTTCTCAGTGCCCAAACTGAAATCAATATTGCATTTGGAAAACTCTGTTAATAACAGCTCGTGTGGACATTTCAGCATAAATGTGATTTAACCCAAATAGTTATGGAATTATTCATTACAATTGATAATATTCATCTTAATGTCTTAATCTCCTCAAAGAAAGAACAACAATGTAATTAATTTGTTTTTCATCTGTCATCCCATAGCATTTAAGCCACATCAGGAAACATTTCATCCTTGATGGATAAAGGTGATATTTAGTACATCTGGATCAGAGAACATGACATACTAGATACGGGAAGGGTAACATAAGTGCAGAAGGACAACAGAGCAAATGATTTCTTATTGATAAAGAAAGTGTTCTGAGATCTGTGACATTAGATACATTTCCCAATTGCATAACTGAAAAGAATGCTAGACAATAGAACAGTCTCATAATGAAATTACATAATTTGCATAAGACATGCAGACAAATACCTGGTTATATTCTTCATAACATTTGTAATCTACCAGCATATCTGATAAATAAGGACCTCATTCTGTTCTGGTTAAAGTGGTTGTTGTCAGATTTGCTTATGCTTGGACTACATTTAATCTAGAATATCAAAGAGATTCTTTTCCCTCCCATATCATCTGCATTACAGAAAAGTTACTGTGAAGAAGTGAAACAAAACTCCCAGCATGGAGGGCTGGCAGGGCTGCAGCTGGAGACCAGAAGGGAAGAAAAATACCCACCCTACTTCCGGAGCAGCATCTCACTCAGGATTGGAGGAGAGAGGCTGCCCAAAGGTATTTTTGGCCCTGGAGAGGGAAACAGAGGGGTCAGTTCCCTACAGGCCACAGGGATAGAGGAGTGGCTGAGCATCTCCACTGTCAAGGGCTGCAGAACATGCCTGAGGAATGTGGTGGGAGTGACCCTGAGCAGGAGGCAGGCAAAAGCCTGCACACACGTGGCTGGTGGTAATCTCCGGAGCAGAGCTGCAGCTGAGGATCCAGAGTGAGGGAGTCTACAAGGCCTGTGATAATCTACAGAGCAGAGTTTTCAACAGAAGATCTGAAAGAGGGCCTGACAGAAAGCTGCAGTTACAAGCAGAGCCTTCCTGCAGGTGGGGGAGACCCCAAGGAGACTGGGAATGTTCATAGGGATGCAGAAAAAGCTGGTGCATAACAAAGACTGGACTAAGGGATTTGTCTTGATCATAGTGATTGGGATTTTGGGAACCTGATCCTGGGGTAAAGGGGACATGGAAGGAGCCCAACAAGAAGGCTGAGAGCCTTCTTTGAGAGTTTCTTTGGGTTTTTCTGCCTTTTCTTTTGATATTTGAGCACAGGCCAAAACCATCCCTGGAAGGGTGTACCTAATTGAGACCAAAGGTCACCCTGGGGTAGGCGGCCAAATAAGACCACAACAGGCATCACTGCGACCTGGCTGCAGAATAATTTTGTGAGTACCACCTGGAGAAGCTGGTCTGGGGTAAAGGGGAAGTTTGGAGCTCCACAGAAGAAACAGGGATTGAGACCAAGCAGAAGCACTGTGGGCAGTGCCTTCTGGGAATGTATTTCATCAAAGTCGTGGCAGGTGAGAAAACATAAAACCAACTTCCTGGTGGACAAAGCTGAGGTCCACCCTGTTGCCAACAGTAGGCAGACGAGCTCAGGGCAGTGGTAGTAAGCCCTACATACATACAGGCATCACAGTTAAGCATTTCAGAAGTAGAATTAGCAAATAAATATTTAGAAAGACTTTATTTTACATATCTTCCTTAAATGAACTTCATGGACCAAAACAAGAAGACAGACTTTTTGCAGTTTGTATATACTTTCAAATATAAAGTGACAAACAGGTTTAATACACACACATATTAATGTATCTAAAATAAATGTCAATTCATTAAGCATATATTCAGGGAAAAATGTCTTCATTGATGCTACAGCAGATGGCTTTCTGGAAAAGATAAGAAGAGCTCAGTTGGAGGTAGACCAGAGGCTATTTTTGACATCCTTGTTACAGGGACAGATGATGCAACAGTAACTTTTTAACTGAAATTCACTTAGCCTTGAGTGATGTTTAACAGAAATCAATTTAGAGTTCAAATGAGTTCAATGAGCATGTTTCATGTACATTTTCAAGGTTGGAATTGTACCTCCTTTCTACATTAAGAATCTTCTATAAGTGTATTTATAATTCAATAGAGAGGGATTTAATGATTGTGGTGTTCAATACTGATCCATGTGCATGTATTTACCAGAAAAAATTAAGTGTACAAGCTCAATATGCAAACACATGGTTATACACTAGAAGAAGGTTATTCAGAAATCAAGCTCATTTTACCCCTTTTGTCTAACAAAGATTTATCATTTTACTAAAGTATTAAAACTAAAGGGATAACACTCAAAATAATAAAAATTGAAACTGCAAGATATGTGTTGGAAAATTCTTAAATTTGACAAGGCTACCTCATCATCTTAATCAATGTTTATTTTGAATATAAAGAAGCTAACTTTTTGTCTAAGAAAATAATAGAGTTCCCTGAAAGAAAACATAGCTAATAAACTGATCTTAAATTGTATTTTCAAGCATTGGGATTATTATAGGTTTTTGTGGATGACAGCAGGGCCCTTTTTTCCTGCTGCACTTTTCAGCGCTCAAGGTAATGAACAGTATGCATGGGGTGAAAAAGATGAAAGAAAGCAGGGGTTTAGTACTTGCAATACTGTAAAGGAATAGGTGACATAGATGCAGCAGGTTAATGGCCTGAATTAACTGATTTTGCTCTAATGCTGGAAATAGTGAGGAGAGGGGAACATTTTCTTTTTTCTTTTTTAACAACTTCATTATCTTTTGTATCAAGTCATGTCTTGGTCACAATTACACATATGAGTGGGTCTGGAACTCTGAATTAGTTTTCTGTGAATATTTGAATTTAAGGTTTCCCCTCCATGTTACATTTTATGCTATGATTAAAGTGTTAATTAAGGCATAAGTGTCAAGCATGCTACACATACAGACCAACCATAAAATGTTCTAAATATTTCATAGATTTCATAGACATTAGGGCTGGAAGGGACCTCAGAAGATCATTGAGTCCAGCCCCCCACCCAAAGCGCAAGAAGTCAGCTGGGGTCATAGGATCCCAGCAAGATAAGCATCCAATTTACTCTAGAAGGTGTTCAATGTACCATCTTTGATGGAAGGCTATTTCAGACCATGGGGGCTTGGACAGTAAAGAAATTCTTCCTTATGTCCAGCCCGAAATGGTCTTGCGGTAGGTTATAACTGTTCGACCTCATCATCCCTTGGGGCACTAAGGTGAACAAACATTCTCCCAGATACTGATAAACTTATAGGTGGCCATCAGACCACCCTGAGCCTGTGCTTTTCCAGACTAAAGAGCCCCATGGCTCTCAGCCTGTCATCGTAAGGTCTGCTTTCCTGACCTCTGATCATGTGCATGGCTCTTCTCTGGATTCTCTCAAGCTTGTCCACATCCTTTTTGAATTCTGGGGCCCAAAATTGGATGCAGTACTCCAGCTGCAGCCTCACCAAGGCAAAGTACAAGGGGAGAGTGATGTCCTGTGATTTGCTTGAGAAGCATCTATGGATGCAAGCCAGTGTTTTGGTTGCTTTACTAGCCACAGCATCACATTGCAGGCTCATGTTCATCTTGTGGTCAATGATGACCCCCAAGTCTCTTTCTTC
>NW_017728886.1:137633217-137637975 GCF_001723895.1 Crocodylus porosus
TAGACAGATGCAGGAGAAGTACTTCAAGAAACATAGATTTTTATGTGGCTTTCATTGATTTGACTAAGGCTTTGACTCAGTTAATACAGTTGCCTTATGAAAGATAAGGCATTACTTTTGGATGCTCTCCAAAATTTGTTATGATTATTAGGCTCATTCAGAAAGACATCAGCAACTGTCTTATGCTCCTAAATACACCCCTTCACTATTAGAACTGGAGTCAAGCAAGGTTGTGTGACTGTACCAACACCCTTCCATCTATACTGCAACTATACCACTTATCATTTCTGTACTCATCTAATATTTCAAGGATGGAAATCTGTTTAACATCAACTCATTATAGTCAAAATTCAAGATAATCAATGCCTCCATTCCTGATTTTCTATATGAGGATGGTTGTATTATTTGTGCCCACTCAATTGAAGAGCTCATTTTGATTTGCTTATGAGAAATATATGACATGCTTGGACTCACTATCAACTCACAAAAACCAGGATAGGTTACCAACCCACCCCAAGCTAGCCAGCTGTTCCCTCCACATATCATAATTAGAGAGCAATGCTTGGAGAAAGTTGAGTATTTCTCCTATCTAGGTGGCCACCTTTTCCCAAAAGTAAACATAATGATGTAACAAGATAAAAAAAAATCTACCAGCGCTGCCTTTAGATGTCTCCAAATTCATATCTTCAATGATTGTGACATCAGGACGCAAACCAAACATTGTCTACCAGGTTGTTGTGATGCCTAACTTGTCGTATAGGTGTGAAACTTGGTCAAAATATTGAAAATACCTGAAATCCCAAATATAAGGCCATGGCTTTGAATCTGGTGTTTTCTCCTAGTGAATACAGCCATCCATCCAGGCCTGCCACTCCATAGCCAAGTGCCTAAACAGGGCAAGCCTAGCCTAAAGCCTCCAATAGAGCCTAATCCTTCTGCCACTGCCTATCACTGTAGTGACCAGTCAGGGTTAGCTGACTCTCCACTACCCCCAAATAAACTGCTTCACAGGAACAAGAAGTGTTTGGATAAAGGGCTCAAATTTTAAATCAATCCCAGACTGCTTTCATGTTCCCTCTGGCTTGTGCTCTGATTCCACTGTCAGCTTGATTTCTCAGTTTCTCATCCCAGTTTGCTCTGTGCGTCTGCTCTTTGCCTGATTGCTTGGCTTCTGGACTCAGCTTCTTCCTATACCTTACCTTTGGATTGATCTCCAGGCTTCCTAATCTGAATTATCCCTGGATTTTTCTCTCTCTTTCTAACTCTGGTTGGCACATTGATCCTGCAGTAGCCCATGACCTAGCATGACACCAAGACAGCGTCTATATGCCTAACTCTGTGATGGTCACCATTCCAGAGGTGGGCAAAAGAAGAGTTGAGGACACCTTGAAGACCAATCTGAAGAAGTGCAGTATTAACATCAATACGTGGGATACTCAAGCACTGAAGTACCCATTGGCATTACCCATGATATGTAACAAGGCATTGATACTTTTGAGCAAACTCACCTTGCTATGGAGGCAGATAGACAAGAGAGACAAAGGAAAATAAGTGTGATCTGCCATCACCAGGATCTACTTCTTCCACCCAGAACTTTGCGCCATGTCTGCAACTGAACATGCAGCTCCCAGATCAGCTGTCTCAGTAGTCTACAGGCTCACTGATGACTTCCTATTTCTTGGAAGTCTGTCTTCCTTGTATCAAGAGACTGCTAATGATGATGACAATGATATACATGCTATAGAAAGTTTCCCTCAGGAATGTTTAAAGAATATCTGTTAAAAGCCAACTACTTTAATTTTAGAGACTCCAAGATATACAGAACCCAGCATATCCCCTGGTAAACTGCTCCAATGTTTAATTATCCTTATTGTTAGGGAATCACATATCATTTCAAGGTTGAATTTGTCTAACTTTATCTTCTACCCACTGGGGGCTCCAATGCAAGCTGTTAGCCTTCTTTATAATTGTTTACTGTGCAGTGTTGCTGACTTAAATACCAACTCCTCTCAGGAATAGTCAATGTGTTCCTCATTTTAAGGATAATAAGTATTCCTAACAAATAATAGAAAAATATGTGGATCCTTTCAGTGACCACAGATTAGACTGGTTTCCTTGATTTCTCAATGTTGTTAACTGAATGAAAGTCAATGGGTTATACTTACTCTGGAAAGGATGATGCAAATTAATGGGTGTTGGCAATGGAAAGGTGCTTTGAAATATTGGTATAAGAGGACTTTCATCAGAAGCCATCAATGTAGGGTCTCATTCACCTTTTTGTCATAGGTTAACAGTCTCAGGATCTGAATAGAGTCCCTAATAGCACTCTTTAATACAGTGCTTCAACTATCTACAAATAGACTTTGTCAATCTAACCTTCGGCCTGGATACAGAGACCAAATTACAAGTTATAAATGACTAGTTCCTGGAGCAGTTAGTCTTGAAATTTACAAGAGGAAAGAACATTCTTAACCTAGTCTTAAGTAGTGCAAAGGATTTGGTGTAAAAGGTGAGTGTTACTGAGCCACTGCAGTGACAACAATGCAATTGGGTTTGACAACCATGTAGAACAGGAGACAAGAAAAATATCTACCACAGTAGTCTTTAACTTTAAAAAAGGAGATTACACCAAAATGAGAGTGCTGTTAGACAGAAGTTAACAGGGGCCCCTGAGGAGGTGAAAAATGTCTTAAGACGACCATGTTGAAGGCACGGAGCAAATGCATACTGAAAATCAAAACAAAGCAAAACAAAAGTGAACCAAAAGAAAGCCAGTATGGTTAATGGCAAAGTTTGAGAGGCAATAAGCAGAAAAAAGGCTTTTATCAAAAGTGGAAGTCAAATTCTGATGAGGGAATAAAAGAGTATAAGCTCTAGCAGATTAAAATTTAAAACTGTAATAAGGCAAGCTAAGAAGGAATTTGAGGAAAAACTTGCTACAGACAGACATAAAAGGTAATACAATTTTATTTAAGTACATTAGAAGCCAAAAATGTGCCAGGGAGTTAGTTGGGCCTTTGCAAGATCGGGGAGTAAAAGGGGTGCTAAAGGATGATAGGACCATTGCCAAGAACCTAAATGCATTCTTTGCATTGGTCTTCGCTGTAGAAAATGTTAGGGAGATTTTCTCACTAGATCCACTCCTCTGTAGGGACAAGTCGGTAGACCTGATCCAAACTGGAGTTTCAATAAATGTAGTCATCAAAGAAATTGATAAATTAACAGTAGGAAATCACTGGGACCTGAAGGCATTGAACCTAGGGTCCTGACGGAGCTCAGATCAGAAATTGATGATCTCTTAACTATAGTATTTAACATATCAGTAAAAACAGCCTTGGTACCAGACAACTGGAGGATTGCCAGTTTGATACAAATACTTCTTTAAAAGGCTGTAGAGGGGATGCAGGGAATTACAGACCAGTGAGCCTTACTTCTGTTACTGGAAAATTGGTAGAAATAATAATAATAATAATAATAATAATAATAATAATAATAATAATAGTTCAGCACACAGATTGTTGGCTCTGGACTTATGACCCAGATCCCTTTTTTCAAGTGGCCCCAACCCCTCAGGCTGGCCACAGCCTCTCCATTCAATAATAGGAGAACTGATAGAGTGATAACAGATGAGAATAAGGCAAACAATTCTATATCTACCAATCCCAGGGTTCACAGTGTCAAGGTATGTCTGGCAACTACATGAGCTTCAATCTGAGGTTCTCTTTTGAATGTCAGATGTCAGCAGCCTGGACGTTGGAGGCTGCTCCACCCTGCAGTGGGGCTGGTGGTGTGTCCTGCCCTGGATGTCCCTGCCCACGGTGGCTTTAGGGCCTCTCAGGGATCCTATACTGTTCTGAAATCCCTGCTTTTGTTTTCTTCTCCCATCCTGATAACTCTTCATCTCTGGGCATCATTAATCACATCATACTGTCCACATTCTGTCCTGTCCAGCACGTTCCTTTGTTTTACAAAACCATCCTATGCACACATCCTAATTTTGACTTAATTGGTTTCTTCTAGTTTGGTCCATCTAACAAAACTGGAAATCCCAAGGGCCCTTCAGTTGGGTGCTGCGACCTGGCTAACATGGTAGAGTCCCTTATCTCATGTTATGGAACAGTATGGTACATGTCTTTAATTTCCCAGGCTGTGTTAGACACAGTGAGCATTGAAGGAAACTGTCACAATCAAGCTTTTAGAAACCAATTAACACTTGCCATTATTTTAATGCATATCTTATTTCACCTACCATACAGTTCCCAAAAGCAAACCTCTATATACTATTTTCTAGCCATCAGATTAACTTGACTTGCTGGGAAGCAAGCAACATGGCTTTGTCAAAGGGTGATCATACCTCACCAACCTATCAGTTCCTTGAAGGTGTCATTGAGCAGGTGGATTGGAGTGATCCACTGACATAATGCACATGGACTTCCAAAAAGCCTTGCAAAAGGTCCTCCATTAGAGGCTCTTAACTATATTAGGTAGTCATGGGATTACAGGGAATGTCACTTTGGGGTTAGAAATTGTCTGGAAGATAGAAAGCAAAGAGTCAGTATAAATGGTCAGTTTTCAGGATGGAAAGAAGTAAACAGCAGAGTTTCCCAGAGATCTGTGTTGAGACCAGTGTTGCTTTAACGTATTTATAAATATGTTTCAGAAAAGGAAGTAAGTAGTAAGTATTGAGAAGGCCACATTTACTGACAATAGAAAATTAGTCAAAATGGTAGAGAACAAGGCAGACTCTGAAGAGCCACA
>NW_017728886.1:137639010-137656803 GCF_001723895.1 Crocodylus porosus
TTCCTAGTAAATTAAAATTCCATCTTTAAGATACTGCAAGTCAATGAGATATATTACCCTTGTATTTTTCTTTTTACCTAATTTGCTTTTAATTAAGATTCAAGATAGTGGGTGCATCTACATGAAGGTGCACGCTTACTGCGAAATAGCCTAACAACACTGTGCAGTAGTGTGCTGGTCAAAAACCATGCTAATAAGATACTGTTCAGTGTTATTAGGCTATTTCACAGTAAGCATCACCAAAAAAATGTCCACCAGTGCTACTGCTTGTAACTGTAGTTACTGTGCATTTAGTTAGTACTTCTTTAATCAAGTACTACACTAAATGCACAGTAACTACTGCACATTAATGAACATGTAGATGCATCCACTGTTTACTAAACCTTAACTGTTTGAGGATGTGGTATTGGAGACTCCATTACACTGCTTCTGACACCTGAATTCAGAAGGAACACTGACTATCTGTCTCAAGGATGGAGATATAGGAACTTGTGACCAAATCATTCTTGTTCAAGGCTGGATAGTTTAAGCAGTGATGCACAGTAGTATTCAAAATACATTTTGGTTTAAGGCAGATTACTTGTGCACTGTGTAAGATGCCTCTCTTAACATAGGATTTCTATTAAATTCAGTTTTGCAATATTTCAGACACAGTGTTCACTGCTTGATAATTCTGCCTGATCCTTTTTGGGGTAGTGATTACTATCACCTTGATATATTTGTTTGCTGTATATGAATATATATGTATTCATATTCCACAATATTTCAGGCTGACCATCTAATTGTTCCTTAGGCTGGCCATGGCTGTTATGAGGGTGCTGACAGATGTGCAGCTCCCCAATCTAACTCATGACACTTCATAAAAAGCATCATGAGTTAGAGCAAACTTCCCAATCCAACAGACATTCACTGTTGGATCAGGAGGGTGTGTAATCTAGCTCTCCTCGGGAGAGAGAGGATGCATATTTGCAGTGCCTGTCCTCTAGTCCTACCCCCCACTCTAAGCTCCCATGCTCACTCAGGATGGGAGCAGGGATGACAGGGGAGTGAGTTCAGCCATGTTTCAGTGGGGTAAGGGAGGGGGTATGGATTGGAGCTCCCAACCTCAGGGAAACACCAATCTATCTGCCCCACCCTACAGCACTGTAATCTTATAATTTTATATTCTGGCTTGCAGTGACAACTCTTGGTAATTTCTGTCTTCTCAGGGCACCGGTGGGTCCCTGTCATTCCTAAAAGCCTATCCCATGCATAAACATAAACACCTTTAGGCAAAATAGTAAATTTGAATGGGCTTCAAACGCCTTGTGTAGAGTTTCAAAATTCAGTCCACTCCTACCTAAACCAACAAAAGCACATTAGTGCCATGACTGTCAGGATCCACTGTGGACAGGTTTAGAAGTGGAAAATATTCAGGTTTTGTTTTCTACGTTTTTGTTTTGCTCTCATAAAATTGCTCTTCTGAGTCTATTTTCTTAATGACATTGTAAATGGTAGCAAAGGAAGTGGTGACACAATGATTTAACTGTATCTTAATGCTAGAGAGACAGCATATTTTACAGTAATAGGGGAAGGGGAGAAAGGCTAAGCTCTTTTCCTAATTTAGCTGAAAACCAGAACAATCATAGGTGAGCTATCCAATCTGAGGTTTTTCACCTTTATTATTTGCTTTGTTTGGGGGCATGTGCAGTCTCTTTATATACCTGAATACTCCACTCTTTTTTTCCTTTTTGGAAACAGGAATAAGACTAAATGTTAACATTCCAGCACCTCAATTTGGTTCCCATACATGCATCAGCTTCAATCTCTTTTTAGATTTCTGGCATGCTGTTAACATTATTTTAGCATAAGTAGAAATGCAGTCTCATCATGTGGAAGAAACCCGCTGTGTGAAGGGCATCTTACTTGTGAACTGTGATTACTTTATTGGTTGGCAAGAACGGCTTTCCAGTGCAACTTCCCTGATTGTCATAAAATGGTAATTGTTGCTATACCATAATTTTTGGACTGCTAAAGATTCTTGGTAATAGAATTTGGTGTTTTGTTTGGTTGTTAAGAGTTTTCTCAGATTGGCTATTTCACCTGTGATTGTTGTGATTTTCAGCTAAATTAGGAAAAGAGCTTGGCTTATCTCCTCCTCCCCTATTACTGTAAGATATGCTGTCTCTCTAGCATTAATTAACTAAGATGCAGTTAAATGGTTGCATCACCACTTCCTTTGGTACTATTTACAATGTCATTA
The DNA here is from genome assembly GCF_001723895.1 of Crocodylus porosus. NCBI lineage: Eukaryota > Metazoa > Chordata > Crocodylia > Crocodylidae > Crocodylus > Crocodylus porosus. The sequence goes on from NW_017728886.1 coordinate 137,641,253, forward strand.
AGAAAATAGACTCAAAAGAACAATTTTATAAGAGCAAAACAAAAACGTAGAAAACAAAACCTGAATATTTCCACTTCTAAACATGTCCACAATGGATCCTGACAGTCATGTGCTTTTGAGACTTAAGTAGGAATGGACTGAATTGTAAATTAGAGAGTCTTTAAAATATATTTTTCTCTTTAAAATCAAAAAGCTAAAAATAGGAAAGTAAAGTATTAACACAGCATAGTTAAGAATTAAATACTACATCAGCAAAATTATTTTTAGTATTACATCTATTTGACACCCCTACATTTGTCATATTTGTTTTCATCTGTTTCCATATCACAGAAGAAAACATACTGTATAAGGGCCAGTCTGGTCCCTATAGGCCAGTCAGTCTCACCTCCATTCTTGGAAAGGTCTTTGAAAAGATTATGAAGGATCATATTTGTGGGAGTCCAGTGGGAAAATAAAGCAGCAGGGAAACCAGAATGGATTTCTAGCAGGTAGATCATGCCTGACCAATCTGGTTTTGTTTTATGACTGGGTCACAAAATGCTTAGATGCAGGAATAGAGGTGGATGTCATTTTCTTGGACTTTAGCAAGGCCTTTGATACGATATCTCTATCTCATCCTATTCTCATAAATAAATTAAGAGGCTGTGACACAGATGTTTACATGGTCTGATGGGTGGCAAATTGGCTTAGCAGTTGCACCCAGAGAGAGGTCAGTATTGACTGGGAAGGATGTGGGTAACGGGGTCCTACAGGGTTCAGTCCTTGTACCTGTACTCTTCCGTATCTTCATCAGTGACTTGGATGTGGGTGTGAAGTGTACTCTGTCCAAGTCTGTGGATGATGCTAAATTGTGGAGTGAAGTGCACACCCCAGAAGGTAGGGAATTATTGCAGGCAGACCTGGACAGGTTAGAAAAGTGGGCAGTACATAATAGGATGCAGTAGAACAAGGACAAGTGAAAAGTGCTGCACCTAGGGTACAAAAATAATCGAGCACATCTACTGGCTGGGAAGCGACCCTCATAGCAGCAAAGAAGTGGAAAGGGATGTTGGAGTCCTAGTGGACTCCAAGATGAACATGAGTTTTGGACACTGTACTTCAAGAAGGATGTTGATAGACTCAAGAGGGTCCAGAGAAGGGTCACTCATATGGTTAGGGACTCACAGGCAAGCCCTATAAGGAGAGACTGAGGGACCTGGATCTCTTCAGCCTCTGCAAGAGAAGGCTGAGAGGTGATTTTGTGGCAACCTACAAATTTATTAGGGGGATTCAGCAAGGAATTGGAGATGCTCTGTTCACCAGAGCACCTCTTGGGGTAACAAACTGACAGAGAGAAGATTTAGGCTAGATGTCAGGAAAAGCTTTGTCACAGTAATGGTGGCCAAAATTTGGAATGAACTTCCAAGGGAGGTGGTGCTCTCCCCTACCTTGGGGGTATTTAAGAAAAGGCTGGATAGGCATCTGGCTGGGGTCATCTGACTCTTTCCTGCCTAGACAGGGGGTCAGACTCGATGATCTATTGAGGTCCATTCTGATCCTAGCATCTCTGAATCTATGAATACATGCTTAGATATTAGTCCAAAGGTTAGTGGAAGCTTCTAATGAAATGTATTCTACAAAAGCTTAAAATAAACGTGGGAAAGATCTAATAAATTATTTAAGCTGTCCCAAACCAGTGCATAATATTTCTGGAACAATATTTTCTAGTGTTTTGTCTAGCCTAGATTTAAACTCAGCCCAACTCTTCACTTTATAGATATCATTTCATTTCTCCTTGTTATACCACTTTGTACTTAATAAATTATTTCCTCAGCATCCCAGGTATTTATACCTACTAATACAATGCTACATTTTTTCCTTAATCATCTATTTCCCTCAATATACTTTTTCAGCTCTTTAACTCTTTTCCCAAAGCTAATTTGCTTGCTCTATGTTTGCTCTTTCTTGAGAAGTTTTCAGTGAGCCACTTGGCGCACACAACCATTTGTCACATTCTGTCTACATTCACATGCCTTACTTTTAGCTGCATTAATACAGACCAGGAGCAGCAAATGCAGCTGTCTGCTGGTCCTGGGATACAAGTGCAGAAACTGAAGTAAGTAACTTGTGGGAGGGAGGGGTAAGAAGATCTGCTGGGGGACGGTGAGGTTGTTTATCCATGGATGGGGACAGAGTCAGGAGGGTGAGCTAAAAATAGGCCGGTCAGGATCAGAGGGGTTGCTTGGCTTTCTCTGCCCCAAAGCTGGGTTCTGAACATGTATGGACTTGGCTTAATACATTCCAAATATAAGTTAATTTTGAAGTGAACTAACTTATATCAGGCTACAGAGACAGTTCAGCCTCTTGACTCTTAACAGGACTGACGTGTCTCTTAAGTCTGCAAGGCCTAGAGAAGCCTTAACATAAGTAAGCTAAGAGTACATTCACAGGATTATGTGATTGTATGACTTGCTTTCTATAGGGAAAAGAATCTGATGCAGCCTGTTTTTCTTCAAGTCTAATAATAGAGGCTTGTTATGAATAAAACCATTTGTTATGGCACATGCAACCCATATCTGGAGTGGATAGCTCCTGGTACTAAGTAGAAAGGAAAGAAACAGTGATAAAGGGGAGACATAATTCAGGTTGTTGTTAAAAACAAGAAAAAAATGGCTTAATTGGTAGCTACATTATTAGAGGACTATGAGTATTATTACTTGAGCCAAAGAAACCTCCTTCTTTTCCCCTCTCCAGTGATGTCTGAGAACTGAAGACATCTGATCTTTCCCTTCAAGGAACCTTGCCTGCTCTGGATGCCTGGCCAGCTCCCCGGTTGCATATTATTAGGACTGGTAAAATACAATTACTTGCTTGCTAAAATCATATATTGCTAAGATTACTGAACCAGCTAAGATTATATTTATGTGCATGTTTGGATTTAATAATTTATAGTGTTGAACAAAACTAATTTATTAAAGAGATAACTGGGTTCTCATTTGGAGGAGATAAATAGATAACTGGGTTCTTGGTTGGAGAGACAAATAGATAACGGGGTTCTCACTTGGAGAAGGCAAAAAAATAACTAGGTTCTTGATTGGAAAATAGAAGCATACTTTAAGGCAATAAATATCAATTCTGCTGTTTGCTCCTTCTCCATTTGGGATGAGAACCAGATACCCCCTGCTTCTTAGGGCAACAAGACCTGCCATTTTTTGCCCAATTTAACCCTGCTGAACACCTGCACAGATGGGTATTTACGTTGACCTAAGCCTATTTAGGATAATCTTAATGTAATGGCTGTACATACTCAGTATCTGTCTGGTGATTTAGTTCCCAGGAGTCAGTGAAATATTGCATGTGTGGATGCATGAGAGCTGTGATTCTTTTTCCCAAGATGCAGCATTTTGCACTTATCTTTGTTCAACTGCATCCTATTCTGATCTGTCCACTTTCCCAATCTGTCCAAATCTGCCTGAATCCACTCCCTGCCTTCCAGTGTGTTTACTTTGCCTCATACTTTAGTGTCATCCTCAAATTTGGACACACTGTTTTCCACCCCCTCATCCAAGTAACTGTTGAAGCTATTGAACAGCAGTGTTCCAAGGACCGAACCATGGGGAACTCCACTGCCCACATTTATCCAGGGTGAAAATGCCCCATCCACCAAAACCCCCTGTGTGCACCCCATAAGCCAATTCTCCATTCACCTGACCTTGTAGTAATCTATATCACAACCACTTAATTTGTTTATAAGAATGGGATGTTGCACTGTATCATAGGCCTATTAAAAATCCAAGTAGATGATATCTACCTCAACTCCTGAATCTAAACATTTTGTGACCAGGTCATAAACAAGGTTAGTCAGGTGGGATCTACCTATAATGAAGCCATACTGGTTGCCCTTCAACATTATTTTTTCCTACTGGACTCCCACAAATTTGTTCCTTAATATTTTTTCAAAGGTTTTCTCAACAGTAGAGGTGAGGCTAACTAGCCTATAGTTATCCAGACCATCCTTTCTCCCCTTCTTGAAAGTAGGAGCCACATTGGCCCTTTTTCAGTCCTCTGGGACCTGTCCTGAGTGCCATGTTCGTTCAAGCAATCTTCCCAGTGGTTCTGCAATGACACTGGCCAATTCCTTCAGCACCCTTGGATGAAGATTGTCCAGGCCTGCTTACGTACATGTCCAGCCCCCCCAAATGCCTTTTCACTAGGTCAGCATTAACTGTTGGTGGGTTGGAGTCCCTATTATGCCTGTCTATATCCCTTTTGGGAGATATGTCTTTATCTGTGTTTAGGAATACAGATGCAAAGAACTTGTTTAGGCGCTCAGCTTTGTCACTCCTATCTATTATGAATTGCCCTAGTCTGTCCTGTTGGGGTCTTATGTTGCCATATGCCTTCTTTTTGCTCTGTGGATACCTAAAGAAGGACTTTTGGTGTCTTTACTTTTTGTAGCCAGCCTGAGTTCCATTTCTGCTTTGGCCTTCTTAACTGATTCCTTGCGAGTACAAGCCAAGCAGGTATACTTCTCCTTGGTTGGATTGTTTTTCAGGACATTATTAGTAACTCCTCCTGATTTCTATTCACACACTAATCCTAGTTTAAAAAAAGAAATTATTCTGGGAAAAAAATGCTTAGTGGTTTGCCACACTGTCAGTGCCTCCTTTAATATTTCAGACATTGTTTTAATAGAGGAACTTTAGAATGCCCATTCCAGTTATCCTTAGAGATTTCCTCCTCTGAAAGGAGCATTCTGTTGCAGGGCACAACCTCTCTCTATTCTTCTTAAACAGATAACATTTTCAAAGAAGAAGGAGTACAATATCCACAAAGTCTGGGTGAAGTATTGTCAGTGAACAGTTAAATTTATTTGATTTTTCTTTTGTATAAACAGTGCTTTTACAAGATAGTTAAAAGTTTGAAATGATTTTGAGTAGTTTAATGCAAACATAATATATTTCTAATCTTTTCTTGGACTGTTCCTTCTTTTGACTGGAGCACTCCTAAGTCCACACAGAACAGTTAAGTCTGTTATATAAGAAATGTACACAAGAAATGTTCAACTCATTACTTACATTTCTGAAAATATAGTAGTGAACAAATTTGCACTAGTTAATGCCTATGAAAAGTAAAATGTTAAAAAAAGAGGGTCCTGCATTACAAGAGTATCTAGCATTACAGTACTGGTTTGCCATGTGAAAGTAATTAGCGTTCTAGTGAGTTTTATGTCCAGTATCATAGAAAATGAGGGTTGCAAGGGACCTCAGCAGGTCATCTAGTACAACCCCTGGCTCAAAGAAGGACTGTCCCCAACTATATCACCCCAGTCATGTCTTTGTCTTGCCAGATATTAAAAACCTACATGGAAATTATACATCTCTCTGGATAGCCTGTTCCAGTGCTTTACTACCCTCGGAGTGGGAGAGCTATTCCTAATATCTAACCTAAACTTCCCTTGCTGCAACTTGAACCCATTGCTCCTTGTTCTGTCATCTACCACCAGTGAGAACAGTCTAGCCATCCTTTTTGTAGCCACTCTTCAGGTAGTTTAAGTCTGCTATTAAATTCTCCCTCAGTTCTCTCTCCTTCAGACTAAATAAAATTAGTTCCCTCAGCCTCTCCTCAGAAGTCATGTACCCTTGCCCCCTAATCCTTTTCTTTGCCTTCCACTGGATGCTTTCCAATTTGTCCATGTCCTTTCTGTAGTGGGGTGCCCAAAACTGGACACACTACTCCAAAGGTGGCTTCATCAGTGCCAAATAGAGGGGAATAATTACTTCCCACAATCTGCTGGCAATGTTCCTACTAATACAGCCCAGTAAGCCATTAGCCTTCGTAGCAACAAAGGCGCACTGTTGGCTCATATTCAGTTTTTGGTCCATTGTAACCCTTTTCTGTAGAGCTGCTGATTAGCCAGTCAGTTTCCAGCCTGTACTAATGCATGGGATTGTTTTTTGCTAAGTGCAGGGCTCTGGACTTGCCCTTACTGAACCTCAAGAAATTTGTTTTGGCCCAATCCTCCAATTTGTTGAAGTCTCTCTGAATCCTAGACCTATGCTCCAGTGTCTCTAATACTCTCCGCAGCTTCGTGTCATCTGCAGATTTGTTGAGGGAGCACTCATCCCATCTTCCAGGCTCTTGATGAAGATATTGAACAAAACTGACCCCAGGAACATGTATGCCACTTGATACCAGCTGCCAACTAGACACCAAGCCATTGATTACTACCCTCTAAGTACAATGATCCAGCCAGTTTTCTATCCACCATACAGTCCATTCATCCAATGCATACTTCTGTAGCCAGTGATTTGTTTGGTACCCAGATGCTAGATTACACATACACAATAGTACCCATTGGAAAAGTCTTCTATAAAGTGTGACTTGGGACCTGATGACCCAAATATAGAGTATGAACATGTGTGGTTGTGTGGATTTGAGGGGTGGGAAATGAGGCCCTTTTTTCTCAGTAGAAGTGAGACAATATGTTTGACTGGCAGGTGAATTTTACAATTTGTAATGATTATTCAGAGTCCAGGGGAGAGCCATGTGCATGAACAGAGGGCAGGAGAACAGGCCTGATGAAGAGAGGCTGACAGCCATGGGGATCTTCAGCCTGGAAAAGTGCAGGCTCAAGGGGACTTGGTTGCTGCTTATAAGTATATAAGGGGTGTACATCAGAATCTGGGGAAACACCTGTTCACCAGAGTGCCCTAAGGGACAACAAGGTCAAACATCACAAACTCTTCCAAGACCATTTCAGGCTGGACATAAGGAAGAACTTCTTTCCTGTCTGAGTACCCAAGGTGTGGAACAGACTGCCTCCAGAGGTGGTGCAAGCACCTATTCTGGACTCCTTGAAGAGACATTTGTACATCTATCTTGGGGATTCTTTGACCCAAGCTGACTCCCTGCCTCTGGGTGGCTGGACTCAACAATATTCTGAGGTCCCTTACAGCCCTAATGTCTATGAAATCGATAAAATTATGTTTGGAGATGTGAATAATGGATGGATGGCAGTTGATGGTGATTGGTTAACACAGGGTGATGTGTTACAGAGCATAAAAAGTGACTTTTAGTCCAATCAAGTGGGTGAGTGAGTGTGTGGTGGTGGTTGTTGCTGTGAGTGGAGGGAGTAGGTGTGCCTTGTGAGATTGATTTGATTGTCCTTGTGTGCTGTGTGAAAACAACACCACAAAAGTGGTGATCTCTGGGGCAAAGAGAAGCTCCTATAGAAAAGAACAGAGCATCTGCGCAATCTTCAAATGTAGAGCTCTCTAGGACTTGGCAGTAGGGCTGTGCGAAGCTTTGGTGTTTGATTTGATTTGGTGGAGATTCTCCCTGATTCAGTAGCTGAATCTCCAAATCTGAATCAAATAAGAGGACCCTTTAATCTCTTCAAATTGAATCAGAACCCTCCAAATTGATTCAGAGAGATTCAGAAAGATTTGGAGATAGACACAGCATTAAATGTTTTTTTCTACATACCTCTTAGTAGCAGGGGCTCATGAGTACTGTGATCCTGGAGTGCATGAAGTGTCCCACAGAAGCACAGGGCCCCACCCAGTGCAGTCAGCAGTAGATCCAGAAATGGACCACAAGCATGTCCAGTCCACTTCCATGTCTACTGGGGAGCCCGCAGGGCCCCTCCCCAAGCCCCCACCGGCTCAGTGACTTATGCCTCGTGTTTGGGGGGGCACCTGTGGTACCCCTGCAGCTGACTGCCAAGCCAGGGAGGCGGGGGGGGGGGCAGCAGACCCAGAAGTGGACCCGAAGTACTTCCAGTCCACTTCCAGGTTCACTGCCAAGTACGTGGAGTCCCCCTCTGCACTCCTGTGAAGACTTAGGTAAGAAAGTCATTGAGTACTTTAGCCTTTTCCACATCATCCGTCACTAAGTTGCCTCCCACATTCTGTAAAGGACCCATACCTTTCCTGATCCTCTTCCTGTTGCTGACATACTTGCAGAAACCCTTCTTGTTACCCTTTATGTCCCTTGCTAGATGTAACTCCAGCTGTGCTTTGGCCTTCCCAATTTCATCCCTGCATGCCTGAGCAGTGCTCTTATACTCCTCCCCGGTCATTTGTTCAAGTTTCCACTTCTTGCAACCATTCTTTTTATGTTTAGTTCACTGAAGGGTTCCCTGCTAAGCCAGGTTCAGTAGATAAGCCCTTAAAGTGTTGCTAGGTTTCTTCCCTTCTATAGACAATAAGACCATAGGAAAGAGGAATAGACTCTCACATTGTCCCTTGCCTGATTTAGAGCAGGGACTTGAACCTAATTTTCCCACTTCCTACTTGTCCATAGCACCTCATTCTCTGGCTGTGGTTTTGAATGAAAGTAGTCACAGTTGCCACATTTTGTTCTGAACTTGGTGATGTCAATGTGTGTTAAGTGTGCTTTAAAAATGCTCCCAAAAGTTTAATAGATTCACACGTGATAGGGTTGGAAGAAACCTCAAAAGATCATTGAGTCCAACCCCCTGCCTAGGCAGGAAAGAGTGCTGGGGTCAGCTGACCCCATCCAGATGCCTATCCAGCCTTCTTTTAAAGAACCCCAAGATGGTGGTGTAGGGGGAGGGGGTGTCTCACAGAAATAACCTCACAATTTTTTTCAAAAAGCTTTCCATTCTTTTGGTTGATTTTTTTTTCTTTTTCTGTTAGGGTAAGGAGAGAACAACAACCCAACCAGCTCTATTTGAAAACTATTCATAATCTACTACCGAATTGCAGATCGCTTCCCTATATCATCTTGTTGAATTTATTATTATTCCAAAGCCAAGAATAACACACCTTTTATTTTCTCTAAGTTGTACCTTCCACGTGACCTGCTACCCAATCTGTCCTCCACAGAACTGTCAGATTGTTGGTTCCAGCTTATTTCTCTTGATCCCATATAGCTTCTGGCTTTCTGGTTTACTTTTTTGTTACTGCACTTGAGGGGTCTATGTTGCCCTTTACTGCCTGCTTGTTGAATTGATGGCATAGGCAGAAGGCCATGGCTAACGGGGCTTAGTCCCCTCAAATTGGGCCAGCAACAGCAGCTCCAGTGCCACTGCTGCCAGAGCACCATGGCCACTAACCCTGCTGTGCACTCTTCTGCTGCCACGTGCACAGTACTAGGACACGCTGGCCCCAGAACAGCCCTGTGTGAGGGATGGGCAGGTCAAGTGGGTGTGCTGTGCACCACCCAGCTCCCGCAAAAATAATACTTTCTAGTGCTGCTTATGATTAATGGTGAATGATAACCCAGTAGCAGACAGTAAAAATTAAGTATATGTATTCAGGAAAAAAATAAAATTGAAGTTCCAACATTTAATTATATTGAGAAAATGTTAAATTAAAGTTATATTGCTTGGTAGATTTGATAATAATACTGGACTTTGCACATGGTGGCTACATAGATACATAACTGTTGTATATTAATGCTATCTAACACATGTACTTAGTCAGGCAACCTACGTTGGCCTAGGATAAAATAACTGGGAAATTGCCATGCAATGCTATGGTAGGAAAGAGGCAATACCCCTTCACATAGTAACTGTAGTAGTACAGAGTTGTAAGGTTTTAAGGCATTCTTACACAATGACTACAGTGTGCAGTATGCAGTACAGGGGAATACTAATTAAGGTTAGCATTATTTCAAAACAGTCCATAGTATAAGGAGCAGGGTGGAGGAAGTCTTTATCAGTCTGTCCCTCCACCCTTAATTATATCAGGTGGTTTCAGCTGACTGTCTTCAAACATATCACTGGTCATTGCCAACAGACCCATGACCATCTTATAAGGTACCTCATGGTATCTTACAGCATTATCCTGGAATATTTTGTAGGATAAAATAGAATGAGGGTAAAGTACAACAAAGCTGGGAGCTTTAGTGGGGCACAAAAATTGAAAAACAGTCTCTGCCCAGACTCAGTCATACATGTGAAACCAGGTCTCCCATATCCCTTTTGGTGTTCTACTACATGGGTGGAGATACTCTCTCCCCCACCTCTTTTTTTGACTTTGAACAGAAATTCCCCCCTGGAATGAAGATATTTCCCCATAAAATTATGGTAAAATATGATTATTTCCCTTTTGTATTTTTATTTGTTTTAATCTATTTTAATGAATCAACAACTAATTGACAGTATATTGAGAAATAACTCTATTCATTACAATAGCAACATTGATAATACAAATAACAAACTAGTAGCCCCCAGAATATTACTCTTCTATAAATGTTCTTTGTAAAGAATAGCTCTCGTTAATTGCCTTTGTTGATAACTGTATATACAAATATAGTATCAGAAGGAAACTTGTTGCACTTCCATAGCACTCTGTCCTTGTTAAATATGCTTTGTTTCTCCATAGCACTAATTAACCATGTTAGAACATCTCACTAATGGGGCTATGCTGCTTATAGTTAGGGTGACAATTCTGTGAGCCACATTGCCCCTGACACCTAGCAGTGAGCCTGGGGGCCATAAGGAGGGTCCCAGACACCTGGGTTCTGTCCCCCATTTTATTTTCCCCAGAAAAGAAAATAATTTCTAGGGGGTTGACTGGCTGGGCAGCAGCTCTGCAGAAGAGGAGCTAGGGGTTACAGTGGACAATAAACTGAATATGAACCTTCTTTGCCCTTGTTGCAAAGAAGGTTAACAACATATCGGGTGGCATTGGTAGCAGTATTACCAGCAGCTCAAGGAAAGTGTTTACTCTTCTTTATTCAGAGTGGGTATATTGTGTTCAGTAGTGTGTTCAGTTCCTTCCCTCCCTCCCCCCGCCACTACAGAAAGGATGTGGACAAATTGGAGACTGTCCAGTGGAGGGAAACATAAATGGTGAGGGGGAGGGGCACATGACTTACGAGGAACAGCTGAAGGAACTGGCCGTCTTTAGTCTAGCCAAGAGAAGATCAAGAAGAGATTTAATAGAAGCCTTCAACTACCTGAAGGGTAATTTGAAAGAAGATGGAGGTAAACTGTTCTCAGTGGTGGCAGATGACAGAACTAGGAGCAGCTGTCTCAAGTTGCATCAAGGGAAGTTTAGGTTAAATATCAGGAAGAATTTTCTCAAAAGGAAGGTAGTAAAACACTGGAGCAGGTTACTGAGAGGGATTGTAGACTCTCCATCCTTGGAGGTTTTTAAGACCTGGCTAAACAAAGCCTTGACTGGGATGATTGGTCCTGCTTTGGGGAGAGGGTTGCACTAGATGACTTTCTGAGGTCCCTTCCACCCCTAACATTCTATGATTCTTTGATTATATGGGATCATGTGAAATCCTGACCCCATCCCTGCTCCTGCCCACTCCCTTTGCTGCTGGCTGCAGTTAGTCAATGGCTCATTAATGACCCATTGTTCTTTACAGGTGATTTTTAACACCTGTGAAATAACAACTAGTGTTAATAGTGCTTGCTATTTCACGGCTCCTACCACTCCAGATATGCACCCCCATGCTTGTTTTAATTTTCACTGGCTATCTGGGACCAGCGTCTGAAAACTGGGGCCTGTCCTGATCAATCCAGGACATTTGGTCACCCTATTTATAGCTTCCATATGTTGTGTGGAGATTCATAAGTTTCCCTAGGATTTTCAACAGTATAGTCCAATATTGTGTGAGCGTGCCAAAAGTTTCTTTGGACTGCATTAAAAACTACTGAAGATCTATTTACAGCACAATTGTATTCACTGTTAGAATTCTGTAAGTAGACTGTATTAGAAAAGGGAGATTGTTATTTTACTTAATGCATTTTTTTTTCTAATCATGCATGCAGCATATATGAAATTTTTCAATGGAATGTAAATGATACGTGTACCTAACATTTTATTGACACGTTATACAATACAAGATGTGGCACAACTTCACTCATTTACATTAAATGGTGCTAAATCTGTCAATCAAATTTAATGAATAAAGTCTAAACTCCGAAGTTTATGTTTGATATTTCTTAGTGCATACACATTTTGGTTCCTGGGGTGACTAGAAAGTAAACTCTGACACTAGGAGTTAGTTATTGTTGACTCAACTTCATAATAAGTTGCTTATGATATTGTGAAAACTTGCTGCTCTAAGCTACATATCAGCTGCTCTGGGAGAAATGGTTTCATAAGTTTTAATAACTAATAAAAAGAAATATGAAATCATATTATTGAAATCCACCGGATGCAATTTGAATCAGACTAAGTTGGAATGAGTATAATATAAATGAAATATGAGAATTTCAAGTAGTATTCATAATGACATAAATTTACAAGATAAATATTGTAGAACAAATGGGTTTGATTTACTTTTGAAGTAAAAAATGTGAGCGTATTAGCATCACTGTACATTTTCAGAACACTGCATTACTGATTATCTATTTTAACTGATGAAAAGCAGTTATGAAGAAAAGCATTTGAAATTGTCAGATGCAGCCATAATGTTTTTTATTATTATTATTTTGAAAAAACACTGCTTTCCCTGACTCCCCATTGGTCTTCCATGTACATATGTAAACATACATTCATGTACATTATTTATTGTTTCTTTCCAAGAGTCTTGAAAAGATCACTTAAACAAAATAGGGTAAAACCCTTGCAAAATAAAGTGCTATGCTAATTCAGAGTTGGCTGACCACCCAGGCTGCATGACTCTGGAACACCATTTGTTCCAGATTCACAGCATTTGCAGGGATTGGGGAAACGATGAGTTTCCCTTTGCAGGCTAGCCGTGTTCCAGCTTGCAAGGAACTGCTAGAAGTGGGACATAGGAGGCACTACATGCATGTGAACACCCATACACATGCACATGGCTGAGAAATACAGCTGGAAAGCATGGAGAGCAGCTCCTTGATGGTAAGTCTATAGGGGAAAGGAGTTTAGGAGGGAGTGGGAGGGGGGAGCAGATTGAGTCCCCTACGGTGAGGGAGAGAGTGAAGCAGGGGCTGGGGCACTGTCTAGCCAGGGGGGTGATGGATGCAGGGCAGGAAGTGGAATGGCGTTGTGAGTCACTCATTCAGGGAGTGGAAGCATGAGGGACATGTTCCCCAAGAGTTGTGCGCGGGGCACAGTCAAATGCAGGCTGCCTGCTGCAGGCTTGGGGCTCTCTGCCCTGCTGCTTTGCCCCTTGGGGCCCTGAGATGGTTTCTCTGCCATAGTGAGGTGCCTCCTTCACATCTGACAGCCACAAGGGGGGTGGCAGCAGTGGTGGTGTGGAGTTGTGCCCCTGCTGCTGCCAGGTGGGTGGGGACACATGGCTGGCATGGAGCTCCCAAGGGAAAGGCAGCAGGGCAGGAGCCCCAAGCCCACAGTAGTTAGCCCACATGCACTCCCCACTATGCTCAGCTCTAGTCCAGCTATGGTGGCAGCAAGGTGTGAGGGTGAAGGAGGAGTCAAGCATGCATCTCGCCTTTCCCTTTTGAAAAGGTGGTCACCTTAATTCAGAGCATTTTTGTACTGGTCAGCTTTCAGTATTATACAAAATATCTGTAACATGTCCAGGCATAGAAGAAGGGCTGTATCTTCCCATGCTCTCAGTGACTGCCTGAATCCTCCCCTTCCCCTGCCCACTCTGACCTCTCAGGGGAACCACCCTGCCATCAGCCCTATCACATCTTGATGTTTTAGTTGGACTGGGAGGCTCCCCCTAGAGGTCAGGGGTTTCACTTCATATCTTAAATCCTTGTCTGTACTGCAACCTGGGCTTGGCCCACTTTACCATGGCTGGGCCCCTCTACCTGAGGTCACTGTCCCAGGACCCCAGGATTCCAGGCCCCAGCTCTATCCACACCCCCATGGGCTCTGGGCCCCTCTCTTATCCTTGAAGGCTTTGGGGTTGTGCCCTTAGCCTTTGGGGCTCCAGGCCCTGCTTCTACTTCCTTCTGGTACCTAAGTCTATAAGTTACAGGATCAAGTCTTCCTTTCACAAACTAGTCATCCGGCAATAATAGCAATACCCTCGCCACTGCCGATGGTCTCCAAGCTTCCCCTTACAGCTGCTTACAATGCTCTGGTTAAATTTAAACATAGGTGTAAGCTAACTGCTATCAACCCAAAAATTAATCCCTAGCCTGGGTCTCTCTCACCACAGCAATGTTGAATAAACATATAACAAAAATAACTTTACTTTGATGCCTGATACTGCCTCTCAATCATCTCAGGGTATGGAGATCCCCTGACCAGGCAGAGCAGGGTCCATAACCCCCTCCCCACCAGGTTCCACAAGTCAGAACCAAGCCCCCTTCCCAGCCATGGTCTTGATCTTATGCATCCTGAAATCCCTCCTCTGGGTCACCTGATGCACCATTTTTACTCTAGGCCTGTCACTCACCAGCTTGATTGCACTGTCTGCACCTGGGGCAAGCAGCCATCTTCATAAAAGGCTCTTCAGCTTTGAGCCCTAGAGTCAGTTGGTTGCTCCCTGACTCTTTCTTCTCCTAAGTAATGGGATAGGGGCCCTATTACATTATTATACAAGGTATTTTTAAAATTCTATCAAATGCTTATATGGTGTGCCTTGCATTCCTCCCCCAACTTGTCCCTCATGGGTAGGCATGAGGACCAGCAGCATTCCAGAAATATACTATAGTTTGGGAACAACTGAGGGCAACCCAATTTACTAAATGGGAGTCAGGCCCTGAAGCCCAGAGTCTGAAACTGAAGCAAAGGTTTAATTAGGGGTCTAAGGTTAGGAAACTAAAACCAAAGTTCAAACACTGAGTCAGTAGAGTTAATCAGAGAAGTAATAGAAACAAGAGCCCTATGTAGACTAAAAACCAGTAAGTTGTGTAGCAAGATCAGGTCCTGGAGGGGTTCCTTAAGAATAGACCCAGAACGAATCAGATGGAAAGGCCCAGGACTCACCTGACACTGGTTAATTTGTTAGGCTTAGTTAATGAGGCTTCAGGGCAAGACTTCATTTAGTCTTCCCCCTGTAGACTAGGGGACAGCTGGCCCTGGTTAGTTCATTGGGTCCAGCTAACCCAGTTAATCAGCTTGCAAGGTATGAGACTCACAGCCTATTCCTGACATCTCAGAATGATCCTCAGCTACTGAGAGTAGCTGACTTCTTCCCACTCACCCTGAATGTTGGCAGAAAACCAGAGGCACCCCATGCCCCTGAGCTGGGAATTTCAGCATTCTGTACATCTCCCTGCCTGCACTTTGGCAAGGGTTATAGGTAACTGCCTTCTTCCCTCCAACCTCTCACACAACCCACTACCTTGGGGTTCTTGCCAGGACCCTGATTTCTGAGCTGGCCCACCACCCATTCTGGAACTGGGCAGTCACCAGGACCTCACAAGTGTAACTCATACAAAATCACCAAAAGGATTTCTTTAACTTCAGAAATAGTGTAAGAAATAGGGAGAGCTGGTCCATACCATGCAACCCTGGTTTTGGCTCTGATCCTGGGAATGCCCCAGCCACAGTGGAAATAAGCTCCTGCTAGCCTGTGCCTCAGAGCATTAGGCAGGCTTCACTTGTGGCTGAGGGTTGATGTTTCTGCAGAGGAAGATTAGGACATTGGAGTCAGGAGTGGACTGGCCAAGTTCGCCGATGACACCAAACTTTGGGGCAAAGCATCCACGCCAGAAGATAGGCGGGTGATCC
>NW_017728886.1:137657838-137662317 GCF_001723895.1 Crocodylus porosus
GCTTATCTTGCTGGGATCCTAAGACCCCAGCTGACTTCCTGCCCTTTGGGCAGGGGGCTGGACTCAATGATCTCCTGAGGTCCCTTCCAGCCCTAATGTCTATGAAAATCTATGAAACGTCTATGAAATATTCACAGAAATGTGGACAGCTACTGGTATTCAGAAAAAGAATTATGAATCCAAAATGTTTAACTCTTTTATACCTGAAATATTTCCTTCATTATTATATGCTACTCATTACATGCTTTTTCTTGCTCCTGTGAAAATGTTGATATGTAGGTGGGAAGCAGAAACACAACCACCTGACCAGTGGTTGTGCACATATTTTATCCCAGTGGTTGCACATATATTTTATACAAAATGGGGTAATGGAATTTTTAAACTAAATTATTCATCAAAACTCTCCAATGACTTGTTATGCATTTGCAGAAACCAGAACCAGTATACAAAACAATACCTTTGTTGATTTTATTTTATTTATTTATTTTTGGTTGGTCTAATAGTTTTTTTGGAAAGAAACTGAAAAGCCCTTCTCTATCCCCTTCTTTAATTTTATTCCACATAGTTACCAGGAGACAAAAATGGATCCTCCCAGCACCCATTCAAATGAAATCAATCATAAAATACAGATTATATTGTGCTGAATTACCAGAGACCATTAACTCATTATGATTTGGGTAGAATTTGAAAAATGTGAGAATCTTGATGTATGAGGTTGCAGAAATAAGATTTGATGGGGGTGGGGAGCAGGGGTCTGTAAAAATGTGATCGCTTCACGTTAGAATTAACATTACCAAAATGTGGTATTAGCAAAAAAAAAGGTATAAAAAGTTGTCCTACAATTTTCAGGTGCTTTATTCCTGAAGTTCAGCATCCATAACGTTTATAGCACTGGTGTGTGTTATTGGGCACTCATAATAAGTATGTAACTGATAAATCTGGGGCACTTAAGAAAAAAAGTTCTAAGTAACCTTAGTTACAATAGCCTAGTTTATAGAGGTGAGTTTCTTGGGGGACAGATAAAAAGCCTCCATAACATTTACTGCTACACAATGGGCCCCCTCCTCCCTCTTATTTCTATCACACCATTCCTTACATTGTATCAATTACCCATAGGGCAAGTCACCATACTGAACCCTCTTCTCTTAGTCCTTCATTATTCTGTCATCATTCCCACACTGTTCACATTCCTCTGGTGTTTTCTTAATTTCTCTGTCTGCAGCAAAAAAGGAAGAACTTGGAATTGATATCCCATCACACATTCTTCCTTCATCCTGCCTTAGCTTCCTCTGTTTTGCCCTCCACCATATATTCCACCCTTAGACCTATTTATCTCCCTTCCTTTGCCTGTTCAAACTATTATTTCCTTTTTTTGTTTGTTTTACTCTTCCATCTCTAATCTTCCCCTGCTCCCTACAGCCTTCCAGCTCTTATATTAGTGGTGTTTCATTTTAATGACAGAAACATGTGGATTTTGGATTCCTTTTTTAAAACCAAAAATTGGGGATTTTTTTTTTTAAATGAGAGAAAACCAGGATCCCTGGTAATTGCCATGCTCCAGCAGACTTGATTAATCAAGTCTACTCTGACACACAGTAATTATAGTGTGCCAGAGCAGTTCCACAGCACATCTACAGGCACCCAATGGCTGGATGAAGCATGCTTCAGGGATTATGAACTACTCAACTACTGTGGTAGAAGACTGCTTGAAAATCTTCTTGCTGTAATAGAGCCCAAATAATTCATTTAAGAATATACATTTGTCATGTGCAAACCTGCAGTTGCACATGGGCAAATCTGCAGTTGCACTTGATACCTTTAGCTTTTTTTTCAAATATGCTTTCCCAAAAGAAAAAATGATATTGTGATGTGATAAAGTCCAAACATGGGAGGCCTAGAACTAAAACTTGAATGTCATATGTGTACCAAAAAATACTGCTTAAATGACCTGGATTACTAATACAATCCAATACCTAGAAGAGGCACAACAGTGTTCCAGGCAATACCCAGTAGTATGTGGAAATGAAAGCCCTTAGAACACTATACCTTTATATGGAAAGTGATGCTTAACCATAACTACTGCAAGCACGAAAAATACTTCTGGCACTCTGATTAATTATTCAATTTTTTCTAGTTTGCAGGTAAAATCACGACTAGCCAGTTCATACCTTCTTCACTTGAAATGCAGCCATTACTTTGTCTCAAGACTCTTCTTACACTAAAAGATCCTTTTTGTTTCCTCTTTTCTGTTGCTTATGTAAGCATTCAAGAAGCACTCTGTGTATATTAATGAACGCACACTTCTTCTGTTTAATTTGAATGACTATAGCCTGTCTTGTTTCGAAGTGTCTATCATCAAAGGGTGATATTGTTATAAAATGACAGATTTTAGGATGATGTACTGTTAAAATGCTGATATACCTGCAGCTGCCTGAAGGATTAAAGATTGGTAAGGAATCCATATTCTGGACTTCTGAATAACAACCAGCAATTTTACAAATACCTCCTGACTGGTTGAAAGCAGCTTTGAGTCGGAGGCTGTGTATAGACATTCAGGGTGGTTAGTTTTCCCAGCTTTGAACCTTACACTAGTTCAATGGATCTACATGTGAACTGTATGTAGAAGTTCAGAACAGTTAGATCGGTCTAAAAATGGCTAATTCAATCTAAATTATGCATAACTCTGAGGTAGTCTAATTTACCTCTGATCTGGCAGAACCAATCTAACTGAACTTCTGTATAGTTTCCAGCACAGCCCCAGGGCTGGAAAAGGCCAGCCACTGGCTATAGCCCTGGTGTTGCACTTTTCCTACCCCCTCCCTGACATTGAGGCTATTTTTAATCTCCCAGTCCCTGCCCCCAAACTCCCAGATGGATAACGCCTTCATGGACCAGACAGCACCATCTCCATCATCACATTGACCATTCTAACTGTCGCTGGCTTTCTGGCCCTCATGCTTCCAACATACAAGCATGGCAACCCTTGCTTCATCATCATCATCACCATCATCATCGCAAGCCCTGCCTGCAGACCCTGTGAGCTACCCTCATCCTGCTAAACCCTTCCCAATCCCAGCAACCTCCTTGCAGAGACTGCCTGCCCCCTGTACCTCCCACAGCCCCCACCTGCCTCCTCAACCTCTCCAATTCCTCCCACTAGCACCCTCATCCTTAGATTGTGTAGCTATTTTTAATGCGATTTATCTTCCCCTAATTTCCTTGAATATCTGTAGACAGCCAGAAAGTATATGTTGTTTTCTTCTTGTTCAGTAAAAATGTGGAAATCTAGAAATGTTACTTTTAACCAGTCATGGTGCAGATGTAGATGGGTGTATCTCAGACTGGCTGCAGATGAGTTCAGTGAAAAGTGTTTTGTTCTCATTAAGTTAACTTTTATAAATCTTTCTTGACTGGAAAACAGACTTAAATAATGGGTTTAAATTACAATATGGGGAGATTTAGTTTAGATATCAGAAAAAACATTCTCAGTCTGACAATTAAGGTTAGGAAAAGATTAGCTAGAGAGGTTGGGGATCTCTGTCACTGGACATTAGACATATCTTTAGCTGGTCCAATTTAGTCAGAAATGATCCTTCCTTGAGGAGGGGATTGGACCAAATTATTTCTTGAGGTTCCTTCCAGATGAATCGTGGTTTATTTTTCTGTCTGTGATTGTTAATAGCATTAATGCACGTTTAACTTTACTATCCCTTTTATCTATTAGTTGAAACAAGGACAACCAAACAAAACTGTTATACTTCCAAACTTTGTAACATGGACAAAGTAAGGAAATGTCTAGATATTTGTAGTTATTATATTGAGAAAACACGTATCACTATATATGTTGAAATATTGCTTTGGTGAACATCACAGTCTATTGTCCTTCAAGATAAATTCTTAGTTGACTCTCTTAAGTGAAATTATTGGTCCAGGAATTCAGAGGCATAGCTGAGAAGTTATGCACCCCAGGGGCAGAAGCAGTGGCCAGGTTACCAGCAGTGGTAGCAATCTGGTAGTGGCTAAGTCAGTGTCTGGGGCTGGTTAAATGTTCACTTCCTTAGTTCCTCACCTCCTGCTGAGGGTGGGAAGTGAAAAGAGAAAATTTGGTTCAAGGAATCTAGGCTGCAAGTTCATTTTCCCAGGGGATGAAGATAATGCAATAATAATGTTTTAACAAAATAGTTTTTGATACATGTTATTTTTGAAGTGTTTTTGTTATATTATTTATCCGCTGGAAAAATAAGATGGCATCCAGACTCTTTGATATAGTGTATAACTATCTGAGTTATGGGTACAGGCACATTTGCTCCTGCTACAATGTGTGTGGAGTTGCAGTTGCAGTTGATTGAGGATACAAAATCAAGAGTGGGTTTGAGGACCTTTAAAAATATGTCCCTTTCAGTTGCTCTAGCTAACATGGCTGTGCTTATTCTTTTTTGTGTCCATGGTACCAGAATTCCTGACCCATAAGGAAAAAAA
>NW_017728886.1:137662432-137665174 GCF_001723895.1 Crocodylus porosus
CCTATGCCAGTATAAATAACAAGAAATATGGGCAGTTATTAGACAATATTTAAGCAAAGGTTTTTTGCTCTGTCTCACAGCAGCTGCTGCAAGTGAAAAATCTGACAAAAAGAGAGCATTGCTTCTTACAATAGTAGAATCATATGACTGATATTTATAATACATTAAGACACCAAGGGAGCATAAAAGGACAAAATGGATGATATTTTGAAAAAAAAAAAACTTCATATATTTTCTTCTCCAAAAGAGACTATAATATGGAGCATATAATCAATCCCTGGGAGGTGGTGCTGGCTGGTTTTGAGTCAACTCAGTCTATTCAGAGGGTGAACTATTCAAAGGAAATTTCTCCCTCCTATCAATATGTCACCCACTACCTAGTCACTGAAAGTGATGAGAGTGGAGTATTGGAAGTACCTTGCTAAAGAGTTTGCCACCTCCAGCCACCCACAATACCTGATGTTGTGTGTGTTTTTAATGCTTCTCTCATGGCCATAGTCCTAACAGAAATTAACTTCCTTTTTATCTTGCACAAACTTTTTTATGCATTAAGTCATTCCTTTCATCTGTTTTGCAGATCACGTTTAGGAAAGCTACCTTGAAAAGACAGAATTTTAGAAATCTAACTATTGGTCATATATTTGATTTTTAGACTTTCAGAGCAGACACTCCCCTTTTCTTGCTATTCCCCTGCAATACAGATTTATTCCTAAACTCATTCAAAAAGAATCATTAACTGATTAATAAACATCATTTTTGTTATTCATGATTCTCAGTAGACATTAAGAAAAAGCCATGGTAGACTTCAGCATCAAAATTTATCAGTATGCATATTCAACATTTATTACCACTTGCATATCTAAATGCTATACCTCCCTAATTCTTTTGAACAAAGACCCACATGATTAGGCATGGATTGTATATGGAATAGGACTTCTGGACAAAAATAAAATAAGAAAAGTTTTTACCAGTCTAAGGGCCCTGTCACGCATTCACTTGCAACTGTTGCAGATCAGACTGTTGTGATATATTAAAGTTAGCATGTGTTAGGAGATAATGCTCACCTCAAAGGGAACACTTTTGCAACACCAGGAAGGCATTTAACACCTGCTAAACTACTTCAGCATGTATCTACTTGCATTTAAACTGCACTTAGTAAGTATTAACTTGACTGTGTTGCACTACCCTAAGGTGAAGGAGGAACAGATGGTTTTGTGGGCAACTATACCTTTAAAGAGGCTTTTGAATGAGTCATTTATAGCTGGTTATCATGCTGTGCAGAGGCTCATGTTACACAAGGCTGGTAATTAGAATGCAGATACTATATGAGCAGACCTTTGGTAGATTTTTTGCCTGTCACTGATTACTGAACAACATATGCACCATATGGTATACTGTGTACCAGGAAAAAAAAACAAATGAAGAGACTACCCTGAGTGGGAGAATGCAGTACTTGAAAGCCCCACCAGAGCTGATGCTTTCCAGAAATGTAGAAGGACAACTGGAGAAAGTTCAAATAGTGTTTGTCTGTGTAGCTATAAAAATGGGTGCCAACAAAAAAAAAAGACTGTCAGAAGGTATTTCATTTCTTACAATGATTACTTCTGAAGCACATTTTTAATCGTTTTCAGTAAACTGAGGCAGAGGAAGCATGAAGAATACTCTTTACAAATAGGTATGTTATCACAAAGGGTAACCCCACATGCAAAGGAGGTAGTCACCCCATATGGACATACACTGCCAAGAATAGGCACCACTCTTTTCAAATCCCAGAAGACAGGAGACTGTAGAAGCAGGAGGCAGTACTCAGGTGGGAACCCAGGAGTACGAGCCCTGAGAAACTCTCTTTCTCATACCTGGGTGAGATGGCAATGCCCTGTAAGGTCTGGAGACTCTTTTCGTGTTCCCACAGTGACAGCAGCAGCAGTGGCTGATCAGCAAGGGGCGCAGGGGCCGCAATTCATAACTTCCTGCTCTCTCCGTAACAGTGGATGCTCAGGAGCCGGGCATAAACCTGGATGTCTGGCATGGGTGTGGGAGGTAGTGAGAGGAACTGAAGGAAGGGATAGGGAGATGCATGGCTGTGAGAGGCAGACAGACAGAGCTGAAGCTGATGTGGGAAGAATTTCCATGATCCAGGTGTTTGGAGGAACATCCGGCAACAGGTACTTAAACAACTATTTTTGATTACACAGGAGAATGAATCCTTGTACCATGACCTCATATGTTTTATTAGTATTAAGCACACTATGTGGTCTGAATGCTTATTATAGGTAGCACTGATAGTATTGCTTATTAACGTTGGCTGACTTCCCATTTTAAATTTCTGTTTTCATTGTTGACCAAATGGTGAGAAGTGGTCTTAAATTATAGCCATTAGATGTCTGACTTGAGCAGTTTTTGAATTTTTTTCAAAAAGTTTCAGCTGAAACATTCTCTGAAAGAGGTGCTATATTAAGGGAAAATAATTGATTTTGCTAGACTTTTTTTTAATAGCTTTGCTTTGGAGGAGAGACTTGAACATTGGTATAGTGCATTGTTTGTTCTGGAGATGTGCCTCTGCAGTAAGACTTCTACTCCAGTTGTTGCAGAAATTGATAAGTGGGGTAGTGAATTTAATAAATTTCATAGATTTCAAAGACATTAGGGCTGGAAGGGACCTCGGAAGATTATCGAGTCCAGCTCCCCCACCCAAAGGGCAGGAAGTCAGCTGGGGTCATAGGATCCCAGCAAGATGAGCAT
>NW_017728886.1:137665936-137674093 GCF_001723895.1 Crocodylus porosus
AAGGCTTTTTTGAAGTCAAGATATATGACATGAATCTCTTCTCCCTTGTCCAGGTGATAGATCACCTAGTCATAGAAGGAAATGAGATTGGTCAAGCAAGACTTACCCACAACAAACCCATGCTGGCTATCCCTTAGGATGTTGGCGTCGGCCAGTCCATTAAGGATGGCCTCTCTAATAAACTTCTTTAAGATCCTCCCTGGGAAAAGATCTTCTGAAGTCTGCAAGAAGTGAAAAGTTGGTTTTATGGTTATGGAACCAAATCCCTTCTTGGAACGTCAGATTCTATCCCTGCCTTTACTACAGAGGCAGAGTCATGTATCTTTTGACAGAAGGTGATAATCTGTGTTCCTTATTTTCTTGTGTCTTACCTGTGTGGAAGAAATCAAACTTCGCGTTGTGGTTGAATCAGAACTGACAGAGCCAGCTTTTTTTTATTTAAGGCTATACTGTGATCACAGGGAGAATTCCATACAGCAAGGAGAATCACCCACTTGTCTGTTTCAAGGATTTCTCAGACTCTCTAAGTTTACAAGCCTATTTATACTAAAGACAGAGAAAGAGATAAAAAATACACCTTGGAGAACCAAAACAATAGTAAATTACACAGAAACTTAGAAAGTTTACTTAAACAACCATCTATGCATAGGGCAAAATATCAAGATAACCCAAGGAATGCAGGAATGAGGATTCCTTATCTCAGAACATTTGAATTAAGCAGTATCAGCACCTCTGGTCTATGTCTGTTTTTCTAGTCAAGTAAGCCAATTAGTTCTACACTTGAGACTGAGATCTTGAACTCCTTCTGCTACTGAAATCAATGGGAACTGTGCTCTAAGCAGGTAACAAATTCCCTACAACACTACATCCATGTACACGTGTTCATTCTTAGCACTACAAAGTGATGAGATACTTTTTGTGTTACTTCAATATCCTGTTGCTGCTGCAACAGGGGAGGGAGAATGGAGCACTATTAGGTGCCGGGGGTCAGAGAGAACCCCTGTTGCACTTTGTATAACTATCCACATATGACATGTGGTGCTACAAGAAGTGGGGCTATAAAGTAGTTCCTGTTTGTAATTGGAACATTATTTTTGTGATATATCTACTATTTTTGTTGTGGATCTGCCATTTTCATAATGTCACAAACAACCTGAAAATATGCATACTCATTTCTTATAGCTCTATAAGCATGCATATAGAGCTACAAAAGTAATATGCGCACATAACTTAAGTATGCTGAAAAATGAAGTCTCTCAAATCTGTTAAATTGGGATAACATAACTCAATCATAGGGGAGCAGCAGGGGAGGGGAGGGAGTTGGGTTAAGAGAAATTAATATTTGCGAGGCATTTAGATATTATAGTGATGAGCTCCATAAAAAGTCCACATGGAGATGAATTATTCTGTGTTTGTAGCAAGGCTTGAAAAGTGTGTAGTAAACTGCCTGGGGCTATACATTGAACAATGAAGATAAAACTAAATATTAAAAGGCAGCTTATTAATTGGCTATTGTCCATGCTGTGTATTATATGCAGCAAAGGGGAAAATAGTATATCATTATGTAAGTAAAAATTTCATCAATCTGCATGTATTCAAGTAGAACAAACCTACACATGATTCACAAAATAAACCTAGAGATTTCATATAGGAATCCAAAGTGCCAAAAATATTCTGACCTGTTGTGATCTTTCCAAGTTCTTTGCATAAGATAGATTTTTTTTATGAATTAAGTAAAGTTTTTGTTTTTTGTTTTTGTTTTAATGGAGTCCCCTGTCTCTTCATGTAACATGACTGTGTATAAATTAGTGTGAAAACTACAAGAATACCATTAACTTAAAGACCGAAATGAGGCAAAACACCTGCAATTACTTAAAAAATTGCTTCCCAAAGACCAAATGAGATATAGATCTTGCTTATTGTAGTAATATGGTGACAGCAACAGCAGTGAATATAATGCATCAAATTATTTCCAACACATTAAGCAAACAAATCATTTATATAGACTAAAGCAAGCAAATTATTTATATATTTACTGAATACAGTTCAGCAGTAAACAATGCCTGAGTGGCCTATATCAAGCAGCTTATCACATGAGCTAAATCCATAAAAAGTGTATTGCAGATGGGATAGAATAGATATATTTTGAAGATGTTTCCTGAATCAAAATCACATTTGGGAAATACTCCTGGTTCATCATGGTGGCAAGCAGTAGGAAGTCCTCTGGCCTCTACTTGCTAAACTTTTAATATTTTTTGCTATCTTACTGGTTTAAAATGAAGATTCCAATGACTATGTACATTGTGGATATATGCCAGTTGGAAGACTTGCTTGGAATTAAATGCTTTTCAGTTAACAGCTTCAAACCTATTGGACCTACAGTCTCAAAACAACAGCTCTTGGAGGAGGCCACTTAACTAAAGATAGCTTCAGCCCTGGTGGAGTCAGGCTTACAGAGGGGATAGGTGCCAACAACACAAGTTACAATAGGTAGCTAACCCCCCCCCAAAAAAAACTAGGGCTGCCAATTTTAATCGGCATTAATGTG
Source organism: Crocodylus porosus (assembly GCF_001723895.1). Classification (NCBI taxonomy): domain Eukaryota; kingdom Metazoa; phylum Chordata; order Crocodylia; family Crocodylidae; genus Crocodylus; species Crocodylus porosus. The sequence continues at coordinate 137,668,485 of NW_017728886.1, forward strand.
CAGAGTTAATGCAAGAACTAATTAACACATTAATTTTAACACATTAATTGCACACATGGTGCAATTAATTTTTGGAGCCTGTGCTTGGGCTGCCCTGTAGCTTCTCTTGGCCACCATCCCTGCTGCGTCTGGGCTGATTAGTGGGGCAGTGGTGGCAATGCAGGGGAGCCACAGGGCAACCCAGGTGTGGGCTCCAGGCAGCTGCAGCAGGAAGGCAAGTGGGAAGGACACACCTACCCACCCACAAACTAGAGGTGCACTGATATATCAGTGCCATATTGGGACACTGTACAGGCGCAGAGCCACAGCATACACATGGTGAGGAATGCAGCCTGGTGGTGTGTAGAGCAGTGCTCTGCAGGTACGTCTGTGGAGGGGAAGGGGCAGGAGGAGGACAGGAAGTGGTGAGGCTGTAGATCGAGGCTCCCACAGTGAAGGAGGGAGTAGGTAAGGGGCAAGGACTGGGGTGGATGGGATCTCAGGGTCAGGGTGGATCATAGGATGGAGAAGAGGGAGGCTCACCCAGGGGTGTGGTGGGGGATGTGGCTGTATGCTGCTGCATGCACCCCCAGGGTGGGCATGGGGGGCATGTGTCCCCACAAATTTGTGTGTGGGATGGAGGTGGGCTGTCCACTCTGCTCCCTCCTGCCTTTGTTCCAGGAGCCACATGATGCACCCTGGCCCCAGGATCTCATTCATCCCAGTCTCTACCCCTGCCCCACCCTACTCACACCTTCACCAAGGGGTCTTCAATCTACTCCCTGCCTCTTCCCTCTTCCCCTGTCTTGCCCCACTCCCTCCTTAACCATGAGGGCTTTGAGCTGTCCCCACCCCCATCTCTTCTCCTTCACAGACTTACCTGCAGGACACTGCTCTATACACTGCTAAGCTGTATTCCTGTAGAGTTACCATATTTCCAGTTTCAAAAAAAAGGACACCTGTAGGGGAGATATGATTGTGGTGTGGAGAAGTAATGTGCCTGTGGCCTGCCCCTGCCCCTCACTCCTAAATCACAGCCCCCCAGCCATGATGCTGCCTGTCACTCCTGAAATACAGTACTCTTCATCCAGCCAGGGCATGTGATGGTTCCCCTATCTCAGGCTCCAAAACCCACACGCACACAGAGACCTCCCTGCCACACACACCTTCACAAATTACACACACACACTCCCCATACCTACCCCAAGCATACAGAATACCTGCATAATTTTTCATATTTTTGAGTTTTTCTGCATATAATTTTGAGTGTTTAGCTATGCAACTAAAACTGTGATTAACTGCAACTATTTTTTAAAACACACAATTATTCAAGATTAAAATTTTTAATCATTCCATAGCCCTACCCCCACACTCCCATCTATTTCCTAATATAAACTTTGTCCAAACAGAGGGAGAATAGAATAATACAATTAGAAACTGGTAAGGTTGTGCTGTTTCTGTCACTGCCCAGAACTATCTATCTGCAAGCCAGCTACGTTGATTGTGCCCTCCCTATTCATCAAAAATGTCTATAGTTACCTTCTGGATTGGAAAGATTATTCTAAGGCCTTTCTTTTGAAAGAATTATCCTGTTCAAAGGAAGGAAGCAGTTAAGATGTTCCCTGTTCACAACCACTTAATTCAGGAGCAAAATATTTATAAGTAACAAATAAAGCAAGAACTACAGTTAACTATTTTCCATGGGTGAAAAACATATTTATTGAGATTTTTATAGATTTGCCAAATCCATGACCTGGGAGCTATACCTATGACCAAAGGAACTATTTTAATCTGAAAGCAGGTTTTGTAGCTGCTATTGGCTGTTCAGACTGTGGCAGGGCACCTTTGGTTCATACCAATTTAAGGACCTGAGCAGGCAGCAGAGCAGCCTGCAGGTGACTGCACTGCCAATCAGGAGTGTCACATGGTCTGCAGGAGGCTGCCTGATGGGAAGATGGGCTTAACTTCTAGAGAATAAGATCAGGCCCTGAGCAGCTGGAGGGAGAACATCATGTCTGGAGCTGCTGCTCTTAGAACACCTGGAGGTAAAGGGCAGGAACTATGGGGATGTCAGGAGCATGGTCCTGGGGAATTATATAAAACCATACCCTCCTGGGGTTTGATGGTGTGGTGGGCCTGCTCGTGGCAGGACAGCTTCCAGAAAATTCCACACCTGTGTCTCCCTAGTGAAGGGTAAGTATGGGATGCCAGAAATCCTCAGCCTCTGTTCCCTTACAGGTATCCCATGGATACCTGCAGGTGGGTGCTCAACCCAGCAGAAAAGCATAGGGGCCCAGGCCCAGTGAGTGGGAACTGAGGCAGGATCTAGATCCATTGAGTGAGGTCTGATACAGAGTCCATGTATGTCAACAGATACCTGAGTGGGCCAAGAGTGAGGGTCAGGCACGTTGACGGACACCTGAGGTCTAAAGGTCATAAGGCCCTGTGGCCCCAGTGAAGGGGCAAAGTAGTGGCAGTGACTTTAGGGAGCCTGAAGGACTGCCCATGGGATGACTGGAATAACTGGAGTTGAGGATCCAGTGAGGGGGCATAAGTTGATGCCCCAGTAAGGAGGCAGGAGATCCAGGCACATCTGAGGACACCTGCAGCCAAGTTGGGCCAGAGGCCAAGTGCAGCCCAGTTAAGGGGCCAGGAGGAGTAATAGTGGAATTGCATGCCAGCTGCAAAGCATGTGACATGGTATAAGGGAAGTTTCAGAGCCATGTATAATGCTCTAGGCATTGTGGCATAAAATGGGCAGCCTCCCACCTTGTTAACAACTTTTAATTGGTTTCATCAAAGGTGTGGTAGGTGAGGCAGGTGGGTGGACTATCCTAGACAGGTGGGAGAGCCAACACTGTGATCAGACTTGATGGCCCCCTACCAGCATGGGTTATTAGCAGGTAGATCATGCCTGACTCATCTAGTCTGTTTTTATGAACAGGTTACAAAACACCTGGGTGCAGGAGTAGGGGTAGATATCATTTACTTAGACTTCAGGAAGGCCTTTGATATGGTATCCCACCCCATACAGGTGAACAAATTAAGAGGCTGTGACTTGGATGATTACACAGTCCGGTGGGTGGCAAATTGGCTAGAGGGTTGTACCCAGAGAGTGGTGATGGATGGGTCAGTATCAATTTGGAAGGACATGGGCAGTGGGGTCTCGCAGGGCTCGGTCCTTGGACCGATACTCTTCAATATCTTCATCAGTGACTTGGATGAGGGAGTGAAGTGTACTCTGTCCAAATTCATGGATGATACAAACTGTGGGGAGCAGTGGGCACACCAGAGGGCAGGGGGCAACTACAGGCAGACCTGGACATGTTGGACAAATGGGCAGAAAACAATAGAATGTGATTTAACAAAGAGAAATGCAAAATGCTGCACCTAGGAAGGAAAAATGTCCTGCAAACCTACTGCCTAGGAAATGACGTGCTCAGCAGCACGGAATTGGAAAGGGATCTCAGAGTCCTAATGGACTCCAAGATGAATGTGAGTTGTCAGTGTGATGAAGTGAAAGCTAACTGCACTTTATCATGTATCAGCAGATGCATGACAAACAGAACCAAGGAGGTGACACTTCCCCTCTATCGGGCACTGGTCAGATCCCAGTTGGAATACTGCATTCAGTTTTGGGTGCCACGCTTTAAGAGGGATGTGGATAACCCATAGAGGGTCCAGAGAAGGGCCACTTGTATGGCCAAGCCCTATGAGGAGAGACCAGGGCACCTAGACCTCTTCAGCCTCCACTAGAGAAGGTTGAGAGGCGACCTTGTGGCTGTCTATAAATTCATCATGGGGACACAGAAGGGAATTGGTGAGGTTCTACTCACCAAGGAGCCCCTGGGGGTTACAAGAAATAATGGCCATAAGCTAGCAGAGAGCAGATTTAGACTGGACATTAGGAAGAACTTCTTCACAGTTAGAGTGGCCAATATCTGGAATGGGCTTCCAAGGGAGGTGGATGCTCTCCCTTACCCTGGGGATCTTCAAGAGGAGATTAGATAGGCATCTGGCTGAGGTCATCTGAATCCAGAACACTTTCCTGCCTATGCAGGGGGTCAGAGTCGATGATCTGTTGAGGTCCCTTCCAACCCTAATGTCTATGAATCTATGAACTATACTAAAGTACTTAAGTAAAACTTCTTGGAAGCTAATGGATGTTAAAGTAAAGTTTTTTTTAATGAAGTGAAATATTTGCAATGGTTTACCTGGAAAATATTTTGCTTTATAAGACCCAAATTTTCAGGAAGATGGGTTTTGAAGAAGTTCAGAGGACTGCAGAAATGTCTCCTCTCTACCTCCAATGTATGATATGTGCGTGTTACGTTATGTATGTATGTGTCTTACTGACTGTCTTCAGGTGGAATCATAAGCTGGCCAGTTCACCATTCCAAGTTGACTGGGGATTACTGTATTTATCCAAATCCAAGACAGTTTTGAATTTAAGGTTATCCCCCACCCCCATAATTAGATTCTATAGGTGAAAATTATAAATTTGTTAGTGGAGGTGCATCTTAAATTTTCCCCTCCTCATTGCTGTGGCAGGAGAGGCAGCAGTTGTGGTCTCCCTCACACTCCCCACAGACATGTGCTCCCTCCCTTGCCAGACAAGCCATTCTATCTTAGGACAGGCAGTAACTCAGCTCCAGCTTCAGCCATGAGCCTAGGGCCAAAGCCAAAGCTGAACCATTGCCTGCCTCAGGCTGGTACTCAAACCTAAAATGAGATTTTATTCCCACCCCACTTTCTGTCCCCGTGTTGTTTTTTGGGGAAAAGACCTCATCTTGGATTCAAATAAATGTAGTATTAAACAGCCCAAACTTCTGAACAGTTGTAGAATGCTGTTGTTTTGTGGCAATAAGATTCTGATACTTCCCCCTAAACTAAATTGTGCTGAGGTCCAGGATTGGTGACAGGCACTGGTGGAAGATTTTCTGTCATGACAACTAGAAATGAAACTTTATCATATTGGAAAAGAAGCATTTCTAGCTTCTCAGGGAGATGAAAACTTCTAGCCTTGGAAGGCCAAGAACAGTTGAATTAGATACATATTTATTTAATATATAATACATATATTTATGTTTCCTTATTTTTTAAGGACAGGCCAATAAAGCAATAATGATAGACTTCAGGAATTAAATACTATTCCTTTTTTCCTCTCATCTTTGTCAATTGAATTGATGGCAATTAAAGCTTATGGGCACGTCCAGATGAGCATGCATGTGCCTCTTGCCCCATCTCCAACCCCTTTTAGACGGGGCAACAGGCACATGCAGGAACAAAAAAATGTTCCCTGCACTGCAAATTTAGAGTGCAGGGAGAAAATTAGACTCTTGCATATCCAGGGGTCTAAAAAAATTGAATTTTAAAAAGGTGGAGCAGGGCACGGTCTCCTGAGGCAACCGGACGCTGGGTCCTCCATGGAGACGCTCTGGCTGCCAGATCATCTCTGTAGTTGGCTTCTCACCCTGGTGCTGAAACACACAGCTGGCCAGGCCACATGTTCAGCACCAGGGCTTCAGTGCCAGTGAGTAAGGGGGACCATGGGGGGAACCACTGCTGGCCTGGCCCCTTCTCTCACCAGTCCCCCCTGAGGCCCCCTCCCCCATCCCTGCCCATCCCCT
>NW_017728886.1:137674668-137679967 GCF_001723895.1 Crocodylus porosus
GGTGGGGCATGTGGGCCTTGAAGGGGGTGGTAGCCCCTGTGGGGGGCATTGACCCTTGTGTGGGGGCAAAACCCCCTGTTACTGGGCTGTAACCCCTGTGTGGGGGCCATTGCCCCTGTGGGAGGGCAGCAAAATATATATTCATGAAACATGTATTTAGAGTTCACTTTTTTATTATGATAAAAGACATGCTTTAATACTGTACCTATATCAATAAAACATTGTCCAACTGATCTCTCTCTCTCTCTCTCTTTCTAGTGGTCTTTTGTTTTACTTGTGGAGGAACATGGAGTTGCAGGTATTTTACAGAGTGACTTTGGGATTTTATCAGGGATTTTTCAGTTTTCCCATAAGGAATACCAGAATTCCTGGTAGGGTAGCCAGTGGCAGGACCCTGCCTGCTCAGAGCTGGCACCTTGGACCCGTCTGGCTGTGGCTGAACGCATGGCCAAATGGGGCCAGGAGGACATGTTTTGACAGTTCAAAGCCTGCCACCACACACACAACATCTTCCAGGCAATAGCTGCCTAGATGGCTGGTTAGGGGGCATACATGGCAGTAGTGCCGCACAGAGGCCAACCCTGCAACCACAGTCCACTGGCAGCTGGCCTAGGGGGCAGATGCCTCTACTGGCTGTGCAGTTCTCATCTGGGTCTGGCAGGTGCACAGCAGGTCACATAAAAGCAGCAGCCCCCACTACCAGACCCCTGCAGTGGGTAGAGTGTGCAGGGAACTCTCAGGGCTGCTTCAGCAGTCCAGCTGGCCGAAGGGGTAGTGCCCCAAGTACCTATTGGCTGGGCTCCAGAAGCTCCTGAGAGCTAGTAGCCCTGAGTTGCTTGCCAGGGTGGCTTTTTATACTGCTGGGGCCAAGACAGGGCAGCTTTTTGTACTGCTGGGGACAACACAGGTACTGGCCCTGGGTTCTAGCTCCCCCTGGCTGCAGATCCGGGAGGAGCCAAACAGGGTTATTTTGCCCCAAGTGGCACAACTTGCTCCACAACAAAGTGCCTGTCTGAGCATGTGTGCTGAGGTAAAAAGCCCCAGCTCAAATTTGCACCGCTTCTATTTGAGCTGCTGCAAGTGCATGTGCTTGCATGTGTGGACATGCTGTATGAGTCTACAGAAGAACGGACAGGAAACAGAGCAACAATATCTGTTTTTTGTAAAACCTTCAGACTATTTCCTGTTGTAAATGGGGTCTATACAGAATACTTGATGTATAATTGATGGTGGTTTTGTGGAGGACCCCAGGAGCCACAGCAGAATCCCAGAGAAACATAATAGATTGCCTGGTAAGGGTGAGACATAGCTGGTGCTTACCTGTAGGTACAGAGCTGGTGGAAGAGGAGTAGCAAGCAGCACCATTGCCATGGTTTATAAGCAACTGTTTGTTGAAGAAAGGGCATGCAGGACATGCCATCATAGATCTATGCCTAGAGCCAGTAAGGAAAATGTGAGTAGAGCTGAGCAGTGGAGTAATACACCTGCATCCAACTCCTCAAGGATGAGTGGGGTAAGAAACTACACTCGTTCCTCAGTCTGGAAACTGGTAGGAGTCTTCAGGCACCCAGCAATCCAGGGCTGCCCAGAGAAGGGCTCTTCATGGACCCCAGCACACTGACCCTGAAATAGATACCACATGAGTGCAGCAGAGCGCACCACCTGGGGACTGCTAAGTCATGGTCAGTTCTTTAAATTTTCTTTTGTTGCTCTTCAACGAATCGGTCAGTGTTGACTTGGAAGGCTGGTGACCATTTGATGTGGATAAGAAGGCCCAGCTCCAGAGGAGAGTGGGGCTCTGAATATTTGATTCAGATAAGAGATTTAATTGGAGCCAGGATGGTTGAGCAGCCCAGCATTGACTGGGGAGAAGTGTCTGATGGTCACCCATTCCAAATTAATTCTGAACCTGATTTATTTAAGAAAGATGGCAAATTAATTATGTGCTTTCTTTCTTTCTTTCTTTATTTATGTGAACCTATGAATCAATTTGGAACTTTGAGAATTTAAGAACTCTCACAAATTAATTACAAAGTATGTTAATTTAGAAAACCCTGTATAGTGCCTGGCTTAAGGCTAGCCAAATCAAATGCCCTCAAAAGCAAATACCAGAACCCCAGAATCATTTAAAGGTCTCACATTTCCCAACTCCAAAGGGGTCAGGGACATTATGATCGCGTCTGCCTATGGGCAGGAATACTGATGACAATGAGGCCTTAGTCAGTGAGTAGAGGGGGTGTAGGGCAGAAGGAGCCCCCCAAAAAACATGAATGATAAGAGCACACTCACGGGTTGTCTGTACCATCCCAGGACCCTCCTTTCTGCTTAAGATCAAGGCATGGTGGGAGAGCTGAGGGGAAACTTCTTGTGGATGTATTGCTCAATGTGCCTTGGCACCCTGAACAAAGAGGGGGCCAAGCCAGGGCAGAACGCTCCCGAACAGCAAGGCACCTCTTGTTCTGGAATAATGGGGTATATGGTCACACATATATCTTTATGTTTTGCCATAAAAATATCATATTTACTCTAATTGGAGATGAGGTCCCTCCCTAGTAAACATGGTGGGGATAAAAAGCCTTGTCTTATAGATTTCATAGACTTTAGGGCTGGAAGGGACCTCAGAAGATCATTGAGTCCAGACCCCTGCCCCAGGGTCAGGAAGTCAGCTGGGGTCAAAGGATCCCAGCAAAATAAACATTGAAATGTCACTTAAAGGAGTCCAGAATAGGTGTTTGCATTACCTTAGGTGGCAGCTCCTCTGGCTTTGACCATGGATGGTTGTCAGGATGAGGACAGGCAGCAGCAGGGTAGGCACAAGCATGACGGGTGTACAGGGTAGGAAGATGGAGAGGGAGGAAAAAGGCAGTGAGGCATGTGGCAGGGGAACAGAGTGGTGGGGGTGAGAAATAAATAGCAGGTGGAAGGCAAGCAGGCACAGGCAGGGGAGAAAGGGTGAGGAGGAGCAGGTGGCAGGGGGGCATGGCTCTGACTCCTTTGCCCCCTCCCACTAATTTCTCCACCACAGTGGTGGGGAGGGATGCAGTTTAAGACAACTGTACAGTAATTAGATTCTATACATGAAGCATTATAACAAATTTATAATTTTTCATGTATAGGACATAATTATTAGCGAAGTCATGTTGAATTTGAAGTCTTTTTGGATTTTGGTAAATACAGTATGTATACATTTTCTGTTTCTGTGAAGTGGGGTCTTCTCTGTGAAATGGTCACCATCAAATCTGTCTTGTTGTATATGCGAGCTGGAAGTAGCTACCCTAGGGTATTGCATATCCTATTGCTAAATTGGCCAAAGAAGCAGTTCAAGATTATTACTAAAATTCCTTTCACCCAACAATCTTAATTTTTTACTTACTGAAGTATTCGAAGTCTTTAGGCAGACAGTGAAAGATGAAGACCTCATTGCAACATGTTCCATAGACATAATCTGCAGTTCCTTGAGAAATATTAGTTTATTTCTCTCTTGTGGGCTTGGATCAATTGCTGTTTTATACACCTTTTTGGTTTAGATATCAGCAGCATATTGTAGCCCCTTTCAACATAGGCACTGCAGGGCATTGGCAGTCAAGAATCAAATATAAGCCAAATTAATTAAATCTAGCTTAAGTCTAGGTTTGAAAAATGAACAAAACCACATACAGAGCTCCAAATTAAATGAGCACAGCAGCTACAAGCTCTAAGCTGAAAGGGTTTAAATTCAGATGTCTTTACAATGCTAGCTAGGAAGCTTTGTACAGGTTGAAGGCCGGCACTACTTGACCTCAAGGTGTAATACAGAGCTTGAGGGAATAAAAAGGTTAGTGGGATAGGCCAGATTGATTTGATACAGTGCTTTGTATGTTAAAAGAGCAATTTTCAGCACAGTAGGTCAGAACTGATTATTCTTGTATCACAGAAAAAGCATTGGTGTTGAAAATGCCTGGCAAAGGCAAGAACCCTAGCTGCTAAATTCTGTACAAGTTATGATCAATGCATAGAACTCTACCATGGAAGTCTGTTGGACATGGTATTACAATAATGAAGTTTTACAATGACTAATCTAAGTTTCAGAACCTCAAGGCAAAAAACCTAGTGAGCTTTCCTGAGTGATAGAACAATGAACAAGGAAAAGACAGAATTAGGTTAAGTTTCAAAGACCTGTTTCCTATATCTGCAGATACTTTGCTAATAAAACATCAGAATTTCAATAGAAGGATCCATTTTCTCAGAACATATGCTATGATAAATAGAAATATTGGTTTGTTTTTGTGTGTATGTTCCTTTTATACATACGTGTTCAACTTTTGAAATTGTTATGACATTTACTTGTGTGCATCTTGGAGATGGGGAAATAACACTGGGATAAATGTAGCAGAATCTCTTCAGAAAACAAAATATTCATAGGACAGAGATTACCAGCTATGCTAGGTATTATACTCTACATCAGCTTTCATTTCTTCTTGGCAATAATAAATACTAAAAGAATATCTGTGCTTATTTGTATTGTGATTCAGAGTACATCAATGCACCATCAAAATAACTGGTTTCTAAAAATGGGTAGTGATAATTAAGATATTTATATATAGACGTGTGTATATATGTTAATATATAAATATGTGTGTATAGATATATACACATCTGTCCCATCAATCAAACCCAAAGAAACAACTTATCTATCACAATTTATTATATCTATACTGAGATAGAGATGTCTTGTGAGAGACAAGTTGTTTCTTTGGGTTTGGCTGAAGGCACAGATGTTCTCTGAAGAGTTTTGCACACATTTTCATAGTGTGGAACACAATAAATGCTCTGCAGAGTATATTTGAACATATATGTAACAAACCTCCTCTTCCATACCTCAGACCTTTTTGTTACCTCATCTTTCTTTGAACCTTTATTTAATTCAGACCTATTAGACACTTTCAATCATCTCACAGCCAATGGCTAAGCATCCCAAAAGTACTTTGAATATATTCTTTGTGAACAAAAGATGTCTGAATATTTTAGAATATAGAGATTGAGTGGTATTTTGTGACCTTTGCAGTTTTCTTTTTGTACTTAGGTTTCAATGGGACCTAAGCTTAAAGCTTTATGAGTGCTCGTGGTGCTCGGGCCAGGTGCTAGATGACTGGAAGACAGCTAACGTGGTCCCCATCTTCAAAAAAGGGAAGAGAGAGGACCCGGGCAACTATAGGCCCGTCAGTCTTACTTCAATCCTAGGGAAATTCTTTGAGAAGATCCTCAAGGAGCACATCTGTGATGGGCCAGCTTCAGGGATGATGCTGAAGGGCAACCAGCA
>NW_017728886.1:137681007-137701632 GCF_001723895.1 Crocodylus porosus
GGAGCTGGAACCAACTTCCAAGGGTTTTAAGAAGAGGCTTGATGCCTACCTGGCTGGACTCATTTGAGTCCAGTTTTTCTCCTGCCCAGGCGGGGGGTCAGACTTGAAGATCTACAAGGTCCCTTCTGACCCTGTTTCTATGATTCTATAATTCTATGAAATGTGCTTGCACCACTTTAATGGTATCAGTGTTTGCATGCCTCAGCAGCATATGGTGCATTATTTCCAGCCACTGTAGGTAATTCGCCAGCGTAATGCACCTTAAATGACTTGGGGTGCAGCAAGGTAAAACTCCTTGAAGGAGTTTGTTTCCTGCCCCTACAGCCACAGAGTGAAGCACTGGGCTCCATACAGCTCCACATAGCTGCAGGCAGCCTGACAGCAGCCTGGGAAAGCAGGCTCCGCCCAAAAAAAGCAGCAAGCCTGAGCTCTCTGCCCTCCTTCCTGCCTCCTGTGTGCTGGCCTGAGCTGCATGGGGGCCCAGTGCTTTCCTCCATGGCTGTGGTGCCCTCTGGGACCACCCTAGCTGGGTGCCTCTGGGTGGGTGCCACCACTGCCAGCCCCCTGACCCCCTGCAGCCCAGGGACTGTTCCACTCACCAGCAGCTCACCCTCCTCTCCCCGCCAGAGTGGCAGGTAAGTCATAACATGACGGGATAGGGGGTGTGTGCATAACATGATGGGATAGGGGGTGTTAATCAGTCCTTAATTTAAGTGGTATTTTTTGAAATCTACCACTTCAATTTAGGGCCCCAGTTTCATCTAGAAATGCCCATCATGTTTGTCCTTGACCAATATCTGATAAAATATTAAGTTCATTTTTATTGCTTATATGTTTGTGTAGCAGGACCCAGTCTCAGGGGGAGCCATGATGCCCCCTGGTGGCCACACAATTCCTGTTCCCACTCTAGCTCCTTGAGGTACTCTCCACCTATCATATCTTGATGTGATTTTTTTTATAGGGTTTCAGGAGGCTGCCCTCAGGGTCCCAGAGTGAGCTCAGTTCACCTCAGCTTTGCCCCTCAAGCAGTAAGTTGTGGCCCTCCTAGCCTTATTAGTAGGGACAACTGGAATTCACACTGGAATTGCACTATGCAGCAGCTCCTTTAATCTTGCAGCCCCCCCCCACCTCCCACCATTGCCCCCTTGCTAATTGGCAGAGGGGCCCCATCAGCCCCACTGCTCCTGCTTGTTCCTGATGGCCAGGAGGTAAAAAACACAGTTTTAAACATGCCACAGTTTTTGCTTCCCATCTCATCAGCAGCAAGTGGCAGGGCCAATCAGCAGCAGGAGACACAAACCACCCCATATTTAAAACTGATCTCTTCACCTCCCCACTGATCAAAAGCAGGTGGTGAACAGTGAGGCCCCTCTGCCAATCAGCACACAGGTAAAACTGCAAGATTAAAGGAGCCCCCATGCAGTTTACTTCCAGTATGAATTTCAGTAGTCCTTACTTATTAATGCCTCAGGGTACCAATCACTTTATGGACTATATGTGTGGCCTCCATCCTCACCTGTAGCCATGCACATGACTCTCAAGTGTTACTTGAAGTTCTTCCACTGGGCCCTCTGGTTCCATACATCCAACAATCCACCCAGTCTGCTGGGTCACTGACCCTGGCAAGGCTCCCACTCCTCCTCAGGTCCCTGGCTCTAGTTCAGCTTCTGCACCCCTTGGCCTTCAGCCCCTTTCCCTAGCCTTTCACCCTCTGTTGCCTTAGTTCCCCCCGCTCCCCAGCCTTGGCTTAACTCCTTCAGCCATCTGGCCGCCAGCACAGCTGTTGTAGTTCTGCCCCAGTCTTCAGTCCTCTGGGTCCCTGTAATACAGGCTAGGCAGCTCTCAATGGCCTTAGCTCTCCCAGATTTGGCCTGCATCAGCCCTTAGCCCCCTGGGTCCCTGACCTCAGGCTATGCTGTTTGACACCAGTCTTAGTTCTTCTAGCCTTGGCCTAACTCATCATACTAGCTCTCATCCCTCTGGTTCTCTGACCTGGACTAGGGTGTCTGTGACTGAGTGCCCCACCAGGCACCCCTCTGTGTCCTCCTTCCTTTCCTACAGCCACCATTGAGTCCTCCAGTTTCAAGCTTAATCCCAACAAACATAAGCAATCTGAAGGGCACCTATAGCCTTAAGGGAAAATTGTGTGGCTCTGTTACTCCCTCACATCCCAAACCTTCTTGGAACACTTAGACCCTCTGGGTCGCTCCACCATCTTTCTCTAGGTCCTCAGACCTCCAGTCCTTCTTGGTGACTGTAGGCCCTCTATTCCCTTGATCCAGCTGTCCCTGGCTGGTAGATCCTCTGTTAGGTTTCCTGGTTCTATAATCTCTCCGGGTTGGGGTACTCTCTGTACCTCACTAAGCCCCTTCTCTGGACTGGTGGTCTCTATTCCCTTGCCCTCTATACCCCACTCAGCCTATTCACTGGGTTGGGATCCTCTGTATCCCCAGTCAACCCCTTCTTTGGGCTTATGGGCTCTATTCCCTTGCTCAGTCCCTTCTCTGGGCTGGGGAATTCTTTTTAGGCTTTAAGTCTGTAGCTGAGCTCAAGACTTGTAACTCAAAAAATAATACCAACATAAAATGAAGGCCCCTTGCCTGTATAAACCATTTCTCCTCTGCTCTGGGTAGTAGTATCTAGTTCCCATGTCTTCAGAGTCATTCTGCTGCTCCTACTTTCTTGGGCCCTCCAGGAATCCTTCTACCCTGCTGCAGCAAACTCCTCTTCTCAGGCTCTTGGGGATAGGCCCCTTGACCAGCTCAGGTACTGGGCTTATCTAGCCCCAGCCTGGCCTTCTGCCAGTCAAGGGAGCCTGCAGTCATCCCCACACCACCTGGAAGCTGTCTCTCAGGCAGCTTTTCCCATTAAAGTGGCAGGCACACTACAATCCCTGACTGATTGTCTCAGGCTTTGGTTCATAGGCCCCAGCTTCTCTGTGTCCCTGCTCTATACAAGGCTCCACACAGTGTGCCCCTTTGACACCCTGTTGTGTGGCCTCCAAACTTTCACCATAACCACAATCTGGTCCTCTGCTTAACACATAGCTGTCTTTTTTTAGAGTTATGTAATACAAACCCTATTGGCTCTGAGAAGTCCAGCAGAGCTCCTTCCTATTGCAAAGTCAGGGCCAGTCTAAGCCTCTATCCCAAAGGTGGGTAAGCTCCAGCCCATGGGCCACAGCAGGCCCACTGCAGACTCCATTTCCCAGAAGCCTCTGCACATATCACTGTGGCTGGCTCCAGAAGCAGCACGTCTGTGACAGCATGGGGCCAGGATTTCAATGGCAACTGACCTCAGCAATGCTGGAAGGGCACGTAGCTGGGCAGATAATTGCTCTGGGGCTGGGATCTTGTCATGGTGACAGCACAGTCTGAAGCTGAGCCAGAGATGTGATCCAGTGCTTGCATGCCCAGGGCAGGGGTATGCAGGCCGCAGATCATGGGTAATCGAAGGAAGCGAATCATCATGGTGCTCTGTGACCAGTGGTGTCCCCCAAGGCTCCATCCTTGGACCTATACTCTTAAATCTCTTTATTAACAATGTGGACATTGGTGTCAGAATCGTACTGGCCAAGGTTGCTGATAACACCAAACTTTGGAGTAAAGTCTCCACACCTGAGGATAGATTGATGATCCAGGCTGACCTTGAGAGGCTTAGAAAATGGGCAGATAAAAACCTGATGACATTCAGTACGGAAAAATTCAAGGTATTCCACCTCATGAAGGGTGGGGGGGGAATGACCCACATCACACTTATAGGCTCAGCAGTGCTACACTCACTAGCACCACACCCGAAAGGGACTTAAGGGTCATGACTGACCACAAGATGAACATGAGCCACCAATGTGATGTTGCAGCTGGTAAAGTAAACAAAACTCTGGCTTGGATCCATAGATGCTTCTCAAGCAAGTCTCAGGATGTCATCCTCAACCTTGGGGAAGCCGCAGCTGGAGTACTGCATCCAATTTTGGGCTCCACAATTTAAAAAAGATGTGGAAAACCTTGAGAGAGTGCAGAAGAGAGCCACACACATGACCAGAGGGCAAAACAACAGGCCTTGTGATGAAAGGCTAAAAGCCATGGGACTCTTCAGCCCGGAAAAGAACAGGCTCAGGGGTGAGTTAGTGGCTGCCTATAAGTATATAAGGGGTGTATATCAGGATATGGGGAAATACATGTTCACCAGAGTGCCCCAACTGCTCCCAGATCATTTTAGGCTGGACATAAGGAAAAACTTCTTTACTGTCTGAGCCCCTAAGGCCTGGAATAAAGTGCCTCCAGTGGTGTGTAAGCTCCTACTCTGGGCTCTTTTAAGAAACATTTGGATGCCTATCCTTTGATATTTTTAATATCATGCTAAATGATCTTTTTAGTAAAACCAAACTTTCTGTAATTTCACCTCCAACTAGTTTCTGATAACGTGCTATGAAACTAGAGAGATACTGCATCAAGCTCTATTTTAAATCTACTACATTTATTTACAGTAGTTTATTGTATTCTAATTTAAACAACTGTAGAGGTGTGGCATTCTTGGATAGCTCCATGTTGTCATCTTCAAGCTAGAGAATCTGAAATCCTATATTAGTGTCTTTTGTATAGTGGTGGCTATATTTTGTACTGACTTGCATTTTCTATATGTGGCCTGACTGATTTAGTTGCTGAATCTTTAAACTAACATTCAATTAAATAGAGCTGGCCAGAAAGCTCAAAGTAACTTATTCAGGGCCAGATCTTCATTTCCCTTTCCTAAAGAATTTTGGATTTTTTTTGGTTTTGTTCCAAATGATAACAAAATTATTTTTTGATATACCAAACATCCATCAAACAGAACTTCCTTTGGTGTTTTCTGTCTTGTGCTTAGTGCTTGATTTTGTTTGTTTTTATGACATGGTGCAATTGAAGCTCCCTTACATTTTTAACAATTGCCCTCTACATACAGCAATGCCTGATGCATTAGCACATCCAAATCAGCTGCAGTCAGTAGTTTGGAATTGTTCATTTTGCCTATTGCATTATCTGGTCTCTACATGCATCATTTAAATGCTCTCCAAATGGACAATAGTCTGTTAATTTTGTTCCTGATATCCATGAGAGATTGCTCTCAGTATTATTATTATTATTATTATTTCAAAATAGAAATACTTTGTAATCATGACTTTGAGGATAGTAAATTTGGGTGCCTTCTGGTATATAATACCCTCGGGGGCCATGTCTATTAGGACTGTGAGGAATTTCAACAGCCATTTAGTCCTGGGGGGTTTTGGGGCCATTTCAGCACCTGAAATACTGAATTCAAATCAAAACGGAAGGTTCCAAAGCATTTCCGAGATGTTTTGGAGAATTTTGGTGTTTAAGCCAGGCTCTCAGAGGAAAAAAAAAAAAAAACAAGAAGAAGGAGGGGAAAGACTGCTCTGATATTGACATCCTACTCCTGGTTCAAATGCCCAGCTCTCTGATCGCTTCCCCCAGCTCTATGATCACTTCCTCAGCTCTTGCTGGAGTGTGCAGGCCCCTGAGATGCACATGGGGTTTCAGCAGGTTGCTGCTGTAGGCTGGGGCCAGCAGCAGCTCCTCGGTAGAGCCTATGCCAAGCACCAGGAAGACTGCAGTGCTGCTGCTGACCCCAGCCTGCAGCAGCAGCCTACTGAAACCTGATGTGCAGACCTGGGAGCCTTGCACCCCCTGGGAAAAGCTAGGAGAAGTGATCAGATTGCTGGGGGAATTGAACTAGGGGCTGAACATTCCTCCAGTTCCTAGTCCGATTCCCCAGCTCCCCAATCTTTCCCCCAGCTCTCTGATCACTTCCACCACCTCCTCTGAGTGGGCACTGGCCCCCAGATGATGCAGGACGACAGTAGGCTGCTGCTGCCAGCTGGTGATGGCAGTGGCTCTGAGCTATTTTCTCAGCCGGCAACAGCACCTCACTGAAACATAGGCCATGAATAGGCTTCAAAATGGGCTGTTCAAAGCTGTTGAACATACTGGGTATATGTTTGGGTCTCTGAAACTGAAGCTACTATATCCTCACTGTTATTGTTACCTTGCTAGCTACATTAAATCTTACTTGGGTATGTCTACCTTTGCTGCCATCACACTTTATGCTCTGTGTAGACATATACACACAAACAGAAAACAGCAGGTAAATATTTCACTTCATTACCCAATTCAAATCCCAAGGTATCTCTGCAATGTAGGTTTCATTTTATTTTCTACAGCTGATTTCATCTGTCGGGAGAGTCTTCCTTAGAATTCACAACAGCCCCAGAGGGTTCTCTTGCTGAAAGCTCACATGGAGGCAGGAGGAATTCCTGCTTTAAGTAACAGGTTATCTTTCACTGTTTGAGCAGGCAACATTGTCTGAAGTGAGCTTGATAAATACTCTCCCAATAGCAGAAGAGACTTGGAATCTTACTAAGGAAACTAGATATGAAATGTTTACATTAAAATCTTATAAACCATATAAAATAATTTAATACATTTTAAACAGTGACAGGAAGTAATCTCCTCATGCCAGTGGGATGAAGAGAAACAATAGTGGAACTGGTTTATTTTTCAAATATGCTGAGGGTTTCTGAAACTAAGAATGCTGAGATTTTCTTAGGCTGCTTCAGCTATCCATTCCTGCTCACCCAAGACCATCTTATGAAATCCTGTAGCAATCATAGCATTCACTTATATGAAAACCTAAGTGTTTGAAAGCATTTGATATGTTTTAAGTTATTTTTCAATGTACATTCCTTGGAAACCAGAAAAAACATTCCCACCCCCAACCCCCAAAATTAACTGAGTCATTTATAAAGAAAAAGTTATTCTTGTTTTTGCATTTCAACTGATAATACTTTGGCACTGTACTTCCACATTGTAATTCAGTGTATATATTATAAAAGAGCACGTTGTTATTTTATTTGTGAAGCATATTTGTTATCTTGGTGCCAAAGTCAATCCCAGTAGAGATAGTTATAGTTATCTGTATTAAACAAACATCTCAGGGAAAGATCTACATTTGTTGCCATTCAGATTCGTTTAATATTCTGTGCATAGCATTAATGACAATTAATATTCTTTCTGGAACCGTTAATTAAAGGTATGATGGGAGATCAGATAGCAGCTGTTGAATGGTAAGAGGAATTTAGTTAAAACTGTGTTGTTCTTGAAAGCAAAAATATCTATGATGACTTAACCCTTCAGTCTTTGGAATAAAGAATGTAAAATACAAGCAGTTCACCATTTTTTCCTGAAACTCAGAAAAAGTATTTCATAAAATTAGTCAACCATTTTTTATTAATAGTATTTATTTGCTCAGATCTCATATTATTTATTTGCTGGTTTGGAGAATTTAAGCAAAAGTATCATTTTTGCAAAGATGTTACTCAGAATGTATTAAAAAAAATATAGGTGAGGGCGAACATTTTCTGTGTATTATGGGACAAATGAGGAGTTATATCACTTTAGTACTCCTTCAGTATGACAGTATTCCGTACCTAAAAATAGGTAAAAACTTAACAGGTATTGTTTAATAGATTATATAAATGTAAATTAGTATGAAAATTAATTGTGGAAATTATCACGCACTAATGCTAATATACTTGGAATAAAGTAAGATAAAATAATATTGGTCTGTATTAATGGTAATATGTTGTCCAACAACTTTCTGATTTCCCTGGATAGTCCAATGGAAAGCATTGTAATGGCTAAACGCCTCAATATAAAGGTGCATGATAAGCAGACAAATAAGCTGAAGTTCACTAAAAATGTTACTCTGTTCCTGGAAAGGAAGGGCTTCAGAGCCAGGTTGCATTCCTCCACAGGACCATCAGACAATTTGGGCTGTTTATCAATTTAACAAGACTAACTGCTTGACAATTTGACAAAGGTAATGGTCTTTTGCCCAAAAAGGGAAGAGAACCATAGAAATATCAAAGAAGATAGCAGCAAGATAAAGAACTATACCTTGGTCTGTGTTGCACATGTCATCACATGGTACAATTGTTTTACCAAGGGAGTTTTCCAGGAGGACCCAGCTGGAACACACAAGCCAGCATGATGTGAAGATGATTGAGATTAAAGGAAATCTCTCTTCAGGCTATTCAGGATCTGCATATTCTCAGTCCTGTTTCTTGTGGTGCAAGCACAAACCTTTAAAAAAAAGAACAGACACAGAAAAGCCTTTGAAATTAAATCTTATGGATGGTCGCAGTTAGCTTGCGAAAGTATTAGTAGTAGTAGAAATGAGATTATTAGAAAAAAGATTTCTGTGAAAGTGACTATTATATGGCAATAAGGAAAAAGCTTCAACTGTTTGGAAACATCTACTGGATGAAAGAGGACCAAATGATGCTAATGACATTATAGGCCAAAATGCAAAATAGAGCACAATGGAGAATTACAGTACAATTTAGTCATTAGATCGTGACAAAGTTGAAGGATGAATACTTTGAATTTATTATAGATTCATGGAATTAGCTTAAAGAAGTCAGTATTGAAGTGATGAAATTAAACTTGTCTACTATGCAAAAAATGTATATCTTTAAGCATATGTGGATGTCCAGCCTCTGTCCAAGATGCAACCACTCATTATGGAGTCTATACACTAAGTCATAAATAAGGATAAACAAATAGATTTCTGTATTATTTTGTTTTGTTTTTGTCTATACAGTACCAAGAACAAAAAAGCAATAGTCTGATGGGTTTCAACTACTACACTTGAAATAATTAATACTGCTTAGATAAAACAAGAACAGATGAATGTCCAATACCTGATTCAAACCAGAAAATAATTGTTTATACAGAATAACTAGTTTGTTGATTCTTTTTTTTCTCCTCATTTTTATTCTTCTCTGGTTTCAATCATTGCCAGAAATGCAAGTTTTAAAATATTGTGAAATGGTTACTGTTTTGTGGTATTTTAGCCTATTAAGAAACAAAAAACAAGGAAACCTTTAAAAAACATTTCTGGCATGCATTCTTAAGACATATCAATGGTACTTGGGTGGGTATGTAAACTGAGTCTTCAAACTTGACAATTGCCTATCACTAGTAATATTATGGAAAGGTGGCCATTTTTTTCAAATTGTAAACTTGGACATTTTTGTGATGATGCTATGTTTTCTCACTGTAACAAGTGGGCATCCCAGGGCCAGTCTAAACATTGGTCCACCCACTTGCCTCTGGACAAACTGCCCGCCTACCTCAGCTGCCACGCCTTGATGGTAAGGATTGATAGATCTTAACAAGGTAGGAGGCTGTTCATTTACTTTCCCTGATGCCAAGGGCTGATGCACACAGCTCTGACCATCCCTGTACCATGTCCCATGCCTCACAGGTAACATCCATGACCTCACACCCACGCTTTGTCTGTTTGGTATAGCATCTGGCCTGATTGTCTGTTCTAAACCCTGGCCACTCAATCACTTGGGCTCCCAGCCCCCTATCAATTCAGGGCTCCAAGACTCCCCCGCCCCCAATTCTGGCCTCCAAGCCCCATTCCCTTTCATGAATCCAAGTCCCATATGCCCCGTACTGAGCTTCTTAGTATCCCCAAGCTTATCCCCTGCCTTACACTGGCCCTCAACAATCCCTAATCCTTTTGCCCCAGGAGCTTCTTGTATAGCTCCCTGAAGGCTCAGGGCCTCACCCCCCTGGACACTCACTCCTGGCTCCTATATGCAACCTCAGAACTCATGGTGAGTATGGGTGTTGCCCCAGGTCCCTTCCTGACCTGGGGCCCTGCTTCAGAGCTCACCATGAGTGTGGGCTCCTGCTTCATTATTTGGGGTGTGCTCCCCTAGCCTTTCTCCTCCGTGAGGTCACCTACAAGGCAGCAGGGGCTGAGGCTTTCTGGTGCCCCATACTCGCCCTTCACTTGGAAGGCCCTAGGTATAGCATTTCCTGGAAGTTGCCCTGCCACATGCAGCCCACTATAACATCCAACCCCAGCAAGGTGTAGTTTTAGGTCATGCCCCAGGACCAGGAACCTCCTGCCATCCCCATAGCTCCTGCCCTTACTTCCAAGGTGTCAGAAGTAGCAGCCCCAGCTGGGTTTTTGTTCTTCCCAGCCACTAGCAACAAACTACTGCTGCTGCTTTGCTGTTCAGATCCCCTGTTCTTATAGGGCACAGCTGGGCTCTGTTCCCAGTCAGGCAGTTGTGCCCAATTGTGATAGCAGCCAGCTGCAGGCTGTGTTGCTGCTATTCATGCCCCTGCAAGTAATAGAGCACACCCTGTACTCACATACAACTCACATACAACAACCCTGTAAGATGATATGCTCCTTGTTTGTGAAAGGGAGAAAGAAGAGGGAGATGGGCCTGCTCATTGTTTTAGCATGCAGATTTTATTTCCATTTTTGGCCACAACTGCCAAAAACTGTTGCTTCTGTATTTCTCACATGTAATATGCACTTTAATTTCTAGGAGCTGTTTTTGTTTAGTTTGTGTTTTTTGGGGGAGAGAGTGTATGTAGTATTTTTTTAAAAGTTCATACTCCTTAGGTCTGGGATGACAGAATTACTGCCAGCTACCAACTCAACAGCAATATGTGCACATTTCTTAGATTCAAGGACTTTTTCCAGTAGTCTTGGCTTCCAAATGAGCTTATCATGAAACACTGAAAAAGTGTTAACATGTAGTTCAAGGCAGAAAAAGAAATCTTTGATTGGAATTCTTTTCATGTGAATTTTCACTAAAAATGCTCGTCATTACCAGATCATTTGTTTCCTTAGTATAACACTATATTTCAAATATATTGTAGTTATTAAAAAAAAAAAGGAAACAGACATTATATAATTCTTGAAGCATTAGGATATAATGTAAACAAACTACTATTTTATTAGGAAAATCCTAATGTACAGACATTTTATATACAGGGGCATTAAAAACTGCTTGTATTATTCTTGTGTTTAAAAAATGCTATTTATTCTAAAGAATACTAGAGTTTCACAAATGATGTACAAAGACCATTTATGCAGGTATTTTTGCAAGAGGTCATGGGGTTGGGAATGAGCATCTGTAGAGGGACTGAAAGACAGATTACCATGTAGCCACTACGGCTGTGCAAAACTTTGATCACTGATTCAATTCGGCAGAGATTCAGCCTGATTCAGTGGCCAAATCTCTGAATCAAATCAGATGACCACTTAATCTTTCTGAATCAAATCGGAACCCTCATTTGATTTGGAGGGATTCGGTGATTTGGGCATAAACACAGCTTTAAGTGTTTTTTCTACATGCATCTACATCGTGGCTGTGAATGCTGTGACGCTGGGGCACCTGGAGTGTCCCACAGCAGTGCAGGAGGCTCCCCAGCGCACTCAGCAGGAGACCCAGAAGTGGACCAGAAGCACTTCTGTCCACTTCCGGGTTCGTTGCTGAGCACATGGAGGGCCCCCCTGCACTCCTGTGGGACACTCCATGCACCCCAGTATTCAGTGTACACCTTGAGATATACAGAAAAAAACATTTAAAGCTGTGTCTATGTCCAAATCAGCATCGAAATTTCAGATTTGGATTCAGCCAAATCGAATCAGAGAGAGTGATCTGAATCAACAAATCAAGTCACTGTCCCTGATTCAAGCCAAATCTGAATCCAAATTGAATAAGGGCCACTTTGCACACCCCTAGTAGTCACTTGTCTATACAAGAAATAATTCCTATGTTTGTTCTGTACAATAAAGGTGAAAACTAGGTTGTCACTGAGCTTTCCAAATAAAAACAGTCGAAGACAAATAGAAATACCTCCTTGGACAGATGATTTCAGAATGACAATAAAATCAGAACTCAAATGGTAAGCAAGCTCTTGGTTCAGGACTCTAATTGCCATGTGGAATGGGCAAAATTTCAGTATTATCATCTGTAACCTATGATTATTTCTAAATGCAACACTTTTAAGGCCTTGATCATTTCTTCATTAAAATTAATGGAAGTTTTGCTATTGGCTTTATTGGACCAGAATCCAGCTGTTAAGTAATGATAGATACAAAAAAAAATTGATATCACTTTTGTGTTTCCATGCCATTAATGCAATTAAGTAGCTTAGTGTCATCTCATCTCATCTCAGAAAAGAAGCTAATCATCTTTCTTGCATAATTAGAAAGTGCTATTGAGATTTCTAAATGAAAATACAGCCAGAAGTAATTGGTAATTAATTACCTTGTAAACATTCAGGTAGTTGGAACAATTTCAGTTAAGGGGCTAATTTCACAAATTCTATAGGACCTAAGAAATTTGTGCTTCTCTTGTTAGGTAATGACTATAACTGCCTTAGAGTACTTACAAGAGTATTATACTTATCATCATTTAAATATTTAAGGCAGTAAACACTTATATTTCAAATATATTTCCTTTTACAATTTTTTTTTTATTCAGGTGGTTCACATTAAGTTTTTAAAAAAGAATGTTGTTACTTCTCCCTTTTTAAAATATTCACATTAATCTTTTGTACAAAAAACAAATACTGAGTTTCACTTATTTCATGAGTATTTTCATGTATACTAATGTTCTGTTTTTTTATTGTTGTTATTCATTAAGAAAATAATCTTCAGAGCTGCAAAGAATGCTGGTAAGAAAATATTCCCTCCTTGGCAGTGGTCTGTTATCTGCCATCATGCTCCTATTGTTCTGGCTGTTGGTCAGTGTTGTGGATTTTTTTTCATTGGTGACTGCCAGCAATTAACATCTTCCCTCAATAACTTAATTCAAAACCAGGCTGTTGCCTGACAGAGACAGAAGACTATCCTGGTAATTAATTAGAGGTATCTATACCTTTAATGGTAATGGGCTTGCTCCTCATTTAGAATGAGCTCTTAGAATCAACTCACATAATGCAAATGATGAGAAACTCCAATGGTTGCCATTAAAAAGTGATAATTTACTTCAAGAATAAAAACTAAGAATGGCTTCATTTTGTGTTTTCACTGATCAAGTGCTCCCATGAAGTGTTGTATTTTAGGGTATGACTACTCTCTTGGTCTCTGTATATATATTGCTGCTGTTAAGGACATTTTGGAACTCAGATCTACTGGCCTCTGTTTTTCATTGGGTGTTCACTTAGAGCAGGGATTCTTAACCTTTTTTGTGCCATGGACCCCTTTGGCAGTCTGGTCAAGTATATGGACCCCTTCTCAGAATAATGAGCGTCTGTAGGACACAGTCTGTAGGAAGACTGCGATCATATGCGATCTAGCGGCAAGTCTAATAACTACCGTCATTTCAAAGTAGTGATGAGAGTAAACGATATTTCGAGATATCTGCAACAACTGTAATGTGATATGACAATATCTGTGATTTCTATTGGTGACAAAGTCACAGGTATTGCTAATACTACTGTGGTTTGTTGCCTACATTCATAATTGAAGGAAATGCTAAATTTCAGTTAGAGGTTAGTGAAAATAAAGATGTAATTTTTTTCCCATCCAAGTTCATGGACCCCCTGAAATCTATCTACAGACCCCTTGGGGGTCCGTGGACCCCAGGTTAAGAACCCCTGACTTACAGATATGCTGTCTGGTACAATTTCCCTTATAGATGCATGAGCATCTTCTCCACTAGTGAGTAGGCAGGACACTTTCCTCTGAGTTCTTTTTCTATCTTATCTTTTTAATGTTTGGTCATATTGCAGAGTTCTTTAAGCAAAAAGACAGCTAATCAGGATTTATTCTTATTTTATTATTTTTAAGTAGCTGGTAGAAGAAGGAGAGACATACTGTAAATACTGCATGCTAGATATCTCTGTTATACCCATGTGATGTGTTCAATAATATGCAGAAAGCACTGCATTAACCCTCTGACCACAACTGACAACATAAGAAATGATTAACAAATATTGTTGTAGCAGTGCCAGTAAAAGGGGATGTTCTATGGTGGTAGCGGCAAAAAAGGAAGTGGCAAAAAATTGTGCATATGGGTTATGCGTACGGCACCCCTGGATGAGGATAATGAGGCAAAATCCATTCTAGCAGGCACTAGTTTTGGAAGCTGTGTGGTCATATGTAGCCACACAGTCCGCAATAAATGGGATCTTATTAGTAAAACTTCAGGCCTTGTTTTGCCAACTGGACATCTTGAGGTTTCACATCAGTATCCCTGCAAACTGCAGGCTGTTTACTCCTTCCCTGTTCTCACCCATTTTTTTTCTCACCCTCAGTGAGTGATACCCAATGCAAGGCTATGGCACAATCAAGAACAAGAGGTCTTTGAATTTTGTTACTCACCTGTTCTAGGTCTGCAGCTAATAGAGTACCAATTACATTTCATAATTGTCTGAAGTTCTTCCATTAAACAAGAAATAAGCATTTTTGCTTGCTTCCATTTTCACAATGCTTTTCTCCCCAACACACAGCTATGCCTTGACATCAAACTGTTTTGTATTAGATCAGAAGGAAGAATAAACAATCTATAAAAGCTGCATTAGTGGATCTTCATAAATTGTCTTTGAGGACCACTCTGTCAATGGCAAAATTTCTGTATTAATCTCCAGCAATAATAAACCTATATGTATAGTGTTGGTCACTAAAGCCTTTTCCAGACTCTACAATAAACTGATGTTGTCTAAATTACATCCAAAGAAGATTCCACAATGATACTTAAAATCTCTCTAGTCCTGTTGTGAAGTGCAAGTACATAAGGTGTCCAAAACAGAATCCCTCCATTTAAACTCTCTTATATAGTTTTAATTTCAGATTTGACACAGTGCCCAACAGAGTCACATTTCAGTCCACATAACATAACACCCAGGAAGGAAAAAATATTGGAAGACTTGATTTTAGAAGACTACATTTGATTTTTCTTGAATTGTCAAGCTCCAGCAAAAAACCAAAACAATTCAAAGTAAAACTTTCCAATTTCTGATAAGGAATGTATGTCATCCAACTGAAAGTGGTAAGTTTGCAAGCAGGTTTCCCACCATTTCATAGGAGACCAAACTGATACAGCTCCCTTTAAAACTATATGCTCAGTCTTTAATACAAAGCCAACAGTTGAGTAGTCACATAACTGAATCGCTCCTCAGCCTTTTCTTAATGTCTAAAATTCTTTTCTTTTTCATACACTTTCTCTCTTTTTTTCTCCCCTCTGCTTCTCACCCCCACATTGCTTTCAGCTCTCCTCTGGTCTTCTTTCCCTTTCTTAATATCTGACACTTTCATTCCCCCTCACATCAGCTGCAGTATTTGGTCTCAGGCACCCTTTTTTCCCTGATTTCCACCCATTGTTTCTGGTCCTAATAATTTTACTTCCCTCTCTTCCTTTGTATTTTCCTTGTTCTTTATGTGTAACCTCCACTCTGGCTTTGCCACATCCTACTTCTCTGTCTCTTTTGGTTTTACAACACAATCCTCCTTCAAGTCACAGAAAACAGTATGGAATACCTGGTCATTCTGGTGCCAAGCTGCACTTTCTATTTGGATATTTTTGAATGTTTTCATATAGCAAAATGTACTAGCAGGTAAAACAATGATTGGAGGAGGAAGTCTATCTGCAGGATGTCAGTAATGTGGAAGAAACAAAGAAAGTCTCTGGTCACCCCATTCAGACTTGGATAGGCATTGTTTTCAGCAGGAGTGTGTGACTGGAGGAAGATCACATGGCCAGTTGCAGTGCCGGCCCACCCCTCTATCTAAAGCAGTCCACGCGGCCTTGCCTGCTGGGTCTACACATGGCTCCAACTTCCTCTTACCATTTCCCATGCCTTACAGACAGCATCCAAAATTGTAGTTACTCTGGCTAGAAGCAGGGCAAAACTCTGTCGCTTGTTGGGCCTCTTATGTTCACCTCATACATTTTCCTCCCTCTCACAGGGCTTCTTTTATGCCACCCTTCATTGGGCCTCTCCAAACACACCCTGCTCCATTGAGAACCCCCTTTGGGCCATCGGGCTTGCCTACATACACTTTGGGTGAACCCCACAGACCTCCATGTGCCTCTTGCAGCTTACTCTACAGGTAATGGTGCTTTTGACTAACACTAGTCTGGCATTGGCCATTAGCCCTTCTCTGGGCCCCACCCTGGGGCTGCTCTCTGCTCCCTCCCTAGGCGTGGGATCTTACACCCCTAGGGGCTTGGGTACCTCCCTTCAGGCACCCCTCCCCTCCTTTCACTGGGGAGGCAAATAGCCTGGCATTTATGGGAAGTTATCCCACTACAGGTAGCCCCACCAGGCCATCCTTCCCCAACAGGGTGCACTGTCAAGTCATACCTATGACCATGAGCCTCCTACCATCCCCATAGCTCCTTCGTTCACATCCAAGATTTTCCAGAGCAGCTGCTCAGCTGGATGTTGTTCTGCTAGCTCAGCCTTGAGAGCCTGATCTAAAATGGAGTCTGCTCCCCTCTCTCCTCCAATCATATAGCCCTCAAGGGTCATGTGACTTCCTCTTCAGGACTGGCCTGCACCTGCTGGCTGCATTGCTGCCATTCAGTGCCCTTAAAGTGACAGGCACCAAAGGTGCTCTGTCACAGGGTGTTAAAAACAGATTCCAGGAGCCCCTAGAGGGGCTGGGAATTTGTGGGGAGGGTGAACTGGGATAAGGCATGCTGCCAAATTCTGAGCACCACTAGAGACACATTTCAGTAGTGGTAGGGTGAATGGCAGCTGCATTAAACCCTGTGTCTTCCTGAGATAATGCCACTCACCCCACCACTACAGCGCTGCTGCAGGTGGTGTGAGGTTCCTAATGGTCCAGATCCAGCCCAAGGAGCCAAGCAAGTTGGACACCCCTGCTTTACAGCATGACTACAATAAAATAGTTTATTAATATTTTTGAAATTCAGTAGAAAAAATGAGAACTAAACCTGGGTCTGAGCTGACCTTCTACATTCCCAAGTTCCCAAGTGTTTTGGATCTGCTGGATCCAGTTGCCATTGGATACACACATTAAGACAGGTAATACTGACTACACCTAATTCATATAAAATGTCTCACAATAAATGTTCTTTAGGGAGCAACAAAAGAATGTTGCTTGTAATGCAATACATTAAGCAAAAGCCTGAATGAAAACACAGGTGATGTTCTGAAATAAAAGGCTTAAAATGTCAGCCATATGAGGATGGATTGGAAAAACTAGACGCATTCAGCTTGGAGAAAAGGATTTTAAATCCTGGGAACACGATACATTTCCAAATATTTGGAAAGGCTTTCATAAAAGAGGATAGATAAATACTATTTCTTCCCACGGATGATGAGACACTATGCTATGTTTTTAAACTACAGCAAAGCAAACTGAGATTAATTTTTATGAAAACAAATAAATATAAGATTAATAGGACAATGGAACAAACTGCCTAAAGAATTGGAAAATCCTTCAAGAAGATTTTCAGGTAGAAGTTGGCTAAACATTTGTGTCAGATAATTTAGGAACTATGAATCCTGCAAGTGTGCAGAGTATTGGACTAGATGACCCTTCAAACCCTATAACTTCATGAAAACAAGTACTACTGCCACATTGCTTGAACTACCTCATGGTCTGTACATCTTAGTTAATATTATCTGTAGTACTATACTAATTTCACATATACATGAAAGCAGCTTTGCATATATGTAACTTTTCTTAAAAGCTATACATTTTACTTTAAATAATGGATTTTCTTTTTACCCAATAGTTTGGACTTTATAGAAATCTGATATTTTTTTTGTTTTAGTTGAAATGCCAAAGACTATAAAATAGAGATTGCTTATGTAATAAGACTGGATTATGTTGTGAGAAATGTTTTTAGTAAGTTAAAAAAAATCATAGATGTAGTTAAATACACTGTCAGGGAGATGTCCTAATTTTTCCCTGTGTGTTGCAGGCATGACTTTCAGAGGTTCTGAACAGTCATCATTACATCATTGTTCACCTTTTGAATTTAAAAAGTCATTTTGTATGTACTTCTGCATGTCATTTCAAAATTAAATCTACAGTGAGAAATGCAGGAGGGATGAGCAAATCCATGTACTCTGAACTCATAAAAGGTTCTGAACATTAGCTTATGTTCTTTTATTAATCTCTGATAGACATTAAGACCGAAACTATTTACATTGCTCGTTGTATATTTAAGACACAATGTCACCTCTTTGGTGCCTCTGCTTCCCATTTGCTAAACAGCATTAGATTTCTAGGGCCTTCCATGTTAGCTTCCCAATGAAGTATTGGCAAGTTTAACAGTAAATACCATTATTTACACGTCACAGATGGCTGAACAATATGAAACCTATCCTTTGTTGCAGGAATCCATGCCCAATACTAGCAACCTGTTCCCATAGAGAACTGCCCTCAAATCTAAGAATGAGGTAGAGAGTAAGTCTATTTGCCACTAACAGTTCCCTCCCCAGAACCTGTCCTACAGAAAATCTTGTGTTACAAAAAAAAGTAATACCACAGTGTCTCCAAGACTAAACATTTACTTCTACCTGAAGTGGGGAAAAACAGGACCTCAGAAGACTATATTCCATCTGCCAGTCATAATCCTGTTGCTGCTTTCAAGGCCAGATTAACTCCAATAAACTTGGAACCAGATCTTCCATGGTGCTCTCTGTATAGAAGGCTGTGCCTCCGATGTATCATCAGGGCTTTGATGTGTAAACAAACCAAAAAAATCTTCAAATGTTAAACTTATGTAGGTGGGTTCAATTTTCTTGAAAGATGCATATAAGTAGATTTGGACTATGAACTCAGTGTGGGCTTGTACATGTGTTCATCATAGATATCTGTGCCTTAAACGCAAAAGATGCCAGCAATTTGACATTTTAACTTCATATACTTCAATGTTTTGCCCTGATTTTTTTTCACTGGCTTCAGCCAGTTGCCAAACTCATTTATTTTTTTGGGTATTGGCATATACTTTTGACATAATGAGGACTGGAACATATGGCTGTAGCTTTCTAAAACATAATGCACTCCAGTATAAATAATGTAGCTGGGTGTATTTAGTTACTAATTTTATTAAAGTTAAACAGAATTGTTGACAGTGCAAGTTACTTTCTTTCATAAACAGTAGGAGAGGCTGTTAAATTTACAATATGAGGGAATACAGCAGAATGGAATTAATATGGCATGGGAATTACAGTATAAATGCCTACATTATGACATGTTTTTATAACTTAATCCTACTGGGTTTTATTTCCCTGCCTTGATCAGTGGTTATCCTAACACAGGCAATCAGACAGTTCTAGAAGACTTTATGTAAGTTAAGATGGCAGACAAACCATAGATACTAAAAGAGTGACTTGCCACTGCAGGGAGTCTTGGGGCATGTGTAGATGAAATGGGGGCCCTAAATTTAAGTGGTTGGTTTTAAAAAACACTACTTCAGTTTAGGGCTGATTAAACCCCCATGTCAGGCACACACCTGACTGACTTACCTGCCTCTCCAGCAGGGAGGGAAGGGTGAGCTGCCAGTGGGCAGAGTGTTCCCTGGGCTGTGGCGGGGGGCTGGTGCTTCCCTCCATGGCAGTGGTGCCTTCACTTCCCCCAGGCAGCACCTACCTGCAAGCATCCATCTTGGGCAGTCTCAGGGGGCACCACAGCTGTGGAGGGAAGCATCAGGCCCCCGCACAGCTCAGGCAGGCAGGCAGGCTCTAGGGTGGAAGGGGGGGAAATCAGGTTCACTGCTTTTCTTGGGCATAGCTGTTTTCCCAGGCTGCTGTCAGGCTGCCTCTAGGGTTTTCTGCAGAGCTGTGGAGCTGCACAGAGACTGGTGCTTCACTCCATGGCTGTAGGGGCAGCAAACTAAAACTCCTTGGGCTGCACCCCAAGTCATTCAAGGCACATTATGCTGCCAAATTTCCTACAGCAGCTGGAATAAATGTGCAATACACTGCTGAAGCATGCAAACATTCACACCACTAAAGTGGTGCAAAAATATTTAACCAACTTTAAAGTGTCATGCATATATGCCTCTCATTGCATCTATACACGGCCCTGGTGACCCAGGGCAGGCTTCTATCCCGGCTTTAGGTGGGGGCACGTAAGAGATGGTTTGAGGAGGGGGGGGCAGGAACATGAAGCTGGGAAGCAGAGAGTTAATAGGATGCAGGTAGGTAATGAAATGAAAGATGGAAAGAAAATGGGGGTGGGAGAAGAGTAAAATGAAATGAAGGAAGTCAGCTGCTGAAGGATAAAATTAAAAAAAAAGGTGGAAAATAATTTAAAAAGAAATAAAGAGGAATTAAATTAAAGAAGGTGTCATGTTTTAATCAATTGGGATTTGGAATTGTGTGTTGTTGGTGGGGGGGGTCCTGGTCATGATTTCCAGGGTGATTGGGAGATGGGAACAGTGATGCAAAGTGCTTTTGGAGGAGCTATCTCCCCTGCCCTGGGAAGGAAGCCTCAGCTATTGGGGACTCAGTCCAGCCCCCTACCTTGTTTCCTACCCCCCACCCCAGACTCCACTCCTAGACCTGTCTGTGCCCTGTGACCTGGCTAGAT
Source organism: Crocodylus porosus (assembly GCF_001723895.1). Lineage (NCBI taxonomy): Eukaryota > Metazoa > Chordata > Crocodylia > Crocodylidae > Crocodylus > Crocodylus porosus. The sequence goes on from NW_017728886.1 coordinate 137,701,408, forward strand.
GGCATGTACTCTGAAGGTTTTTTGCATGGAGTTGCACCCCTGGGGATGGTAATGTCACAACCTGGGGGCAGGAGCTGGCTTAGTCCTAAAACTGCCCCCTGGACAGTAGAGTTTAGGGGGTGGAAAGTTTGTCCACGCAGAACAGGAGGTTTAGGAAGAGCACACTACATCCTGGCATGATGGAGAACTGCAACTTGGACAGCAGTTATCTGTGGGGAATGTCAT
>NW_017728886.1:137702072-137729808 GCF_001723895.1 Crocodylus porosus
TTAGACCGTTCTGTTTTATGCACTGTAACTGAACAAGTCAGCTATCCTGCCTACACTGTGACCATCGGTAGCGTAAGTACAATAAACCTTTCATACAACCAATACGCTTCAAGCCGCCTGATTCCTGCTTGCTGCTACTCCCCACCTGTGTGGTCATCTATCCCTTCTGCGCCAAGCCGGTCGTGCTGACCCAAGCTCGCAGGTCAAGGGTACACCAGTTACGGGGTGCAACAGGGAATAGCTCTGTATAAAGCATGAATTTAGTAATACAGGGCATTTGTACACGACATGGCATTTAATCCTTGTTAATTTACCATGCCTCAAATTTTAACCTAGCTTGTTTTGGTATGTTGTGTTTGTGTTTTCATGACACATCCTTTTGAATGACATAAGTCACATGTGTCATTCCAGCAGGGGAGGGCAAATACCAATCTACCTCCAGTAATGTCTTTCTTAATGAATTGCAGCAGAAGATGCATGTAAACTGGCCACCCCAGTCCCCACCCCCTGCTGGAAGCCTCCTGCTAAGCACCCCCCGCAAAGCACAGTTACCCCAAAACTTGGCCACTTGCACTTGCTGAGGCTCAGGCTAGTCTCCCAATAGGTGCCAATAGGTGACCCCATGATGATCCTAACAACAAACTGTGTGAATCATCCCCTCCCATCCCTTTTCCTCCCCCCGTGTTTCAAAGTAATGAGAATTTATATATAGGAACTTATTATTCATTTACTATATAATGTATATGATATCAGAAATGTACAGGATTGTGAGAAGCAGGTGGGTGTTGGTTTGTGATTGGGTTGGTTGGTTGGTGATTGCGGCTGATGGGGGTGGTGAACTCTTACTTTTATGGGTTTTTAGGACTACATTTTCCAATATTCCCAAGATGCCAGGGCTTGGAACAGTTTCCACGGGGACTTGTGAATGGGGCTGCTTCCTACCCTCCCCTTCCTTGCCCATGATTCACTTTAAATCTGTTTGTTTAGTGTGACATGCAGCTTTTTGGAGGGGTGTTGTGAAATGTTTTTGAAATGGTGGGTTGTTTTTGGATTTGGGGTGGAATATGTCCCCCCCCACACACACGCACACACATTCTCTTAAGCTGGAGGCTGTTCACTGGCTCCCCCCACCACCTGCCCCCAAGCTGGCGAATAAGAGGTATACTTAACCCTTCCACCCACAGGACATGATTGAAGCTGGCTAGGTGCCGTTATGTAATGGGGCCCCCTTTCCCCCACAACCACTGCCAGCCTCGAAGTAGCAACCCCCTACCCTAGTCCACATCCCCCCTGCCCTGCTCATCCTCCCCTCCACCCCCCTGTTTGGCTGAAACTTATCCAAGCCCTACTTCTCTGTGGGTGAGGAGAACTCTGTGGTTAACCACTCATCTGACAAACAGTCAGAAGCTTTATTGACTACAAAACATCTACTAAACACAAAGCAATTCATCAACTGGGGTTGCCAGAATACAAGTAGTCAACTTTACTGGGATTGCCAGAATATAAGCAGACAGTTACCAAAGACTGAGCACATTAATGTGACTCTTCATCGCTTCACAGTCTGTCTAGAGCTCTTACGCAGGAGTTACTTCCCTCAGCCAGCTGTTCTGGGAAAGCCACCTGGGTTGAGCTGTTGTTCCAAGTCCAAAGGCTTGGTCCTCCTTTAGAGATCCATGCAGATGTCTCCCTCAGAAATGCATACAATGAACAATGAAGATCGAACACTGATTTCACTTGCTTACTCTTTAGTGATGTTACCATTATCAATGCTATCCAAGCTTGTTATAATATTTTGGTTCATAGATTCTAAAAATACAAGAGCACATCCTTGTACCTTGAGAATATTTTCCTGCTTTTTTCCCATCCCCAAATGGATTACTTGAAAAATTACCATGTTATCATTTTATTTTATGGTTCTATTGTTCCATTGTTTTAAATGTTCTGTGTCCCCTGTCATTTTCCTGGGGTTAAATTTAGGCCACAATCACTGCCAATTTTGAGTAATCTCGAAAAGACTTCTGGGAGTTTGTTCAACTTAACATGACCAGATTCAATTTTTCTTGCAACACCCGCATCCACTATCCTCCCCTATACATCCCTGCATACATAGATATTTTTATGTTGTGAATTGTAAAATAATTTATTGTAACCTAACCAAAAGAAAGAACAAGCACTGCTAGTTGTTGTCAGCAATAACACTTGTGTGTGTGCTTCTTACCAGTCACTTAGGTGCAATAAAACTGCATGTGCCCCTGTCTCTGTCTGCCCCGCTTCTTTTTTTTTTGTGAAGAAGCAAAAATGCCTGTCTCTGGGTGCAGGGAGTGGGGAGGGGAGAACCCTTCAGCTTCTCCAAGGAGACAAAGCTCAGCCTCAGGAGATGCAAACTGTCCTCTTTGAAATGTAAAACTTTTCACAAAAAGCAAAACAAACCCATTCAGTCGGGGGAGGGGGGAGAAGCTGTTCAATTGTTACCATAGGGAGATTTGCTTCTCTTTTTGCCTTTAGACTGAATAGGGGCAAGGCAAATTATTTGAATCATTTAAAGTCAGCAAAAAGCAAACTAGCCAAGAATGGCTTTGAGTCACTGACACAGCTTCTTCTCTGCATCCTGATTGAATGGGTTTGTTTTCCTTCTTCACTACATACACTCACACTTTTAACTTCTCTCAGTCCTGCTTTCTGGATATCTAACTATTTTCTCTTTCATTGGCAGCCTCTTTCCTACCTTGTATTCTATTACTGTAATGTCTCCTTTCAGCCTTTTTCTATTCCCCTGCTCTCTTACCCTTTCCCTTCCCCCCTCTGTTTTTACCTCTCTGCTTCACCTTTTGTCTTTCTAATTTCTAACTATTTACATTTTCACTGACATCCTGCCACACTTTTAGCTTCTCTAATTTCTTGGAGTGATAGATCAGCAGAGACTCCCTATGCCTAAAGAATGGTGACTGTGCCCAATAGCTCACCAAGAACTTTTTTTCCCAACTACTCAGTTGGTCTTAGTATTGAAAAGCAAAACATAAATAAAAATAATCACAGGATTGTTAAAAGAGAATGAGTCGTGTGACCTCCTGTCTTTTGTGAAACTGTCTTGCATACATGCACACAGCTGACCCAACATGCCGAAGTGGGAGCATGTACCCTACCCCTGGTGGAGGTAGGGACAAAACTGCCAGGGGGTAATAAGAGTAACAGAACTTCACAATATAATAGGTTGCTCCTCCATTTACCTTTATTTCTGTGCCCCCAAACCTTGCCCTGGCTGCCTGCAGTCAGTTGTGGGAGCAGGGGAAGGGAGGGATGGATGGGCAGGAAAAAAAAAAGAAAATAGCAGCAGCACCTACTGACCACTACAAAAATAGCACGTTGCCACCTGGTGGCAAAGGAAAATAATTACAAGTCTTTGAGTCACTCTTTAAGCAACATAAAGATAGGGCCCATAGATAGGGTGACATAAGTGAAAAGTGCCGCAGAATAAAACATACCCGAGCAAGGTTAGTTTAATTCTCTGAAAAGACTCTTAAAGCAGTGGGAAATCCTGTTTGTGCAAGCACAAATGCAGTTGCGGTGGCATTAATGGGCAACTGCGTGTCATCAACAAACGCCAACAGATTAGAGATAAACCTGCCCTAGAGTGGTGTTACAGCAAAAGCTGTGTTAACTGGCACTTTATTAGCTGGAAAACTATATTAACCAGCATCCTAGGGATGCAGAAAAAGTGAAACTGGAAGTACCACTTCTGGGGAACTTCAGGTTTCACCGTTGTGAGCTGAGTTTTTCTTCACCACTTTTTTGGCCTGCAGCCCAGGCCAAAGCAGCCTGTCCCCTGGCACACTGATGCCAGGGAACACACCAGATGATGCGCATTTGATTAACCAGAATATTTGATTAACTGGCATTCCCCCATTCCTGGGGGATGCTGGATAACAGAGTTTTTACTGTACTTTAAGCCACCTCAAGTGTGCTTAAAACCAGTTTCAGGTGTTAATGTGTGGACAATCCAGGGTTTAAGAGCTCCAGGAGTCACCTAAAATAAATGTGTAACAGGGCTCTTATATAAGATTTTGAATAAGAAGGTCTTCATCAGGTATAAAGACCAACCTGGCTCAACATGCTGTAGAGGTGCTCTGGGGCATGAAGGTGCTTCAGTATGAAGCTAGCTGGGAGACAGCCCCTGTACTGAAGCACCCTCATGCTCCAGACAGCCGGGTCAGTATCTACACATGTGCTGCTGCACACAAAAATCCTCCACAGCAGGGTAGTACTTGTATGTACAAGTGCTACCCTGCTGTGGAGTTGATTAGTTTCCTGTGCTCTAATAGGGAAGCACATGTAAATGCTGAGATGATTAGTGCTGAACTAATTAGTCAGCTCCACAGTAAACATCTCACATAGATAGACTTCCTGTATGCTAATGAATTTAGGTCTCTGAAATCAGGCACATATCAGGACCATCTGCCAGTCTTCAGAGTCTCCAGATCTTCTTTCTACGGTGGTATTAATGCTTGGGTTTTGCACTGGAGTAGTGTACTTTTGTCACTGTGTATGCTTCTCTGCAGCGCGCAGTCTATGTACTAAAGCTGAGTAGCTGGGATCTAGATATGCCCCTGAAATTATTTCAGCTTGCCACCCAGAAGACATATGGATCATTCAGTAACACATACAAAAGTTAATGAGTAAACTGAAAAAATGGTGGTGAAAGAGCTCTAAGTTAGGTACGCTGCTAACAAAATTGCTCTTTTACTGAACACAGTTAGGGTAAGATTTATAGTTTGTTATATATTATGGAAAATATGGTGCCTGTAATGTAAAGGGTGCTAAAAAAGAAACACCGGCTGAAAACAAATTTTCAAAATGCAAACATTTTATTGTGAATGTAGTTTCTTGTGGAATGGGATAATTCCTTGTCCAATCAGTTTTTTCTCAAATGTTTGCCCTGCATTACTGATATTACTTAAGATATGGTAAGTTAGAACTGCAAGTGATTTGTTTATTTCCTATAGAAAGTCTCTCTATCTCTTCATTCCTCTATAGTATCCCTTATTTGCCTTGTGTAGGACAATATTATAGATTTAGAAACCATTTTCTATTGCAGTACTTTAACATCTGTCCAGGAATGACACATAGGTAATGGATTGAGCTAGTTTGCAGCATGCTTCAGTTTCTGAGTAGGGAAGAAAAAAAGCAAAGTATAAATTGAAATTTCAGTTTACTTGACAACTTAGCACATAGACATTTTTCTTGAGCAGTGTTGTTTAGGTGTATCGCACCAGCACTGCGTGTTCCTTACAATAATTCAAATTTGTGATAAGAAATCTTAAAGTTTGCTATCTATATCAATTCTCAATGTGTTTTGATTCATTTTTAACATATTATTTAATTATCATTTTATTATAGGAAGCACTTTCGTTTTTAGAGATGAAATGATCTAAGTATTATGGAACTTTGATCATATCCTATGCTATTGGTTATGGCTAATGCAGTTTTGTTAATTTGCTTAATACCTTTGTGTTCGGCCTTGTATAGTTTAATATTCTTCTTTTGACTTCTTTTCATTGAAACTCGGGTACAATAATTGCTTGTGTAACACTTTTTCTTACAACATAGAGAAGGGAAATGTTATATTTGATAACTGCAGCTTAATTAAATGTCTATTTGGAAATTCAGGAAGGAAGCCAAAGTAACTATACCTGTTGTTTCTCCACTGCTGATTATATCTTTGCAGTTCTGTGTGCAACTAAAAAGCTTTTCTTTTTCTTAATAAGAAAGGAGGGGAAAAGAATCTGGGGGGAAAAATGTTGCTGTCACTATCACAAAATCTCACTTTCCTGACCAGTAACAGTCCTCAAAAATAAACTCCATTGTTATGTCAGCATGTATCAAGTGAATGGAATTTTGAATACAGAACACCATGGAATACAAAACACTATTTAGTTCTGGAGGAATTTTGATGGCTTTGTGACATATATCAACTCACCATACATAACTAAATTTTCGTTCACCCAGTTATTAATTAGTCTTAACAGCATGGATTAAAAAACCTGGATTAAAGGGAAAATGCACACCTTTTTAAATAAAAAGGACAGCTTTAAATGCCCTTTTAAAACTAATAACATAGTTCTACTTTTATTCATAAGTAGAACTGAAACATCAACTGTTAGCCATTATCATTTTCATCAGTTCAGACTGTTCTTTATGTTCTACAAGGATCAAACAACACTGAAAGTAATTAACCTTTCTTAGAGATATTCTCAAGATGTTTCCAAGTAATGTTTTCCTCTTGCACAGCATGCACAGTCTATGTCAACAGCTCTGCTTTTCAGGTAATGCATTCGCAAAAGCTCAAGGTTCAATACTGCATAAGAGAAGCAAGAAACAATACAATCTTTTTATGCCTTACTGTTTATGACACAAAAGATATGATTCTGTTGGTTGGGTTTTTTTCATAAAGTTCTAGCTCAATTCACCACTAGTACAGTCTTCACTATTACAAATGCCCATGGCTAAAGCAGCCAGTCAAGTATATCAGGTAAATAACACTAGCCACTAACCCTTAGATTTCAATGCCAAGGGCCTCACATTGTTTATACTGAGTTGAGTGTACCAGGCTTCTCAGGCAGGCTTAGCTGTTACAGACCAGCATATTACATGCCAGTTTAAGGAACTACTGTCACTGTTTCTTAATGAGATACATATAGCTAATTGATTGAATCTGAATATTTTCTCTGACAATATGAACATTTCACTCATTGCACTCCTATAGATGTTGTGGATCACCTACCCCTGCCAGCCTGAAAATTCTACCAATAAGATACTCTAGAAGGAGTCAAAAAATTACAGAAAGATTATTCTAGAAAGAGTAGGTTTTGTCACTTACCAGGTTAAAATTATAGTAAAATCTGCAGCAATCCACAGGCAGCAGAATAATTAATAATCAACTCACGATTTTCCCAACTCACTCCTTTGTTGCTCCAACATATAATCAACTAAACTGGACACCAGGGTTACCAACTGCCCATAAAGTTATGGGTAGTCTATAAAAAAGGGTAAAAACACTTGCCCATAAAAAAATCAAACTGAGCCATCCTTTAAAAAAATAAGAAACAGGGAGTGTGATTGAGTTGTTGAAAGGCTGCTGGATTGCAAGTGTTGATGGAGGGAATTGTTGCACCTGGTGTCTGAGCAGCAATACAGTTCAACACCCCGAAGGGAACTTTTTGTCAGGGTTTTGGGTCCACAGGAGAATCTGTAGCTCCCTTCTTTCCCCTTCCCAACCATGTTCTGTCATTGCTTGCTTGTAGTGGCTGCATGCCTTGTAAGTGAGCGGGTAGGCAGGTCTGTATGGCCCTGGGCTTGGCAAAGAGGTGGGTGGTGTTGTAATTATTTTGCATTTGTTATGCGTTATAACCTTTTGTAATAGGTGGCCATGAAATACGTCAGCTAGAGGTTTGCTAAGTGAATAAGAGACTCTAGGGCGGCAGTATAGGAGAAACATGCGGTTGGGATTTTCCACACAGGGTTTCTCAAGGGGAAGTCCAGGGTCTGTCAGTAATGTGACAGTCACCGCTCCGAGCCAATGAAGAAGTGCCACACGTGATTAGACCGCCCTGCATCACTGAGGGTATAAAAGACTTTGCACTGCGAACTTTGGGGTCTTTGCGCGCCCGACGGAACGTACCCACGGAGCAGTTCGAATACGGAGCGAACTTTGCCAGACCCACCCGATCCCGGTGAGCCACCCCGGAAACACCTCGCCAGAAAACAACAGCAGTCTCACGTGTCGCTAGGGTGCATGAGACGTGGTGAGTGTGTGCTCACTGGTGGACACAGCACCATTGATTTTGTTTTGTTTTGCACCTCATTAATAAAGTTGAGCCTGACCACCTATAACATCACAAAGCGTGATCTGCTGTAAGCCCGACTATTGAAAGATCCTGTAACAGGTGGTGCAGCCAGGACAGAGCGCGGGGGGGGGGGGGGGGGGGTCAGCCCCTGCAGCTGTGGGGCATTGCTGTGCTGTTCCAGCAGGGGGGGGGAGTGGGAATGGCAGATAGGGTTCATGCTAGGACTGAGAAAATGAAACCTGTGAAAGTCAGGTTGGGAGACAGGCTCGGGGCAGAACAGTGTGAGATGTCATTGGGGACGTCAGAGTTCAGGGTGAGTATAGAATCGCTGGGTTGTGGGTAGCACAGAGTGTCGCAGAGCACTTAGGTGCCCTGCTGCTATAAAGAGTGGAAACTTCTAGGGAAAGAGCCCGAGCAGTGAGTGGGGAGCCCCAGTTGCTGGTTATCAGGGCAACCACAGTGAGCTAGTGGTCCACACCTGCCAGCGGTCAGCTGACCGGAAGGGGCAGAGCCTGGCTCACATATAAATCCCAGGGCTGAGGTCAAGGTGGCAGTTCCCTGCCAGCAGCCAAGGGGGAGGAGCAAGCAGGAGGGGAGAGGCCTGATTTCAGGAGCACCTTTTGACACTGTTGAGGGATGGCGTATTCCCTGGTATGGCTTGAATGCTGCTATAGCTGGGTAGCTTGGATTTATGTTATATCCCAGGGGCTTGTGTTTTTGTTTGCTATTTAAGACTGGTGGTTTGGGTGAGGCTATTAGGGGAAGGAGGAGGCCTCATAAGGGACTCTGGCGCCAGCGGGGGCACAGCATTTTGGGGTACACTGACGCTAGTGTCAGTGAGGGTGCAGCATTTTGCAAGGCTGCAGAAAGTCTGAGGGTGCAGTGTGAGACAGGGCTGTGGAGAGCCTGAGTGCTAGAGCAGGCACAGTGTGAGACAGGGCCCAGATCAAACATCTGTACCATCTGTGAGGCTTGGGGCATGGTAAAGGGGTGGCTGGAGCCATGCATAGCCCATAAGGCTAGGTTGCCCTGAAACACCCATTGTAGAATGGGACCCACAAGGGGCCCAAGAGTTCATGGGGTCAGAGTACAGCAAACCATATCCAAAATGATGTAAAGGCAGCTTCCCTATTATATATTTTACCATCATAGACATGGTGGATGAGAATCAAGGGTGCCCTTTGGGCCGACTTGGCATAGGAAGGGGGTCTTGGGGAGATGCTGGCCCTCCTGCAGTACTCCGCACTGTGACACAAAGATACCAGAGGAACTGGGTATGGAGCAGCAGTGTTAGGAAGTGAGGACCCACTCACAGATGCTTTCCCTGACTAAGCCCATCATCCCACACTCTCTCACTCCCAGAAGTCCCTGGGTGAATCAGGGCAGGAGCAGCCCTGATGTTTTCTTCACCTGTGGGTCAGCTGAAGACAGTGGTGGCAGAGGGCAGGTCCCCCCTTCTTGCTCCCAGAGGCAAACCCTGCTAGAGAGTGGGGAAAGGGGAAGGGAGGAGACTTCAGGGGAGGGGAGGGAGTGGTCTGAGAAGTAGGGGTGACTTAACAATTCTTAATTGTTTTGGGTGTGGAACAGATATTGTATAAACTGGTTTGAGCCAAATCAATTAGATCTGGCTGAATGTAGTATCAGACTTATCTCAAACCTGTTTTAGCCATTTTCAAACTGGCTTATGTGCACGGAACATCTGGTCTGTCACATGTTTAAAGTGGTTTTTGATCGCTTAAACCGGTTTATGTGTAATGTCTGGCCCTAGCCTTCCGGACTGAAATTCCCTAATAGCTACTGATTTGGTGTGATCTCACAACTTGTATGACAAGCTATTGAAAGTAGTGCTAATAGTTTCAATATAAGTAGCTTTATTCTTCCCTGACTCCTAGAAGATAGACTTGCTCTGATGTAGGGATTTTATCAGTTATGATCCCCTGAAGACCATTCTTGTGTGGATGGAGTATTTACATTTTTGACTGACCCTATCACTCTGCAGTCTTAGTTAACTGGTGCAAGGTTTATTCATCTAGATAAAATTCTCTTTCACCATCCTTTTTCTCTCTCCCCCCCCGCCCCCCTTGCTTCATCATCAAGTCTGGCCATCTCTTTCCTCACACTCTCCTTTCCTCACTACACCAGCCTCCTTTCTCTCAGAACCTATTAATCGTTTTGCTCTAGATAAATACCATTCCTGCCCCGGCTCCTTGGAGCATCAATTTTTTTTCCCCTTTCTAATAAAATCGCTCTCAAAACCAACCACTAAAGAGCAATACCCAAAAGTAGCAATGCCATCCAGTGACCACGGTGGTATTTACTATTTAAACTCTCTATGCTTCTCCTAATCTGCTGATTCTACTACCCTACACTTTTCTAGTAGACATCCCATGGTACAAGAGACATTCTAAATTGATATTTTGTACTAGTTGCTTAACACTGAAACTGGTTTCTATTGTGCTTTGCAGACTTTTTTAGGCTCACATAGTGGTCACAAAGTTAACAAACAAAATACTTCCATAAATTGAATTTAAATGTTGTAAAAATCTTCTTAACTTTTATAGGTAACAAGATTTTAAGCATATTTTAATTCAGGAACTAAAATCAAGCCAGAAAGACAAGAAAGTCCAAGTTAATATGTTATACAGACATGAAAAGACTGTTAGCCCTACTACATGGAACTGAGAAGTTGATCAAGGTTTTTCACGTTAGTTTGATGAAAATAAACTTCAGAAACAAACTATCTACTCATTTTCTGGAGATCTTACTGATTGCTAGAAGTGCATATGGGCAACTTACTGCTCCAGTTATTGACTGTGTTTGTTTCTCACAAATGGAAGGATTCTGGGTTAAATTTAAAGAGTTAAAACATTCTTAGTTGCAATTCTTATTTGTGTGGTGTTTTTTTCTTTGCACTTCTTGATGTCTGTAAGAGACTGGAGTGTAAGTAGTCTTGCCTAATGGTTAGGCCACTGAAGGAAAGATGGCCTGGGGCCAGGTCAAAGGGCAGGAGCTATATACCAAAGCCAAAGGGAGATCCAAAAGCAAAATCCACCACATGGTTCAGGATCAGGATCCAGAAGTCAGATGCTTAGTACAATCTGGGGTGGGGATGGCAATCCCCGGGCTGAAGTCCAAAAACAGAGCTAAACCAAGGTCAGGAGCCAAGAAACAGAACTACAGGGAAATCCAAAGCTGAAGTCTAGAAATAAGATGGGAACCAAGTGGCTTGCCACAGAAGAACCTTAACTATCCTGCAAATCCAGGACAGCTCAGGGCCCAGCTGGTTATAAATGCATCAGTGGTGCTTGATGCTCCTAAATTTGGGCAGAGCTCACTAGCTGGGTCTTGGTGAAGGTGTGGTACTTGGCCAAGGCTGGCCTGCCTGCTCAGACTCCTGACTGCATTGGGTCCAGGCTGGTCTGCCTGATCATAATCCCTGACAATGTCCTTGCTTGTATAATGTAGGTTAAGGTATGGTTATACTGTACTGTATATTTCTTCTTTGAAAACTTCCATTAGTTTGCAAAGTGCAGAGGTTTGGGGCACTACTCATGCCTGTCTTACTGTTTGTGGGCCTGGACTTACTGTTTGAAAGTTACTTTGGACTGCCATAGGTGGTAGAAACTCTCAGTCGCCTTCCTGGGTGAGTTTCCCTTCCCAACAAACTGGGATGAACACTAGCTCCCCTGGGCTGGTTTGCTACTGACAGAATCTATTAACTGTTTGGACTTTACTTAATGTTTAATGGATAAGGCTTTTCCAGAGGTTATATGTTTCTCCCTTTCACCTCTGTAATAACTCCCTGTTGTAGCTGAATGTTGCTTGTGAATGAGGAAGTTTGTTCATGTTAGAACACTCAGGTAAAACTTACTTTCCCAGGTTTCTGGGTTAGGGCTTGACCCAGAACTAGAAAATTGGTATTAAAACCCTAAATTTGAACTTAGCCCTCATTACTGCTATTCAGGATCTGGCAGAAGGGTTGCATTTACATTTAAAAATCTCATTAAAAATAATGGATTGTCAGTAAAAGATTGTCAATTTAAAAAGGTTTTTAGGTTGGCAATCCTGCTACATGCACCTTGTTATTTCAGATCACATTCAAATGCAGAGTCTCAACTTTTACCTCAGCTAGCTAAAGTAATATTATCTGAGTAAGTACTATAAGTAAGTATGCAAATTTTTATTTGCTCATGGATGGAAGGTTTGCAGCATCTGAGAAAATTACTGAAACTCCTTGTGTAGGTGTAAAGGTAGAATGTGAAAAGTAGCTTATGGCTGTGAAATGGGAAATAATTTGTGCAGTTCCTTGGTCCAAGATGGGCTTGTTAGCAAGTGGAAATCATCAGACTGAAAACAAGTAGAATTTCAATGAAAACAAAACTAAAAGTTGAAAAATGCACTTCTTCTTCTGGCAGAGTGTTTAAATATTTTATGACAAAAATATTAAAATTAGCTCTGCTTTAACTGCACTTCTTTATATTTTAGTTAATATTGTTTTAGCGGTTAGGGGACCTTTGCAGGATCTGTTGGGGGATGTTTTGGTTATCTAATATCCAGATTGCTTTGATTATAATACTTTTCACTATAAAACATTCTTGTGACTCTTTTTTTTTTTTTTTTTTTTAGAAGCTCTAAGCAGGCCTCTGAAACTTGGCAGAACAGAGAAATCCTTTGGAAAGAGAATAATAGAGAAGTAGGCCTGGAAGGGACCTTCAGAGGTTATCTAGCCTCGCCCTTGCCTGTGGCAGGATTATCCCTAACAGGGTGGGTGGTGAACTCAGACTGGTGGGGCATGTGGAGCATCAGATGGGAAGGTAGGGGGCTTGCAGCCAGCCAGGCATTCCTGCTGGGGAAGCTGCAAACCCCACTCGGCTCCTGTGTGCTACTCTACCCACTCCACCAGTCTGAGTTCTCCGGCTGCGCCTGATCCCTTTCCAAACCGTGCTATACAAACCATAATCTAAACTTTACATAACTACTATCAACCTAAGACAGCAAAGAACTAGCACCCTTACCTGCCACAGGAAATTCAGGGCAAACACAGCAACCAATGTCATGATTCAATGAATTGTTTTCAATACAAAACCCTGGGTAGAAAGCTACATCTTCTTCTGTACCAATCTGACCATGGGATAAAATTAATTTCTGACTCCAAATATGGCAATTGGTCTTGCCGTCCACTCAGGGTCAGACCCTGTAACCAGGAACCTGACTTTGGTCCGAACCACAAGCATTGGCACACTCCAGTCAAAGTCCCCAGCCTTGACTGCAGCGAACACCCAATGTCTCTGAGGAAAGTTTTTAAAAATGCACTGATGCATGTAGCAAAAAGTGGGGAAAGGTCCTTTTTAAAATGTGGAGCCCATAACTGCACATAGTACTCCAGTTGAGGCCTAACTTGTGCCAAGTAAAGCAGAACTATCATCTCCTGTGTCTTGTACCTAATGAGTCTACTGATGCATCTCAATCACTTCTTGTGCAGCTGCATCATACTACTGACTCATATTGAGTCTGTGATCTACCAAGACTCGCAAGTCCTTTTCCATAGTGCTGCCATCCAGCTACGTGTCACCCATTTTATATCTGTGTTTTTGATTATTCCTCCTGAGGTGCAAGCCCAGCTTTCCAATCTGTCCCTCTGAATTGTCCTCACAGCCTCCAACATTTGCAGTCCTTCCTAGGTTTGACATCTGCAAACTTGGCTCAAGAAGCTTTTTCTTTTTATGCTGGCATCCAAACTGTTTAATAAACACATTGAACAGCACCAGGCCCAGGACAGACCCCTGCAGTACTCCACTCAAAACATCCTGCCATTATGTCATGGACCTGTTTAATAATTACCCTTTGCTTGTCAGTTACCTATCTACCTTGTGGTAGTTTTATCTAGCTCTTATTTCTCCAATTTGTTTATGATAAGGTCCTGCAGGACCTTGTCAAAAGCCTTGCTGAAGTTCAGATATACTATATCCCCCAGTATTCCCTTCTTCCATCAAAGAGTTTACTTTGTCAAAGGAGATCAAGTTTGTTTGACGTGATTTGTTTTTTCATAAATCTATGTTAGCTGATGCCTTTCCTTCTCCAGATACTTGCAAACGATCTTCCTTAGGATATGTTCCAGCAACTTCCCAGGTATTAAGGTGAGAATAACTGGTCTGTAGCTCCCCATCTCCTCCTTTTTGTCTTTAGAGAAATGTCTTGCTTTCCCCCCTAAAGTAACAGTTCCATTTAGCTGAGGTATAATTGGTTAAATATCATTATTCTTTTCTCTCATTTGTATGCCTTTGGACAATATGGCAGCTTGCCAAAATAATAATTGAACATGAACATTTTTTAAAGAGTCCTTGTAGCTCACTGAACTAGAAGTAGCTCTAGAGGAATGAGAGATTGAGGCCAGGCTGAGCAGTCTCTTCCCTTCTGACCATACCTTCCCAGACACGATGTATGGAACCTTTTATTGTACTCCTCATCTTTTTGGGGAACCACATAAGGAAGGAGTTTCCTCAACTGACAGGTGATGGAGGAGGCAGTGAATAATACTTCCTAAATTAAACTCATCTGAGCCATCAGAAGCTTCCCCTGCTGTCAGATTCTGTAGTTTAAGTGTTATCAGTGAGAGCTGCAGTTCTCAAAGCTTAAATACTTTTACTGATGCTTAAATGACAGGGTAAGTGGGTTGTTAATTATACATAATAGAATGCTTTTTTTATTTAAAAAAATCCCAAATACTTTATACACTTACATATTGTGTTTGGCCTGTTGCATAATATATTTTTACACAGAATATATATACAGGATATCATGTTGAAGAATCATAGAAAATTATGGTTAGATTACCTTCTGAGGTCCCTTCTAATTCAAACCTTGCTCAAAGTGGGACTGTCCCCAACTAGACCATCCCAGCTAAGTCTTTGTCTAGCAGAGTCTTAAAAACCTCTGAGAATGGGGTTTCCACAACCTCTCTGAGTAACCTGTTCCAGTGCTTCAATACCCTCCTACTGGGCAAGGGATGTTTGGGTTAGATATTAGGAAAAACTTTGTGCAACGTGAGAACACTTGTCCTTGTTTTGTCATCTGCCACTGCTGAGAACAATCTAGCTCCATCCTCTTTGGAACCATCTTTCTGTCCATTAAAGGTTGCTATCAAATCCCTCCTTGGTCTTCTCTTCTGCAGACTATAAATAACTCCAGTTCCCTCAGCCTCTCATCAGAAGTCATGTGCCCTAACAATTTCTATTGCCCTCCACTGGACTCTCTCCAACTTGTCTACCTCTTTTCTGTTCCGAAGGACCCAAAAATGGACACAGTACTCCAGGTATGGCCTCACCAGTGCAGAATAGAGGGAAATAATTACTTCACTTGTTGACAAAGACCTGGCACAACTATCACAAATGTGGTCTGGGGCTATGTGACAGACCTAAGATTCCAGGGGAGGGGCCCAGACTGCTTGAGCTAGTGTGACCAAAGAAAGCGAACTGCATTTACACTTCATAGCAGAACCTGTACTGGGTGAGTGTCTGGAAAACCTGAGAAGACAGAGACACTGAATACATGAGTCACGAGGGGTATGCACTACATGAGGGAGGGAGAAAAGCATTTTTATCATCAAGGTACCCAATTGGGAGAAAGAGGTGCAGATTAGCGTATAAAAACCCAGGCAAAAATGAGGCCTATGGGATCTCCTCCTGTTCATCTAAGAAGACTTGCAGATCCCCCCAGAAGGACTTGGGCTGCCAGAAATCACTCTACCCTCAGGATTATGTAAGATCTATGCAAGGCTTTCTGTTGTCTTTTTGGTGTATTGTGTTGCATTTTTAATTTAGGCTAAGTTGTGTGTGTTATCACTGTCTTACAGAGCTGTCTCTTGGTTTAGGGAAAGCTTTTCTGTTGTTCTTTGTCATGTGTATGAAGTTGCAACTTGCAGTGCTTAATAAATGCAGTCTTTGGAAAGTGGACTATTCTTGTTCAAACACTTATGAATTCAGTGCCACTACCTAAAATCTAATATTAAGTCTGGTAATACCCTCAATCTGTTGGCAATACCATTAATGAAGCCCTGTATGCAATTGACTTTCTTCAGAACAAGGACACATTCTTGGCTCATTCAGATTGTTGTCCACTGTAACCCCCAGGTCCTTTTCTGCAGAGCTGCTGTCCAGTGCTTGAGATTTTTCTGCCCTAAGCACTTGTCCTTATTGAACCTCATGACACTTCTTTTGGTCCAATTTTCTAACTTGTCTAAGTCTCTCTGAATCTTAGCCCTACTTTCCAGTATATCTACTACTCCCCCTAGCTTGGTGTCATCTGTAAACTTGCTGAGGGTCCAATCCGCTCTTTCATATCACTTGTGAAGTTGGACAAAAACGGGACCAACTCTTGTGGCACTCCAGTTGATACTAGATGCCAGCTAGCCATTGAGCACTGATCACAATCAAGTCATTGATTACTACCCTCTAAGTCTGATCCAGCTGGGTTTTCTATTCACCTTAAAGTTCATTCGTCCAGCCATACTTCCTTAGCTTGCCTGTGAGAATATTGTAGGAGACTGTAGCAAAAGCCCTGCTAAAGTCAAGGTATACCACATCCACTGCTTTCTCCATATCCACAGAGATGGTCTCTTCATCATAGAAGGCAGTCAGGTTGGTCAGGCATGATTTGCCCTTGTTGCCAGGATCTTGATCCTAGCTCTCCCTGCACAGGCAATATGGTATAGTAGGATTCTTGATCTCACAATTGTGTCTCTTGTTATACATATGAGCACATCAGGAAGCATAATTGTTGAGATCACACATCAAATCCCATTGCACCTCCTTTTTTTTAATGTTTGTTAATGGCCCAAAGTACATATCTTCTAAATACCAATATTATCTTTAGCACTTTGCTTATTTTCTCTCAGTTTATCCTTCTGCAAATTAGAGTAAGGTCTTAGCTTATGAAACTATAGTAAAAAACTGCTTCTAATGTAATGATATTTAGAGCTAAATCTAGCTATGTCTTTGTGTGTTTTCACTGTGTGGCTTTTGGGGATGGTTTATAATAGCAGTCCCAATCTTAAACAACTGCTGTCTCTCCTAACTTGAAAGTATGACACTGAAAATGAACGTTAAAGCGCTTGTGCTTGTGACGTGAATCTGATTCTCAGCCACAAAGTTACGTTACACACAAACAAAACCACAGCAGAGGGAATGAGTAATTTATTGGTTTCTTAATCTGGTTGGTGGATTTTGTTTTTCTTTTTTTGGCTGCTGCTTTGAATTGTAATATGGAGATCATTTGGCAGTCAGTTGTAAAATACAACATGAAACAGGCCTGTAGGTTTCTTTGGTAGGGAGAATGTGTAAAATTCATTACTGTAGTTTGTCATGTGACTAAGCCACAGGCTAACCTTAAATAGCCAGAGGCATACATCCCAAAGAGCATTTCAAAATCTTCTGTTACTTGTTTCTGTTATACATATGCCACTTGAATACTCCAGGATTCAGAACTTGAATAAAGCTGTCCCGTTTATCGAAAGAATTTTTAAATGGTTAATACTTTGGGAATTAATTTTATATCCCTCAGGTAGTCATAAAATATTTTAGTTTTGATTTTTCTGCATGAAGATATTTATGACTTTAAATTCTTTTAGAAGGGACAGTTAAGCTCCAATACAGCTCATCACACACAAAGTGGGATGTCCTGAACCTTACTGGTTTTACTACAAGTTATGTGGAAGTAACATTTTATAGTAAGTGCTCAGCACTTTATAGGATGAGACCTTGTGGCAAAGGGAAAAAAATGTTTATAGATGTTGCAGAATTCAGCCAAGCAGAAATTGATAATGAAGAATGAATCCAAACTAACTGCAGCTCTTTTACAGAGCTACCACTTGCAAAATTTGAAATATCTTCCTATAAAGAAGAGAGAAGATAGGAAAGATGATCAAAAAATCCAAAACCTTTGAAATATTGAGCAACACTTCTACAGCCAAAGATATATCCACACGGAGCCATGAAAAATAAGCAGAATAGCTAAAATAATGTTATTCTGTGCTGTGCTTATGCCGTGCTTTGCTTTGTCTCCTGTAGTCTGGAAGTGTTCATTGTAAATTTGAGGGGAAAATCCCAAGCTAGTATCTTTCTGTGTAGCTTCATTGGAGTCTCTCCAGCTATAATGAACTAGTAATAATATTGACTGAATATCTGGACTCTGATTGCCATTCTATTAAATAACTGTATAGCACTATGGTAGCATCCAAATACTATATTTATTTACATGAACATTTGCTGAATGAGTGTAGTAATAGGCATAGGGATGGGCTTTTGAAGTTGTGTGTGTCGTACATGTTGGCATATAAGAAGCACAACTGTTCTGCCTAGAGAGCAGATTGGACAGGAACAATTAAGGAAGGAAGTTTTAATTAATTTCATATACAGCTAGACCCATATTTTTAAATTAAAAATACCTTTGAGGCTAACATTGCATATTATGGAGGAAACTCAAATTTAACAAAAATACTCTGCTACTTAACACATTTTTAAAAAAACCAGATTCATAGTGTTGATCTGACTTTCCTGTTTTGGGGGGGGGGGGGTTGAGTGGAGGGTTGAGGAGTAGAAGGGGTTGTTTTCTTGTTTTGCTTTGCTTTGTGGTGTCTCTTCTATGAGAAACCATTTATACACCATAATAAAGTGATAATGGAAAATGCTTTGCCAAGCAAAGGGATATTAAAAGTAATAATAAAGAAATAAAAATAGAACAAATGAATGACAATATTCCATTGAACATTCCACTAAGTAAATATTAACTCGGCTACTTAATATATTTCACTATTAAGGCAAACTCCATGTATATTCACAAATCAATCAATATTAACATGCTTTATAGCATAATAAGATATAGGGCAATTTACTTAGGATATCATTTTCTCTTTACAAACATTTACAAACATTAGTTGTTCAATTAGCCAATTATTTAATCAACTGTGAAACTGTCCCAAGTTTATCTTTGTCTAGAAAGCACATCAGGCATTCTTTGTATCAACTGCTCAAAAAATGGCAGCTTTCTCTTTTAAAACAAAGATAGCAAAACACAGCTAACATTAATATACAGGAATGAGCCTCATACACCGTCTCCCTTAGGAAATGTAAAATGTTAAGCTTCCTAAATGTTAACTAAGATTCTAGCTCCCCCCACAGAGCACTGAAATGTATACTTGAGCATTTTGCTGAATTGGGGTTTAAGGCAGATTGAACATAAAGCTTGTTGTAAGGTTTCTCATGTGCACTTGAAGGCAGAATTTAGCTCTTCTGATACAGACCAAGGGTTTCCAAACTGCAGGATGTGCACCACTTCCTGGCACTTCTAAGAAGGTGATATGCATGTAAACTAATAAAATCTTGGAGCTAGTTCAAATGAACCCATTTCATTTTAAATTCCTGCATCTTTAGCGGGGCCAATATTGTATTAATTTTTAAATGAATTATTTAACACACATAATGTAACATTAAAGGACATAATACATCAACATAAAAATAAGGAGAAGCCAACAGTACCTTTTTTTAAATGTCATTCTTACTAGAGTATTTTGAATTAATAATGAAAATATTTACTGGAATTTTTACTTTTTAATAGGTTGGCCACTCATTTATTTTGTTGAACATTCACTAACCGATCAATCCATAAATTGCGATGCATCTTCAAGACCCATTTAAATCAATCAGAGTCTCATTACCTCACTGTATTAATCAGTTGTAGCTCAAACATACTTACATATTTCAGCCAATTTTTACAGGTTTTTTGAAGAAATGGATTTATAAACTGATTCATTCCAAATAAGCAAATAATCAAGAAATGGCTTATACTATGGTCCAGTTCCAAGTGATGCCCCTTGAACTGCACAAACCAAAACAAAATAAAACAAAACTTTTCTAAAAGAGTAATATTGACTGGCAATAAACAATGCTGACTTATTTAAGGGGAAACCTATTGCTGCTGCTTTGTTTTAAAAGCTTAAAGTGCATTATGAATATAATTTATTGGGCATTCACTGTAATATTCATAATAATGTGCTCACAAAGTGGAAATATGGTTAGAAAAGCAGACTTTCAGTCTGCATGTACAAACATAGGTAATTAATTTTATAGAAAGAGTAACATTCCCATATCAGTGATTCTGAGAAGCCTTTCCTCTTTTCTACCTGACTTGCCACCTCCCTACTCCTCACTTTCCTACTGTCACAATGTATTTCTTCCATTTCTAAACACTTGAAGGAACCAATTTTGTTCCCTTCTTTCAACACCCAGATCACTCCACTTCAGCTTTTAGCCTCTCCAATCAACTGGAAATGCACTATCAATGTTCCTAACAATGTCTTTTAGGCCAAATTTCATGGCATTTACTTCACTTGTTTACTTCACCAGTATGCTCTTGGCCTTTTCATTGCCTTCATCGGCACTGAACACACCCTTCCGCTTGACATCCTGACTTCACCTTGGCCTTTGCAAATCTGACATCTATTTATTCTCCTCCTACCTCTCTGAGTGGTTTTTTAGTGGTTCCATCTTCATTTTTTCTTTTATCCATAAAATGGAATCTTTCTCCCCACCCCGTCTTTTTTCCCTGCATATCCAGAGGGTGATCTCTTATCCTCTCTCAAAATGTTGATTAAGAGTGCAAAGCTCATTATTATTTCATTATTTACTTTGGAAAGATCTGGCCTCTTTGAGGGGTATTAGTAGTAGCAGCAGGAATGCCACTCTATTTCATTAATAAGCCATACAATATGTTCCTCTACTGTGTATTTTTCTTTTCTAACGGCAGTATAGAATATTGTATGTTGTGACATTTGTCATTGACATGCTTTTCTTTGAACCAGTTCTCTAATCTACTTGCATTTCATGGCTTCCAGTCTGTCAGCAGTAGTTCCTAAAAGCACCGAGTGTCCCCTACAAAGTGTCATTTACTCTCACCTAGAGTAATATAAATAAGACCTGAGAATGTTCATTGCTTCACAGGAATATCTGACACTTCACAGGATCAGTCCCAAAATGATATAGGCTCCTAGAGAAGTCAGAAGACTTGCACTGACTTTTATTTCCTGTCTATTTTCTCTTAAATCTCTAGCAGTTTTTGAAAGGGCAATTTATATTGGTTTGTTCACTGTGAGGCAAGTAGTCTATTAAGTTCCATCTATGAATTGTGCTCAAATTCTCATAAATTGACCATGCACTTTTTTCATGTATTACCTTTCAAAGATGAAGTGCTTGCTTTACATCTTTATGTGAACGGGCTATATATTTATATACATTTGTTTGTATTTTCATTTCTTTTTCTTTTTAAAGCTCCATCTATAGAAGAAGAATGTCTTCTACCTTTTAAAAATCCCAGTCCAGAAACTATTTGTGTGTATATATAAAAAAAAAAAGATTAAAAAAACACTGAAATTCATGCATCAAAATGTAATATGTATAATATGTCTACATAACTTTGTTGTTCCTTTTATTAAATACCACAAATGATGAAAAAGAGAGAATCCTATAGCACAAGAAGTAAAGCTACAATAAGAAGGAAATTGCACCCCATTAACTTAGGCTGCTGTAGCATAAATAAGGGTGGGCAACCTGGGCACCACTCCTAGGCACCAATTTAGAGGGGGTACAAGAAGGCAAACAAACACTGCTAATGCCTCCCAGGGCATAGGTGTAGAACCTGCTTCTTACAGCTCTGTTGCATTATTCGCCCAGGCATAGGTGATGGAAAGTTAGCTCTGTAGCTTGAAATCTTTGCTTTTTGGATCTTTAACAATCAAAATTACTGAGTCTAGTGAATACTGACCCTTTTCATGTGACCAAAGGTAAATAATTCTGAAATTCTAAGTTGGGTCATATGACTTTCTATAGAATCTGTAATGTTGTTGTAGTATATTCACTAGACTCTCCAGGGTACAAGGAACAAGATTTATGTGTTGAAGTAATATCTTTATTGAACGAACAAAAGATATGACCTCACTTCACAAATCTTGATTTTGTTGGACAGGAAATAACGTTCCTATCACTTACCAATGTTCCTGTGTGACAGATCCTCTAGACTTCTGTTCAAATGTACATGCTGTCATTACTAGACCTCATCAAGCTGAAAATGATTGTTCTTGAGAGCTACTCAAAATTTTTTTTAATTAGATGCACAGGAGAAATGTTCAATTTAGGAAAATGATTAAAAGAATCAATAAATGACCCCAAAAAATCTATCCATAAATTTATCCCAAATTTACTTTTATGCATCACTTAATGTCCTTTTCCTTGTGCAAAAATGTTCAAATATTTCTTCATCTCACTCTGACTATTTGTTTCAATGCAATGGTTTATTTTGGCAATTTTATCCATGCTGCAATAATCACAAAAAAAAAACCCCTGAGCAAGGGGTTGGACCAGAAGCCCTTCTGAGGTCTCGTCCAGCCCTGATTCTACTACCTTTGATTCTATGATGAAAAAAGACTTGTTAAGCGAAAGTCTTAATATTTGGTGGCATTAATGTTATGATTTATTAGTTAACATCTATAATTGAGTTTGAAAAAATGTGACACTTTCTGTAAATATAGCAATGGAATATAAATAAGACATTTTAAATTTATAAATAGTTTTGTAATCTGTATTTTATAATAAAGAGAATGAGTGTATTAAAATAACTTGGCATTTCTCTAGTGTTTTTTTTTTTCTTGGTGATGGATGCCAAAATGATTAATAAGTATTTTGATACTTTGCTGCACTTATGCCATGGGAATTAGAAATCTGGAATGTTATAGGTATGTATTTGATTTCTGCTTAAACTGTGCAAATTGGGAATATTTCATTAGTTTTAATAGTTATAACAAGTTAACATAACTTGTTCTTTAAAATACAAATTACATGCAATTGGGGTGCCAAATATATGACCCATGGATCAAATTCAGCCTTTGCAGCCTCTCTATCTATCCTGTTGAGCAATTAGTGGGCCAGGAAATTTGGGGCATTGCTAGGCAGGGGACAGGGCCTGCCATGGGATCCAAGGCTCTGGGACCCCATTTAACATGGGCACTAGCAGCAGGTGGAACAGCAAGGGTTGTTGACATGATCCTGCTCACCCTACCACAACTTGGCTTCGTGCCACTCTCAATTCCACTACCTCAACCTTATTAAGTGGCCACTTGGCTTATGGTCACGTGGCCAATTGCTTCTGATCCTAGCCCTGCTACAATCTCCATTCCTGCTGGCTTCACTGCAGCCTCCACTTGCTCCACAGAGTCCACAGGATATGGGGTGAGTTTGACATCTTTGACAATGTAGGTATTACTTTGCATAAAATTGAATTGCAGCCACTTTAGGAGAACTCTTTTAAAACAACAGCATCATATATCAAAATCTGGTATATACAATAGGAGATGCAGAGTATTATTTTTCCACTTAACTAGAGGAGGAAACTTAGGAAGGCAAAAATATACATGTAGTTAAATATTGCTTAGAAAATTGTTGTGGATGTTTAATGGTCACCTGTAATAAGGCTTTAAGGAAGATTTTAAGCACCAGTACACTGGGAACAATAGCAGTCAAAAAGAAAACACTTCTTTTATAGAAGTGATGGGACCAATTACTTTGTAACTGATAACTTTATTTTATGGGAATCATATTACCTTTAAAAGACACACACATTTCCAGTTTTTAACTTTCAGCTCTTTGGTCCCAAAAGTAAGTGTAGGCTGAAAAAAAGCTTGATTTAGGAATTTTTTATAAAAACTGTCTCAGCTGGAAGTCTCTGCACTTAGGAGATAATGTTCTTGAAACCTATGCATATGTGTTAAGTTAAAAGAAAACTGCCCTTTAACTACTGAAATTGTCTGTCTGCCTAGTGAATGTTTTCAGGGAATAGTGTATGGAGGGTCTGGTTTGGTTTGGGACTTGTTTAAAACAAACACAATATCCTTTTTAGTAGTGTCTGTATGTATCTTTTATCTTTCCTCTGTACTCTCTCATCACTACCAGTTCCTTCCAGTCATTCAGACCAACTTAAGTAGTTGGGGAGGGGGGAATTTTAGCAAGCTTTTGAGTTTAGCAAACCCTTTGTCAGGCTGAAGAAGCCTCTGCAGTTGATGTGCGCTCTTCCTGGATGGAATGAATAGTAAGGAAGCCAGAGGCTGGGCTGGTACGCATGCAAGACAGGCAGTCAGTGAAGGTGTAAATTTTAGTCCATGATTTCTGTATCTAGGAGGTTGATGAAATGAAGTCCATTTGGTGGCATGGAATGGATCCAGACCATGCCATGACAAGAAGTGCAAAAGCTGCCAATACATCTCTACCACCTGCACAATTACTACACCCCACAACAAAGCCATCAGCATTCCTGGGTGTTACAGCTGCATCATCCAATACACCAACTGCCCTGATGGAAAATATGTAGGAGAGACCAAACAACAACTGTGCACCAGAATGAATGCACACCAGAAATCTATCTAAGATGAGAATTACCTGTGGGGGCATATTTCTCACAAGAAAACTACTTTCTCTCCAATCATTCAGTTCTAATCCTCAAAGGGAACTCACAAAACACTCTCAGAGACAAGCCTATGAATTTCACTTCAACCTCCTGGATATAAAAAAATCATGGACTAAGTATAGACACTGGATTTATGATGCATTATAACCTGCCTGACATCTGACTCCCCAGGTACCTCCCCACTATTTAACTGCTACATTAATCCCCTTTTTCTCAACCATACCCCCCAGCCTGTCTGTCACCCATCAACTCCTCAATTTACATCTTCACTGTTGTTGGCAGAAGGCCAAAAACACCCACAACCTCAACTTTTGTAAGTTGTTGGCATGACAGGGGTGAACAGTGGCGGAGCCATGGGGGGCCTGATCTTTGCTGTGGTAGCATAGCCCTGACCCCTTCCCTACTGTCTGCCCTGAGGCATGTGTGCCAAGCAAAATGTCTTTGGGTGACATGCCAGGGGTTGCCTACCTCTAGGCTAACAATAATAGACTGCTGCCGGAGGTGGTTTAAGCACCTACTTTGAACACCTTCAAGAGAAATTTGGATGTCTATCTTGCTGGGATCCTATGACCCCTGCTCACTTCCTGCCCCTGGGGCAGCTGGCTGGACTCAATGATCTTCCAAGGTCCCCAATGTCTATGAAACAGACAGCCAGTTTGATTTGTAACAGAACATTTTGTGCCACATCAAATCCAGACACTGGAAACAGCCAAGCCCCATGTCCTGCTTTAAGTACCTGTGAATTATTCAAATTAACACTTTGCTTTGGAACAAAGCTGGCTAGTTTCATTTAACTGCCATTTATCTTAGTCTCTAAATAGCTGTACCCTATCTGGGTGCCTGTTTTTATCTCTATGGTCCAATCCAAACCCACTGAAGTCCATGGGAAGACTCATCATGACTTCCAAGACCATTGTAACAAGCAATTAATTTTTCTTTCTAAAACTTTCCCCCCTCAATATACCAGGGGTGGGGAAAAATATGGTCTTTGGGTTGCATTTGGCCTGCCATTAACCTTGATCCAGCCTGTGGGCAGGCACCCGCTGTGCATGGGGCTGTGCCCTGACCACTTGCACCTAGGGTGCTGTGGACTGCTCTGTGCTTGCATTCCCACCCCAGCCCTGGGCATTGTGCAAAGCTTCTCAGTAGAGCTGCTTCTGCCACTGCTTCAGCTCCCTGGGGAACTGCTGAGCTCCCCATGCCTCCAGTGGCTCTTCCTCCTGTCCCTGTGGCAGTGCTTCAGGCAGCAGATAAGGATAGAAAGCAACAGTGGACAGGAAGGAAATGGTGGTGGGTGGAGAAGAAGCTACAGCTGAAGGCTCCTGTCCCATTGTGCAGGGTTCCAACTTCCACTTGCCTCTTACCTACTTTGTCAACCTGGCATCATCGGCACCCAGCTGCAGGCTTTCAAGTGGGTGGAATACAGCCTTGCCAGGAAGCTGTGTGCATTGGCTGGGGCCAAGGGCAGTTGGGAGTGTGCAGTGGGTGAAAGTGGGAACTTGGGGTGGGTACAAGTGGAAGCACAAGTTGGGCTGCCCCAAGGGAATAGGCAGGATACAGCCCCATGCAGAATGGAGCAGGGACAGCTGCAGGTTGAAGGGGAGAGGGGATGGAGTACACCTGCACCACCTGGGCAAGCTCTGCTGCATTCATCCCCTTCCATTCCCTCTTCCCACCCACTCCTGGCTAGCTCCAAGAATCTAGCACTTAGGCAGCCCCATATATGCACACCCACACCCCAGCCACACACTCCTCCCCACACACCTCTGAAACACCATATACAAAAGTAGGCCTTTATTTTGAGCTACTATGCAATTGTCTCTATACACACTACACATACTCAAACATATGCAAATCAGGAGATCAGGGGACAGCAGGGCAGGCCCTATGAGGAGAGGCTGCGGGACCTGAACCTGTTCAGCCTCCAAAAGAGAAGGCTGAGGGGGGATCTTGTGGCCTGTTATAAACTAGTCGGGGGGATCAGCAGGCATTAAAATGATTTCTTCTGAATGATTTTGTGTGCAGCCCTCGATCTGATTGGTTTGGCATCATTCTTGGAGAGGTCTGATGCCCCTGAAGCCCACATTGATTGGTTGAGGGCAATGGGGCAGATTGCTGGAGGGGTCACAACCCCTTGCTAACTGATAGGTCATCCCTTTGCCTCATGGCCTAAAAAACAGAACTTCTGGGGCCCCAGGGACAGGTCATGCACCATAAGGGTGGGCCCTGTGGAGGGGCAGTGTTTCCTAGTCAAGCGGTGAGTCTTCTGATGACAGGGAGCATGTGATGGGGACAGACCTGGAACCAACATGGTGATGAGTGTGGCAAAGTTTGCTGTCAGGTGCTTGGGCCTTCTTGGGTGGATCATGTGACAGGGCAGGATTCCTGGTTTCCAGACAAGCAACCCCCTCCCAGAAGAAATAGTTTCAGGGAAAAGGGAGGGACTTCCAGTGACAAAGATCAGGGGTTAGGGGCAGGACTTTCAGGCCCAAGATGATGACAAGAGGGCCAGGCACCTGTCACGGGGAAGCACCTAGCAGTTTAATAAGAGGTGTACCCTTGTAGTTCTCAACAGCTCACCAAAACTCATTAAACAGCCCTCCAACCTAAATAATTGCCTACCCTAATTTATACTAATGTCACAGATTTTATAACCATTTAGCTTTTCCTTTTCATGTTCAAGCTAACAAGAGCATACATTTATAGATTGAATTCTATTAGTAGATGTTAAGAATCATGAACCAAAAAGATGACAAAGCCAGAAGAGGAATACAGAGTGCCCAAGTGAGGGACCAACATAAGAGGGATAGGCATGAGGAGGAGAATGCAGCTAGGTTACAGGAAATATAATGTTGGTCAGCTGAGCCTTGGGGGGAGGGTGCTCATGATACTGAGAGAGAAATAGATGCACACAAACCCATACAGTGTTCTGCAATAGCGGAGAAGGTAGGTTGAAGAAAGTTTCTCAGTCTATAGAGTCTTATTATGGGGGTCCTCTTTGGATGGAGTGGAGTGGTCCATCGTTTAAGTTAAGTTTTCTCTGAGTCCATCAGGTACAGAGGGGGCTTCAGGCGGTCCCCTGTGGTTCCAGTCCAGTGACATTGGGTCTGCTGGGGTTGGTGTACTGGCAGTGGCCCATGATGTTGATGTGCTTGACATAGATGTCACAGGACTAGCAGATGGTGTTGGACATCATGAAGCAGCACATCAACTTGGCATAGTGGTGGGAGACATGACGGGTATGCAGGACACTCTCATTGCTGGGGGGTCCCAGGCTCCGAGGATTCCCACGATGAGCATGTTGACTGTCACGTCATAGCCACAGCCCCTCAGAATGTTTCATAGTTTCATAGTTTCTAGGGTTGGAAGGGACCGAAGCAGATCATTTAGTC
>NW_017728886.1:137730708-137732838 GCF_001723895.1 Crocodylus porosus
TGTTGGTTGCCCCTAAGCATGCAGTCCCCTGCTGGCCCCTCCTAGATGTGTGCCAGCATGATTTTCTCGAACAGCTTGCCTAGGATCGAGGTGAGACTAACCAGCCTATAGTTTCCCGGGTCCTCCTTCCTGCCTTTTTTGAAGATGTTGGCCAGTGGGAAATGTTTCACTGGCTTAAGAGCCTGGGAATCAGTGAAGGCTTGATGCCAGTTATCAAAGGGGATGGTGATGTCCATGATCACATCCACTACACTTGATATGGGCCTCCAAGAGGCCAAGATGCAATTAGTTTAGCTCCTGGAAATAGGATATCAATGACATGAAGATAGGTAGAAGATGGAAGTGCTTCCTTTGACTTTCCCTTACCACACTGTAATACGGCAAAGACAGCCCTGTTCCTTGATATTACTAA
Organism: Crocodylus porosus; assembly: GCF_001723895.1. Taxonomy (NCBI): domain Eukaryota; kingdom Metazoa; phylum Chordata; order Crocodylia; family Crocodylidae; genus Crocodylus; species Crocodylus porosus. The sequence goes on from NW_017728886.1 coordinate 137,731,121, forward strand.
GTTACAAGCAGCTATTTAAGTCCACACCACAGTTTTTCTTTGCCCCCTGGGGCACAGTGTGGAGAGATTCAGCAGGGATGCCAGGAGTGGCAGACCCAGCAGTGGAGCAGCTTGCAGATAAGACTGGTCGACTGGGTGTAGGTAACCGCATTGACCGGTGAAGTAAGGAGGTGAGGAATACAGGAGCAACTTACTGTTTGAGAGACGGTCCCATGCAGAAAGGATCCACTGGCTCCGCAGAAAAGAGAAAAGAGTAGGACTGGAGTGGAGTTGACTGACTTGTGGGAGTGGGCTGCAGAGTGGTGGAGAAAAGGGAGACCACGAGCTGTGATAACAGCCAGGGTGCTCCACAACCCGTGGGGAAGCTACTAATAAACCATTTTTTTTTTATCCTGCTTCTAAAGTGATTTACTACACCCTCTCTCATTGGGGAACTAGTTTCTTATTCTTCCATCATTCCAAAGCATGGCAGGCGAGTCCTAGGGAGGGAGATTTTGTTATTCACCCCCACCTGGCCACACACACCAAAAATATATATATAAAATAATTAAATGAGATCAGACAGTGAGAGAGTAATCCTTTGAAATGACAATATAAAATCTGATGTACAGACCTTCAGAGAACTCATACAGTACTGAAGTATTGTTACACTATCAGTTGAAATGGTTAAGGGGAGATTTTTTCACATAAAGTAAAATATAGTGGAAGCAGACATAAAGCACTTTTCTCTAAAGTCTTATTAGTATATTCATTAAATAGCAGTTACATTTAGGAATGACAGAATTCAGGATGCCTGATCTTTGCTTCTGTGACTTAGGATAAGTAATCTTCAATGATCACTTAACAAGTGGTTTTGATGATGAATAGATATCAGTTTTTGCCCTCTGCCACTATTGATTCCTCACTCCGGTTTGATATTGGGGTAACGGCACTACTGGATATGCTATTATTTAGAAAGCTCTGTGAAAAGTAATTTGCTGATTAATGTTTGCCTTGGTTCAATAACAGAGGAAAGACAATGGTTAAGAGCAGTCTTTGATTTCAGCCAGCTTGTTTAGAACACACAGATGTGCTGATGATAACCTTTGAAAAGTAATGGTTCAGAAGTATTTGAAATAAACAAGAACAATGAGATTAGTGCAATAGTGATGTACACTCAGCTGTTGTGGTCTTTAAAGATCCTATGGTAATCCCAATGACCAGGTCACATTTGAATTTGAGTAATTCAATTTCACCTATTAAAAACCTTTCTTGAAGTATCAGTCAGGTACAGAAGTTTGATATTCAAAGTAAACTATGCAGACATAATCAAGAACACTGGAATATTGGAACAGATCCAATTGCCAACAGCCGCACAAACGGTACAAAAGTAGAAGGCACCTGTGCCATGTTCTGGAAATGTTGGATACCAACTAACAAAGCCTTCTTTTCATGGATCTGGGAGGACACAAGTAAGAGAGGTCAAGCCAGAGGGACCCACTGTTGTTGTGATTTACCAATCTGGGCAGAATAATGGAAAGACATCAGTATAGGACTGGTTGTTGAAACATATCCTAACCCTGCTTTACCTATGAGAAGTGGATTTGATTGGAATGGATAGACTAAGACTCTTCACTTCCCAGCCTAAAAAGAATATTTCATAGATTTCATAGACATCAGGGCTGGAAGGGACCTCGGGAGATCATCAAGTCCAGCCCCCTGCCCAAAGGGCAGGAAGG
>NW_017728886.1:137732849-137750509 GCF_001723895.1 Crocodylus porosus
GAGATGTCCGGGTAATTGAAGTCACCCATGACAACCAAGGTCCTGGAGCAAGTGGCCTCAGTCAGTTCCTGGGTGAACTCCTGGGTAAGCTCAGGGCTTTGAGTGGGAGGTCTGTAGTAGACCCCTACCGTTGTGTCCCCTGTGCCATATTCCCCACGAATTTTTACCCAGAGGGTCTCTAGCTGTCCATGCTGGCCACCAATATCAGCTTGCAGGGACATGTAGCTTTCCTTCACATAGAGAGCTACACCTCCGCCCCTTTTGTCACCACAATCCCTCCTGTACAGGGTATAGCCCCACCAGGTCTCCGTTATCCGAATGACGTCATAATTCTTTGCACTGAGCAGGAGGATGAGCTCGTCCTGCTTGTTGCCCAGGCTCCTGGCATTAGTGTAGAGGCAGGCAAGTGTCCCCTTGGGGGCTCTTGCCTTGCCCACAGATTGTGCCAGAGCTGGGGCAGGCGTGGGCTGCCTTAAGTGCCTTGCTCTGCTGGCTTTGCAAGGGTTGCTCAGCGGGCCAGCAGTGGCAGTAGTCCCCGCATCCCCCAGCGGGCTTAGTTTAAAGCCCGGTGGAGCGGGTCAGCCAGCCTGGCTGTAAAGAGCCTCCTCCCAGGGGGGAGAGGTGGAAGCCATCTCTTCCCAGCAGTTCACTGCCTCTCTCGCCGAAGAGCGGGCTGTGGTCATGGAAGACAAAGCCTTCCCGATGACACCAGCTCCGCAGTCTTTGGTTCACTACCTGGATCCTCCTCACCCTCCTCAGCCCATAGCCCAAGACTGGGAGGATCGATGAAAACACCACCTGAGCTCGCAGACCCCTAAGCCCCGCTCCCAAATCCCTGTAGTGCCTCATGACCTGGCTAGGGGTGCTCTGAGCCATGTCATTGGTGCCCACGTGAATAAGGAGTATAGGATAGTGGTCTGTGCGCCGGAGGAGCTCTGGGATCCTCTCCGCAATGTCTCAGATGCAGGCCCCTGGGAAGCAGCAGACTTCCCGGGCTAAGGGGTCGGGGCGGCAGATTGTCCCCTCAGTCCCCTGCAGGATGGAGTCTCCCACAACAAACAGCTTTCGCTTTGACTTGGGGAGAGTGGGGGCAGTAGCTGGCAACTGAGCAGGGTCTGCTGGGGCTGCAAAAGGTGTGAACCTGTTGCTAAGCTCCAGTGAGGGAGGGGCCTTGGTGCGGCGGGCCTTAGGGCCCTTGACCACCTTGGTCCATACCCCTGACTGGGCAGAGCGGGAGGTTCCAGCGTCCTCCTTCGTCCTGGAGGGAGACGGTGCTCTACCTTGTGGCTCCTGGGGGAGAAGGGCCTGGCAGTAGGAGTCTATCTCCTGCTCGCAGTCCCTGATGGCACACAGTCTCTGGACTGTGGCCTGGAGCTGCTCCAGCTGGCGCGCCAGAGACCCCAGTAGGGAGCAGACCCCGTAAGGGGAGGTGGCCATGCTCCCGGGCCCCAGAGCCTGAAAAAGGGACAGGCAGCCCCCACAGCCAAGAGCCAGGGGCTCCGTCTGCATGGAGCCTGGAACCATGGGCTCCGTCTGGGCCGCCATCTCTGAGATGCCGAATGTGGGGAGCCACAGAGCCCAAGGGGACCCTCGGGGTGTGGCGCGTGCCCATCCATGTCATGCCTCTGATAGGCTGGCTACGGCTGGGACTGACTACTCTGGGGGGTTCGCAGGCAGGGTCTCGTGCCCTCCCACGCCTTCTCCTGCGTGAACTCCGTGCTAACTTGAGCGCCTGTTTACGCAGCCTGTTCACACTGCTCCGGTCGCATGGGTCCCTGGGGGGCTGGGCCAAGTAGGGTCCTGGGCTACTTGACCCGACCCGGCTCCACGCAGCCACCTCCTCCCATGGAGCAAGAAGTTAACCGCTTCCCACCACGAGCCCACCTACCTCCGGCTGTGCTGGGGGTCGGCAGGGGGCTCTGCGGCTGCTGAGGGGGTGTCTGGGGGGCTTCGGGGGAGCAGGAGCACAGTGGGCTTTCACCTGCGTGTCTCTCACCGCTCCGGAGCCTAACTAATTTTGTATGTTGTACTCCTGCACTATTAATCAGTCATTGGATTTTGCATGAAATGGAAAATTACTTTACTGTAAAACGTGCTTATTCTATTTCATTGTTTTAAGTGCCCAAGGGTCCTCTAGCTTATTATTTTAAGACTCTTGTTATTTCAATTACATACAGTTAAAGGATTTTTATAATTTGATATCCAGTAGTTGAAAACTATGAATGTCTCCAGTTACAAATTCAGTTTAGTTAGCTCTAATTATGCTTTCTTTTCTTAAACTCTATTTTTCAATTATTTTGGCTACTGATTTCAAGAGGGGATAGGAAGGGGCTTTTATTTGTTTGTGATGGCCAGAAGAAAAACTTTCTTTTATGTGGCAGTTCAGCATAACCTGAGTATAGGCTGCAATGGCAGAGTCTGGGCAGATCACAGCAGGGTATGTCAAGGGTTGGTCAAGCTAGTTGAGGTGACCAGTTTTACTTTTGCTGCTGGCTTTGGCCAAGGATCCACTGTTCAGAACCCTTGCCTCTTCTGCAGCCAGGCTAGTAGATAACACCTGGAGGCCACCCCAGGCTTGTAAGCAATACAAAACTAGCAAAAGAAGTTAAACAAATTAACTATCACTCATCTGTCTTCCAGTGGTTCTTCCAGGCTTCATCTTCTGGTTGCCTCTTCTCTTTCAGAGGCTTTGCAGAGCCTGCAGGCTTGTGCAGCAAAACAAATCAAGCAAGCAAACAAAAAAACAGAGAAAAGCCTTGCTCTGGGCTCTCCCAGTGGCTGCTTAATCCCTGGTTACTCCAGGCAGCTTGCTCTCTGACCAGTTGCAGGCCCTCAAGGCGGCTTTCAGTGTCTTTTATCCTTGCCACTGGGCTCATGTGGCTAACCCTCTCTCAGTCCCCACACCTGTCAGCTCCCTTGCTGAGGGACTCACTACATCCCAGGCCCTGGTTCCTCAGCCTCCAGTGAGTTCTGTCAGGTCTAGGTGTGCAGAGGCAGTGGTGGTACATAGAGGGTGCACGGGGGTGCATATTCACCCCTGAGAGTGCCAGTGCACCCTGGCTCGCTGTGCTTACTGCTTAGGCAATGGGTAGAAGGGGCAGACAGAAGTGCTGATGCCCCCTTGCGAACTCTGGCCAGGGAGTGGAATGCCATTGCACTCCCAGAAGCTGCTGCAGCAATCATCCGGAGCTATCAGCTGCCTCATGATTGGCTGCAGGGGGAACCCCATCAATCAGCGGGATCAGATGCAGGGGACCTTCCCAGTCAGCAGGGGTCACTGACTCATCGCTGGGTGGCACATGCCCCCCCCCCTCGACTAAGGCAGCACCAGTTGCCCATGTGCAGAAGTGCTTCTGGGGTGTGGGGCTGTTCAGATTGCCCAAAATCCCTAGTAACAGGACAGGGCCCTGTTACAATGAGTCAATTTCAAAGTTAAATATTTTTAATCCTGGAGTAATATGTCTTGCATCACTTGACAGATTTTAGTTTTGAATAAGCTGTTTTGAAATAGAAAGTAAAAATCTGAAAGTATATAAAATAAATAAAAACAAATAGAAATGTCTAAACCACTTAATATGAAATGTTGTGTGTGTATGTACTGAAAGAAAAAAATCTTTACAGTCATTATTTAGGGTGTAGCCTAAAATTTTAACTTAGTAGAACCCTATTTATTGTCTTATACAGCTACATTATTTAGCTGTGAACAGGAGCAACAAGCAGATTGTAAAGGTTAAGTGTCTGCTCTTCAACTTAATGAGCTCTTCTGGGTGGTCAGCTTCACTAGGAACAGGAGCTCACTGGTGGTCGGTTCTACAGCCTTGAGGCCTACTTTTGCTCCAAAGCTACCTCTTACCTCCAGGCACAATATTTCTTTGTGGAATTCATTGACTTCCTGACTGCCTTTCTGGAACAGTAGGCACTGCCAGATGTTCTCTGATGATCCCCCTGGATCCCTTTTCCTACATCTGTGACCTATACTTTCTTTCCTGTTCCCCACCCCACCTGTTTCTCTAGGCAATTATTTTTAATCCTGGACCTGTGGTCATCCTCTGGAAACAGGGAAGGCTTTTAGTTGGAGAAATTCCAGAAGATTGGGAAGAGCAATGATAGCATGCCAATTGTCAAAAATAAGAGTCTGCGGACTTGTGTAACTGTAAAGCAATCAGACCGGCACCAATTCTGGGCAAAATAATGGAAAAGCGGATGCGGTAACCAAGCAGTAAAAAATTAAAGGCTAGGAATAGAACTACTACCAGTCAACATGATTTTATAGAAAATAGATCTTGTTCAACCTGATTTCATTCTGAGTTTTGTTATTTTAGGGTGGGTAACAAAATAAATAGTATAATGTAACACAGTTAGGTTTTTGTAATATGTATGATTTGGTGCCATTTTACATTCAGATTAAAAATTTATCCTGTATATTGTTTTAAAAAATGCTAAATGAATTAAGAACTGCCTAATTAACACATCTCAAGAAGTAGTGTCAATGGGGAATCATTATGAAATGGGGATATTTTAAAATGTATTCTTCAGGGATCAGTGCTAGGCTGTATCCTAGATGCCTGCACATACCTTTCAGAAGTGAGAAGGAGGGAGGAAGAAGCCCCTCCCATGTAGCTCAAGAGGCTGATGGTTAGGGCAATTGCCCCAAAATCAGAAGAACAAGTTGTAGGCTCTGCTTATCTAGAGGGGGTTTGAACTTCTACCTTCTATTTCCCAGCATAGTCTTCAAACCAGTAAGCCACAGGTTAGGCATTATCTTGCTGGCTCTCTAACCCTTCTCATGAACTTTAACCACTTCACCTTCCATCCAATAGTTACAGGATAAAATGGATGGAGAAAGGTGAGAATGTTTTTGCCCCATTGGAAGGAAGGGTCTAGGCTGGACCTTCCCATCCAGAGCAGCAGCTATCTTAAGAGCTGCACACCTTCAGGCTTGTTGTCTTCTTCTTGGCTCCATATACCTCTTTCTCTTGGTTAGCAGATTGTAAACATAGTACAAGGAGGCATGGAAGGATCTTACTCCTCTTGTGATGTCTAGAATATGCTAGTTATTTGTTCTTACCTGCTGCATATGAAAACCATGAAACCTTGGACAGTGTACAGCATAATGGCTGAGGAAAGACTGGATTGTGGCAACAAGACAGCCATGAGAAAATCAAACTCTGGTAATGGCTTGCAACCCATTACACATCAAGACAGTGAAGTCCTTGCAGTACCCAATACCAGACCCATGCCATAAGATAGTAACTGTCATTCGACCAGACCTGAGAAGCGATGATTAAAAGTATTGGCAGAATCCTGGCACATTTATCACAACTGTATTTCCAAGCTAAGAGAGCCAAAGGAAAGGCTGAGCCAGTGAAGGCAAGGCAACTACATATGCATTTCAATGGATGTAGCAGGGAAATAAAACAAAAGATTAAATATGTATTTCAAGAGAAACTTGTAAAAGATAAAGGAAAGATACCCTGCTCACATATCTCACAACAAGCATCTAGTGTACAAGGTGTTAAAATGTCTAAACCATTAAATCTTTGTCTGGAGTTTGGTAAACAGGCCATCACCCATACAAGCTATTGCAAATGTGCCCCATTGATAAACAAATACCACAAACAGGCTTGGTGATACCTGAACATCCTGACCACTCAAGGGCTATAACCTGGAAATTAACTTATAATTACAGGGACTGTAGAAAAACGTAGTCTTCACACCTAGACAAATCCGAAACAGGGCCCAGGCAATTAACAGTTGTGATATGATGATCAACCTTTTCCTCCCTGTTCATTCAGACTCTAATCCTCCAACCATAAAGGAAAAATGCTTTGAAACTATATAATTAAACAGTATAAGAACTAAGCATATTTGCAGTCCAAGAAGCCATCCTGCTTCCCAGCCAACAAGCAAGGGATTCGTCTTTTGGGGCTGTACAAGAACTGCTTCCTGCCTGCATTGGGTAAAGATCTCTGTGCAGCTAATATAATACTAAGTATTAATAGCTTGTTTTTTATTGGGAAAGAGTCTCTGAAGCTTGCTGGTAGTTATTAAAACAAACCTTTCTGCTTTTCATCAACTGAGTGTTGTGTCAATTCTCAGAGCACTAGGTTTAAAAACTCACTTTCTAAGTGCTACATTACCTAGCTAGAATTTGAGGACATACACAATCAGCTGGATAAGTGGATGGCACTCCAAAACTTCCCAGACAGAGCTAATCCCTACTGAGAATGATCAGTAGATATGTGGATTCTTATGCATGCATGTGCATCTAGAATAGAATTGCAAGTTGTGTGTAAGTGCCAAAAGCATATGGGTAAATCCCATTTGGGCATGTCAAGTGAAATAGGATCTTATTCAAACAGTGGTATAACTGGAAAGGGAGGTAATGGGGGCAATTGCCCTGGATGCCAGCTTGAGGTGGAGGTGAACGTAGGAAGCAAAAAAAAAAAAAGGTGGGGGGGACTGCTGCTTGCAGCTGCATGTGCACCTGTGTGCTCACATTCACATTCATAATAGCTAATTCAAACTTGCCACTTCAGCTTTGCCCCAGGCACTGGGCCCCAAGGACACAAAGTTTGGTGGAATGTGAATAATGAGCATGCATTCAAATAAAATGCCCTATTACATAGGCAAATATAAAACTGTACATTTAGGAACAAGACATGCAAACCATATCTGCAGAATAGAGAATGTATACTAGAAAGCTGCTACACTGTACTGAAAAGGATAGGAGTCACAGTTAATGAGCAACTAAATGTAATTTACCACAGTCCTGTGGTGAAAAATACTAATGAGCTATCTGAAGATACAAACAGTGGAGTAGTAGTAGGAGGTGACTTTTTTTTTAACCTTTGTAGGTGACATTTTTTCGACCCATTTAGGAATACTGCATACTATTTTGGTGTCTACATTGTAAGAAATAAAAGAAGTTACAGAAAAGAGCCAAAATTAAATAGTGGTATACAGTGAGACAAGGTGCTCAATCTGATTAGCTTCTCAAATAAAAGATTGAGAGGCAGTCTGCTTATGGAAATATACATACCTTCTCAAGGAGAGAATATAAGGTACTACAAATCTCTTTAAACTGGCAAAAAAAAGGAATAACAAGAGCCAACAGCTAGACTCCGAAGACAGACATTCAACTGGAATGATAAATTGTTCAAACAAGCTCCAGGAAAAGATGTGCATTTTCTTGTGTCTCAATGCCTTCAAATCAAGATTGGATGCCTTTCTGGAAGGCATTTTCTTTAGCCAATCACAAATTATGGGTTCATTAGAGGGACAACAGGGGGAAATTTAATGGTCTGTGATGCACAGAAGGTTAGATCACATGATCTAATGGTCCCTTCCGGCCTTAAACTCTATGAATATATCACCATAATGGAAATCTGTACTCGGGCAATTCACCTGGACAGATTTCAATGGGAGCATTAATGGATTAAAGCCTTAATTTCAAAATAATGCTACCAGAGACTTACTTCAAGCATTTTAAAGCAAGAAGGGACCATTATAAACTTCTAGTCTGAGCTCTTGCATACTGTAGCTTCTACAGACTTCCATCTAGTTCTTTGTGCATCTGGTTAGAACATATCTCCTAAAAAGAGGGAAAATCTTGTGAGAGAAGTGTTGCAAATGGGCCCCCAAAATACTTTTAATTATTTAATTACAGGTAGAGTTTACTCAAATATAATGTAAAACCAGCTCATATCTTAGCAGTCAAAGCCTTTAGAATAAGTAATAAACTCAAACAAGTTCCTTGTTGTTGTTTTTTTGTTTGTTTTTGGTAAAAACATCCAAAATATTTTTTTTTAAATGTTGATAACACTAAAGTAACCAGTACACAGAGAGAATGTGTTAATTAGATCATTATTTTTATAAGGGTTATTTTTGCTGATTGTGGGCCTTTATGTTCATTACCTCAGTTGGAAGGTTAAGACCAGTTTTCCAGCGAACACCTCATAATTATGTCTGGGACAGTAGCTGTACTCTGGTCACCCTTCCTGACTTTGCAGAAAACAAAGAGTCATTTGGGTGATGGAACTCTCACCATGATATAAGATCATTTACTGTGAGAGGACTGGACAACAGTGGCCAGAGTATTTGGATTAAACTTTCTGGCTATGCAACCATTAATGGTGATTCTCTGAAGCAGAGTAAATGGGAAGCACCTCCTACAAAAGCAAAAACCAAGCAAAAGACAAGCTGTTCTCATGCCATCAAAACCAGTTGTAGCTTTGTGTCTTTCCTCTATGTTTTTGGGACAGGACCTCTGGAGCAAGAAGTAATGAATGAGTTGAGTCACTGGCTAGGCCAGTCTGGCCCATCTGTGAAGTGATTAGAGACCAGTCTTACAGGCATCATGATTTTCAAATCATCAGGTTTCAGGTAATACCAACCATTGTGTGAATGAAAGATCTCAAATAAATGTATTAAACTATTTTTTCCCTCTCAAGGTTTTTATGAAGGGACATTTTCCATTTTAATTTTTGTTAATGCCTATGCGTGATGGCAGCTCCTTTGATATTTTGGCATTTAATAAAATATTATTAAATTAGCAGAATATGTAGCAAAACCCCCAGTTTTTCTTTTTTTAATTTATTTTAAAATGCATTCCCTCCCTTCCCAACCATTTCTAATGTTTCCTCTCCCTCTCTATTCCCTGTAGATAAGTATAAGTAAGCTAAGATGTAGGATAAGCTTTAACGTTTTATTTTAGGTAGTAAGTTTTATTTTTCTCTCCCCTCTTTGCAAATAAGTTCCCTGATATTTTGATAAGGTATAATTATTATCCCAGGTACCCCAAGCACACACATACACACTGTACCATCCACGTTAGGAACTTACCTGTGTATATGTGTAGGTGGGTTGTGAGTGTGTGCGTGTATATACATACATATATATACACACACATCCACATACATATACACATACAAACACACACATGTCATGGTGTGCATGATACATGAATTAGTGATCTGTGCCTAACTTTTGGGGTGTTTAGTGTATGTGCTTGAACTGGTGATAGGTATGCATGTGCCTAGGCTGGTTTGGATGTGTATGTCCCTGAGCCGGTATTGTGTATGTGTAAATGCACCTAATTGATTTGTGTGTTTGTACATGTGCAATTGTGTCACACCCTCCTGTCTAACAGCCTGTTTAATAATACTGAGATCCTGAGAGCTGGCCTGACCCCACAGGGCAACAATTCTTCCAGATAAAAAATATTGTTTTTCAAAAACTGCAACCCCATACGATTTAATGATTACCTTTAGGTTAAGTCTGAGAGAAGATACTGAGTTGCTGTCTGAATGGGAATGAAAATTAAATCAATCATGATAATATGTTATGATGAGATTTAAGAAAGGAATATTAAAGTGGCATTTACACTGCTTTAGTTCTTTATGCTGAGCCAAAATACAAACATTTCTTGCTTGGGCAGTTTAGCTTGTGGAAGGGCTATGTCCTGAACAGAGATTTCAGTTCTACAGACACTGCATTTTTGAATTCCCAAGTCCTTCATGCCTATGAGCTAGGTCAACACACTGTATTGCCTAACAACATTGCCTGGGGTTTAGATAAGAAAGAATTTCCTCCTTAATTTTTCCAAGACAAAACTAATTCAATGCAATTCCTTGTAGTGTCACCCTTTTATATACAATTTGATTACCTGTTGCACTAATTTGGTGATTGAATAATTTGAACCTATTGATTTCATCTTAACTGTGGCTTTAATTTAATTATCACATTGTTCTGTCTTTAATTAGCTTAGGAATATCTTAAGTGCACATTTGCTTGCTCATCCTCTTTCATAAAATCCATGACAAGCACATAGAACTAGTTTATTCAGAGGACTAGTTATGTATTTTACATAAAGCACACATTGGATAAAACACTCATTGGATATATATATATAACAGTCCTTCAAACTGGGACTCAAACCCAAGTGTTCCTCCCCTCCAACAGTGCCTTAAGAACTAGCTTGGCTAGAAAGCAATGCTAAAGCTTGCCCTCTTTAGCTGCATCTACATGAGTACAGACAGGTGGCATATGACACCTCAAGCCTGCCTGTGGCACCACACATGGAGATATTCCCTGTTACCTTGGAGATCCTGGGGTCAGAAAACCCCAGGCTGAAAAAAAGTGGGGTAGCACATGTGGCAGCAGTATGCACTACCCAAAACTGGAGCCTGGCTAGTCAAAGCACAGTTGCTGGCCCCAGCCTCCCCTACCCCACAAGGTAAGCTGCCACAGGCCAGAGCATGCATGGCATCGGCCTTACCCAGAGGTAAGCAATGGCACAAAGTATGCTGCTGGTACTTGTTCCCAGGGAAACAAATGTCCACACTCATCTGGACATGCTCTTTCTGTCCCAATGAGCTTTAATTTATTTAATGCACAGTTGAACAGTTTCAACAGGAGAGGTGGAGCCCAGAACAGGCTAAAGCCTACTGGACAGGACACTATTTAGGGGAATCAGAAATGTAGATTTGAATCTTCATATGCAGGGGAAGAAAACATAAGTGGCAAGAGAAAATATTATTTGCGGGGACTGGGCGGTGTGGGCTGCACCCGCCTAACTGACTCAGACCACCGCAAAATTAGTTTGGGGAGGCTATGACCCATTAGCCCCAGCCTTCTACTACCTATCGAAGAAAATATACCTAGGTTCTCCTGAGATACTGCACTAACTTCTAGGTTATTTTGTACAAAGACACCTCCACCTTCTCTTGATGACTTTCTAAATGAAAAGAATGATTTATCCTCCATCCAGGAAAGAAAAGGTTAAGGCGTCCGTAAGAGAGGTTCAGAGATGTGGGTCATGCATGGTCGGAGGTGCCTATGTTCCAGAGAGAGGCAGAATTTTAGATAAATTATCCTCAGTGTTTCATACAGGCCCTGCTCAGCATGCTGGCTGCCGGAAATCCACCCTAATGCATGCATTCTATGTATTTTGTAGGATGCTGAGGCATCAGGGGGCAAAAGGTCAGGAATTAAGATGCTCAGTGTTATAGTGTCTCAGTTCTTCACATTTTAGAAACTAACCAGTCTGCAAGAGTAGTATTGAATGGGCATGTTCCCAAATGATTCAGACAATCCTATCTAATACCATTTGTCACTGTCCGCCTCTGCCCTCTACCCCAAACATTTACACTTCCAATGATAGTCAAATTAAGGCATCTTCCTGCACATGCTCAGTAAGCATCAACGCATGCTCACTACATGCTCTCTGACCTAGTCCCAGGTCTGGGATCCTAAGTCAGGCTTCTCAGATGCAGATTAGTGTATTTTATACACCCTATACATTGGCATACAATTATAGCGAAGTAATTAATAATAATTTGCATTTAAAAGTACCTTTCATTCATAAAGATGAGAGTTTTGAAAGTTTTGTAATTACCTGTATGGGTCTACATCATTGATTTGAAAGCTACATTACTAATCCTTATCTCATTGTGGTTTTTGTTTTTAAAAGCATAGTTAATTTTTTGCATGAAGAAAAGAGAAAACAAAAAGCAGGCATCTGAAAGCCTCATGTCTAAAACTAAGAAATTCTAAACAGTGTGTAAAGATTGCACACTGTTAGTATGCTGGAGTAATTGAGAGTACAAGGCAAACATCATTAATGTACTACTCAAATGAATGAAGTCATCAGGGTTCTTGTGTTGCACAAATGAGAAAAGGTAGAAAAGGGTGTGTGGGGGTGAAGGAGGAAGAAAGAAAATCTGAAGTGAAAAATTATAGTCAATAGACATTACATGGGTGTGAAGAGAAAGGACAGCTTTTCTCTGTATGCATGCATATCTTTCCCAATGGACAAAGACATTTGCAATTTTGGTACTTGGGAGAGCACATGGATTGATTCTTCGGCAAATCTCTGTTCATGAACACTGTGTCAAAGTAAGGGGAAAAAACACATAGTTCAGTTCTCACCCATTTTTCAAGGCCCCCCAGTAATGCACCAGACACCTGGGGGGAGGGAGGATATTTTACAGTTCCAGCTATTCAAGCCTTGCAGTCTCTCAATGAAGGACTATCCTTTCCTGAACTTCCTATATAGCAGGTCTGTTCTGCTCATGGATTACTGATGCTACTTCTAGTATGCAGAATCTAGGTCTACATGTGCATAAGTATTTTTCTCCTTCACAATTACCACAAAATTCAAATCTGTAAAGGGTTTTTTTTGTTTTTGTTTTGTTTTAATAACTTGATCTGATTTAAGGTAAATTATTTCCATTGAGGTACATTATTACTCCAAGAGGAAGGTCAGGGAAAGTGTGGGTCCCTTACAGAATGAGGGAGGCAACCTAGTGACAAATGATGAGGAAAAGGCTGAAGTACTCAATGTCTTTTTCACCTCAGTCCTCACAAGCAAGGTCAGCTCCCAGACTACTGTACTGGGCAGCATGGTTTGGAGAGAAGGTGAGCAGCCCTCAGTGGTGTAAGAACATGTCATGGACTATTTATAAAAGCTGGACATGTAGAAGTCCATGGGGCCAGATGCAATGCATCCGAGGGTGCTGTGGGAGTTGGCTGATGTGATTTCAGGGCTGCTGGCCATTATCTTTGAAAGCTAATGGTGATCAGGGGAGGTCCCAGACAATTGGAAAAGGGCAAACACAGTGCCCATCTTTAAGAAAGGGAAGAAGGAGAATCCAGGGAACTACAGCTAAGTCAGCTTCACCTTCATGCCCAGAAAAGATCATGGAGCAGGTCCTCAAGGAATCCATTGCTATGCGCTTGGAGGAGAAGAAGGTGATTAGGAACAGTCAGCATAGGTTCATTAAGGGCAATTCATGGATAGTAAAGGTGATCAGCTTGCGGTACCATCACCCAGCTTTCCATTGATTCTTAGGTCACTTACTATGTCATCCCCTTTGGCCAGTACCAGGTCTGGTAACACTTTACCTCTCATCAGCCGATAGACTTCTTGAGTCAGGTACAGCTCATCCACGCATGTGAGGAAGCTTTATGACCAATCGGATTTGGCTGAGCGCTCTTCCCATGAGATGTCCAGGTAGTTAAAGTCTCTCGTGATAACCATGCACTGAGAACGTGCAGCCTCAGCCAGTTCCCTGGTGAATTCCTGGTCAAGCTCTTGTTTCTGGTTAGGAGGTCTGTAGTAGACTCCTACCATGATGCCCCCGTGCTACATTCCCCATGTATTTTAACCCAGAGAGACTCCAGTCATCCTTCTTGGGTGCCAATGTCAATTTTGAGGAACATGTGGCTATATAAAAGAGACATAAAAGAGGTGGGGGTGTAGCTCTCTATTTGCATGATCTCACCTGTACAGGGTATAGCCACCTACACCTGTGGCACCAGGTCTCCATTATCCCTATAAGGTTGTAGTCATTCTTGTTTATCAGGAGAACCAGTTCCTCCTGTTTATTCCCCAAGCTCCTGGCATTGGTGTACAGGCAGGTAAGTGTCCCA
Source organism: Crocodylus porosus (assembly GCF_001723895.1). NCBI lineage: Eukaryota > Metazoa > Chordata > Crocodylia > Crocodylidae > Crocodylus > Crocodylus porosus. Next base: position 137,746,284 of record NW_017728886.1, read on the forward strand.
TTGGGGGCCCCTGCCTTCCCTACAGATCATTCCGGGACTAGAGTTGGGGTGGGTTCTCTGAAGTGCTTTAGCTTTTTGGATTTACAAGGGTTGCCCAGTGGGCTTGCAGTGGCAATAATCCCCCTAGAAGGTTTAGTTTAAAGCCCCTCATAACCAAGAAGGCTAACAACATACTGGGCTGCAATAGTAGGAACATTGTCAGCAGGTCAATAATCATCATAATTGGATTATTCCAATTATTCTGTGCTGGTGAGGCCACATCTAAAGTACAGTGTCCAGTTTTGGGCCCCCCACTATAGAAAGGATGTAGACAAGTTGAGAGTCCAGTGGAGAGAAATGAAAATGGTTTGAGGGCAGAAGCACATGACTCATGGGGAGAGGTTGGAGGAAGTAGGTTTATTTAGTCTGCAGAAGAAAAGACTGAGAGGAAATTTTGTAGTGGCCTTTAGCTACCTGAAGGGTGGTTCCAAAAAGGATGGAGCTAGACTGCTCTTAGTGGTGGCAGATGACACAAAGAAGCAATGGTCTCAACTTGCAGCAATGAAGGTTTAGGTTGGATATTATGAAAAACTAACTACGAGGGTGGTGAAGCACTGGAACAAGTTGCCTAGAGAGGTCATGGAATTCCTAGCCTTGGAGGTTTTTAAGACCTGGCTTGACGTAGCCTTGGCTGGAATGATCTAGTTGGGAACATTTCTGCTTTGAGCAGGAGGTTGGACTTGATGGCCTCCTGAGGTCTTTTCCAACCCTAATTTTCTATGATTTAAATGAGTCATTCCAGACAAGACAAGTGATCAAATTCTGAGTTGAAAACCAAAAATTATACCATTGGTTACTGTTTTTGTTCTTTTATTACGGTATTTCAACCCTTTTCTAAGTCCCAGTATTAATAACTGAGTTCTTGTACTTTTTCATAACCTAAGAGCAGTATTTAACCTTCATATGTTCCAATGGGGTAATTTCCTATCCCAGGCACATATTTTGTGCAGTACCTTAAGGTTAATTCATTCTAAATAATTTTGTTTTCAGGACATTGTCACTGGCACCACAGTGCAAATATTCCCAAAGAATAGACAACTTAGATGAATGGTTTGCTCTCTGTGGATGAAGAACTGCCCAGAGTAACATATTACCCCAGACACGAATGTGTTTTCCCATATGGGGTAACATCTTACCCCAGACACATGCTAACACATTGGGGTAACTTGTTACCCAATGCAATTTCTGTATAAATGGTAGGCCTAGACCTGTTTGGCTACTTTGTGTGGATGCATCTGAGAGGTCAGCATTCATTCACACTTCATTCATGTCCACTTGAGGTATCCACAGGAACTAATGGATGGCCATCATCCACTCTGCTTTTGCAGAAGATGTGGTAATCCCTTTTGATAACCACTTTGTTTGCAGGCTGAAAGGTCATCAAAGCACTCTTCCCTTTGCTAATAAAACAAACAAACAAAAAACCTTTGTCACACCCAAATCCAGCTCTTCCCTGTTGTCTCATGGCAAAACTCTACCTCATCTACCCCTTTCTAACATACAAGCTTGCCCTGCCTTTGTTGGAAGTGAGGACAAGGAGCAGAGGGACAGCAGAGATGAAAGAGAAACATCATACTATAATACAGCATACACTATGAATTCACCTTCAAAGTTAAGGGCTTGACACCCCTGGTGCCCCTTTTGCCTTCTCTCAATAAGCCCCTGCATGTGTGGTTTCCAAACAGCATCCACCCACATTTGGTTTGCCTGCAAAGGGTGGATGCTGGTCTCTCGCTTCTGTGCCCAGTAGGAGAGGGTGCTACCCGCGCTGCCATAGGGCAGGGTGGAATTGCTTCTGTGACAACATACGTGGACAGGTTTTTCTTTGATTGTTATTTATGTGCATTCATCAGTAATCATTTTTCTTTCTTTTTTTTTTCCTGCAGTCCAGGATGTGAAGGCAGCACATATTCAGTGCTGAAGCCTGTCTTGCACTGTCTTTGGGGATGACAACAACACATCCACTGATGAAATCTTATCCCAAGGCAGTGAGGATGCTGACATTGTTCAAGACATGGGAGATTGTTCAGAGCTAGACAATCATGTGTCTATGGAAGCTTCATCCAACTCACATGAGGAGGAGTTGTTGCCACAAGCAGAAGTGATGCCAACACTTCCAGTGGGAAAGGGAAGAGGACCAGCGCAGGGTCACTATAGGAGACTGAGGAGAGCTACAGCAGGATGTGGAGCAGAACCACTGTCATCACCCTCAGGAAAAAAATTGCAAATGATGACACCTTTAGGGGAAGGAATGGCAGAGTGTGGGGAAAAAAGTCTACAGCTAACGCATCAGAAAACAACCAAGGACATAATCCATGAAAGTTCTGGGCCAACAATAAAAGGAATAAAGACAGTGGTGGAAATGTTCCACATGTTTCTGTCACAAGATGTCCTGATTGTTATCATAAGAGAAACAAACAAAGAGGCAAAAATAAAATTCAAGGAATAGAATGATAGCCATACTGAAAATAGAAAGGAACAGAAAAAGTTGGAAGAAACAGGGATGAAAGCCTACATTGGATTCATACTGCTGAGTGGTCATGAGTTACTGGAGGGGTTGGGGGAGCAATGCACCAAGTGTCTTTGCTTTCGTACCACCATGAGTTTAAAATGATTCCGTCAAATCAACAACTACCTGCGATTTGACAACAAAAACTGACATGTGGGGAAAGTAGAGCTGTGGACAAGCTTGCTGCTGCAGAGATATTTGTAAACAATTTCTGGAGCAGCTGAGGAAATGGTATATTCCAGCAATACACCTGAGCAGCTCATTGCATTCAGGGGTTGCTTTTCATTCAGACAATATATACCCGGCAAGCCTTCCAAATATGGCTTGAAAATTTCATGGTGCTGTGATTTGGTGGTGCTGTGGGCAAGCAACCAAAAGCTTCACATCAAGGTAATCTTGGTAACCAGATTGTTGAAAAACTGGTTCATACCTGGTACAAGATGGAAAGGAATATTGTGGGTGACAATTTCTTCACAAGTATTGACCTGGCAGAAAGACTGCTACAGCAGGATTTGACCTATGTGGGTATGATTCAGAAAAAAAAACTAATATCCCAAATGAAATGCAAAAATATTGAAGAAGGGAAACTTTTTCATCCATTTATGCTTTTGATGGGGAACTTACCCTAGTTTCCTTTCTTCCAAAGAAGTCCAAAGTTGTGCTGTTGATCTCAAGCTTGCACCATGACCTGTCAGTGGGTGCAGAGCAAAGAAAGCCAGACATCATCTATGACTACAATAAAAACAAGGGTGGGGTGAATAACCTTGAACACTTAGTCCGTATGACCACCTGCAGACAGAGAATCAACAGGTGGCCAATGACACTATTTTTCAATATGCTGGATGTGGCTGCCACTGCCAGCCTCATCATTTGGCTAGGCCACAGCACAACCTGTAAGCAAAGGTTACATTTAAGAAGATGGTGATTTTTTTTGTGGGAGCTTGGAGAAGTTGATTGATGGACAAATAAAACGAAGAATGATGGATACACATAATCTGTCTAAGTCTGTCAAGTCTGGTATGACTGCCCTAAATTATGAATTGCCACAATGCACCCCCAATAGAACCTTCTGCAAGCATGAGTGGACGTTGTGCTTTTTTGACCAAGGACAGATGACTGCAAAACCCTGGACACAATGCAAAGATAATAAATGATTTGCTTGTGCACAGTACAATGCATCGCTGCTGGTTTGTGAAGAATGCAATATTTAGTTAAAACAGGAAATGTTTTTGGAAGTAATTGTTAGTTTGAAAACAGTGTGAACCACAGACTTAGCAAATTTTTCATTCTCGTTTTGAAACTCTTAACAAAGTTTAAATTTTGTTCATGGCTTTAGTTGAATAATATTTTCATTCAAATAATCATAAATACTCTTTGAAGGAATCTGTATGTTTAATAAATAGGTTTTGGAACATTTATACTGTTGTCACTGGTTCCGTTTTGTTCATGCGGGTGGGGTAACAAGTTACCCCATGAGAACAACAATAGTTACGATTTTATGAGAATGGATGAAGCTAAGGCAGATTGCTATTACCCACATCTACTTTCAAATCTGCCTACCAGGTATTGTTTTTATAAACCATTGATCGTGTCATACTGTGGTCAGTCATTTGTCTAGACTTTGTACGTCTAGACAAATCAAATGTAAAATGCTTGATACAAATCCAAAAGGAGACAT
>NW_017728886.1:137750944-137763694 GCF_001723895.1 Crocodylus porosus
CCCTGGACCCTGAAACCTGTTATGACATCAGGGTGCATAAGTGTTTAGACATCAGGTGAGGCATGGAACTCTTTTGATACTATTAAGCCATGAATTAATGCTCATTACTGACCACACACCTGTCAAGTGACTACAGCCCAGCAAATCCATTAATACACAGATTATGAGATGGGCATTAGCGTTGTAGCCATACCATTTTAAAATAGAATACTGGCTAGGAATGAAGAATGTAGTAGAGGACTTCCTTCCCTACCAACATGAACTGGACAGTACCCCAGGAAATCCAAGGAGTTACAAAGTTGTATGCTCACATGGGGAAGCCCAAAAATAAGTGAAAGAGACAGGGGTACTCGCAGCTTAAGGAGGGGATATGTAATAGTGAGGGGGGTAGGAGAAGGGAGGCCCACCCTTACCTGTGTGGTGGCATAAGTCCTCCCCAGCAGCTGCCAATTCATCCAGAGTACTGAGTGCCACAAAACTGGCCTTGCTATTCATGCCACATGGCACAGAATCAAAAGCCAGAGACACCTGGCCACCAATGGAGGAAGCCCTAGTCAGGAATGAAAGTTCCTTTGACGAGGGGATAGAGCAGGGGGACTCTCCTGTTCTTGGTTTCCAAGAGCCCTCCTGCAATTTACCCAACCTGTGTTCCTTAAGGAAGATGAGCAGCAGCTGGTCAGAGAGTGCTGTCCCCGACTGGCTGGAATCCTCAGACAGCAGATATAAGATGAGGGAAGTGAAGAGAAGGGGCCCTGGATGACAGACTACAGGACCCATGCTGGAAGCAGGTAAGAGACAGCCAAGCAGCTCATGTTTCTTTATTTTCATGGAGGATAGACTATCAGGGATCCCCAGTTTGAAGCCAGGGACTCTCAAGTAAGGGTCTTCCCAAGCCAGTTTAGTGAGCCAGTGCTGAGCAGATACTATGACCATACTTGGGTTCTTGTTGTGGTTGGTCATATGGAGGCCTAAAGCGATAGAATATGGGGTGGAGGAGCTCCCAATCTGGACCCTGTAAAGGTCATGTCAGTGGGCCTTTGGGGACAAGAAAAAGCCTAACAGAGATACCTAAGCTGGTTGAAGTATCGCCTGTTGCAGAGGCCAATTCTCCTTTTTCTTTTCCATCAAAGTCATGGTGAGCAAGGGCCTCAGTAAGAAATGGGCCTCCCTTAGGGGGGGACAGTCTGAACAGAGGCTGTGCCCCAGGCTGGATTTTGTCACACATAGAAAGACCTGCTAACATCTTGGATTCTTCACGTTTCATTTTTATATCAGAGCACAGGTTGAAGATATCTGTAGGAATATGCAAAGATTACCTTCTCATAGTAACAGAGGTCATATTTCAGTGCTACTAAGTTATGAGCAGTAGCTCATACTTTGCAGTTTACCAAAAGCTGCCACTTGTCTACTTCCATGACATAGCCTGAGCATATTGAGCAATGTTTCAAAATATCTCCTGGTAATTCCTGTTAAGAAGGACTTGAATAGTGGTAATATGAATTGACCTTTAGAGGTACTTATTTGTGGAACCCCAAAGGAATTACTTCTCCCTTTCAGCAGATTACAGGAGATGTCAGCCTGTCTCAATGGACCAAGTTCAGGGTGGACATATTTTTCTTGTTCTTTCAGTCCAACTGGTGAGGACCTGGCTTCTAAGCAAGTACATTAGAAACTGTTGCATCTTGCACTAGCTTTGCTAGTCACTTGCAGCTAAGAGACCCACCTAAGAGACCCACAAGATAGTATATAGATGCTGAAAACAGAAACTCACAGTTCAGGTACTTGGAAGAATGAAATGTAATAGCCAAAATGTGAACTATTTTGGACCATGCTGGGGGCTCTCTATTTTGATGGTATTATTGCTATCGTTATTTGATTTGTATTACAGTAACCCACTCACAGGCCTCTACTTGGCTTCAGACTGTAAAAATACAGACTAAGGTGCTTCCTCTGATGGAGGTGTTTATAATCTTAAAAAGGCAGATATATATTGAAGAAATGAAGACTATCATCCTCATTTTGCAGAACAGCGTGTGTGTGGGTGCATGTATACATATATGGAGGCAGAAACAACACTAAGTTACATGTGTACATATATACAAAATATAGTATTGTATATATGATAGTATAATATATGAGCTTCTTCAATTTGGGGGGGAGGCGGGGGGACTGAAGATTTTATGAAGTTCACTATGGCCCTCTCCAGTCATTTTTTTCACTTGAAAAGCCCTTGGATTTGACTGTTCTGCATGCTATAGAACATCCGAAGATAGATGCTTTGTATTTAAACTATATTAATCTCTCTAAAATCTGATGACATTAAACATATACTGTTATAAACTTCAGACATTTCAATGGGGCTCTTAAATGCAATGTGGCTAATAACCATATACAGTTACAGAAATCTATTCAAAATTTAAAGCAACATTAAAATTTTCATGACTTTTGCTAGTGTTTTAAATGTAGCAGTTAATACTGGAATGAGTTTCAAGTCTGTGAGGCTATTGCACACTGCAGAATTTTAAAGATGCCGATGGAAAAAAAATGCTATCAGATATGTCCTTGGAATGAAATCACACTAGTGAGAGAGACATGGAGCCTTGCACTACAGTAAGTTCTGTTATTAGAAGTGAATATTTGGAGGCAAAGGTAGCCCTACTGAAGTGACTTCAAAGATGTGTGGTCAAAGAGAAAACATGTTGGAGGAACAGCAGTGCTTCCCCTGAGAGAAATTATGACAATTTTTGCTTATCATTTCTAGACTGCGTATGGGTACACAAGTCAAATAAAACAATAAGAAGGGCGGTGGGGGGAAGGTTTGTTGTTGTGCTAAAGGACAGAATGAGTCAAGAGGAAATAAACCACAATCAGGATAAATTGCCCTTCTGGGTCTTATTATAAATGCTACCATTAGCCAATCTGATTTTGACAGGGATGCTAGTTAGTTACCTCAATAAGCTTGGTGTAGTTTCCAGCTAATCAAAGTGTTATTAGCCAGTCAGATCTCGCAGATTCACAGAGGTCTTTCTCTTTTATGGAGGATGTAAACATGACTCATACAGGCTGTATACAATCAACTGATTAACCAGTTTCCCCAGTGGTGATATTTGTAGATTTGCTAAGGTCATTGATATTACCAGTTCTAAAAGCTATGGATGTTTGTTGTGGCACTTAATTAGTGCGGCACTAGAGCACTCCAGACTGCATTTTATGTAGGCAGTTAATTTTATTTTGTAGTTCCTCCATGACCATGTGTTAAGGTGAACTGCAGTTCCTTTTCAGCTCTGTACCAGATTGCTCCTATCACTTTAAAAGGATCCAACATATTTCAAAATAGGGAGGGGTATAAAAATGTTGATAAAATGTTCAAAACTTTCCTTTACAAAACATGTTGTTGTCCTGAGGCTTGGGATAATATGGATTCTCTCTTTCTCATTCTCTCCACCCTCACCTCAAACCAAAAGGCTTTATTATAAAAAAATAAGCAGCGGCGAACAAATTGGTAATCATATGCTAAGATACTAATGTTACCACATTTCCAGCTGTTGCACCCAGGGAGGGGCAGGTGTATGACTGGGGGCGGGCACTGATATGGCAGTGCCCTGCCCCTACCCATTCAGTTGTTCCTCACTCCCAAGCCACCCCCCCAATGCCCTTCATTCAGAAGCCTCAGTCCCCCCCAGCTCTGCCAGTGCCCTTCGTTCCTAACCTGCACCCCCCACTATTCTTACCTCTCCCCACTCCATTTAAATCCAAGGATATAATCACTAACCAGCTTCAATGAGTTAAAAGCCAGGACTATGATTCAGTCAATAGTTAAGCACACGCCTACATTTAAACATGTATGTTAGTACAATGAATGCAACTTGTGCTAAAGTATGTTGCTGAATTGAGGCCACCTTTTCTAATGCCAATTTCTTGGAGAAAGGGGAAGCAGTTTAGTGATGAAGGGGCTAGGTGGATCAAGTGGACTTCATTAAAGGAGATAGGGTATCGATATCTTTGGATCAAAACTGACAGGGATCATTAGGCTGTTTAAAAAAAAAACAGGCAAAAGAGATTTGAGAAGGATTTTCTGGCTTAGTTCTAATGTGGCATATGCTTTAAGAGGAGATATTCTGTAATGAAAGGTGAAGAATATGAAATACATTATGAATTCTGGAGTAGATTGTCATTAGATAACTTTGAAGTAAAAAGCTTATTAGGACTGTAAAAAAAAGATTAGACATTTATAAAAATGAGAACATTTACATTTATATCAGGTAGGATAAAAAAAAGAAAGGGTGTAACCCTTCATGCTTCAAGAAACATGCCAACCTTTAATTGATGAGGAGGCCAATAAAGAACAGTAATTTCTATTATTGTCTACTATTTGGATTTTTTTTGCCTTTCTTTGAATTATGTGGCACTGGCCATTGGCAAAAGTAGACTAGAATATACTGATCATTGATATGATCTGGTCAAAAATTTGCTTACAAATTCAAGGACTAAAGGAAATAAGAAAGAGCTAGATAATCATTTAATGATGGAATACATGAAGGTGTGACCATGGATTTTACTTGGAAGGATGATGGCCTTAGCTAGAATAAAAGTGCGATTGAGTACAATATTTAAAAAAGAAAAAGTAACAGGTTACAGAATTTGAAAAATGTGAAAATCTCCCCCCCCCAACATTTGTGTGTTTTGTGTATGATTTTCAAATGATCATACTCCACCAGATGAAAAGAACTCTAATTCATATGGAAAAACCCAATGTAATAATCATCTTTGAATACAGTGTTGAACCATTCTACAGTACTTACCAGTATATTCTGACTTTAATCATTTTGACCATTCTATATAATTTTAATCAGTAGAAGGGATATTTTGAAGTTATACAATTCTGAAGACATTATGAAAGCGCTTTGAAAGCTATAAGTTTTCAAAATTTTTTTATAAAATAAGAGTTCTTCATAAAGACTTTTTTTCTTCAAAATGTAAATTTTAGAACTTGATTCAAAATGTTTTGAAAAATGTATAATACCTAGTATTGATGAAATATTGAAATCTTAGCCCAGTGGAGGAAATGAAAATGGTGACGGGGCTAAACACATGACTTCTGAGGACAGGCTGAGGGAACTGGTCTAATTTAGTTTGGAGAAGAGAAGACTGAGAGGAGATCTGATATCAGTCTTTAGCTACCTAAAGGGTGGTTCCAGGGAGGCTGGAGTCAGACTGTTTTAAGTGGTAGCAGATGACAGAACAAGGAACAATGGTCTCAAGTGCAGCAAGGGAAGTTTAGGTTGGATATTAGGAAAAACTTTCTTACTTAGAGGGTGGTAAAACACTGGAATGGGTTACCTACAGGTGGTGGGATCTCCATCCTTCAAGGTTTTTAAGGCCCAGCTCAACCAAACCCTGGCTGGAATGATCTAGTTGGGGATGGTCCTGCTTTGAGCAGGGGGTTGAACTAACTGATCTCCTGAGGTCCCTTCCATCCTTAATTTTCTATGATTCCACAAATTATTAAGCCATATAGGTGCAGATTTCCATATCTATCAGAGAATATATTTATATATGATTCACAGTGTCAATTTTTGACATAGTTACATTCCTTAACTCCAGAGATACCATTTGGGAATCAAGAGTTCCTTAACTCCAGAGAAGCATTTGCAAACACATCCATACAGCATTTCAGAATGGCTAATTAGTACCACTGAATGAAAGTGGTAATTAATTCATTCTCAAACTACTTAGCCCACCTACAACTACACTTCTAGGTTGAGGCCATCCCCTGGAGCAATGTAGATTAGGGGTCAGCAAGGCTTTCTGGCACAGGGAAGGAGTGGGTGCCATAGTGCACAGGTTTAGGTAGGAAGATGGTATGTGTTAGGACTTGGCTGCCACCACCACATCTCCCTGTTGCTCATCTACACTGTGGCTCATAGAAATCATTACTGTGTTGGAACCTGTTCCACCAGCCTGCATCATGGCACAGGCAGGGCTTTCCTTCTGGCAGAGCCCCAGGGAGCCACCTGCAGTGCCGTGCAGGGAGGATTTCCCTCTGCCAGAGCCCTAGCTTTCATCTTAAGCACACCTCAAGATCCATTGTTTAGAGCCAGGCTCTACAGTACTCTTATCTGCTTTACTCCTTAAGGATCTGGACCAGGGATTTCTACACTTACTATCCAATCCTAGAACTTTAGCCACTCAAATGAACAAACTCAGGCACTGCTACAATGTCAACCCTAAGACAAGGACAATGGAATGCCTCTGGTAGTTACTTACAAACCACAGTTTAAAAACCTTAGACACATAATGAATGACTTTTCAAGGTATCCTGGGGAAGAGCACAAACATGTCTTGGTTTACACACAGCCCCCAAACTAAAATAGTGTTTCTCCAGCAAGAGCCTACTTAATTCTAGTTCTCACAAAGGCACCATACCCTGCTCCAGATCGAGGTATCAGCTGTGCCCCATATCAACGCAGAACACAATAATCACTATGTGGAAGAATGAATGAACACTGATTTGAAATCAATTCCAGAAAGACATGCAAGCCTGTGACAGAATACTTTAACCTCCCTAGCCAGACCATCACTGCCCTCAGAGAAGCAGCTCTTAATTGACAAAACTTAAACAAACTGGAACAGAAAACTGTGGAACAGGAACTCATCCACAGAGTAGATTATGTTAAGTATGGTCTAAATCAAGATTTTTATCCCATTATTTGGATTATTTTTTATAAGCTCTGTACCCTTCAGTAGGTTAAGTGCTTTTTCTTTTTTCTAACCATCTTACCTCTGCCAGCAGTGCTCCCTCCTTTTTCCTCTCCTTTTCCTACATTTGTATTCTAATGACTGCTTTCTATTTCAAAGTTCTGCTTCTTGCACTCCCTTCATAGAGTCTGCTGAAGGAACTGCTGCTTATAAAAATCTTATGAATCTCTGATTTAGCAGTCTGTGGGTGTGTCTACATGTACAATTGGTGTACACAGCTAAACTCTGGAGCTTATTGCTTTTCCTCCCACATGTGCCTTTTGGATGTGCATCTGGAAGCAATTAACTCTTGAGCAATCAGATTTTGAGTTTATTCATGTGCATTTAGTGTATAGATAGACTATTATAAGATATTCAGTCTACATTGCTTTCTTAGATCACATGCAAGCCTTTGACTCCATCACCCAGGAAGCACTGTGGAGGATCCTACTGAAGTATGGATGAACACCAAAATTCACCACCATTCTTTGTCTGCTTCATAATGGTATGCCAGTGGCAATTCTCAATAATGGATCTATCACAGATTCCTTTCAGGTTAAGGTGGGAGCTAAGCAAGGCTGCTCATTGCTGCAACACTCGTCTCGATATTCCTTACTTTGATGTTACATTTGACAACCAACAAGCTTCCAGTTGATGTGGAGTTAAACTACTAAATTGATGGTAAACTGTTTAATCTCAGATGACTCTGAGACAAAATCAAGACCATCCCAACCTCCAATATGCTGATGATGCTATAGCATGTGCTCACTTGTAAGCAAACCTTCAGACAACTGTCTGTCTTTACCAAGGCATACAAGGAAGTGGGACTGATACTTCACATTCAGAAGACTAAGGTCCTCCACCCGCAAACTCTTAATTAACTGTCCCAACTCTGGTAAATCAGCTTTATGGTAAGTATTATCCATACCTTAGAAGCCATCTTTCACAGAAGACTGGCTTCAGTGAAGAAATTCAACATAGCCTAAAATGTGCAAGTAAGTTCTGCCTTCAGACCTCTGAAGAAACAGGTGTCTGAAGATCATGGCAAGCTCCTGATTTATTAAGCAGTTGTGAGCCACATGTTACTGTATAGACCTGAAATGTGGAAAACATACAGAAGACATCTGAAGCTTCTGGAAAGGTACTATGAATGTTGCCTGTAGATAATCTTTCAAATCCAGTGGGAAGACAGATGCTCCAATGTTAGTGCCCTCTTGCGAGAAAACACCACAAGCATAGAGGCAATGATTATCTGACATGAACTTTGCTGGGCTGGCCACCTCATCCAGGTCTCTGACTCCAGATTCCCAAAGCCAGTTTTATTTTCCCAGTTCATCCAAGGCATATGCCTCAAGAGGATGAAACAACATTCTTCCAGGACATCCTCAAAACCAGCTTGAAAAAATGCAACATCAGCTCATGAGAGACAATTGCCTAGGACCACCATAAATAGAGGAAAAGTCTACTGCAAGGTTCTCCAAACTTTGAAAATGTATAACAACAGCAGGAAACAAAAAAGCAGGAGTGGCAGAAACAGCATGTTGTGAACCAAATCAAGAATCCAGAGTCACCCACTCCACACAGAATCATGTGCAACACAGTCTGTTAATCCTAGATAGGCCTTGTCAGCCCATCTTCAGACCCATACATAAAACAGTCATGGAAGACGATCAACCTTGATTGCAAGGGATTACTGATGATGAGACTATTATAAGATATTCGATATTAAAGGATAGCAGTAGTTGTTTATTTGGTGACTATGAGAACTATTGCATGATTTTCTTGTCTAGCATAGATCTCACAAGATGTTTAGACAAACTTTCAGTGAGTAGAACCTGTCCTGGGTTAACATCTTATATTGGATTAAGTTTATAATGGTGTTTTGAAACCAGACAACATACAGTTATCTAGCAAATTTTACATAGTTGCCAAATGCCTCCTTCATTAGGAATGTCCTTTGGGCATGTCCCGGTGAGTGCATACATGTGGCTTGTGGCCCCTCAAAGCAGAGATCCCACTGTCAAAAAGAACTGCCACTGAAAAAGTAATGTGCAGTGCATGCGGTAGCAGCATGCACTGTCAGAAAGGGAGCCTGGCAGATCAGAGTGATGCTTTGCCTGCCAGCCAGGTTCCAAGTGGCAAGCTCAGTGCTATTGCTGCCTGAGGAGGTCCCCAGGACTCCAGGTAAAGCTGCTGGGGTCAGCACAGGTGCTGGTCCCAACCTCCTCTACCCCATGCAGTTCACTTTGCTGCACAGCAGAGCGTGCATGCAGGGGCATGCTGGGGGACAAATAGCAAAGCTGCACAAATATGTGCTTCTGCTATTTGTCCTGCAGGAAATGTGTGCTCCTGCATATGCATGCTCATCAGGTCACACCCTTTCTCTCTAATTGGAATTATGCCTAACTTTTTAAAAAGCTTATTCACAACCTATTTCCATCTTTAGGGTTCTGCATACCTTTGTAAACATGGATTATCATTCAAACCATGTGAAAAATGATAAGGTAAATTTAAGCAATAAAGATGTATGTAACTTTGTTGTTGACAGAAAAGAGAATGAAATCAAAGAAAAGATCTGCACTGACTAAAGCAAAATACTAATTTATGTGTAATCTTTATCAATATACATTTCTTCAGTGTGTGTGTCTGTGCATGGCAGTGGGTATAGGTTATATGGAGAAATCAATCCAGTTAAGCTGTTAGGCTGTTAATCTGTTTTGTTATTGACAGATAATGCCTGTGCATTCCTAGATGTCTCCACTGTTTAACACATCTGCTCATTACAAGCTGATGCAAACTGGCAGGCAAAATTAACTTGTGCCAATCTTAAATCTCCATGCTGGGGGGAAACATGGAATCTTGGGTAATTTTGTACTTTCGCTAGTGGGTTGGTACTGTCATAGATGAAGATCATACTCCTCTAGATGCTAATGATTGGAGGCCCTTAGTCCTAATCATCCTACCATGCATGGAAAAGACCACAGGCTGATAAAAAGATAATATTCTGGAAAAGACCTTCAGAACATGCTCCTTGTGAAAAGCATTATGCAACCCTAGAACATAGGAGGAAGAGTGTTAAATGGCTTATAGAAAGGTTATGATTAAATATATGAGCTAAAGAGTCATCGAGACAGATATAAAAAGGGCCTGACATAGGAGCACCATGAAAACCAAGGTCACCCATGTCTGTAAGTGTATTATAGGGAATAAGGTGCTACTCAATATGAAGAAGGGTATCAGAATCTGATTTTAGGATAGCAATAGTTATGTGTATGGCAACAGTACCCTGTATGCCAGTGTACATAAGAACAGAGCACACATAATAGAAAAGAAATAGAGTTTTGGAAGGGGAAAAATTATATTTTAAAGCCACAACTTACTGGTACTGTTATAAAGTGTAACTGGATTTACTGGCCTAGTTCTTTCACCAGTGAGTCACGGTTAGCCATGCTGACAAAATAAGGTAATTAGGAGGAATCATCTTGTGGCTGTAGGACTTGGCTTGAATTTCTGAGATCAGTGTTCAAGCCCCAGTTCTACCACAGATTTCCTATATGACATTTTGACAAGTCACTTAATTGATCATTGTGTTAATTTTTCCTTTGTAAAAGAGAGATGGTAAAATTTCTAACTCACAGGAATGTAGACTATCCATACATTCTCGGATTTCTGTCAGTTCCTATAATAATAGGAGATGCATTAGGAACTAAACAAATAATATGGTGTTTACTTATATGAAAGAACTCCTGGTGATTCTGCAGATATGACATTTTAGTGTAGCTGGCAGAAAAGGGAAAACCCCATGCAAACTTATGCCAGATAGTTTGATATCTAAATGCAGGTTTAGCATCAAATAACAAATAGAAGCAGAAGAGAGAGAAAGAATGGGATACATTAAATGACAGATGACAGAAAACCTGACAGTGGCTGCTATTTGAGGGGAAATGGAGCGCTTATAAAACAAAGACATGTTGTGCTGTTCAGGCCGAACAGAATGGAACAAAGTATCAGTGACAAAGAATAATCTGTTCAATTAATAGAGTGAGATTGTCCTGTGGAACTGGGAAGATGGCCTTTGATGAAAAAGAGGTGAAGAGGTAGGTCCATTAAGCAGTAAGTGTCAAAAATTAAAAGGAAATGCATATTAACGTATCACAAAATAATTAGAGCATCACCCTAGGGATTAGAGAATGGGGAGGGATCTGTGATATTTTAGTCACTGTACATACTACTTCTAGCAACATTAGTATAAAATGATTCATATATGAAAGGAAGAGCCAATAGTGTCTCATTTTCTTTCTTTCAAGTCTGTATGTTTAACTACTTGTTAAAATGATTATTTCTACTAAAAATACTAAAGGTAAAATATAGCACACATTTCTAGTCAGTACAGCATGGAATCCCACTTGTATGACATTCTGGAAGGATTCAGAGTTGAAATTAAAGATTCACTTTAAAACACTTCTGAAGAGATATGTCATTAATGATGGCATAAAAAGTAAGCCTTTTTTAAAAAATACAAAAGGACATCAAATAATATTTTACTGCTACTGAACATATGAAAGATTTTGTAGGCTGGCACAATATTTTTTTCTCAGATACCTTTAAAAACAAAGTCAAATCATGGAAAAAAATAGCTGGAAAAATGGTCTAATTTTGCTGCAAAATGTCACCTTGTATAACTGCCTTGCTTTGTGTTTTACAACATATCCAACAAAGTAATGATTTTGCTTCTAGAAATGACAAGAGTTCTACCCCCAGAAAATTATTTTGCTGTAAATTTTCAGGAAGCTTCTTATTGAAATTCACACAGAACTAAAGCTTATTTTTAATACAGAGCTGGTTGTTGAGTGCACTTCATTTTTACACTTGTGCTTAGTGTCCAGAGCTACAGTATAACTCTGCCTGTCTAAAATTTGATTAGCAGAAAAGGAATACATTAAAATTCCAGGCCTCCTCCTCCCCTTCAGGCACACAATATATGGATTATGCAGAGAGCATTTTGCATGAACAAACTGAAGAAATATACCCCATGGGTGATAGGCTTGCATCTTACTGATGATAGAGGTTTATACCAACTTATCACAAAGTACAGGCATAGGACCCAATGTTAAATCACTTATACTAGTACAAACAGGAGTAATTCTTGGTATAGGAAAGAAAATAATCAGACTAAAAGAAACATTCAAAACTGAAGTGCCCAGGTGTGTTAAACGAGTTGTTTTGAATCATTCTGTACCACGTAGAGACTCAGTTAAAAATATTACAAGCATCTATTATTTGTACCTGAAGCCAGGTAAAACATGTCATTGACTGATGTTGACTTTGGTTTCTGAGATTAAAAGCAGGCTAAAACAAAACTCAGGATGTTTACTCATGCATACTGTGGCCAACATAAAATAAAAGGACTCGGGTAAAAACTGTGCATTAAGCTATCACAATTTATCACACCTGAAGAATGTTACAATGATTCTTTTTATATTTGCATTTCTTTTTCCTTTGCTTTTCAATTGCTACCATCCAGTTCTTCCTTGAACTTTTTCTTTTAGATATAAGCTAATTTAAAAAAATCTTATAAGACTAATTCCATATTTAATAAAGTACAGAACTACTAGACTTAGACATTAATTTAGGCTACCTGTAAATCACAGTATTTTTTTTAAACCTGCACTCTTGACAGTTTACCTTTTTAACACTGACCATCTGGCTAGTGAAATCTATGTTAATGACACATAGTGAACTCAGTCATGGCATGTATCCATCATGCAATGACATAACACACCCACAAATCAAATCTTTCCACCTAAATGATAATGCTGTCCATCTTTATTAACATCACTGACAAAACTGGAGTGTTCAGCGTTAACCACCAATTTCATTAGTGTCCATCATTCTGACGAAATTGTAATTGGAATGCTAAATGAGTTACTCATGGATGCTTTGAGAAGTCATTTAAATTAGAATGCAAGGTTGTTTGCTTATAATGGTACCCTGTCTAAAATCTAGTCTACT
>NW_017728886.1:137763794-137784167 GCF_001723895.1 Crocodylus porosus
TATATATGCAGTAAGAATTAAACAAAAGGCACACAAGGTCATCAATCAACCTCTCATTCTATGCTATCACCCAGCTATTGCTATTTATCTCCTATGTCCTTTTAAAATTCAACAGTCAAATGAATTATAAGGATTAAATACATATGACATAATTCTTTAGTAAATACAAATTACATAGTCAAAATTCTGTCATCAAAGGACATGCTAAATGAAGTGAAATACAATACATTAAACATAAATAATAATAAAAATCTGGTTAAATCAGTTATCACTTAACATTCACAGAAAAGAATTACCATGCAAATAGTATACTTTTGCATAGTAATAATGGGCAGCAATGTTCACATAGGCATTCAGGTTCCAGTCCCTAAAGCTGTGATTTTGGCTGAGACTTGGAGAAAACATGATGATGGGTAGGATATGAAAAAGTTTTATAGGCAGGATTTAACAGTAGGATGACATTAATCACAAGTAGCAAACTCATGATTAAATTATGCAGATCATCCCAAATGAGTGCCAATAAAACCTTTATACAGCTGTGTACCACTGAGTACTTTAAATATGCCACATGTTCATCAGGGAGGAAAGGGAACCTAAGAAGTATGTTATACATTTTATGGGTACTTGTTTTATCACTTCCACTGTAAAGCCAGAGTCTGTAACAGGCTTATTTTTCTATCTATATTTGCAGTGATGAATACTTGGTGCTGTAAAGAGTCTTACTGGAATTCTGAAATATGCCCATTACTACCAACAGTTCATTTGTATAGGTTTGTGACGGAAATATTTTTTTTTTTTTGGCCCCATATAGATGTTCAGTTTCTATCAGGTGAATCACTCACCTCCCAGGGGACTACAACAAAAGTGTTCAGATGTCCAAGCTCTTTCTTCAGGAGTAAAAATGGCTGCTGTAGGAGAAAAAATAACTCAGGAACACTGAATGTTAAATTGTTCCCCGGTGAATTTATCTTGGAAGACTGGACATTTGCACACTTTTTCCACAGCTTAACTCTTCTTGGAGATCAAAAGGAGTGGAGTCAGGGGAAAGGCTCCCATGCCTTCCCAAGGCCAGAATCACCTCAATTTAGAGAATATGTAGGGGGAAGCTGCTTACCTCCCATAGGTGGGAGGGGAGGGAAGGAGTAGCCTCAGCCTCTTTCTCAGGGCCTCATTACACTTGCAGCAGTTTCAAATTATTGGAATGCTGTGATATCTTAATAGGTATTCTAATAATATCATATGTTCACTTGCAACAGGTGCAAATAATTGGAATATAGTGACCTATTCAAGTTAATACTAGTTTGAAGATACCTGAAAAGGAACAACTTTCCAAAGCCAGGGCCAAAGGCAGGAAGCACTGCCCCTCTCTTCTTCCCCTTGTCCCACTCCCTGCTTAGCTGAGCAGCAGGAGTGGCAGGCCAAGCTTACAAGTCTGGCTCTTGGCTTTCCCAGCTTCCTGTTGCCTGCCCCTGCTGCTTTGCTGAGCAGTGCGGGCAGTGACTTAAAAGTCAATGTTGCTGGCAGCTGGGCCTACAAACCCAGGTCTAAGCTACACCAGCTTCCCCTTGCATCTCCTCAGAGGTCAGTTTAGCAGTGATGCTGGGATGCAGAGACTTCCCCAATTCCAGTTCCTAGTCCCACTGGCTTCCCCTTGCTGCCTAACTGACCCAGAGTAAAAAGGGCAAGGCAAGCTGCTGTGCCACAGCAGCAAGGCTTGAGAACCTTGACACCTTGGTGAAATGTTCCCACTTCACCCCACACTTCTTTCAGTCAGCTTCAAGCAGTGCAGGGGAAGACAGGCTACAAGGAGTCTCTTCCTTGCCTCTGTGCTCTACTGGGTTAGCCCTGAGGAGTGCAAAGAGTAGGGCTATTCTCTTTGTGGTGTAGAACTGAGATGGTTCCTACCATTAGAAAATGCCCCTCTTGCCATACCAGCTGATTGGCAGGATGGAGGTTCATTATTCTGAGGCCCAAAACCTTCCCAGCTATGACAGCTTTTGAGTAGCAGCCAACTGCCACTTGAAGCATCTTTCCTTCTCAGAAAAGGGAGAGGACTGATGGGTGTGGTTCTGGGAATAGGCCCCTCATGCTTCCAGCTGAATAACTTGCCTGTGAAGCTCTTCAGCTTTGAGGAAGGAGGAATGTCTGTGAAGTCCATTTCCCAGCCTATTTTTCTACCAGAATAAATTTCTTCTGGTAGAAATGAATGTCTGTATGCATCTTTTAAAACAGCCACCTAAAACCTGACAATAACTTCCTACAGTACAAAAAGAACCCCCCTGTGCCTGTGCAATCCTGGTGTTTATCTACCACCCCAAACTTGAACCTATAAGAAGAATCATCAAACAACTATGGCCCATACTCAATAAAGATCAGACTTTGAGAGAAATATTCCCAGCCCCTCCACTCCCGGCTTTCAAATAACCTATCCTTGCCCAGCTCAACATCAGAAGCCAACTTCCTACTGTTCAACTAACATCAAATGGGACACAGGTGCAAAACCAATGCATCTCCACTGCTACAATCAACACCTGTCCCCACAATTAAGTCATCAGAAGTCATGGATCCTACAAATACCAGTCCCAAAAATGTGGTTTATCTGATCCATTGCACAAAATGTCTTCATGTTAGCTATGTGGGGGCATATCTACACAAGATGCTATGGCACAGTAGCAATAAGCTACTGCGCTGTACCTCATTGCTACCATGTGGTAGCATTGCTGGCCACCAACCATGACATGACACTAATGCACAGTAGCATCAGGGAAAAAATTATGTGATGATACTACTGCACATTAATGCCAATTACTGCACAGTCCATAACTCATATAGATATAGCCTGGTGAATGAATTCACGCACAAAAAAAATATAATGGACAGATGAGTAAGAGTGCATTTTTTTCCAGAAAAAACCACTCCTTTTCTGACCTCACTATGCTCACACTCGAGGGAAATTTTTGAAAATACCTTTGTAACATCTGCAAAGGCTTTCTTGGCTGTAAGCTGTGGGTGAGCTGTGCATAAGAACTTTGCAAGAAAGACAGCAAAAAGTTTCCAGATGGTGCAACAACCTTTCCAAACAGAGAGTATGCTATGCACAATGCATGCTTTTTACTGGAGGATCTGAACTGTAACCAGAGCCCCCATTGCAAATCCTGGGCTTTGATTGGTTACTATGAACTCATAAAAGCTGAGGGAGGAAAAAGCACTTAAAGAGAGAAGTAGTGGGAGAGCAATGGTAGTCTGGAGAGAGGGACAAAAACTCATCCCCTTTGTCCCCAGGCAGAGGGAATTAACTTGAGGCTTGCTGGGGAGCAGACTTCAGGACAGCCTGAGTCATTGCAGAAGAAGCTGATTTCCCACCAGGTTTGGAGCTGTGCAATCAGGGACACAGGTACCCAGGGAAAGAGTGGGAAGGTGTTGGTAAGCTAGCTGGGAGAAGCTGCCTGGTCAGGGACCTGCAGAGGGAAATCCTTTGTTTGGGCTGAAAAGCCTTGTACTGCAGGGACAGAGGCCTGCAGAAGAAATCCCCTGTGTGCATGTGGAGGTGTTGGGAAAGAGAAATAGCTCAGAGAGGGAGTGGGCTGTGAAAATTCCACATATGCATGGATGTGTGAGGGGACATAACCCCTAGTGTTTGCAGGAGGTATATTTTTCTGGTCAGCAAGTTTGGCCACTGGGAACACCCCCCCATCACTGCATATGCCCTCCTCGTCAGGACTAAGGTGGCACCAGTCACCCGTGTGTGTATTCTCTTGATCAATCTTTTCTTTTCTGTATATAGTTGAGTATAATAAAGAAACCTATTTGTTTATTGGACATAAAGTAAATTCTTGGGAAGTGAGGGTGAGGAACATGCCTCTCCATGGGACCTACCTGAGGGCGCTCCCAGGGCTACTGGTACCCTGAGGATACAGAATCTGGCATATCACCTGACCTGCCATGCTGGCGATAGATACACCTTGAATGGATGAGTCTGGTAACAAGAATTCATAAGCTGGATGGACACTAATAACCAGGGATCCTGGTTTTCTCTGATTAAAAAAATCACAAATTCTCTGATAAACCCCCAAATCCATTATTACAATTAAAAGCCCCCTGCAGGCCCCGCTAGCCCTGCTGGTGGCCATCATTCTACCCCAATGCCTCCTGCAGCCATTCTGGTTCCCCTCATTGCCCCCACCCACAGCCCCTTCTGTCTGGTCCTGCTGGAGGGGCCCCCAGCTGCCAGACCTGTGGGGCCAGGGACCCAAGTCTGTAGGTCCCTGCCTGTAACAGCAGGCAACTGCAGCAGAAGCAGCATGGAGCCAGATCCCCCACTGCTCTGCCTGCTAAGGTGGGGTTGGGGCTAGCTTCTGGCCCCTGCCAGCCCTGCTGATGCCCTGTAACTATGACCCACAACCCCCCAGCCCTGCCAGAGGGCACCTCACTGAAAGTCCCGCTTAACTCAGGCTCCAGGAGTGAAGGGTGAAGCTGAGCTGAGCAGAGCCCTGGCAGACTGAGAGTCTCAGGCCCCACCCTTCCCACTCCCCCTTCCCTCTGGGCAGGGCTGGGGGTTTCCCACCCTGTTTGCAAACAGCTGTTGCAGACTGGAGCTCAACCAGCCTGCAGAGCTGTTTGCAAAAGCAGGGAATCCATGGGTTTCAAGGAGACATCATAGTTTTCTCTGTTTTTTCCATGGGAAACAGAACCAGGGTCCCTGCTAATAACCAAGGACGGAACACTGATCTTGACTTCATGGCATACTGTAATCTACCTCAGAGGCTGATAACCTTTTCAAGCTGCAGGCCAAAACATCCACAGTGCCACTACTTCCAGCCATATGAACACAGCTTACAGACAAAAAGGACCTGGACTGGGTAGCTGGAAGCTGTTTTCAAGCTCCTGCAACTTTTCTCTGCCCCTACCACCACCATCTGACCCGGCCTGGCTGTGGAGCAGCTCCCTACCGGCCCGTGCATCATCCTTGGGGTGGGGGAGAGGAAAGGGCAAGGAGAACTGGAGAGAAACAGAAGCAGCAGAGGTACACCTTCCAGTTGCACAATGCCCCTTCATCTGGAAACTGAACCTAAAATGCAGGCTTGGGACAAGGTACAGAGAAGATAGGGTGGAGAGGAGAAGCATCAGCATAGGCACAGCTCCTGGTTCCCAGGTCTCCAGCCCTAGAACAACTCCTGGCTGCTCTTCCCCAGGGCTGGCAAAGGCACAGACAAAACACACCACATCCAACCCCCTAAAGCTCCATAGGTTGGATCCAGTGACTCCTTGGTATGTTGCTGATTCACCATCTACCTGATTCCAGAAATTCTTCCTTCATGGTACAGGTGATAATGACATTCTTCCTTTCTGAAAGGTCTTGATCTCTCACCAATGCAGCTCTTTCCTCTGTTAATTTTTTTTTTTTGTCTGATATTCATGGGAATTTCCCAGTTTTACAGTTCTCCATACTGGCTTTAATCACTGCTGTGCCTTTTTCTGCCTCTTTCTTCTCTCGGACCTGACGATGGCCTTCTTACTTGAAAGCTTTCTTAAATCTATCCAATCCACGTAGTTGATCCAATAAAAGGTATCGCCCACAAAAATCATTGCTTATTTTCTGAGATTGGACGTTTCACCTAGGGTACCAAAACGTGTGTCGCACTGGGTCATCAAAGGAGTACTATGTACCGTTTACGACACCCGGCTGGTCCTAAGACTGTGAGGCTGCATCTACACATGATGTTTACTACATGGTACACTAATTAGCTGCACAGTAAGGGCATTTTCACACATACAAGTACTGCAGTGCTGGGCACTCTGAAAAGCACCCAGTGCTGTGTTGCTTGAAGTTGTAGAAGTGGTGAAATGCATATCAGCACTGAGAAAATGGTGGCAGCGCACTTTTGAACTAAAACTTATAGAAGGTGTTTTAGTTCAAAAGGACACCGCTGCCATTTACTGCATTGCTGACATACATTTTGCTGTTCATACAACTGCATACAGTGCAGCACAGTTTGCACCAGCTCGTGTAGGGAGCAGACTAGCTTAATCGAGTTTTCTCTGAAGCGGCAGATTTCTAGCTTATCACGGGACAAAAAGATATGTGAATAAATGCTGTAAATGTCTCAGTGTCTACACATGCACCCCTATAAGGCTAGGGTAAACTAATTTATTCTACAGCAAGATAGTATTTGTAAATAAGTCTGCAGCAACACACTCCTTTGTGTAGAGGCTACCCCAGCTGCCTTCATCTCCCAGGTGTTCCATCCAGATAGCCCCACACAGAAACATTTTCATGCCCCAGACAGCCCCTCCACAACATGTTCATCCAGGGAAAGCAGCCCCAGGCTGACCCCTTGAGTTCCCTGTCAGCTGGGGCTGCTCCAACCTGGCTCAATGTGCATGGGTGCATGTTCAAATGACAGTAAACACTAGAGTTTATTGCTCCCATTGCATGTTCAAATTATGTGCCTGGGAGCAATAAAGTCTGGAGTTTCTTGCTTTGCCTTTAATTGCAGGTGTAGGTGTGCCCTGAATGCATGAATGGCATGGGGTAGAGAGATTCTCAGTCTCTGGTTATGGTGTACATTTGATTGATGAAAGCTTTCATACTCAGTCTCTTGTAAGGTTATGTGCTAATCTTTTCATCTTTTTTAACATTTTTATTTTTTAAAAGTCTAAAAAGTCTGTCTAGCTTATAAAAATAAATTTATAGTATTTAACTCTGGGAGACATGGCAATTTGATAACAAGCAATATGTGTGCCCTAAGTTATAGGTTCATAAGTAATAAATATGTTAGCGACTTTATGTTTGTTATCAAGTGGCTGATCATTGAGCCTATAAAACAATATACTAGTTTGAGGTCATTTACCCTTTCGTACATGTCTACAAAAGAACACCACAAAAATTGATGGTTTTACTGTCTCAGCAGGAAAGCCAGGCAATGAATAAATACAATGGACCTTTTTGTTTCTAATGATCATTTCTAATATTCTAAGTGAAGCCTAATAGCAAGGACTTACTTCTTTGTCTTAGTCATGGTTTCCCTTCCACCTTAAATGTCAAACATTAAATACATTTCAGCTTATACCAAGAATACTAAAAATTGTTCATGTCTTCTTTTTTTTTCATGGGGAGGGGGAAGGAGTATGCGGAGGGTGATGCCACTTCATGAAAGCACACTTCATTTTTTTTTCCTGCTTATCTATCAAGTATATAAAATGTCATGTATTCATTGTGTAATTGCCGTTTACCTGACATTTTATTCTTCCTATTGAAATACATGGCAGGAATAAAACATCAGTTATAAAGCAATTATTGACATTTTATTCTTGTCTTGTATTTCAGTGATGCAAATCCTGTATCTGTGTACCTGGGCATGTCAGTGAAAAAAATCACATTGAGGTGGAAAGAATGGGTAAAGTTGAAAGTAATACAGTTTGAAAGGAAGGAGAAGGCAAAATGGGCAGTTCTGAAAGAAAGGAGGAATAAGCAGTAAATTATAGTATCTTTCAATGTTTAGACCTAATCTGAAAGTTACTTTTTTTCCTTGCTGCATACTATACTATCTTTTGTTTGTTTCAGCCTTGCTTTGTATTATAACTTCTAATTTTTATATCCTTCCTTTGAACATTCCAATGTAATACTCAACCTGATAATTCTCTACTTTAAACCTTTACTATCCAAAGTTGAAAATGTACTTCATTGCACATCTACACAAGAAATGGTACTGTGTAGTAGACTAATCTACTACACAGTAAAGTGTCACCATCTACCTTTTTAAATGCAGATGGTAAACTAGCTGCACAATATGTACTCAGTAGCGCATATCCTGATCGGGAGCAAATTTGGAGTACCAGGGGGCCAGCTTCCTGCTTGACCCAGAGCCATGGGGCTGGGAGTTTCTCCTACCTCTGGCTGGGACAGCTCTTTGCTTGCCCCAACCTTGGTTTAAACCCCTGGCCTGACTCTAGAGCATATGCTATCTGCTGCTTATCCCTGGGCATTGCATCTCACAGCAGTGACCTTGTGGCTGCCTCAACAGGCCTACAGAACCCAGCAGTGTCCCCTGGGGTCAACCCTACCATGGAGCTGCCTCTCACACACTGTGCCCTTGTGCTGCAGGGATGTACCAAGATTCAGTGGAATCCACAATAGTGTACTCACTGATGTCACAGGTAGTGTATTTGGGCACCAGTTAGTCCCATGGAGAGACTGCTGACCTGATTGTGAGGAGATGCCACGGTGCAGAGCCAGTTTGCCCAGGGTGGGTGCTCCAACACCTGCCTATATGAGGCCCTTGAGGGCTGAAAGTGGGAGTCAGTCATCACAACACTGCCACATAAAGGTCAAGGCTCCATGGGCACAGTGGACCCAAGTCACAGACCACAGCCACCAGCTCAGGGCTGCCAACAGGACCCAAGCTCTGTGATGGCCCTTCCCCACAGACTGGTCACTCAGGACATCCAGGTGTAGGTGCCAGCATGCTCCCCACCCCGCCCTGATTTAACAGCTCCAGGAGTCCTAGTCAATGACTGCCCTGCCAACTCCAGGTGCACTACCCCAGTGAGGAGGACACGTGACGGCAGTGACCAGCTCCAACTCCTCCCCGGAGATGGTCACTGCCTACGCAGCAAGATGCCATGCCTCTGTAACCTGGGACACCACCAGCACCTGCACCTCATTACCTCTTGTAGGAAAAAACTTGGGCCACCTGCCACACCCATCATGGTAAGTCCCACATGAGGTGGAGGAGGAGTGGGGAAAGGTAGTGCTGTGGCCACCTATGCCCGTTCTAGCTCTCCCACCCACCCCCAGGCTGCACACATAGAGCCAGGGGTCCCTCATGAGGGAGGGCCCTCCCCTATCATCCCTGCTCTCTGCCCTGCCTGGTTGAGCTCCCTTGTGGCCCCTGGAGATACCTCTCACAACATACAGGGAGCCAGGAGGCAGTGCAGAACTTTAAGCAGCCAGTGACCTCCTAGCTAAGGTCTGTCACATGCAGAGAAACCCATTAATGGCAGCCGTGATCTCCTCAGCTGTGGGGGTCAGGCATTTGTAGCATAGGCACAAATATCCCTTCAGGTGGTAGTGCACACTGCAGGGAAATGCAGGCTTGCCTGGGGCACTGTTGAAGCTAAGGATGCTGCACCAGGTTCTCAGCTTCACCAAGGGCACCATGGAAATTGGTGGCAGTGGGCATACTGGGCTGGGCATCCCTCAGACTGTGAAAACAGCATGCTTGGTGAACTCTTAGCAGGGGCATGGTTTGGGCACAGGACATACATAGTGGGGGCCCTGCCACTGGCCACCTTTATGACAAGGTCCCCTGGGAGGAGGGCAGAGGCATCTCCAGCTGCACATCCCAGTTGGGTGGGAGCCCCTCACTCACTGACCCCAGCTGGTGTGGTTTTGGAACCACAGGAGCAAACTACCTGGCCTGCAGAAGAAGGGAAGAATTGGCCTGGATCCCTGGCCTTGCCTGGATAGGGGTTTGGGAAAGCAGGCTGCCTGGGACAAGTGCCAAATAGATCACCTTTCCCCACAGAGGGAGCAGGGACAGAGACAACCTGTGGCAGGGGCTGCAGGGCTAACTAACCATAGTCCCTGGGTATCTGTATGTGCACAACCCCTGATCTGACATTGGGGGATGCACAGACCCTTGGCATAGTGTATGTTATCTCAGAAATATTGCAAACTCTAACAAAGAGCCTCTCTTTTCTGGCTCTGCAGGTCCAGCAGTTGTACATGAATGAGAGGCAGCAGCCAACACCCATGGGCAGTGCCCTCTGCATGTGCCACATCCACCAGTGGCAGATGCTAGACCACACTTTGTTGCTGGACTAGCTGTTCACCATGATGGAGGAGCAGCTGGCAGACTCATAGGCCTGGTACACCCAGGATGTTGTGCATGAGTGGGAGAAGGATCATGAGGACCACACATTCAAAGACAGGCACCTGGACCTTGAGGAAAAACACTGCCCTCCTTCAGAGGTTGCTGGAGACACAGGAGCAGCAGTCTGCTGTAGTGGCCCAGACGGTGGAGGCCATGGAGGACCACTGGGTACCGGCCACTATCCTGGCTCTGTCAGTCACCTTTCTGCTGCTCACTACCCAGACCCTGGTCCTTGCCCAGCCTGCCTCTGGGCAGCCACTCACTGCCTAACAACAAACCCCCATTAGGCTTGGCCTGAGGTGCAGCACCACCTACAGTTAGCAGGGCCCACTTCCCCTGCACCCATGCTGGCTCTTCTGGCAGCTGGGCCCCCCATCTGTGCCACTCCCTGCTGTTATCCAGGCACCAAATGGCCCCTGAGGGGTAGCTGCCTACAGTAGGGCCAACACTACATGAGGGCCCTGCTGGCTTAGGCCCTATGCTGGAGGAGAGGGAGTCAGCAGTGCAGCTAGAAGAGTGTCTGTCCATATCCCTAGTTGAGTCCCCAGCCCAGTGATCTCATTGTGGCATCCACACCCACAGCGTGCTGGCACCTGTCCTCAGGATCTGCTCTGCAGATGACCCCACCCCAATGCCCCCAATTTGGGAGGGCACACAGCACAATCTAAATAGTTTTCATGAGGAAGAGGGTATATTATTGGTGGTGGTCGGGGGGTAGGGCCTGTGTTTTCGGAGGGAGGGCGTCTGTGTTTCTGGAGGGAAATAAAGACTTGCTGGAAACTGTCTACAATGAGTGTGTTGTTGGGGGTGCTCTCTGGACCTGGGGTCCATGGCCAGGTGGCCTGGTGTCCTACAGTGGGGAGTACAGAAGGAGGTGGTCTGCCAGTGCCTCTTACACATGGTGCCCTGGTTCCCACTGCTGGGTGTGCAGCTTGCCCAGAAACCCAGGGGGTGGAGAGGCCATGGCTGCCATTGAAGCTGGCATTCCCACTGTGCCTCCTCCACCCACACCTCATAGAAGAACTCCCTGCTGGTCTCGTAGATGTTATGCAGTACAGAGGCTACGATGATGACCATGGGGATGTTGGCCCCTGTGACCTTCAAGGCAGGTGGTGAGGGTGCACAAGGATACCTTCAAGCAGCAGAAGGCACACTCCAGGCACTTGTTGAAATGTGCCTGGTGTGGGTTGAGCTGGCTAGTGTAGGGCTGTATAAGCCATGGTAGCAGCAGGTAAGCGGGGTCCCTGATGAAGATGGATAGGAGAGTCACATTGCCTAGCTGAACATTGGGTGGAAAGCACCTACTCTACATCAGGGCTGGCAGGCCAGAATTCTGGAAGATGTGAGCATCATGAGTGCTGCCAACCCAGCTAGCATGGACATGTATGAAGCTGACCCAGTGGTTCACCACAACCTGAAGCACAAAGGAATGGAAATCCCATTGATAGTATGGGAGATCCACCTGAGGTGGGCAGGTGATGAGGATATGTGTCCCAGCTAGGGCCCAATGCACTGTGGCAAGCCCAGGACTTGGAATCCTGCCGCCACCTCCAGTGGGTCAGTGCCTAGGAGCATAGTGTGGCCCAGCATGTTCTGGAGGGCACCACAGACCTCCAGTATGGCTTTCCTGCTAGTTACCTTTCCCACCCCAAAGAGGTGGCAGATATAGTGCATTCTAGTAAGTATGGTGAGATTGAGGAGGGTGATGTTCTCCCAGGTCTCAGTGGGGAGGCTGCATGGTCCTGGAGTAGTCGCATGATGGTGGGCTGCCATTCCAGGTGCAAGCACAGCTGGTGGAATAGCTCCTGGATTGTGGCCCAGGCCAGGAGGAATCCACCCACTGTTCATCGTTCCAGGTAACCTGGATGATGTGGAGCCACCAGTCCTGGCTGGCAGGGAGGGCCCACAATCAGCAGGGTGGAGCCCCAGGAGCTCATGGATAGCACACCTGGTGGCATCCATTTGGGTATCATTGTTGTCCCGGTTGGGGCCTGGGTGGTGGCTTAGGGGCTGGTACACAACTTCCTGGTAGCAGTGGACCTGGCTGCATGGCTATGCAGCACAGGGTTGAGGCTGACCTAGGCTAGGTGGCAGTTACTGCATCTGGAAAGCACAGTGGGCATGGCGTCAAGCAGAAGCCCATGATGTGGCTTGTCACTGCTGGGGCCTGGTTGTGGAACAGCCATTGTACACTGCGTATAGGCTCTGCAGATAGATAGAGAGCTGTGCCAGAAGGCTGCAGACTGCTATGGGCCAGAAAAGCAAAAGGCCAGGGAATACCGTGCAGGAGTGCCCCTGGCACCCAGGCAGGTGAGGCCAGAGCCACCCAGCTTCTCCTGGCTGCTGCAGGGGGGCAGAGCAGAGCTGGATCAGCCTACTCCCAGAAGGAGCAAATCTGCTGTGAAGAGGCTGCATGTGTAGATGCCTTCTCAGGGCTGGCTTAGTATTTGACTGTGCAGTCAGCCTAATGTGCATTAGTAGTACATGTAGATACTACCAGTGAGAATGTAATCTTCCTAATGTGGATTCATTTTATGATCTCATACAATCTAGAGAACACATCTTAGGAGGGGAAAGTTATATCATGTCAATAGAAATGTAATTTTCTTTAAAGCTGCATTAATTTGACCATTTTCACATATTACCTGTTTGTTAGAGTAACTAGCAGCTTCAAATTGTACCTGCCCTTAGTAGTACATGCTTACTGTATGACTGGGAAGTAGAGAACACCCTCTGAATTAGAGTGAAGGGAATGAAGTCAAGCACTGAGAGACCTTGTAGTTCACAAAAGTAATTTCTGGCACTCCATAAAGATACTTCTACTTATTAAGAGTAACATGGGAGTGCAAAAAAAGCAGACAGCATACTTACATTAGGTTGGTATCATGCTGCTAGTTTATGGCACCATGTACTATGTTATTAAAGTGTACCACCACTCCCACAATAGTTATCAGCATGATTCTCTGCAAAAAAAAAAAAAATAAGCATCACGCAAAGCAAAAAATGTATCCACAAGAAAGAAGCTACAGATGGGATTATATAACATATGTGTTCAAGCTTGGTTGCAGAATAAATGGTAACCTTTTATTATCCTTCTTTGAGCCTGTGGCCATGACCTCACCTATTCAGGGGATAGACTGTTTATCAGAGATAATTGATTTGTCCCCTATAGGTCAATGAATAGTTTAATATCCTATGATTTTCTGACAGTTACTATGTCATCTATATGGCCTCTGATCCCTATTTGATAAGCCAGTCACACAAGGCAATTTGGTAGATCTTTTCAATAGAGGCTAACATAAAATTAAGTTTGCGCTGTCATCAAGTTCAGCCTTAGTTACACTTCTTAAGGTTATCTGGGTTGGGGCATCTCCCTAGGTTACCACTCTAAATAATGAATAGCTTCAAGCTGGTCCCATTAGACTCTGTAACTTTTTGTACAGATATTAATTCTAGCGAGTCATTTTTCAGTAGCTAAGTTTAAATAATTTCTTAAGTGTATTTATTATGCCTAACAGTAGCAAATAACTACTTATATGTTTAAAAATCAATGATAAATTAGAGGTAGTTTAAATTTTCCTAGGTAGGATTTTCTGATGGAGAAGATATCTTCCATTAAAAGACCTAATTTTTTTAGAGCCTTTTTTTTACCTTTTTACTGTCAGGAAAAATTAAAATGAAATAAATATTTTTTTTTCTCAAACAAATTAAGTACTGTAGAGGTCTTCTCTTAAAAATATCCTTCATCTTTGTTTCAAAGTAAGACAAAATGCATGATAATCTCTTCTTGAAAAGATTTCTTGACAACTGCAGTTCCTTTGTCCAATATTTGAGGTAAATCCAGACTGTTAAAGCATTTTTCCGTAAGGGATATGTTTTATTATGATGCATCACATCTTTTTTGTTTTCATTTCAGTGGGTACCACCTCCATACTAGTTAATACATTGAAGATAAAATGTTCTTTTGTATTATAAAGAGGTCTCTTTCTGTACTACACATGCCCAAACAAACTGTAAAGCTCTTACAAAAAAAGTCATACCTACTCTAGCAAGCCATATTTCTTACAGTGTGATCTGTGGCAAGTCCTGACTTTTATTGATCTTCACTTCCTCAAGAGCTATCACAATTTCATTTTCTTACATCAAATGTGAGTGGTAGACTGCAAAAAGTCATTCAGATTTCATAGCTGTGGGAAATGCCTTATATTTAGGACAAATCTCTTCCAATTATATTTCTTTAAAAGGGAAGAAAGAAACTAATCACCTCCACTGAACATATTTTGAGCATGAATTTAAAAAGAAAAATCTCTGCCAAAAGGTAGTGTGTGCGTGTGCGTGTGCATGTATTTAAAAAATGTTATGAGAATAAACCTTTATCCTGCTTGCTTGAGTATCAGCTCAGTGATTATTACAAAAGGAGGAATATATTTTCATTCTGATTTGTAAAATATAACACTGGAATTTGAATTGCTATTGTGGATTACTAGAGATCAATGTGATATATAAATATTTGCATTTTATAATTGTTTCTATCATAAAATGATAGGGAGTGTGAATCTCTGAAGAACACTGTTATTTAAAGAACAGAGTCTCAATTAGAAATGTGGTATAGGATGGAAACATCCAGTCATTCTGCTGAAATGTTGCTCATTAGTAGTCATTACTGACATTAAGTTGTCTTTTTAAACCCAGTGTGTGGGTTCAATCCTGTACTGGGCACCATTAGTATACAATTTAATTAATAAGTGCTGAGCATACTCTGAACTTCCTGAAGTTGTACCATACCATGCAAAGAGACTGGCAATTTAGGAACCTGCTTAATTTAATTTTAGCTTATTATTATTATTTAATCATTCTTAACTCAAGAGTTGTTAGCATAGTAAACAAGATCACTCCACAATTGTCAATTTTTCGCTAAACTCACTAATTGATTAATCTTTAATTTCATCCATTTCCCTACTTTATCCATCCTCGTCTTGGTCTTAACTTCCTCCTCCTGCCTTTGATACATCCTTGATTATTATCTCCCCCAGGCAGTCCCTGTCTAATGTAACTGTGGGCACCTATACATGTGCAGGCTGATCTGACGTGCTGTAATTACAGCGTGTCAGAGCAGACTCAGTTCATCCAGTCCACTGGAGCATAGTAATTACCTCTCTCCAGCATCACATATATCAGCATTCCCACCATTTTTTGGTGTGGTGAGGGTGCTTTAACAAAAGCTCGTTTGACAAGATTTAGTTAAAGTGCCCCCACCACCATTTTTCAGTTGAGGGATGCTGATCCACAATACTCTCCAGGTGCTTTCAGTAGATTCAAGCACCCCTCCCCTCCACACTCCTGAGGCATATGTATAAACACCTTACATGTCCAAATAACTTCAATTATTAACTGGCAAATCCGTTTGTACGGGAGTTCAGGGATGGGACCAACTTTAATGTCATTTGTCTTATGTATGAATTACGTTTATATATTAGATATGTTGTGAATATTTCCAAGAACAGAAATGTGTATTCTTATGAAGGTAAAGTTACACATTACACTTAGAATATTTAAAACATTAATATCTGTACATTATAGCTTGTTAGCTCATGCTTATTGCCATCTGATTATCTTAAAGTTATGTCACTTCAGGAGAGGGTTAACTCTGGGACTAGCTCATGTTAGGATAACTTCAGTCTGCTTCACTGAGATAAAACAAGAAATTAGCAGTCCTCCAGAAACCCAGAATAAATTGCTTCTAACCCCACCCCCCGCCTTCTCACCCAGGACAGGAGTAGACCTCAAGAGCACATCCAGATGAGCCCACACATGCCTCTTGCAGCATCTCAAACCCCTTTGAGCAGCGTACAAATTCATAAGGGGAAAGCAACACAAAGTAGGCGATGATCTGTTTTCCAGGGCACCCCCTGGAACAACAAGGAAAATGACCATAAGCTATTGCAGAGTAGATTTAGACTCAACGTTAGAAAAAAGCTCTTCACGGTCAGGGTTCCCAGGATCTGGAATGGGTTTCGAAGAGAGGTGGTGCTTGCCCCATCCTTGGGAGTCTTTAAGAGGAGACTGGACAGGCACCTGGCTGGGATCATATGATTCCAGGTTTGGTGACCCTTTTCCTGCCTGCCAGGGGCAGGGGGTTGGACTAGAAGGCCCGCTAAGGTCCCTTCCAACCCTAGAATTATGACTCTTTGAATTATGATTTTGTATAGACTTTAGCAAGTTAAATACAATGACCCAATTTGATGTCTTCCTTATGCCTCATGTTAGTGAATTAGTGGAAAGTATAGGACAGGTGAAATTTATATCAACTCTCGATTTATCAAAAGAATACTGGCAAATGCCTTTAAGGACAGAGGATCAACCTAAAATGGCCTTTGGAACACCATGGGTGCTATTTGAGTTTAAAAGGATGCTGTTTGGGCTTCATAGGGCTGCAGCCACATTTCAACAGTAGACTCAGTGCTAGCTCCTCATCAAGGTTATGCATCTGCATATATTGACAATATAGTAATTTCTGTGGCATCCTGAGAACAACATTTGAGGGCTTTAAGAGCCATCTTACAAGACCTGAGAAAAAATTTGCTGACTGCAAACCCTTAGAAATGTGCATTGGGAAAGACCAAAACTAAATATTTAGGGTTCTTGGTCAGACAAGGATGTATGAGACCCCTGGCAGATAAAGTATGAGCTATTAGAGAGTATCAGGAGCCTCAGAATAAGAAACAGATGAGAGCCTTTTTATGGGTCGCAAGTTATTATAGATGTTTTATACCCAAGTTTGCTGAGGTAGTAACACCCTTAGTCAATGCTATTAAGGGAAGAGATCTTATCAGGTTGAATGGGATGCTGTTCACCAAAAGGCCTTTGAAGACCTCAAGAGAGCCTTGTGTAAGGATGTATTACTTCATACCCACAAATTCTTGCTAACTTTCACTTTGCAGATGGATGCCTCATTGCTGGCTCTGGGAGCTGTTTTGTCCCAAGAAGTGGATGGTGTAGAACAACCTGTGGCATACACCAGCAGAAAGTTGAATGAACATGAAAAAAGGTGCTCCACAATAGAACGTGAATGTCTTGCTATTCGTTGGGGGATTGACTACTTTCAATATTACTTGTTAGGCCGTGAATTTAAATTAATATCTGATCATGCACCATTCAGCTGGTTGAATACGGCAAAAATGGACAATACTCACATTATGCGGTGGGCATTGACACTCCAACCTTTTCTGTTCTGTGTTGTGTACAGGCCAGGAAGATTGAATACAGTGGCTGACTTTCTGTCCTAGTGTGAGACATATAGTTAGGATAAGACAAGTGAAGGAGAAAAAGTGAGAGATACTGATACCCAGGAGGTGAACCAGGTAAGAAGAAAGATGGAAGTGCTTAGTGGTGTCTTGAGGGGAAGGATGTGTAAGGAAAGAGAAGAGTCACCTGGGGCAAAGATTTACTCACCAGAGTTGCAAGCAGCCGCCCCAGCGCCGAGGCTGCAAAGAGCCATTCAGGGATCCTTCTTCTCCCAGTGTTTCCAGAGGGGAGGCAGAGGAAACATGAGCTCCAATATAAAAAGGGACCTGGAACAGGCAAGAGAGAGACGCCTGGAACCAGAAGTTCCTGATTTAGTCACAGAAGCAGCAGGGATAACCAAAGGCACGCAGGGAATGATCAGGATGAGTTTTCAGAGAGACAGCTCTGTTGAGGAAGCTTACAGAGAATAAACCCTGAACAAGCAGCTCTCAGGTAACGTGAAACTACCACATGGCAACCCAAAGAGATAGACAGGAAGGAGGTACTGTAGAGGCCCTAATAGCAGGTCTGAGAAGACGTACCACAGAGACTGGACTAGAAGAGCAGAAAGAAGTCAAAGTTTGTTTTTTTCCCCTTTACTTTGAAGTGGGAGAGGATCCCTCCCAGATATAGCAGGAGAGTGAGGCACAACTATCCAGACAATAGGCTAGAAAACTGCTAAAGTACAGGTTAGTTCCTTCTTTTTTGCACCAAGCCTGGTAGAGGATAACCAGGATCAAGGTGGTGAATGATTTGGCAGAGCCAGAGATGTAAGAAGTGTCTTGCCAGCTCTGAGGCTGACTACAGACTGTGAATTGATACCCGGTGGAATGGGCAAGGCTGTAGAGGTTGGTGGAGCCCTTACTACACTTAGGCAGATATCAAGACCAAAAATGTCAGAAGCCACATGTCCAGGTATTTCTTTTCTCCCTAAACAACAAGTCATGGCAGGTAAGGGTATGGGCATATGAGATGTTCCATCAAGACCTCATGGTGAACTTCAGCCAGCTGGCCAAAGTGATAAGACTTAGCAGAGAAATCAGAAAGAGAGAGAGAGAGAGAGAGAGAGAGAGAGAGGAAACCTTCTGGATAAGGTAATAACCACTAGAGACTGACTGAATACAGAAAATTGAGGCAAGTATCTAGCTCAAAGACAGGTGGGTAGGCTTAGGAGAGTGCCCCCCTAGGACTCATAGAAGGGTACTTTTACAGGGGTGGTGAGGGTGGCACTTTTATTAAAGCAACTTCAAGAGTCACTCTAATTAAAGTGCTAGAACATCTTGTGTTCCATGAGCTTTAGTTCAAAAATTCCTACTGCCATTTTGAAGTGTGGTGATGCTGGTATGTGAGATGAGGAAGGGTGCTGGAGCATGGTAATTACCATGCTCCAGAAGACTCAATCAAGTCTGCTCCAGTGTGCTGTAATTACAGTGTGCCACAGCCACCTCTGTGCTTGTGTACAGGCACCCAAATGCCTGAATCTACTTGGTATTCTAATAGGTAGAATAGGATCTGATCCACAGTAATTAAAGCATCCAGCTCTATAGGTTAAGGGAACTGAAAACACTCAAAAGTTTTGATTCTGCCAACAAGCTATCTAAATTGTTTCTAATGAATGTACACAGGGATTTTACTGGTTTAACTGATTTTAAAAAAAATGATATTACTCATATTAATGTGACTTTTCTGTGTAGAGAAGGCCTTAGATTTCCTGTAATATATGAGGGAAGTGGGGAGTGGTATAATATAAAGATGTAATTAACTTTATTGACCTTAGTAATATGTTGCCCCATGATGAGTAATGCCAGGATCTGAAGCTCATGCTTCTGAAACTTTTAGACCACATATCATCCCCACATGTCATTTTTTGATCTTCACTATTGCCCTTAAAGTTCCACTGATTTGAAAAAACCTACCAGTTCTAATGGGATTCCCTGCTGTGAAGATAAAAAAACCCTCTAAAAACCATGAACTTTTCAAATAATTTGAAAATTTGATGATATTTTTAGCTGAGATATACTTGTGCAGCCAGGAGGTGAGGAGAGGGAAATAGCTATTGAAGTAGTTTAATAAGCCAGTTTTGAGCCCATCTGTCCCAGTCAGCATTATGCATCTTATATAATCCTATTGCAAGTAAGACATACTATAACTTCCAATCTATACTCATACCCATAGAGACCATTAGAAATTTAAGCAATGGCGAAGGACTGGCATAGCATCTGTAAATCTTGTGAGTACCCCAACTACATTGGCTTAAGGAGAACTTTGTGCATGAAACTGCAGAAAGCTCCCCTATTGCTGTTCTAGGTCTGACTTCTTAAGAAGTGCACAAGCTGGAAAAAAGAGCATGCATGTATGCAAGATTTCTTGCATGGTATGATGAGGCATCTAATCATTTTTTTTATCAGCTTCAGCTTGTGTGCTTCAGAGACTGTCACTCTCAGAAGATTGAAATAAGACAGCACAGGCTTTTATGAATGACTGTAAAATACAGCTTTGAGCAATTATCAGTTTGGTGTCTTCCACATCAGTGAGTGGAAGATACCAACATTTTTACAACATGATTCAATATTTTGAATCATAGAAGGAATTCCAAAAAAGTAGTTGCAGTGGGACATATTCTGACATATGTGTGTGTAGAAGTGCCATTCCCCTTAGTTAAGATATATATTTATTATGGGGTTTTTTAATTACAGTTTAAAAACAAAAATTGTAGAGCAGAATTTTTCCAAGTATTTTTAAATGACTTTGATTGTATATTGTGCATCTCATTCAGTGTTGCTTGGTATGCCTCTTTTAGAAATACCTTTCATTGGATAATAAGTAATAAATAGATCTTTAAAGGAAGTTGCATTATAAAGTTAAATTTTCAAAAATTGTCACACTTAAAGCATCAATAACAAAATGGGGTAGATTAAATAAGTGCATCTATGCTAGTATATTGCAGAATGTCTTTTAGATTAATCTTTAAAAAACAAAACCTTTATCAGTGAGAAGTAGAAATAAAAAAAATCCTTTACCTAGTTGCTCTCTCTCTCTGTGTATACATATATACATGTGTGTGTGCATATTCCTGTATATGTATCTATCACACACACATACATATATGCAGGACAATTTAACACTTGTGAAACTTAGACTTTGAATTTTAACCTTTTCTGATATATATATATATGTATATATATATATGTATATATATACACACACACACACA
>NW_017728886.1:137784267-137806897 GCF_001723895.1 Crocodylus porosus
ACACACACACACACATGAATGCATAAATAAATAAATAAAACTGTTGTAGATGTTAACCAGGAGTAAGTAAATAGCAAAGAAATATCAAAAGAAAGAATATATTCCCATTCAGAAGGAATCAAATAGTTTATATATTTCTTGAAAAGGCAGAGCCTTTTGTAGTTTTTCCACTTTCAGAAATCTTGCTCTTTGCTGACAGTCGGACTATAACTATATTTCATAAACCCTAAACCCCCCAAGTTGCTGGAAATAAATTGATTTTGTGAAAATATGCGACACACAGGTTTTCAATATGGGTCCTGAACAGCCTGTCCCTAAAGTAGTTATTTCCATTTACACCCCTGACCTGCTGGTGTCTTTGGTGGTGCTGAAGTTTTTCATGTACTTCAAAAGCCAAAGATCTGTTTCCATCCCTCTTAATTTAATATAAACTGCACATGCTTCTATCAGTAAGGACTTTCATTTTTATACTTCTTCGATTTCATGACACCAATGGTTCTATATTTCACAGCATAGGGTGTAGAATGAAATTACACTGCTCTCAGACTTCAGCAATATCTGGTTTATGTGATTCAGGACCTCCACACAAAGAAGAGGTCAGCCTCAATATTTCTGCAAATGGCTCTTTCTAGAGGAGTCTATATGATAAGCCTGACAAAGTGTATGATTTGTTTTGGGTATGTGAGGTTGTGGAGAAGAGGTAGAATATTTACTCCCAATTCCTTAAGCTAGTTGTGGTGGTATTATGCAATTAAATGATCAAGCACAAAATTATAGAATAATATTGTTGTTGGCAATTATTTTGCATAAGTCAGGCAATTCTAAGTAAGAGCTGCTAAAACATTTTATAATCTTTTTCTCTGATATTTTCCTACTGAAGCCTCTGTCAAGGGAACTTCAGTGTCTGAAAAAAAATCAAGCTTGATTCTGCTCTATATTAGAGATAACAAGTTAGTCCAATATCAACAGATGTTAAATATCTCACCACTACTATCTTGAATCTGAACTAGGCTCCATCAGTTGAAATTTACAAGATTTTTTAACCTAAGAAACTTATATTTGTATTTGTATTTTGTACCTTTAAAATATTTATTGATTGGGTACTTTGTGGTAAACTTAACCCCCAAGAGCATCTATTAGAATCAGTTCACTATAGGTTAGTTATTCCATTTGTTATAATGGAGAAATACTACAATTTTTTTAGTCAATCCAGTCACTCCAACTTCTCCTGTAATTAGTTATCAACTATCTGCTCTTACAGTGAAATTGCAGCTACATCAACCAAAATCAAGTCACAGAAATAGAGTACACAGTAATATACTATCTTTTCCTCCTGCATTTCAGGAAATTACTGTAAAAAAATGATCTGTTTATTTTCAGCTGATGGAATTTATAAACATGGGGTTAGATTCTGCCAGTAAAAGTAGTAAAAATGAGAAATTACCACAGTTTCTCTGAACAAAATAAATTTAATTACAATATTGACAAGACATGTTTAAAAGAATCATTACATACCTCTTAAGCTGCAAAGTTGGGAGAATAACAGTAATAATGTTGTTTGCTACTTAGAAAGAATGATAACCTCTAGCACAGTGACAGAGCAGAAAAATCATAGCTTGTCCAGTTGCCCTAAATGTTTGTTTCCATCACATGACTGATGAAGTGTATGCAGCTCCAGTTTCCCCCCCTCCCCTCTAGATTGGAGGGAAAAAAAGCCTCTTGTTAGGCTAATGGGCAAGTAGCATTATAGACTAGCTATCAAATGAAAGAAACTACAGTACATTGTATATTGTTTTTTATAAAAATATAATATAATTAATACCACTGTAACAGGGGTCTCTCAGGGCCAGTGTGTCATTGGCCTGCCCACCTGTTTCTAGGTCAACTACCCTCCTCCTTCCCTGCCATGTCTTGTTGTCTCTTAATTGGTTCTAATAAGGTGGAAGGCTTCCCATTCTTGCCTTGATGCCAGGGGGCATTATCTGCGGCTCTGTTCCTCCCCTCCACCACAGCCCATGCCCCGCAGATGGTACCCAGGTGAAATAATGCTCCCAGCCTACAGCTGGACCAAGTTTATCCCTCATTGTCAGGTCTCAGACACACACATTCATATCACCCTGTGGCGGCAAGATGCCACCACAGGCTCTCAAAGGGAAGAAAGTACTCCCCGTGGGCCCCAAACCCCAAAAGGGGTGATTTACCCCCTGCCAAGCAGCTACATGAGCCAGCATTACGCCAACTACTTAATCAGCTGTTTCCCACATGGGAAACAGCTGGACTAATTGCAGTGGCCACTATGGCTGCTGCGGGAAAGTTTAAAAGCCCCACTGGAACCAGGCTGGGAGGAGAGCTGGAGACAGAAAATGCTGGTGTGCAGCATGTTAGGGCTGCTGAGGCTTCAGTGTGGGAGAAGAGTGGCACAGCCGGTGCGGCTCCCACATGCCACACATGAAACTTCTGAGCCCCCTGCAGGAGGCAGAGCAGGGGAAGCCTTTCAGCTCCCTGCAGAAGGCAAGCCAAGGGAAGCCCTTGAGCTCCCTATAGGGAGCAGGGCAGAAGAGGCATTCGAGCCCCCTGGAGGAAGCTGGGGTCAAGGAGGCAGTTCCACAGTTCGCTTCTCCCCAGGGGAATATTTCTTCTGAGGGAAAAAAAAGGGAAAAGAGAAATCAAAGAGCACAGAGAAGGTGGGCCGTACTTCATAAGCAGAGGGAGAAGAGCCCTTGGTGTCCACATTGATGGGGAACCCCCACCCGAAGCAAACTGCGGGCAACCCCACAGGGGCCAAAATCCCTACTCTACGAACATCACATCCGGTTGGCGAGTGGACGGGGTGTAGGGGAGGCAGAGCCCTGTGGAACATTGCGCCAAACAATCATGAGTACTGCCGTTTGTCGGGAGGCCCTACCAGGAAGATCTACACTGAACCCCCTCTCTTCATAAATCAACATCAAAGTCGTAGCAGGCGAGTTGAGCAGCACGGCTACTCACCTGACAAGCTGTGCAACACGTGAGACCCCCAACTTTACACACCCTCCTCTCACTAGGGCCTCTCACACTCCACCCCCTCTCACACAGTCTCTTTCATGCATTGACAGCTTATACCACCTTGCTCCTTCTCGGAGCAGGCCCCTTCAGCCATAGGTTTTATCTAGTGCACACCTTGGGTGGCAGACGAACAGTCTTTTGGGCCTCTCTCGCAAACCTCACTGGGGTGGCGAGCCAATTACCTGACCAGAGCCAAACTTCACCTGGCCCCTCCTGGGGCATCTCTATACAAACTCACACACATGTACTCTGCACTCCCAGCCCTCTGGCTCCACATTTATGCCCCATTACTGGGGCTCCACATCTCTTCCCCCTCACTGGGGGTCCCTTACTGGGGCTCCACATCTTCTACACCTTCACTGGGGCTATGGGGTTTCCTCCCTGGTGGGGGCTTAGGTGTCCATAGCCATGCCTGGCCCCTACTGCTACCCACAGTGATATAGGGGATAGGGGTTATTGAGGTGCCCTGACCCATCCTCCACCAGGGTGTTAATTGGTCTTGTATTTTCCTGAAGGCTCCCACACAACTGGGAGCCCCATCAAGCCACCCACTCCCAGCAGGGTGCAGTTTTAGGTCATGCCCAGGACCAGGAGCCTCCAAACCATCCCCATAAGCTCCAGCCCTTACCTGCAAGATGTTTCATACAGTCTTTTGACCAGGGAATGTTTCTTTCTGCCCTGCCAACAGAAAACTGCTCTATTTATATAAGCAGCCAGAGTTCTAAAATGCTCACTGTAACCAAGCACCTCCTGGCTGTTTGGCTCAGCCTTTAAAGTGGCAGGCACCAACAGTGCCCTGCCACAACCACATTTACTTAAATATAAGATTGACCTCTATATAAGATGATCCCCCCCCCCCGACACACACATAATAATTTAAAGTAT
Organism: Crocodylus porosus; assembly: GCF_001723895.1. NCBI lineage: Eukaryota > Metazoa > Chordata > Crocodylia > Crocodylidae > Crocodylus > Crocodylus porosus. Next base: position 137,788,198 of record NW_017728886.1, read on the forward strand.
ATAGAAGGAAAATTATAAATTAGTTATATTAGCGACTCCAAGTTTTCTTTACTCCACAGAAACCAATATCAAGGTTAAAGAAAAATAGGAAAAAATGCTTTGTTGTAACTCTGTCTTCACTGTCTGGAAAATGTAAGGATGGGTATATTTGAAATGAATATTCAACATTTCAGACAAACGAATATTGTGGTGCAAAGCTTGAGGATGTTTCTGTCATTACATATAGCTTTCTGTCATTTTGTGCCCATTTGCAAAGCAGAGAAGAAAATAAAAAGTGTGGAAGAACTACTGCAAGTGAGCAATAGTCACAGACCTCAATTTTGTGTTTTCTTTTAAATTTTTCAGCAGGAATGTAGTAAAAAACAGGTACTTCAGCTGCTGTTATGTAAGTTGCTTATTGGGCACAAATTGAAAATAACAAATACTTTTAATGTGAAAATACATCAGAATAACAATACATTAAATATCAAAGGAAAATATGTAGGAGAAACCAAATAACAACTGTGTACCAGAATGAGTGCACACAAAAAATCCATCAAAGACAAAAATATCCAATTATTTGTGGGTGCCACTTCTCAGAAGACCATCACTCCTTCTCCGATCTCTCAGTTATAATCCTCAAAGGGAACTTGAAAAAAATCTTTCATAGACAAGCCTATTAATTTCACTCCATAAATCTACTGGATACAAAAAAATCATATATTGACATTGGATTTATAACACATTACATCTCGGCTAACATCTGATGATACCCCAGGTAATGTGCCTTTAGCTGACCACTGGCATTCCTTCACACTTTTGCCTTTCTTCCCCCCCCACCTTTTCCCTTCCCTCCTATACCTACTCATTGTCTTCCAAACTTTCACTCATTTGCATCTTCACAGACTTGTTTACTTTAGCTTCTTTTCTACCTTGAAGAACTCATAAAAGCAGCAGAGTTTTCCAATGTCTGAAGAAGAGTGTTTGTGCCTGAAAGCTTGCAAAGAACTCTTTTCCAACTACAGTAAAAGCTGTGTTATCTGGCACTTCATTAACTGGCATGGTGGTTGACACTGGTCAACATGGCAAAAGTGAAAAGTTTCACTGGGTCCCAACTTGGGCCATGGCCCGGGGGCAAAGCAGCCTGCATGGGGAACCCCTTCCTTTCCCTTGCCAAGCTGATGCCAGGGGAGGGGCAGGAGGGGAAGCACAGTGCCTGTCCCCTGGCACACTGATGCTGTCCAGGCAAAGATGCCTCTCAGGTAACTGGCATATTTGGTTATCCAGCACCCCCCATCCCCATGGGTGCTGGATAACAGAAATTTTGCTGTATTTAGTTGGTCTAGGGCTTTTAGACAGGTGATATATTTTATTAGACCAAAAAGATTTTTGGAAAAAAAAAATCTTTAATTGGAACCTTTTGGGCACAAACACCTTTCATTAGGCATCAGAGAAAAGATGGTAAAAGTTCTCCTGGGTAGAAATGAAAGGTCATATTTCATAGGATTTCACAGAGGAATTAATATGGGTACAATCTGGATACCTTGCATATAATTAAGGTATATGGTCATCAACAGACTATATTACAAAGATTAGTTTAATTTTTTTCCAACAATTTATGTTTTGTAGATTTGCCAGGATTAAGTTAGAAAGAAAACCTGATTGCAATTGGATTGAAATTGTGCGTTGCCATTTGCAATTATAAATTCAATTGTGAGAATTCTTTTATAGATTATATCTAGAGACTATCCCAACTTTATAATTAAGGGATTTGAATATTGTTTGCAGTGGGTACAGATAATATATAAAGTTTTTATGATCATTTATGGGAATTGAGGGCTCTCAGAGGCACTGCTTTTAAGAAAATATATATATTTAAAATATTATCTATCTATCTATCTATCATATAGTTTAAAATATATGTTATTGCTTAAATGAATGTGTCCTTATTTGATTCATATAAGGACAAGAGGTGAATTTTCCCCTAGTATATGCATTTCCTTTGCAGATGGATGCTCTGATTCAGGAAAGTACTTTAATATCTATTTAAGTTAATCCTTATTTGCCAAAGCACTAGTGCATATCTTTTTGTCCCATTAAATCAAATTAAATGACTTGATTTCAGTAAGATGTAAGTATATGCTTAAATAACTGGTAAATAGAACCAAACAGATGGAATGCACAACATTAAGTGCTTTTCTGTACACAGGTTTAGAAGGAGAGTTGGTTCAAAGAATGAGAAACCCCAAATACTTTCTGGATATAATCTAATAGTATAGCTAGTTTTAAACTCAGTACCAGATTTGTTTATTTCACTCTATTTCCCCTCAGACTGTCCAGAATGTCCTCATTCCCATCACCAAATTACTTTGGCTGTTGAAAAATAGGATTGTATTGTAGTCCCAGTCATGCCAGAGTTAGCTCCCAGGAGTAGATATTAGAAATGTCCGTACCTAAGAGCTCTAGCAGAACTCTGATTCAGTTAGAAGAATGGGTCTGCAGAGAGGATGCAGGTTTTCCTTTTACCCTTTAAATCAATTTGAAATATCTTTACTTTTAAGGTAAAGTCATTTTGACAAAATTCCAATCCTTTATTTATATCTATCTTGGTACACCATAATTTTAATAATAGAAACAGCAGGGTAAAGACATGTTTATCCCTGGATGTGAAGGGGTTCTTTGTTGCCAAAGGTCCTGACTTTGACTTAAAACATGATCACTTGCCTAATATTAATTGGTTCTGTCTTCTTCCTGACAGCTACTTTACTAAATAGAAATTGCAACGATAAACCATACTTTAAAGTTTAGAAAGTTTTTCAGAAAAGCATGATAGATTTAAACATGATTTATATTATGATATTAATTAAATCCATGATTTTTTTCTTCCTAATTGGTTGACAATTTTGCAGATTCAGTTATAGCAATATTGTACTTTTTCATATCAGCTTCTGTCTTTGTGTAGGATTTTATTTTTGTTTTGCTAAGCAAAACTCCACATCCAAATAACATGAACAAAGCTAATATCAAAAGATACCTGTAAACTTACTGTAAAAAAGGACATGTGTTTTAGATCTGGTTATCTAATTTCAGATTTGGTTATCTAATTTCAGATTTCTGGTTTCTAACTTCAGATAGCACTTGAAGAGATGTTATAGTGAATGCAGTACATTGAAAGGCATTGAAAAGATGATCTGATTTTTAAAAATTGTTTAGGAATTAAAATATAATATCATTAATACTGTAGCAAGACCCCCAGTTTTTCTTTTTTTCTTTTTTCTTTTTTTTAATTGCATTGACTCCCCTTCCCCAGCCATTTCTGACTTTTTCTCTCCCTCTCTATTCCCTATAGATAATTGCAAGTAAGCTAAGATGTAGGATAAGCTTTAAACATTTCTATTTTGGTAGCAAATTTTTGGTTCTGGATATCCACTGTTTTATATTGTAGTATTATTAGGTTTGTATTGATTTTTAATGTTGTATATTGTATTATTATCATTCTTGTATTGATTTTTATTGTTTCGTATGGATATTGTATTGTTTAAGCTTGTATTTGTAAGTGAACCAAAGTCATGTCAAGTTTCCATTTTATGTCAAGTCTCCATCTTGTGTCCTCTGCCTGGGCATCCCCTGTGTGTCACTACTGTATGAATCATGTATCCCTCACATGTAAATTGTTTCCCTATGAATGTGATTGGAAATGATTGAAATACAATGGTAGCAGGCCTCTACTGAATGGCCTGTAATGACTGGGCCATCACCTCGCATTGATTCATCCAGGAACCATGGCCTTCACCCAGGAACAGAGACAAGACCAGCATTTGAAAGACTAAAGACCCTGCAGAACCAGCAACTCTACCATTGTACCCCACCATTACAGACACCCGAGACTGCACATCCCTGCATGGAGCACACATGCTCAGTATGCCAGGGGATGACCCTTGCCTGGGCATGCCTCAAGTCACCAGGGTCACACAAGGTCTGCCCCTATAAAAAGGTTCAGTGAAGGCAGACCCAGTGGGATGCCCTCTCCATCTGGACCAGCACCATGCCACACCACCTATCCACCCAGAAGCCCTGCTGGCGACCCCACTCTGGACAACATCTGCTGGACAAAGACCCCTTTCCAGCCTGTATATATATTACCTGCATACCTGCATACCTCCTCCTACAATGTGGACTATCTCTCTCTTTCATTCTCTGCTGTCCATCTCTGTTTTCAGGCTTCCCCTGCACCTTCTGTAAACCTCTCTGCCCCCCTCCTGCAGCTTCCCAGCTCCTTTTAGCTGTCCTGCAGTTTTCTCCAACATCTAGAGCCTTTCTCCAGCTTCCAGCACCTACTGTCACTCCCTGCAATTTCTCTACCTACCCCGGAGCCATCCTCTGGCTCCCCACATCCAGAGCCCCTCTTTAACACCCACACTTTCCCTCTCCCTATCTACCTTTTCAGCTCCCCTGTAGCTCTGGCTCCAGTCTGGCATTGCTTCCCCATTCTCCAGGCTTTCAGCATTGCTTTTTAATCAATTAAGATCAATTAACCTAACGTTATCCCCGAGCCTCAGTTCTTCAGCCCAGACCCCTGTAGTCTACCAATTCTAATCCTGGTCCTGGTAACTTTAACCCCCTACACTTCTACTTTTTTACCTTAACCTTTCCCCAGGGATTGCAAGTACACAAAGCACATACATACATGCACATCACAACACCCAACTTAGGAACTCACCTGTGTGTATGTGTAGTATCGAGAAGGGTCCGTGCAGCTGGCTGAGCCAAGCTCACAGTCTCCTCGGTCACGGTGGGTTGGCCGGGTGGGGGCAAATTGGATGCGAATAGGTTGGGATTAGCGGTGGTTGAGTCAGGGTGGCACAAAAGCTTGATGGTTGTAAACAAGATGAATTTATTTGACTTACGCTTCAGGTGTAGGAAGCGATGTCTTCAGTTACAGTTACAACAGAGAACAACGAAGGGGTCTGTTGGCCCACAAGGTTCAGTCCAAAGACCTAGTCCCAGGGCTGGTCAACAGCTCATTAATGGGGAACACAAACAACGAAATGAAACTGTAACACGATGTATACGGTAAGTCCCGTGATGCCAGTCCCGTAGGACAACGATGAAAAGCGATGATGTCGGAAGCCGAAGTTGAAACCAGGCGAGTCGAGCCAAGGTTGCAAACAAAGTTAAATGGATGATCTGGAATCGTAGTCGATAGTCAGTGCCAAGGTAAGTCGGAAGCCAGGTGAGCAGAGTCAAAGCCGTAACACAGCAAGTAATACGAAATACCAAACGATGGAGGCAAAGGAGGAGATCAATAGGCCCTAAAGCCTGACTGGACGACAGTCCCTGGAGCACCAGCCTCTGTCTCCAGCTAACGCGATCTCCCCCCGGAGGGAGGGGCTCAACAACTTTTAAAGCTGTCCTGTGGCCAATCAGGCTGCTTGACTGAGTGAATTTTCCAGAAGGGTGACCTCATTCTAGTTAGTCTCTGAGCATGCCCAGCTGCAAGCTCTGTGAGGCAACTGAGTCTGCGCCAGAGAAAAACTAGGTCAGGCCTGAGTGACAGGCCAACAGGTCATGTAAAGGGCACCTGCAAGGCCCATCGCCATGGCGCATACCTGGTAGCTTCTGTCTTGGCAGCACACAACAGAACAAATTTCTCTGACATATAGGTGGGTACTACTGCATTCTGGGATACTGGAGGACTTCAACTTGAGTGGAACATCTGTGGGGAATGGCAACACATTAATAGAACAGGAGCTGGGTTGTGCAGATTAGAAATAATCCTGCCCTGGAGTGGCATAACTTTGAGCTGCATAACTTAAAGCTTTAAGTGGCTTTAAATGCTTTAAGCTACTTAAAGCTGTTAACATGAGAACAATTCAGAGTTTAAGATTTCCAAGAACCTCCCAAAATGAACATGGAGCAAGGCCCTTACAGGAACTCATGATCTTCTTACCAAGAACACTGCTTCTAATACTGGTTAGAGATTTCACTGTAAATTGGAGGAAAGAGATAGAGTGGTGTGAGAGAGCCCCAGCCCCAGGCTGCCCCAGTGCAAGAGAGCCCCAGCCCCAGGCAGCCTCAGGAGCAGTAAATCCGGCCCGGCCACGCGCGGGAAGCTGCGGCAGCAGCGAGACTCAGGGCAAGATCACGCCCCAACCGCCAAGTGGGTTCGGCTTGGGGGGGGCGAGCCCCATGCGGTGCCTCATGGCACCTGCCCTAATTACCTTCCCCAGGTGCGCCAGGGTGCCAGCAAGCTCAAAAACAGTGCCGGCGCAGGAAGGAGGAGGACCGGAAGAGCCGGAGGAGGAGCAGAGCCCGGGCGGAAGCTCAGAGCGGAGGTGGATGGCTGGCCCACATCCTGCGAGAGTGTTCTGGAGCAAGGGTAGGGCCTTGCAGGGGCAGGACACGAGGGGTGAAAGGCCCCGAGGGCCATTCAAAGGATTCTGAAGGCTGGGGGGCGGGGGAGTTGCCCTCACCCCAGCACTGGCCGGAGTGCCAGGCAGCCAGAGGCGGTAGGTTGCGGACCCAGGCCGCGGGGTGTGGTGTAGGGGCAGAGCCTCATGGGGAACAGGGGCTCTAGCCTCAAACTGTGAACCCCAACCGGGGAACGAAGGTCTCCAGGAGGAGACAGACGGGAGTCAAAAGGAAACCGGAGCCAGCCCCGGCCGGGAGTTGGCAGAGCGGCTCATGGGACGCTAACTGTACATTTTTTGCCTTTGAGGAGTTGCCCACCCCAGCGGATGAGGGGAAAGGTGGGCAACCCGGACTTACTCATGGACGCCCAGGCGAGGGTGGAGGGGAGGCAGGAGCCCTCAAGGACCCAAACCGGACCAGACGGGAGGTCCCACTTTTGGACGTGTATGCACCAGGGAATTCACTGAACCAAAAAGAAACAACATCGAAGTCGTGGCAGGCGGACCTGGCGGGAGCATACCCGGAGCGGGGCCACACCAGGGAGGTAGAGCGAGCCTACAACGATCCACGGGCACCCGTACCAGCACCAGTGCGGTCGGACCCGCGGAGATGTGGGGAGTGATGCCTCAGGATTAAATAAGTCATCACAGGTACTGGCAAGGATGGTAGTGCAGCGTAAATGACAGGACACCCAAAAAGTGGTGCCTGGAGTTGAGAGTAGGTTTACTAGAGTAGACGGCACTGGCCATTCATGATTCTGAATAGCAATTGTTTTTTGGTCTGTAGACTGGAAAGTTTAATCAGTGGAGATAATACTGGTCTTCTTCTCTGATTACCTGCTACTGAGGACAGTGTTGGAAGTGGTAGAGCAAGCAACACTAGGTAGAGGGCAGGGGAAATTAAGTACAAGACTATTGGAAGAGGAACAAATGTGCAGATGGTGTAGAAATCACTATAAAGAAAGGGGAGCAATGAAACAAATGTATAGCAGTAGGGTGAGATATTAGGAAGATGTGTATATAAAAGCACAAGTCTTTTTTTCAAAATGTGGGGAAAAGGGCCTAAGGAAAAGTATTACTAGTTCACAAGATTGCAACGGAGACTACAGCATCTTCTTTGACTGGAAGAGAAATTCCCAGTAGCAGAGGAAACTGGAGACATAAAATAACTATTGAAAGAGTGATTTAGAGAGAAGGGACAAAGGAACATCATCTTTCTGCAGGCCACCTAGGTGAAGGAAGGAGAAGAATGATCCTCTTACTTTGCCGCAAGGAGTGGAAATAAAAGTATTATGGCAGTGCAGGGGAGAGGGGAGTGCAGTTAATAAAGATGAAGACATATTAACTGAGGTACAGAAGTTTTAATAAAATGTATACTCCAGAAGAGTGTTGCATCAGGGAGCCCTTGACTTCTTTTTGGAGGGGTTAGGGGTGAGCTTGAGGGAAAATGAGAGGCATCACCCAAAGAGCTGTAGAATCATAGAAAATTAGGATTGAAAGGGACCTCAGAAGGCCATCTAGTCCAACAGCCAGCTCAAAGTAGGACCATCCCCAACTAGGTCACCCCAGCCAAAATTTTGTTTATCTGGGTCTTGAAAACCGCTAAGGATGGAAATTCCAGAGAAAGTGTGGACATTGGAAAGGAGGTAATCTGACCCTTCAAGACAGAAAAGGCCACAGGGAATGACAGGCTCCCGGAAGAATTTTACAAGACTTTTTGAGATATACCAGGCCCCAACCTGTTCCAGGAGTGTCTGGAAAGGGAGCAGCTGGGGGCAGGTATGGACATAGGAATAAGAATGCTATTATACAAGAAAGAAAAGTGGGAAAAGTTGAAGAGCTGGAAGCCAATCACTTTACTGAAACTAATTATAAGATAATGACTAAGGTGTTAGTGAGTAGATTTTTTTAAATAGTCATGGGAAAAGTGGTCCACGGTGACCAGGCTTGTGCAATCCCTGGTAGAGTAGTAATTGCTACTGACAAGAGATGTGATTTGGTACTGCCAAGAGCAAGGATTGACTGTGACACTTCTGAATTCTAATTTGGAAAAAGTGTATGATGGGGTGGAGCATGAGTTCCTGTTTGGCAGTCTGAACAAGATGAAGGTCCCACCAAAGTTTCTAAGCTGGATTGAGACTGTATACAAAGAAGCAAGTGTAAGGTAGAAGTGAATGGTCATGTAATGGGGGAAGTCAAGGTCAGATCAGGTGTAAGACAGGGGTGCCTTCTGTCATCAGTCCTCTACATGAGCACCATTGAGCCTGCACCATTCTGATCCTGGCACAGAGAAGCAGAACAGACCATGTGATCAAGGGTGTGCCAATCTTTGGTAGAAAGGGCATACAAATTTAATGTACATTATACATATATGATGTTAATATCTTAGGAAGAGATAGCATGTCCCTAGAATAGGCGATAAGACATACAAATTAATACAAAAAAGTGTTGGAGGCAAAACTAAACATACAAAAATTAAGTGCCCGGTGGCAGGAAGGATGAAAAGAACTGGAAAACTGGGATTACACATCACAATGGACCAAATCAAGATATTGAGAGTGGAGATGGAGTCATGACTGACAGGAAAAGCGGCCTGAAAGACGATGAAAGGTAAGCTGAAACGAAAGCTTGGGATCTAGTGTGACCACAAGCTGTTGATGGCATGGCAGATACATGTAAGTAAGGTACTGGTTCTCTCAGTCATACTGTATGTAGGCATAGTGTTCCCCCCATCATAGACCACCACATGCAGGAGTCAACAGGAACTGATCATGTTCTTTCGGAAAGCCAAAAGACAGAGGCTTAGGAGAATAACTTTATACAAAGAGAAACTTGAAGGGCGGATGGGGCTTTCCAGATGTGCTTTTGTTTGTTTATGTGCAGTATGTCAGCCTGTGCTTCACGGAAGGGATAAAAGGGGGCACCATTACTGCAAAAATATAATGTATGTAAAATGTCACTCTCATAGCCCTGATTCTTGATAATACTGCCAATATATGAAAAGATTGTAAAATGTGTGAATTGGTATAGGATGCAGAGAGTAGCAGCAATGGAGTTAGTGGACCATAAAAAAAAATCACAGCCTGGATCAGGGGAAAGAAGGCTGTGTCCCCACTGGGGACACTCATAGGGGAAGAAGCATGGACAATTTGGAAGCAAGTGCTTGAAAAAAGCTTAAAGAAGTAGCACTGGGATTTTGGATGGCTACTAGTACATCAGATTATACCAGTGAGGGCACCAGTGGCTATGTAGGACAGCCCAATGCCCCAGACAAGCATCATCATGGGAAGAAAGCATAATGTATATGATGCAGGCAAAGAAACTATTACAGCAGAAGGGCGCTCACTCTTGTTTGAAATGGTTCTGTGTAGCATATGGGCTGCAGCCCAGAGGAAGCAACAAGGAAGAGTACAGAATATTGTAGTGAGATTTTGTGAGGCATCAAGGAAGGCAAGAATCTTACTAGTCTTACTACAACTGGAACTCTTGGTAGAAGATATGTTGAGTTTGGGCTTGAGTTAACTGTGTTGATATTGCTGGTGTGACAAAAGAGAACTAGCTAAGGAGCAGACGATGGATTTATGGAAGAGAAGAATTGAAATACCTAGTGCATCTTCAAGGATGAAAGAATGTTGAGGCATGAGAGGCAGAACAGCTATAGCTACAGGCTGGGGGTTGGCTAGGGCAAGGCATGATAGGGGCTAAGACAAGACATGTATGGGATAATAGATTATAGGCATTAATAGCTGAGCTTGGAAAGTGACAGGGAATAATGAGGTAAGAAAACAAACAAAAATATCCAAAAACAACAACAAAAAAGGGGTCTAGGCTCTTGGATTAATGGGAAGTTTGGGAAGGAGGGAATCACTGGATAATGCATAAAAGTCCTATGTCTTTTGTTGGTCCTATATGTTGAAGTTTTGGAAGCATGTTTTAAGTTTTGACACTTTATTGTTTAATTTTCTCTGAGTTGATTCAGTTTTGTAAGGTAACATAAACTGATGGAAGTACTTTTAAAATTCTGATATTTTATTGTTTTCTTGGCCTGTTTTGGTGCAGTTTTTTGTTGTGTTTTGTTTTTTTTTCTTTTGTAACCCAATATAAGTTTTCATTACTTTCATAACAGCAACAATAATAAATTCCCATCAGTAAGTTTGTCCAATACGGGCCAGGTGTTTTATAGTCATGCTCAATGTTGGCTGCATTAATCAACTTCATAACTGGTTTCCATAACTGAGCACATGCTGGTTTTGGCAGCAGTTTAATGACAGACAATATATTTAATGAGGTTTCCCTGTATGTGAATGCAAGATGAGGAACTTTTTCTCTTCATGCTGAACGGGGGGAAAACTTCATCAGTAAGTTCTCAGTAAGTTCTTATATTCAAGCAAATCTGGTGCTAATCTCCTTGTATAGTACCCAGCACCTTTCATCTGTGTATCATTCTGAAAATGTAGTTATATATTCACTATTTCAGTTACTGAGGCATGCATGCTTTTTTTATCCCCATTTTACAGTCAAGGAAGCTGGGACAAAGAGAAGGTAAATCCTATGAGAAGAAAACCCAGGAGACCTATCTCCAACTCCCAATTTCATAATTAGAATTACATTATTTTCAGCTGCATTTGTTTTCTGTTCCCATATCTTTTCCATATCCAAATAATTGTTGCTGTTTCAAGTTATACATGCAACTGAAAAGTCCTCTTTTAATAGGTCAGGTCCTACCTTCAGTCTGTCACAGTAAGGACTCTGTCAGACATGAATGTCTAAGTAAGCCACTTACAATTCATCCAGAGTCCAGTGTTCAGGAAGGGAGGAAAGGATCATTTAGTGGTCAAATTCCATAGTACATTCACAAAAATCCAAGTAAACTCTGAATCCTGACCCTCTATTTTCCTCCACAACCCAATCCCCAGCCCAATTTTTGGAACCACTAGATTGGCTCCATAAAAACCCATCACAGCCTCTTTGTTAGTCAATGCAAATTCGGAGAAAGGAAGGAATAAAGAGCAATTATTTTCTTCACTGCATGTGTGAAAGTATTTCTTCCTCTCCTTCTTTCTACTCCAATTTGATAGAGAGAGGTATTAGATATGTATACAGCTTTGGCAGAACACAAAAAAAGGAGTTGGATTCACAGTACTACTTCTCACAAATCATTCCTCAAAGTCATTTAGATTTTATAGACAGCTACACTTAAGAGGAAGTTGTTGATTCCATTGCAACTGAAAGGGCTAATGTTGATTTATAATCCATGCCTACCTCCTGTTTCTTAGAGCATTCTGAATTTGAGTTTTCTCCACAGATGTGAGCATGAGCATCTTTAATGACAATATTTAAAAGGAAGCTATTATTTTCACCAACCACCTACACTTCAGTTTCTTTTTCTTGAAAATTATTTTATTCCCTTTGATTCAGGAAGAATTACCACATTTTCCTTGTCTTTCTGCAGAGAAGAGTCATGGCAAAAATTGGCAGCTTTTACAGTTTAGGAAAGTGTAGCCTTAGTGATATATAGTTCATTTAGGTGAAATTCTGGACTCACATGAAAATTTTGAGATAAAAATTCTAGTATAGGAGAACTATTATTGAGTTAAGACAGAGCCCCCCCTCCTCCCCCCAGTCTTTAAGAATATCATGGAGTATTTCCACAGTCACACTTCATGCAATGTCCACTTATAGCTTGCTTGGTCACTGTCTCTTGAATCTTAATAATTCAAGAAGTTTCTAGGCACAAGTTTGCTACTTTCCTTACACAGAACCTCCTTCCACTCTCTCATAGATGGAAAGATAATACTTTTATTTATTTTTGGTTCTCAGTAAGAACACCTGGAACCCTCTGGAACAGGACTGACCTTGCCTGTACAGGCCCTCCCCATAGGAGATCAGAGGTAGTCTGGCCCATAAAAAGGGGCAACGAAGACTGACTTCTGGGGACACCATCTCCATCTGGACCAGCACAATGCCACACCACCTATCCACCCAGATGCCTTGTCAGTGAGCCCCCCTCTGGATAACACCAGCTGGACAAAGACCCCTTTCCAGCCTGAATAGGTAGCTATTACCCCCACCCTCTCTTCAACCGAGGACTTCGACTCTGTTTCTCTTCCCTACCTGGGCTCCAACCCTTTCACTGAGTCTTTTTCTCCTGATGCCATTGTAAGTGCTTGTGTGTGTGTGTGGGAAGCAATAACTTCATGGGGCTGTGTAGTGTGTTGTTTGTTTAATAAACCTGTTATTTTGAAACCCTGAGTTGGGTTTTTGTCTGTTTTTTGACTGTTTCCTCCTTGCCACTACTTATCTGCCCCCCAAGTTCCCAGCTGTCTGCTTCAGCTTCCAGCTCCAAGCTCCCAGCTTTCAGCCTCTGTTTCCACCCCAAGCTTCCAGCTTTCTGCTTCAGTTTCCATCCCCAAGCTCCCAAATTTATGCCTCAGTTTCTTTCCCAGCTGTCTCCTCCTTGCCATTGGGCTTTTTCCCTTGCACCAGTGACCTTGAGTAATCCTGGGGCCACTTGACCTTAAGTAACCCCAAGCCTCAGTTCCTCAACCCAGCTTCTCTCTAGTCTGCTGGTTCTGATCCCACCACTTCCAGCAACTTTCACTCCTTACACTTTCACTTGCACCTTAACCTGCCCTCAGGTATCCCAAGTACCCCAAACACACACATACATACTGTACATCCAAGTTAGGAACTCACCTATGTGTATGTGTAGGTGGGTCGTATGTGTGTGAACTGGTGAATATGCACACACACTCACACACACACACATATATAGTCATTGTGTGCATGATATACGAATTAGTGATCCGTGTATGTGTACGGAGTGTGTGGGTATTGACAACTGACTGTTGTCTAATTGTTGTTGTGTAGTGTGTATGTGCTTGAATTGGTGATAGGTATGCAGGTGCTTAGGCTGATTTGGATGTGTATGTGCCTGAGTTGGGTGTGTGTGTATGCACCTAATTGATTTGTGTGTTTGTATATGTTCAATTGTGTCACACCCTCCTGTCTAACAGTGCAATATTGAGATCCTGAGAGTTGACCTGACCCCACAGGACAACAGTGGCAGTATCTTTTGTGACTTCATAAAGCACTTCAACTCTTTTTTTTTAATGCAAGTCATCAGAAGCCATTTACTGAAAAGATAGATTGAACACAGTGTAGAGAGTAAGGAAGCAGACAGCATCTCATTTGATACTCTAGGAATCCCTGTGGTGCCTTTATGGAGTGATGCTAATGGAATCTGAAATGAAATGTGTCCAATCGGCTATTGATTAGGAAATTGCAATGTGGGGTCCTTAAATGATGAGGGTGGGAAAGATGGGGTACGGTACAGTTTCTGTGGACTTTATTTCTCTGAAGCTACTTCAGAGAGTCTAAGATCAAAAAATAACAGAGAAATAACACCAGATGTCACCTTTTGTTGATATTTTTTGAACAAAAAAAAAGAAAATGAATCACTGATCATAGCTAAGTGTCTTGCATAGCTAAGTAGCATAGCTAAGGTGGAGACACAGGTGCAGCAGCTGTGGGTGCTGAGTTGGAAATGTGTTCAAAAACAGCAGTTGCAAGCCCAGCTGCTATCACCAGCAACTAAGCCACTGATTATGCCCCATGCACTGCCACTGCAAAGAATGTAGAAGTGCCTGGATATGCCTCTGGTTACATAGGTAGTTGTTCCACTCTGGGCTGAAACACCAATCCGTTCTACAAGCAATCAGTTCTCCTGGAACAAGTTTTAGGTATGGAGGGGAGAAATCCACTAAGAGATCCCCCCCTCCACCTGCACATAGCTCTTGACCCAGCATTAAGATAGGAAGACTTGCCTTTTCTTGTGGGTGTCCCTGCATCAGGGCACCATGAGAAAAGAGGGAGTTCCCAATAAATGCTTTGCAGAAATGTACTGGGGGATTCATCTACTTCTTGATACTGGGACACAAGGTTTCCTCACTTGTAGATGTGTGCCCCAAGTTGGAACTGGCTATGAAGGATCCTTTTTCCTCAGGATCAGACCCCTGAAGCCCTGGGAAGGGCAGGGGACCAACCCCAGGGGATGACAGCTTCGGTAACATCTGTTAGACATTTGTGACAGATTAGCTGTGCTGTGAAGTTTCCAGCTTATGAGTTGTACAGATGTACAGTAGAAAAGAGAAATGCTTTAAATCAGAAATAAAAGTTGCAGGATGCAATTGTGATCTTAAATAAAACCAAGAAGAAAACACATTTCAGTGATTTTCTCTGTGATTCCTGTGCTGTGGTCCAAGCCAGCTGTTATTCTTAAAGATTCTATTACTAAACCAACATTTATTTTACATAATGATTATCTTAACTATGATTATGACATCCCCTCAATGTACATTTTGAGGGGAAAACTGTTAGTAAAGCCTTTCCTTTTTGAACTTGCCTTTTAATATCTAAAGAAAGGATTAATTTATCAGCTGGAATCAATTTTCCTGATCAGTACATTACTAGAAAAATGTCATGGTTTAACATGAAGGTCCATTATTTTAGTCACTGGGGAGAGATGGTTTGTCAAGCACATTATTCCATACTATTATTATTCAGCATTCACAGTTAAATTATGATGGCTGATCCTACTCACATTTAAGTCAATAGCAAAATTTCTGCACACTGCAATGAGAGCTGGATTGGCCCATAAAATGCTCTTTTGTTATGCATTCTCTGTTGTGGATATACCACTTCACTCTTAACAATGTACCCTAATTAACAGCAATCTGACAAACTGAAAGATCCCACTGTTCCATCCCTGTTGTTGCTGCACTGTACTGAATTGTGGGTTTTGTTGATAAAGGGAAATTGTAGTTAGGTAAAATATGCATAATTTCCTTCACAAAAGAGCTGTTACCGCTTAGCAGTATGATGCACATACTAAATACCAACTTGCTTCTAAGGAAATGGTGGGATCACAGTTCAGCAGATTGCCATGATGAAAACTTCTCTGTATGTAAACATTAAGGACTCGGAAATGGCTAAAATTAACATATTCTGGTGTAACTTCACATTTTAAAAAATAACATTGCAAGACTATATATGCTTCACCATTGTCTGTATTGCATGTCTTAATCAAATGTAAAAATAGGAAATATTTCCCTTAACTTACCTCCCTAATAAATCAGATAATTTTCTAACTGAAGTGATTAAAAATTCCCAAGACAAGAGTTGCTTAACATTTTAGTTGTCTCTTGATATGATTCTTAAGGTAGCAAGCCCTATTATAGAATGTGTTTCAGTAAGTCAAAAGGACACCATGAACAAGAATCTATTAGTATGAGGTTTCCATCCTGACCTGAAACTGTGAAATGGAATTTACTATATTTTATGTAAAAGGGTAGCCGATAGAATTATCTTTCAAAATACACCAACACTGACAAAATACACTGTTTGAAGGCAAACAAATAAGGTGACATTCTTCCATCCGCAGTTAAAACATTCAAGGTTAGTAAAAGGTAAAGAAAAGTTGAGTGTTTTGTATCCTCCTGATTGTCATGTGTGAACTGAGTTTTAAACACCACCAATTGTATAGAGTCAATGTAGTCTAGACATTTCTTTGTTTGAAGTCAATGGAGGATTTGGAAATAGTCTTTATTGTAGTACAAAATATATCGTTTTACACTAGAATTTTTACTTTTGTACTGAGATGAGCACAAACCTATATCTTAAAACTTACAAAGTTCCACTAGACCCTTTTTAAAGATGAAGTGAACTCTCCTAGTTAAAGAAAAGGACTGAGAACTGAAACAATATATATTCCTGAATTAATCCAAAATTCACCAAACCATGCCAGTAACTTCATGGATACATTTAAGCCATATTTAAGTCCCGTTGGTTTTCATTAGACTTAATTACCTGGTTAAATATTTTGCTGGATTTTATTGGCAAACATTAATACCCTGGATCATGCTGTACATGCAATAGGTCTATGTGGCCATCACACCAAGATCTTCAGTGCATATGGCTCTACTCCTCCTAAGAGGATGGAGTGGAGTCTGCCCAAAACCCACCATCCCCACTTCATACCATTGAGATGGAGTCACCTGTGGTTCAGTGGTAGAATCCTTGTCCAGCACACAGAAGAGCTGGGTTTGACTCCCAGACGCTTATAAAACTACAGCCATGGAGGCACCAAACATCTACACTCAGTCTGGTCTTTGGATTCTCTCTCAGTGCCCTAAAGGGAGGATGGAAAGTCTGGGCAGCCTCCACTACTCCCAAAAAAATTCCTGCCCAGGCACATGCATTGGAGGTCTGGGTGGCCCTCATGCATATACCATGATCCAGGTGATGGTTGCCACCACCACTGAGACAAAGGCTAGACATTTAGTTACTTGATGGTTGTAGCTTCTGCCAGAGAGCAACAGATCAGAGTTGCCTAATACCTCATTGAGGCATTTCTGTCAGTGTGATGTTCATTAGCCTTTCTCCAACCAAGGAGTACTCACAAAGAAGTGGGGCTCTGTTTCCATGGAGATTTAAACACTGTAGTATTTTATAGGAGCTATCCAACCAAGATTAGCCTCACCATGTTCCCATCAGGCCCTCCAATCAGATGGAATTTATGGTCATAGTCAGGACTATTTTTTTTTACAGACTAGAAGCCTGCTATTTGGTCTGCTTATATAGATCAGACTGCAAGTTTAGTGGCCTAAGGCTTGATAGTGTTGTTAAGACACTGCCAAAACAAGAGGTGGGAGTGTAGCTCTCTATGTCAAGAAGATCTATGCATCACTGCAAGCTGATATTGGTGACCAGCGTTAATGGCTGGAGACCCTCTGGGTTAAAATCCATGGGGAACATGGTACAGGGGACACAATGTTGGGAGTCTACTACAGACCTCCCACCCAAAGTCAAGAGCTTGACCAGGAGTTCACCAGGGAACTGGCTGAGGCTGCATGCTCCCAGCCTAACTACCCAGATATCTTGTGGGAAGAGCACTCGGCTAAATCTGAGCAGTCACAAAACTTCCTCTCACGTGTGGATGACCTCTATCTGACTCAAGAATTCTATGGCCCAATGAGAGGTAAAGTGCTGCTTGACCTGGTACTGGCAACAGGGGACAACCTAATCAGTGACCTAATGATCGAAGGGAAGCTTCATTAGCTTATCACCTTCATCATCCACTGTAAAGCTAGCAAGTCAGTCAGCAATTACAGAAGTCCTTGACTTTAGGAAAGCTGACTTTGACAAGCTCAGGAGGCTTGTCAGTGAGGCCCTAAGGGACCATGACCATAAGGAAAGGGATTTCAGGAAGAGTGGTTACTCCTCCAGGGAGTGATCCTCGATGCACAAACTCAGGCTATTCCATCTTGGAGGAAAGGCAGCAAAAAGGCACAGCAGCCCCCTTGGCTCTTCAGGGAACTAGCAGACCTCCTGCTGCTAAAAAAAAAGGCCTACAAAGGATGAAGGATGGGATCAACATCCAAGGAGAAATATTTTGCACTGGTCTGGGCCTGCAGGGAGCAAACCAGGAAAGCTAAGGCTGTGACAGAACTCCAGCTAGCTACAAGTATCAAGGACAATAAAAAGTCCTTTTTCAGATATGTGGGGAGCCGGAGGAAAAGCAAGGGCAACGTGGGACCCCAGCTAAACCAAATGGGACAACTGACAATTGACGTCCAAGAAAAAGCCAACCTATTAAATGGGTACTTTGCATCAGTCTTTCATCAGTCCCATGGGACACCCAGGCCCATTACAGGACATGGAGGCTGGGTAAGGGAGACTTCCTGCCCTCCATCAGTGCTGACCTCGTGAAGGAACACCTTGAGAGGATGGACACCTTAAAGTCAGCTGGCCCTGACAGTCTACACCCCAGGGTACTCAAGGAGCTGGCTAGCATCATAGCCCAACCCCTGGCACAGATCTTTGAGAACTCCTGGCACTCTGGGGAAGTACCCAAAGATTAGAAAAAGGCCAATGTGGTTCCTATCTTCAAGAAAGGGAGGAAAGTGGATCCGGCAAACTACAAGCTCATAAGCCTGACCTCTCTCCTGGGCAAGATCTTAGAAAAGATTATCAAAGCAGCCATTCTTAATGGACTGGCCCATGGCAACATCCTGAGGGATAGCCAGCATGGGTTTGTAGTGGGTAGGTCTTGCTTGACCAATCTTATTTCCTTTTATGACCAGGTGACCTATCACCTGGACAAGGGAGAGGAGATTGATGTCATATATCATGACTTCAAAAAAGCCTTCATGATCACCTCCTGGTGAAACTGGCCAACTGTGGCCTTGGGTCCACCATGATCCACTGGCTGGGGAATTGGCTCCATGGTCAGGCCCAGAGGGTGGTGGTTG
>NW_017728886.1:137807147-137815718 GCF_001723895.1 Crocodylus porosus
ATTGACCACAAGATGAACATAAGCCTGCAATGTAATGCTGCAGCTAATAAAGCAAGCAAAACACTGGCTTGCATTCACAGATGTTTCTCAAGCAAATCTCGGGACGTCATTCTCCCCTTGTACTTGGCCTTGGTGAGGCCGCAGCTGGAGTACTGCATTCAGTTTTGGGCCCTACAATTGAAAAAGGATGCGGAGAAGCTTGAGAGAGTCCAGAGAAGAACCACGTGCATGATCAGAGGTCAGGAAAACAGACCTTATGACAACAGGCTGAGACCTATGGGACTCTTTAGCCTGGAAGAGCGCAGGCTCAGGGGCAATCTGATGGCCACCTATAAGTTGACAGTAAATTTCTTTACTGTCTGAGCCCCCAAGGTCAGGAATAACCTGCCATCGGAGGTGGTTCAAGCACCCACATTGAACGCTTTCAAGAGAAATTTGGATGCTTATCTTGCTGGGATCCTATGACCCCAGCTGACTTCCTGTTCCTGGAGCAGGGGGCTGGACTCGATGAACTCCCGAGGTCCCTTCCAGCCCTGATGTCTATGAAATCTATGAAAACTCCATTGGTTCTACTGGAGCCAAGTTTAGGACTGTAACTACTAAAAGTTCTTTAATAAGCATATACTATCCATATAACCGTTTAACTATTCCTCTTAAACATAAATCATTCACCTCAGACCATTAAAGAGAAAATTGACCATGTCTCATTCGTTTATTTGTCTGTTTTGTTACTTGTTTATCATATAGCCTTTTTTTATCTTCAGTTCATGATTGTTTTCTCTATGACAGCGTTTAGTTCTTGGTATTTCATATTCAACTGTAAGTGTATAAGAGCTCTGTAGTATGAGAAATAATATATACACTTTACCACTTCAATGATGTAGACATTTACATAATAGATTTATAGCTAATGTGATTCTGACTAGAGCTGGGCAAATCTAAGTAATTTCCCTTTACAGGGGGTTGGGTAAACATTTCATCAACTTGGAACCACATGGGTTCACATCCCCATGTTATATTTTAAATTTAGAACTTTAACAAACCCCAAATCTCAAGCAGAACTACCTGATTTACACTTTCTCTTGTGTATCAAAACCAATTTCCTGACAGAGATGCAGCTCCTAATGATCTCAAATGGCATTGTAGCTGCTTAGCAACTTCGCAGATCAAGCCACAAGTAATTCCACATTTTGCTCAAAGCAATATATTGGCCCAGATTTATTTGAAAGCTTTTGCAATTCATACTGAATTTTTTATTAAACATAATGTAAATTTTTATTTTTTCTGATAACTTCAAGTGGCTACTGAGCTTTACTGAGTACAGTGATGTTAGTATAAACTGTAGGCAAATCTTGTAACCTTATTAGGGTACAGTGTGCCTTTAACTTCCACTCTGTAATTACAGGTTCAAAGCACTAGACAGGTGAAACTCTTACAATACTACTAAATTCTGCCTTTTTTGGTGGGTGAAAACAATGAAAAGTCAGCAGACTTTTATTGTTTTGACCCAGGATCCAAAAGTACCCCTGTGTGAACTGTAGTGAGAAGAAAGAATTTGCTCAAAATATACTCAGCATATTTCAGATCTAATTATTCTACAACAAGAGTTTGGTGTTTGCCTCTTACATTCTTATGAGAGTTTAGATGGAATTCATTAACATTATGCATTTCAGATATGTAACCCGGGTGTCCCCAAAGTGAGTGTCCCCCCTCACCAATAGAAGGGGAAAGCCAGCATGGCGCATGTGCTGGGGGGTAGAAACTGTAGTCTACTCACAGTTCCCTTTCACCTATCGTGTCTCAATAGAGGAAGAATAGAAAGTGATGTCTTAAAGAGGTACACATTTAATATATGTATATAAAAAGGTAGTGAACTGAAGTGACATATACATATAACTATAACTATATACACACCAAAATACAAACAGGTAATTATAATGGTCCCAAATGGTATGAACAGGCAAGTAAAACAATAAATGGCACTCTGAAATTCCAGGCACAAAGTTAACAGTTAATAAACACTCCAAAAATTTACTGCGTGTATCAAAAAAATCAATAAACACTCCAAATATGAGATGCAAGAGTTTGTAGTGGTTCCTCTCCTCTACGGGGTCTTTTCCTGCTGCCTCTTTATTGAGGCTACCTTTCCCTGAGTGTCACTCCCAGGTGGGAGATCAGCTGCTCCTCTAACTCACATGTCTGAAGGAGCCGGGTGGGGCAGTGTTCATAAGCTCCCAGGCCCAACTAATGTTTCTCCTAGGGAAAGTTCAGTTCCAGGCCTCAGGGGAGCAACGTGACTTGGTCACACATTCCAGTGGCTCAACTTCGTAGGGGAAACTGCAGGTCTGGGCTGCCTCATGCATGCTCAGGGCCATGCCGCTAAGAATGCTGCTCCCTGAAATCAGGAACTGCTAGATTTCCAGGGCCCTTGCAGACACAGTGCAGGAAATGAGTCCCAGACCACCCAGCCCCTCCATCTCCAGGGCCTTATGCCCCACAGTGACTCACCCCATGGTAGCACTGGCTCCCATGCCCAGCATGATTGGAGACCTGAGCTGCCTCACTGCAGCTCCCAGGGTTCCAGTCCCTTACAGACCCTCTGTACAGTGATGCCTGAACTGTAGGCTGGCCTTGTGTCAAAGACCTGAGCTGCTTCGTTGTGGCTCCCCGGATCCAAGTACCTCACAGACTTTCCGTGCAATGACACCTGCACCATCTACTGCTTCCATCCAGTGGTGGAATCTTTTAGGCTCTCCTGGGCAGCTCTCCCAACTCTTCTTGGCCCCATGGCCTCTTCCTTCTCCTTTGTCTCTCGCTTATTGTGCCATGTGCTTGGCGCACAGCTGCTTATATCCTCTTCTTGGGCTCTGCCCCCAGATTGAAAATGAACCAATTAGGGGGGCTGCAACTCCAGGTCCCAATTAAGTCCACTCCTAATTGGAGGGTTTTGCTCCACAAATCACATTTGCAGTCTCCTAATCCCAGAGAGCCAGGCAAACCCGGCAAGACCACCACAGATGCAAAAGGTTTTCATTCTACAAACCTAATCTGACACTATTCAGAAGCCATCCACCAGTTTAGTTTTGTTTCTGCACTGTCAGTCACAGAGACAGGAGTGCATGTTACTTCCTTTCAGAGAGTAGAGCAGAACAAGTCCAGCTTGTACTTCGTGTAATATTCTTTTCTCATACCTTCAGGAGCTGCTGCTAGAGTACAGTTCCTTCTAATCACTATTGTCAGAGTATATTTTGCAATATTATATGTGAATGGACAATTTGTAATTGGGAGGAAAATATATTTTGGTGTAGGACAGACAAACAAACTGTGCAATTGTTTGGTCCATTGTAGTAGGTTCTTCCTATAAGCTTAAAATCCATTTAGTTTTCATATAATTCCAAATGGAGATTCTGTTTCCCTGGATATTTCCCTAACTGTACATGGCCTAAAAACCTATCTGGGTGTTCATTATAGGTTGGACTGGGTCCCCTTAATTTTTAGTTTCATGGATGAAAATAAGAACATACTCTTACCTTATAAAGCAAATTCAGGGCCTAATATTTCCTTTCACAGGTAAGAAAACCTAGAAGAAGGTGACAGAAGATTGTATAATATTCTGAAGCTCAGGGACAGATATAGGAGTATAGCCAGAAAACTGTTTTGATCTCATTGCATAGCATCAGGTGTTATGCTACAGTGATGCACATGTAGTGCTGCTTTAATGTGGTCCTCCACATTCAATTTTGGAGGGCTTGCCACATTTGCCCACCAAGCCAGGCTTGGAGAAGAAAACTTTGGATTGGTGGAACTTTCCACCAATCAGGGAACAGCTGGAAGGGGTGTGCCCCACCCCTGCTAAAGTGGGGGGATGGGGGGGTGAAGAGCCCCTGGACCTGATTGAAGAATTGCTTTCTGACAGACTTTGGAGCAGGGCCTCTAGTGTAAATAAAAGCCCAGCATGCTCGGCAGATGTGACAAGGGACTTAAAAGAGCGGGGCCCAGAAGAGCTTGGTAGAGCAGCCCAGGGGTGAAGCCAGTGCCCTGGAGAGGCCCTGGAGACACCACTTGGGGATCCAAGCAGCAGGAGGCTCCAAAAGTGCATGGATCAATCCATGGAGCCCAGACCCAGGCAGCAGCATGACCACCCATGGTAAACAGGGATGATGCATGGAGCCCAGAACCTAGGAGCAGCTCAAGGCTGCTTGGGTTCATCCATTGTGCACAGGGATGATGTATAGAACCAGGCCCTGGGAGGACCGTGGGGTGGCTTAAGCCAGTGATCCTGGCATGAGGCCAGGCAGCCAAAGCCACTTGCATGACTTGGCACTGTGGGAAAAGCCCCCATAGCCCTGAGCGGGGACCAGGAAAGAAAGACCCAGCATGATCCCAGACAGCCAAAGCCTGTGTAGTGTGGCTTGGCTTAGCCAACAGAGCCCTCTGTGCCCAGAGCGGGGCACACGGCCATTGAGAAAGTCCCAGCAGGAGGCTGGGTGGGCCCAGAGTTGGCAGTGATGCTGCTTCAGGAAGTAGGAAAGCCCTGGGTGCCCAGAGCAGGGCACAAGGCCATCAAGAGGAGCCAGAGGCACCACCAATACGAAGGGAATTAGCTGCAGTCATTGTGGGACCCCGGCAAGGCTTTATGAGCACTCATAGTGCCGGAAGACTGGAAGAGGGCCAATGTGGTTCCCATCTTCAAAAAGGGGAGGAAGGAGGACCCAGGAAACTATAGACCTGTTAGTCTTACCTCGATCATGGGCAAGCTTTTTTGAGAGAATTATTCTGACACATGTCCATGAGGGGCCAGCAGGGGAGATTATGCTTAGGGGCAACCAACACGGTTTGTTAGAGGCAGGTCCTGTCAGACCAATCTGGTGGCTTTCTATGACCAGGTCACCAAATCCTTAGATGCAGGGGTAGCAGTGGACATAGTCTTTCTAGACTTTCGGAAGGCCTCCAACACTGTCTCTCACCCTATTCTCATTAAGAAACTAGGGGACTGTGGTGTCGACATCTACACAGTCAAATGGGTCGCCAAGTGGCTGGAAGGCCACACCCAGAGACTGGTAGTGGATGGTTCATTTTTGACCTGGAGGGATGTGGACAGTGGGGTTCCACAGAGCTCGGTCCTTGGGCCTGCAGTGTTCAACATCTTCATCAGTGACTTGGACGAGGGGGTAAAAAGCACCCTGTCCAAATTTGCTAATGACACTAAGATGTGGGGGGATGTGGGCACACTAAAAGGGAGGAATAGGCTGAAATCAGACCTAGGCAGGTTACAGGGGTGAGAATAGGATGGGATTCAACACTGACAAGTGCAAGGTGCTGCACCTGGGGAGGAAGAACCAGCACCATACCTACAGGCTGGGGAACTCCCTTTTGTCAGCACAGAGGCGGAAAAGGATCTTGGAGTCATCATTGACTCCAAAATGAACATGGACCAGCAGTGTGGGAATGCAGTCAGGAAGGCCAACCGCACCTTGTCATGCATCCACAGATGCATCTCAAGCAGGTCCAGGGAGGTGATACTCTCCCTCTATGAGCACTGGTCAGGCCGCAGCTGGAGTACTGCATCCAGTTCTGGGTGCCGCACTTCAAGAGGGATGTGGATAACATGGAGAGGGTCCAGAGGAGGGCCACTCGCATCATGGGGGCAGCAGGGTAGGCCCTACGAGGACAGACTATGGGACCTGAATGTATTCAGCCTCCACAAGAGAAGACTGAGGGGGGATGTAGTGGCCTGTTACAAACTAGTCAGAGGGGACCAGCAGGCATTGTGGGAGTCCCTGTTTCCCCAAGCACTACCAGGAGTGACTAGGAATAATGGTCATAGGCTGGCAGAGGGTAGATTTAGGCTAGATATCAGAAGGTGCTACTTCACTGTCAGGGTGTCTAGGATCTGGAACCAACTTCCAAGAGAAGTGGTTCTGGCTCCTACCCTGTGGGTCTTTAAGAGGAGGCTAGATGAACACCTTGCTGGGGTCATTTGACCCCAGTACTTTTTCTTGACATGGTAGGGGGTCAGACTCAATGATCTGCTCAGGTCCCTTCTAACCCTACAAACTATGAAACTATGAAACCTCTGCCCTTCTGCCTCCCTGACACTGTTCACTAGCACTTCCATCCAGAGATTGAGGGTTTTGGTGCTGCACATGCTCCCCTTCACTCTCAGGTAGCATATGCCTGCCAGCAGATGGACTGTACTGGACCACAATGGATCCAGAAATTTTTTGATGCCCTCCATCAGCTGGTTCACCAGTGCCTGCATCTCTGGTGAAAGCGGCTTGCCCCAGCCAGGAACATTGATCCCCTGGCACTTCTCCATTTGGTTCTCAAGCTCCTGAACCATGGGGATCACTAAGCTAAGGAGGGTATTGCCAGCACTGAGGGCACATGGGATCACCAGCTAAGGAGGGCATCGCCATAACTGAGAGTCTCAGTGGCCTCAAGGAACGGCTTTAGGAGCACCAAGATCTGGGAGATGGTATCTCACTCTTCTTTGTTAAGGGGACCACTGATCCCAAACTTCCCCAGCAAGGCTATCTTATGAAGGCCTCCTGTTGCTCCACCAGCCTTTCCAGCATCACGTATGTGGATTTCCTCCAAATCTCCACATCCTGCATGGTTTTGTGTTGTGGGATGCTCAGCTCTGCCTGTTTGTCCCACAGCATGTTACCCCCCTTGATGCTGTGGTGGAAGTAGACCACCACCTTCCTGCATTTTGAAATCAGCTGGGCGGTGGTGACGGTGCCATCACTGGCAGTTGTGTCCCCCTCCAAAGCTTCCCTGACAGTGAGGTAGAACTTGTGTGCCACACAGCGGATGCCAACAGAGTGGGTGAACTCACCCTGCCCAAGGAGCCACCCCTCCACCATGTGGTTCATGATCTCCCCAAGATCTCTGTTGCCATGTGGGACTCAGCCATCACTGCTTGACCACCGATGGCCTGACTGATTACACAAGTGCCCTGTGAAGGGGAGTTAGACATGATATCCACCCTGGCTGCTCCACATGTCTGAGGTGAAGTGAAGAGCTACCTTCCTTGCACAGCTCATCCCTCAAGTACTCCCTGCATGCCTTATACAGGGAGGGCACCACTGTCCTGCTAAAGGTGGTGTATGCAGGCACTTGATAGTATGGGCCATGTGCTGACTGACCCCTGGATGCTCACCTAAGAAGGGCTGGCCATCCAGAGCAAGCATCTCCCCAGTGGTCTGGGTGACCTTGCTTGGCCTTGCAATGCACCCTCCTTTGTCTGCAACTTTCCCCCACCACTCCAGGATGGCCTGCCTCTGCTTTTTGGGGACAGGGGCTTTGGAGCAAGAGTGGGACTTTTGTGGGAACACTTCCACTCATACCAGGCTGAGGAGAAACAAGGCCAAGTGGATGCTGCCTCCTGAGATGCAGCAGCATCACCATGGTGGTGAAGTGTTTCTTGTCATTGCCCCAGCTAGTCTTGCATAAGCAGTGGAGGCAGATAGCATAGTTGGGCTCATCTGCTGCCTCAAAATGATCCCACACTACACTACTCCCCACCAAGCTTCTGGGTTGAGAGTGGTGATCTTGCCTTATTCCCACCCCCCAACAGGCAGAGACACAACAACAGGGGATGCTGATCCACCAGCCCCCACAACCTCCTCTGAGGTACCTTCTGGAGAAGTAGACCTGACTCTAGGAGAATTTTGAGGGGTGCAGAGCACAAACTCCAATTCCCCCTAATTCCCCAGAATTTCTTTTGCTAGGGAACTCAGATACATCTCATCCTCTGGTACTGGGAGCTTATGCTGGGAGATAAAATTGGGGTGTAGGAGACTGGTGGGTGCTGGTGCTGGTGGGTAATTCTAGTGGTAGGGGAGAAGAATAAGTTGAAAAAAATGGATTGGATAGGGATCAGTAGAGGTATTCTTGGCAAGGGTAATTAGTAAGCTGTATCCAATCCTTTCCAAGAAGAGAGACTAGGAAGCCAAGCCAGTCCAGTAGTACCTTTCAGATGCTGTTGCTTAGGCAGAAACAGCTCACAAAAGGGACAGAAAGACTGTTTCTATGTCCCTCCCACAAAGCACTGTGATTGGAAGGGGACTCAAGGAAAGATCACAGTTAATAGCCAGCTACAGATATCAGTCTTCTCCCTCCATTTCCCCTCCCTCTTCCCAGTTTCCCTCCAAGACTGCCTTCCAAGTCTCTGAATTTCCTTCTTCATCGATTCAGAGGCTGTGAATCAATTCAGAGGGGTTTTTTGTCTCCTGATTCCATTTGGATTTAGTGATTCAGACCCCAAATTTCCTGAATCTTCTCTGAATCAAATTTGCTTCATTTACCCCTACTGCACAACTCCCTATCAGTTTTTTTAGCATTAGCACAGAGTGGGTAGAAATCAATTTTCTGATGTGGGGGGGATGATGCTCAGGGGCAACCAGCATGGGTTCATTAGGGGCAGGTCCTGTCAGACCAACCTGATTGCCTTCTATAATCAGGTGACAAAATCATTGGATGCAGGTATCATGGTGGATGTAGTCTTTCTGGACATCAGGAAGGCCTTTGACATTGTCTCCCACCCCATTCTCATTAAAAAGCTAG
>NW_017728886.1:137816713-137821672 GCF_001723895.1 Crocodylus porosus
AAAATAGTTGCAAAAATTCTTCTTTGCAAGCTTTCAGGTACAAACACCCTTCATCAGGCTGAGGAAGCATCTACAGTTGGTCTGTACTCTTACTGCACAGAATAGAAAAGAAGCTAGAAACCAGTGTGCATGCTGGAAAGCCAGAAATTTCATTTCAGCAACCTACTGAATACAAAAAAGCCTGGTCTAAATATAGGCATTGGATATATAATACATTATAACCTGCCTAACATCAGTTACCCCAGGTTACCTTTCTACTATTTACCAGCTAGCCTTAATTTGCATTTTCACTGACTGGCTCTCTCACATACATGCCAACCTCTGGTTTTTTTTCTATTCCATCCAGGAAGACCACAGACCAACTGCTGACACTTCCTCAGTCTGACAAATGGCGTCTGTACCCAAAAGCTTGCAAAGAAGACTTTTTCTAACTATTTTAATTGGTCTAATAAAAGATATTGGATTTACCCAAAGAACCTTGTCTGCCTTAGACCAACATGACTATAATCTATACACCTAACACAAACATACGCTTTTTTTGTATCTGTACATGGTACTGTTAGTGTTCTGTTTGCAAAACCATACACAATATTCAGTGGTGTCTCATTATTGGGTAAAAAAAAGTGAATGGCTCAAATTATCATTCTGCCTTTGTGGCATCTTGGGGTTGTTGTTTTTTTTCTAGAGACAGAGTACTGAACCATGGACCTCTTAAAAAAAATTATTTCACTCTAGTCATTGATACAGGAAGATTTCAGCATCTAATTTCCAGCACCTAATATTAAGATTCTGAGTGAGGTACAGGATGAATGCTGCCTCTACCTTACCATTCATCCCCTTCCTTTAATTCTTGAGAAGAAATCTGTAAGGATAAGTAAACTTGCATGGGAATGTCTGTAGCATTTCTTGTTCTCCCTTAGTGGAGTAGGCTATTGGATGATATGTCCATGTACTATTAACCCCATAGCCCACAGTTAATTATATGTTTCAACAGGTTCACCAGAGATCAAGAGATTAATAGCAACATAAAGGCAATCTCAGCACATGCAATAATATCTGATGGCCACTGGGGCAATATAAAATTTTTAGATACTTTTTGATTAGAGAGATAGATATTCCATCATTTCCTATGTTAGTATAAATACTTTCAAAAGTATGCCACAAAATAGCTGAAAACTAACAAACATTCACCAAGAAAGGTTTCAGCACATTTACATTGTTTCTCTTAATTGATTTCTGTCTCCAGATTTTTGTTGTATTTTGTTTCCTAAAGGGCAGCAGAGTTGATTCCAAGGAAAGGGAATTATTTGTAAACCTGAATCTCAAAACTCATGGGAATGTGGAATTAGCAAGATGCATGAATGCCCTGAGCATTAAGCTTCTTGGAATCTGTAACCCTGTGGCACTGGAGCTCAATTTTATTGTAGTGCCGTCAATGAGAGAAGGAAATGCAATAACCCTCTAGCATTTTATCCTTTAAGTCTGTTTTTAACAAGCTTCATCATGGCAGATTTGCACTAAAATCAGCTTGGCAACCTAACAAAATTATACTAGAAGCCTTTATTATACTGGGGGAGGAAAGGCGGGGTGAAGGAGAGCATGGCAGGTTTTTTTTCTCCCTCACACCATGTGCATTTTAATAGATATCATTGCTAAACATTTTTCATCTCCCCAAACCCTCTATGCTCCTGCTGTTGTCCCTTTGACTGCACCTACTGTCCTCTCCTCTGTGTAAGAAGTGAAGAAAATAGAAGGAGAATACATAAATGAAGAAATGGTCAGTGCCCTCTGGGTTCCTCCTGACTGCACAAACAACATTACAGTGTGTTAATGCCAGGATGCTTTAAAACCTTTAAAATGTATTCACACAGTGCTTGATTCATATCACATTTTTAAGTCCCAGGGCCAGAAGCTGCAGAGGGAAAAAAATAAAGCTCCCTATATTAGGAAAATGGGAAAGCTGTTGTCATGGAGAATTTCATATACATAAGCTACCTATTCACAGTTCTTCCAGTGACATGTAAGGATCCACTATAAAATATGCATAAACATGGATGCACTGGTTTGGTGCCTTCAGAAAGAGACATACAAGTTTGTGCCTTATGACAGAGTTATTTAAAAGTGTACTCAGCTTTCCTCCTGTGGGGACTTTGCAACAATAGCAGCTGTAACTGCAGAGTCTTTGATGAGAAGTGCTGTGGAGAACAGCAAGAGCAAAGCAAGAACCCGTGAGGCTCTGCTTGTTCCAAACGTGTCCCTTTCCCTATAATGGGTGCTGAAATTGAACCCAGTATTTAGATTCTAAATAGCTCACACCATTTGGTTCTGGGCACTGCCTTGTTAATATTTCCATTTTGAAGTCTTCATGGGACACTCCCAGGTTTCCCTTGTCTGGTCCACTTCCTTGTAATGAGCCTCTGCAATCCAATTGCCTTGGCCATGAAACCAGTGTTTTGGCCTTCCTAGTCATCATTGTTCCTTATGCACCTTCTGCCAACATCTCCCTGCATAGTTTTCTGATTATAGTTTCTCTTTAGGAGAAAGAGTAAAGCTAAGGACATAGGCTTTACTTAATGCACCTAGACCTGAAAAAGAATGCACTGCATTTGAAAGCTTATTTAACTCTATTCCAACCATGCAGTTCAGTAAAAGATATCACACACAGAAATCCTCGCATCAAACCTACAGGAAGTTACTTTCTGTTCCAAAGAGCTTGCATTCTTAAAAGGGGGGGGGGGGGGAGGTAGTGGATAGGACCGCTATACTCTTTACTTTGCTGTTTTGCTGGTGTAATGATTTTTCTAAGGGAAAAGTAATATTTAATAAAATAATACGTTCATTTCAAAGACTTACATCCTTCTGTTCTACTTTGAAAAGCAGTTAATTTAGTCTATACCAGTTCACTGACTTCAAGAGCAAACTTTTTTTTTCTCATTCCTAGCCAACCTGTTACAAACTTCAGGTTGGATTCTTATATCATAAATAATGAAAATTCTGTACAGCACATTTTCTGGTGACATGCAAAACTCCTGTATCTCCTAACCTATTGTCTTCAGTGGGTTTTTATAGTGATTATTGGGATGGCGTGAAGAAGTCTATTGATGACGGAGAAAAGATAAGATGCAGGTTGATGGTATTAAAAATGGTAAGGATTAATTTCTGTTAGGAAAATCAGAAAAAAAATACAGCTCTGAATAAACATGGAGGGTAGGTCTTTTGAGTGTGAGAGTGCTTTGTTTCCTCATTTTTTTTCTGAATAGAAAAGCATTTTGAACCACAATAGGTCAAGAAAATAAAAACATGCTAGCACAAATTTAAGGTCAAAATAGCAGCTTAAAATGAACATCCAGCCTCTCTACTATTGTGTGTCCAAACGCTAATGTTTGCCTAAGTTTAATATTATATATTATGTCCTTATTTCCCATATTTATTTAAAATTTTCATGGTGATTTGTAAAACATGCATTATGATCCCTCAAAAAGAACAGCTTCACAAATATGTAGGTAACTTCTTAAACACTGTACCTTGAGGAAAAGCAGTTCAGAAAAAAGCCATTATATGCTCGGTTCGGTTAAACGTGTACTTCTAAAATGTAGTATACATTTTTTAAACAATAGAATCGGGTTAAATGAGTACAGAAACTTTTTTATCCAGCACAAAAATAGTTTTCACTATAAAACTGGTCATTGTAAAAAAGAAAAAAAAATTCCCTCCCTGACTCCACTAAAGACACTTCTTGATTTTAGCTTATTTCTGTTTAGTTTCCTTTCTTCCTTTTCTCTGATAATGAAGGTCTTGATCCTAGATGCAGAGATGTGAGTCATGTTAGTTAAAAGAGCTGTCTCATTGAATTCAGTCAGGCAATTCATGGCAGGAAGTACTAAAGACAGTAGTTCTTTTATATATGGGCCCTAAGGTCAATACATTAGCAAATAGTCACTGGTCCACTCTAAGACAACTCTAATACTGAAATTCTATGTGATCTGGCCTTCCAAGAAAAATAAGCAAAGAATTTTTTTCAATAAAAAACTACAGTATAGAACCTGGAGATACCTGTCACAAAACTACTAAGTTTTTATGTCTGTGAGAGCACTTGAATAAAAGTGTATTCAGGGACTTTCTAAAATACTTCATGTAAGTTGATATGTTTAATACTAGTTCAGTTTATGTTTGTTTTTACCAGGTTTCTACTGCATCTCTACTATCTTCTGAATACCTGATAATTTGTCTTATATTTTATCGTTATTTACACTCCCTAAACATATGGAGTTTTACACAAGTCCTCTTTTCCAGAGACCTGAGGAAGGGTACCAATCATGGTGCCTGAAAGCTTATCTAAGTCTACCCTAATCATGCAATAGGTCCAACAAAAGATATCGTCCACAAAAATTCTTGTCTCTTTCACACTGCTTGGACCATAATGGCTAAACATCACTGCAACATTAATAAAGCCATTGATATTCATGATTAATCAAAATGACCTAATGAAAAATCTCTTCCATTTGATACCTTATGTAAGTCTA
The DNA here is from genome assembly GCF_001723895.1 of Crocodylus porosus. NCBI lineage: Eukaryota > Metazoa > Chordata > Crocodylia > Crocodylidae > Crocodylus > Crocodylus porosus. The sequence continues at coordinate 137,821,237 of NW_017728886.1, forward strand.
TCCCAACTACATAGTTGGTACAATAAAAGTCCTCACCCTTCCTGGACCATCATGGCTACAAAAATCATACTAATACTACTATAACAGAATTTTACAATTGTCACATTATAGTGGGTGCATCTATGTGAGGTGTCTACTATGCAGTTGACTAATTAGCTGTGAAGTAAACATCTCTGCGTCTACATGTGCACTCCTATTAGGCTGGAGTAAAATAATTTACAAGTACTATCATACTGTGGAGTGAAAACTCCACAGCAGTGCACATGTAGACACTGCCCAGGCTGGCTGGAGCATAAGGGTACTTCAACCTGTCAAAGATCAAAGTCTTTGATTTCAGATGCCAATGGCAAAAGGTCAGATGGCAAAAGGTCAGAGGCTAACACAACAAACTCTGTAATTGTAGTCTCACACTATTATTTTTTAGTTTGTAACAGTA
>NW_017728886.1:137822487-137824935 GCF_001723895.1 Crocodylus porosus
CTTTGGTCCCTGACAGGCTGTGGAGTAGCCAGCAGGTATGATGTGGCATAATGAGGCAATCACATGATCACAGGAGGGTTCCTGGATTGGAGGATAGGGTTGAGCAGCCTCAGTTTAAACCCAGGCCTCAAACCTGAGCAGGTAGTTGCTGCAGGGAGCCAGAGAGATAACATTGTCTGCTGCTATCAAAACACCTGGAGGTTAAGGGTAGGAACTATGGGGATGGAGGACGTTCCTTGTCCTGGGGTATGACCTAAAACTATACCCTGCTGGGGATGGATGGTGTGGTGGGGCCGTATATTTTCAATAGATGATATAGAAGTAATTAACATAATAGGTAATGATAAAACCACAGCATGCTTTTCACTACTGACTTGACTTTCTGAGGTTTAGTTATTGTTCTTGTTGTAAACTTTCTAATATCCATTGGGAGATGAAAATGCATCTTTGAACACCTATGGATCAGCTACTTGATACTATACAAAAGTAACCTTGTCCTGGGCACAGCTACTGTGACTGGCAGTTTTAGATTATGCTATTTTTCCCTTCTCACTGAACTTAACTGTCTATTTAAAAAGGTTAAGCATGTTGCAACTATTCATTTGGTATATTAATGGACTGGTTGCGGCTCATGGAATTGATATATTTGTTCTAGTTGTTCATAATTAGGGGTGGTGTTGTAGTTGTTGTGATGGTCCAAGGATAATATGAAAAGCAGGATTTGTATTGAATATCTCTTTTGCAACTGAGAACAGGTCAGAGAATGAGAACTGTAAAGAATCTGATACAAAGCCTAGTATGTATGTCTTATTCATGGATGACTATTGCTGCGGAAGCTTTGCAACACCTTTCATATTCCCGTACAAAACAGAACTTGGAAGTAAACCTGGCTAGGTTTTTGATCACGCATGTTTTAAAGTGACTTACTATTTACTAAAAAAAAACCATGAAAGGCCAAGGTCATATACTTTGTTACCTATAGAACACAAAATCTGTAATTTTCCTCCTCATCAAGCTATTACACCAGTATATAGTAAACTCACTTGAAGTATTTTCAACTTTTTTTCTCAACTTGATATAGCTTACAGTATAACAATGTTTTGGGGAACAGTCCTAATGGCTTTGTGGACTATGTCTACCAATCAACTACCTGAACTAACCACAACAAGCAAGTTGTAGAATTGAGCAAATCCAGTTCAAATGAGAACCAAATTTTACTTTAGTTCTCTTTCCTCTCTTTCATTGTATATGTTTTCTAAGCTATTCTGAAGAGTCGTACAGTAGGTCTGTGAGAAGCTTTGGTTCCTGATTTGATGCAGCCCAATTCAGCAGCCGAATCTCTGAATCTGAATTGAATCAAAGGACCCTTTAACCTTTCCGAATTGCATTGCAACCCTCTGGATTGATTTGGCGATTTGAACATGGACACAGTTCTAAATGTTTTGGGTTATTTTTTACATACCTCAAAGTAGCAGGCAGCTTCTGGTCACATGGAGCATCCCACAGGAGCACAGGGGGCTCCCCAGTGCACTCGGCAGTAGACCCAGAAGTGGACTAAAAGCATTTCTAGTCCACTTTCGGTCCACTGGGGAGTGTTGGGGGGTGCTGTGCTCCCCCCATGTCAGCAACTGATGCCTCCTGGGTTTGTGGGGGCACCCAGGGTCCCCCCTACAACCAAGTTTATAGCTGTTCAGGCTTCTTTGACCAGAATAAAAGTGGTCACTTCAGGAGAAAAATACCCTGGGAACAACCAAAGTTAAATCATCTTTTCTAAGACTTTCTACTGTAAAGTCTCCTGACTGCTGACAGAGAAGAACGTAAGCAAACAAAGGATTTTTCAACAACATCTGAGCACTAAATATTTCTCTCTCTTGGCTTAATCCTGCTATGTCTTTAGCTTCTATCACTTCATGTGTGAGTGTGAGTGTGTGTGTATGTGGGGGGGGGATACATTATATCTTTAAAATGGAAAGAAGCAATAGAATCCTGTAAGCAGGTCCTTCATCCTGCTGCCCTTTGGCAGGCTAATTAGCCCTCTTTATTAGTTTATCTAGCTGTTCAAGTCCCATCAAAACCTTCAGTTTTTAACAACCTCAAATGAATAAAACCAAAATCCTCCATCCTATCCAGATATTGGGGGAAAAGCCACTTCCCACCTTCTCTTTCCCTACCCCACTGCCCCCACAACAGAGCAGCCTAGCTTCTCCTCCCTCTCTGCTGAGGTTTTAAAGGGCCCAGTGGGACACAATTATTTAACTGAATGCCCCACATCTGAACATCTTTAACAGAGCTGGCTGTCCCTTCTTAAGAGGACAGACCACCCTGTTACAAACCTTTCCAGCCATCCTATCTGTCAACTGTAACTAAAGAATTGATAGATGGCAGCTGAGAAATCAGATAATGATAAATTACACTTACATATTACTTTGTTCATTATGCAGTTTAGAA
>NW_017728886.1:137825595-137832544 GCF_001723895.1 Crocodylus porosus
TGACATTCTCAATTTTAATTTCCATTTACTGTGCATGCTTTCATTGACAAGCAAGCAAAGCCTGTTCAATCATGTTTACTCTCTGACCAGGGACCTTAGCCATCTTGGAGCCCCGTATTTAATGGAGCTTAATTTTTCACCATGTTTTAGTATGTTTTCTTGTTTGAATTTCCTTCTACTCCTTGCATTATTCTCTAACTTTCCTGCTTTGCACTTTGCATTTTTGTTAGCCTTGCTATCTCCACTATCTTTCCTAAATTCTAAGACTTCCTTTTTTTAAGTGATAACAGCTTCAAGGTTTGTGGCTATCTTCTCTTGCCTAATTATCCACAGCTCTTTTTTAAAAAGCTTCCATGGTATTTCCATTCCTCTTCAGCCTTGGATAAAAGTATACACATTCATATGTCATATTTCTTTTTGAACAAATTGTGTTCTACAGTTGGCCTAGTAAATGAATCTGGATAAATTGGAGCCATATTACCAATCACTTTCTCATATTTCAGAAGACAATTTAATTTTGCTTATATATGAAAGAAGTTAGTGTGGAACTATATCAACCAGAATCCTCACAGGGGTATTTTACACAGATGAGGTAGACACTGAGCCATTTTTAAATAAATCTTTCACCGTATATCCACAGGATCGGATAGGATAGGAGCAGGCTGTGAGAAACTGGGAAATTTATTTCACAGGAGAAAATATTAACCTCGGGGTTATGGTCAGAACTTGATTAAAGAAATAAAGTTACTGAGAATTGGGATAAGAATTAGGCATGCTGTTTCTAAGAACTCTGAAAGAAGAGGGGGGAAAAATGAGCTATGTGGATGAAATTAGAAGGAAGAAAAAGGAATACTTCAGGGCAATTTTAAAGTATGAGTAAAATGGTTCACAAAAGGAAATGCATGGCCAAGTCTGAATGTCTGAGATTTTTTTGTGTATAGAAGATCCAATTTGGGATGACAATAGTGTGCTTCATGTAATCAAAGAGGTAGTCATTAATTTTTAAAGTGATAAAATATCATAACAAAAGTCTCCCTCAGTCTCACTTCTTATTACAGAATATTATTATTAATTATGATAAAGGTATAAAGACCCATTATAATGGATTTTCAAGCCTGCTACCATCTTGTGGGCAGAACCAAGGAGAAGGGGAATGACTTCTTCCCTGAAATTCCTTCCCTTCCCCCGCCCCCACCCCTTCTATCACCCCTGTGTTTGGCTTTCTTGCTGTATAGCATTTCTAAGAGAAATTCCAGTGAAAACCATCTCCTCCTAGCTACTATTTCCCATCATATAAGTTTCCAATATTGGCAGATGTAATATTGCAATTCTGCTTCCAACAACTGTTGTCTCATTCATTGCCTAAGCAAATTTAAAATAGATAATATGCATGCTCCCTTCTTATGTGGCAAACTGCAGTCCCTGGAGACGGACTGTCTCATGACAGATAGTCATGTCTACTAAGTTGAGATGGGCTAGGCATCATGGCCATATTTCTAACACTTCACTAAATTGATAATATGGGAAATCATTCCTTAACAAGTAATTTTTTTCTCCCCAGGAATCTTCACAACTTAGTTTCCAGGGAGCATGCACACTCCCTGTTAAAAAATTATGGTCCTATTTCTTCCTGTGAGATCCCATGACTATGAAAATTGCTTCATAGCAGACCTCTGGAATTTGGTACAATGAGGAATAGAAAAATATATGTTTTTTACTTGAAATTCATTTCTGCAAGTAAAAAAGTATACAGATTCCAAGCCTCCCTAGAAACGAACAAATCATCTAGAATAAAGATGGAGATTGACAAAAATGTAGACATACTTTTATGAGGATGAATTTTCTGTTCTTTTAGGAAAACAGTGTTGCAAGTCTAGGTAAATTCAACAGAAGACTTAACTTGGAAGTAGAATTATTCTGGCTGTGAATATTGGCCTGAATAAGAAGGAATTTCAGAGAGTGGGTCTGTTCCTAGCTGCTCCCAAATGACATGTCTATTTTTGTTTGCATCTCTAGAACTTATTATTCAAGAAGAATTCTTCAGTTTAAGTAAAGGTAGATTTTTTCCTGTTTCAGAGCAGAGAGTGTATATACCAACTTGTATTGATGTATTTCATTAGTACTGGAACATATTTCTATTATACTTGGTAGAAGCATTGACATGGGCTTCAATGACAGTAGGATCAGTCTTATTCTAATTTTGAAGAGGCAAATTATAAATCATCCAGAGATTATAGTTCATGTTAGATAAAGGATTTAACATATTGCCTTACACCTCAATAGAATTAAACAGATTTGGGCCTAATAATTCACTCTTACAAATGGTGTAGTAAAATTGATAGAGGGTTCTATCTTTGACAAGGGAATTTCCAAGTACCCTGACAGATGTCTGTAAGAAATTAAAAGAAATATGAGGCCATAAAAATCACACCATGCCTTGACAGCTCCTTAAAAAGGAACTTTGAAAATTAGAAGGCAATGGTTGATAACTCCTTCTTTAAGAGCAAAACAGATAGATAGTTGCCAGTATTAAGCAAGAATCACTTTGCCAGAATTGAATAAGCTGGTACCCTGATGGATTTGTAACTTAAGTATAACACTGAATGGATTCAGATACTTTTGAAAAAGTTGGGTCTGATTCTCAGGCAATGGTAACTTTTACTGGCCTTAAATGGGCAGAATCTGACTCCTTTAATAAATTACAAAAAAACAAAACAAAAAAAAATTTTTGCACAGAGGATCTCCCCAGTAAGTCCAAATCTGTCAAAGGTTCAGGTCTCGTACAGTTCTCTCAAATCATAGGAAGTTATAAGATTGTTGAGGCTGCTCTCATATACATCATAGTCCAGAAAAAACTTTGCCCACCCCTTCTCAGAAGGAATGAATTTTCAAAAAAACCAGCTAAAAAAGAAGCCCCTCTTCTTGATAAGTCAGAGCACCATTTCAGACCCTTTCCCCATAATGAGGAGTTGCTTACTCAGCATATATACAGGTGTTACATTTAGACTGACTTAACTAGGCTGAAGTGGGACCCCGTGGCTTCCAAGTAGTTACAAGTATTAACAGTGTCCATAATATTCTGAAGTAGTTTAACTATGATGAAGTGAGGGGGGCACCTGCCATGGGTGCTAACTATGAGGGGGCACCAGGATTCCCCCTGATGGGAGTCTTTGCCTCAGCAGGGGAAACTCAGTGCTGCCCATCATAGTAGTTAGGCAGGCCAGAGCCTTAGTAATCAGTGCATCTGGGTGTCAGGGGGTGAGTAGAGTGAGAGGAATAGTGATTCTCTGTCCTTCTCCCATCACCCCTCTCCCCAGCCCTCCAGAGGATTTCCAGCAGTGGGAGAAAACCCTGTGCTGCATCTTCCTAGCCACAGGAGCTAAACAGCACAGGACCGAACCAAACAGTGCATCTGGGAGGCAAAGGGGTGAGTGAGGGAAGCAGAGTAGGGTTCCCCACTCCCTCAGGACCTTTACTAAAGCAGGCATAGCCCTGGTCCCAATGTGTGTGGGAGGAGTGAATGGGATATCAGGATCTGCTCTGAGGAAGCCTGCCAACAGGACAGCTAACACTGCTGATGCTGAGAAGAAGCAGCTGCATCCTGGGAAGGTAAGACTTCCTTCCCCACCCTTTCCCCCATGCTGCTACACCATCCCTGCTCCACTGCTGTGGTCAGCATGCCCTCACTGCCCCTGCCCCAAGGGCTCAATATGCTCCCTACACCACTGATATCCTGCCAGAAACATGTTCCCCACAGCACGGCTGTAATAACTATGGTGCCTTGCAACCTCCTCAAGGGCTCTCAGCATGATGATGCAGAACTGACATCAGAACTCAGGAGCTTAAATACTGGACTTGGTTTCAAGCCTCTAGACTATCTATTATTGAAACAGACCCATGCAGAGATCAACATTACTACAGAATCAGGAAAAACAAAATCATTAGGCCAAGTCAAGAGGGAGGTGTTTTGCCCCAACATATCATGTACATACCTTGCCTCTCTTTCTTCCTTCAGTGTAACCAAGTATGAGCCGTTGGAAGACAGAACATTCTGATTTACTGCAGTGGGTATAAAGATGGGTCAGTATTTTCAAACTTATTATCACTGTATGACAATAAGCAATTCTGTATATATGAGTTCTGAAACTTACTGCAGGAGCACCTTATAATCTTAGTAGTTCTCCATTGAATTAAACCTGTGATTAATTGACCATGCTGCCTTTTTGAGGGCCACTAGCCTTATGTCAATACTATACAGTAGTTCCCTATATTATCTCAGATATATCAGTACCCATAACCCACATACACAAAAACACATTGTCCTTATCAGAAGATCAGACAACATTCCTTTGTTTTGGACAAAATTTTATTTTTACAGATGTATTTATTTACAAAAACAGTATAACCTCATAAATCCAGATATAAAAAATCTGGCACTTTTAAGCTTTCCCCCTCTGCTTCCCCAGACATGGAGGGGGAATCTTGCACACTGCAGCTACTACTGCAGCTACTCTGCGTGTGGCTGCTGCTCCAGGACCAGCCACTGTTCTCTCCCTGCCCCCGTAAGACATGGCGGGTGAAGCTTGTATGTGGCAGCTGCCACCACCATCCACCACCCTGCTCCATGTGTGACCACTACTTCAGAACCAGGTGTCACTACCACCTCCCCTGTACTCCATGACCAGCCATGGCCCTGGTTTGAAAAGACTAGAACTTCCAAATCTCTGGCAGGTGCTCAGCCCCAAGCATGCCAGATTTATGAGGTTATACTGTATTATTTCCTTACAGGTATTTTAATCCCATCTCTCTCAACCTGTGGCTCTTCAGAAGTTAATATGCATCTCCTCGAATCTTTGCACAAGCACATGGTGACCAGCTTCCAAATGGTCACTCCAGAGCCACAGACTGGCCTCCTGCTATACACCATTGTTTCTCACACTGGGAAACTGTAGCCCTGGGAGTATGCAGCAAAATCTAAAATGGAAGGGAAGGAGTTGGAAAACATAAATATGAATAAAAAAATAAATTAAGCATGGAAAAACAATTCTAAAAGTATCTCAGATTGCTGGAGAAACTTCTGTGGAACTGTTAATACAAAAGTATCAAGTAGAGGTGCCCATTTTAGTATGGCAGGCTTAAAAATGAATGCATGACACCACAGGTTTTGAGAACCACTGTTCTAGTTTTTTGGCTAAGAAAGTACAGCACAGCCCTTGTATATGGAAACAGCATAGTCCTTAAATCAGGGTTTCTACCTAATCCTACCAGCACTTCTAGTTAAATGACACATGAAGAAATATTTCAATGGGAAAGACAGATGAAATGATCAAGTATGATGTTGAAGAATCCGATGTTGTGAGTCCAAAACTGTGTGTTAAGAGGGGCAGTTGAAATCACTATCCTAGGATCACTCTGGTCTGGCTCTGAGCTCCTCTTAATTGACATCATACACAATTTTCTTTAATACTCAAAAACGCTTATTCACAATAACGCAATTGACAGAGTGTACAACTAAATACTGATAGGCTTTGCATAAGGCAGTTTATGGGGACATACTAAATGACACTGACAGAAGCTGACCACAGTTGCTCAAACAATTGTAGCCTGTGGCTCTAATCCAAAAGGTTGGCCTATTTTAATTTGAAAAGTAAACATTTTTAAATCTTAACTAACAATAAAAGATATTTTATGTATACTTCTGCGCATAAGAAATTAGTAAAATATTTTGGAAAATAGTCCCTTCAAAACAAAATACAACTTGGGGCTGATTGAAACTATTTGTGAATCTGTGCCAAATTTCAGCAAATACCTTCAGCTGGAAAAATTAAAAGAATTAGTCAAAATGTGTCAAGACCACATTTGCTTAAATGCAAAAGGAAACAAAAATCCCTGAAGCAAAATAGATCATCTGAAGTGAAACAACATGTTTGTTGATCCAAAACATTGTTTCCCTGTCTTTCTGTTAGGCTAGTAAACCAAAAATAAAACAACCCCACCCCACCCCAAATCAACTATTTGCAAAGTTATATTTCAGAGACCTTGGAGAATATGCTGATAGCAAACAGAGTAAGACCAGCTTTTGCTATTCTGTCTTGCTAGACTGTAAGCTGTCGAGTCTACAGAAGGCTGCGATAGACCGTATATGCTTTCTATTTAAATTTGATGAAAAATTCTGGTGTTTGGCTAACAAAGTTAGAGTCACTCTTGTGTAGACAGAAACATTTAAATATGTAACATGGTTTGAAACATTTAAAAAAATTAAGCACTTCAAATGCAAACATACCTACAGTCCTCTTCCATGACCCCTACTAGAACGCTTAAAGAAATCAGTGGTGGTGGTGTTGCCGCCGTTGCCACCACCACCACCAAGCCTGTTACTGCTGCACCTACAGTGTCCTGTGCCAAGTGCTGGGAAAAGTAGCACTTTAAGTGCCCTAGAGTACCAGAAGCAGTAGTACCACAGCACCAAGCTCCCAAAATACCAGGAGTGGAAGTGCCCTCTTTCAAAGATACCCTCTCTCAGAAGACACTACTGTGGCAGTTTGACGGGGTACTAAGTCTGCCCCATCACTGAACTTTGGGGGAGTGAAGGAAAGCAGAAAACTTACTTTAGCAACCAGTCCCAGGAGAAGGGGCGGGGCTACCCAGATGGGGGAGAGAGAGACCCAGATGAAAACAAACAAAGAGAGCAGCACATGCCAAGGGAGAGGGGAGAGAGTGCTGGCTGTGAGAGACACAGCAGATGGCTGTAAGGATTTAAAGGGGAAGTAACCCAAGTTTAGCTAGAAAAAGAGAAGAAAGCAACCCAGAAGAAACAGGGAGAAACTACAAGAAAGAGAAAAGGGAATGTAAGAAGGGTCCTAGAGAGAGACTTGCCTGGGAAGGTTAAGTGAGTTAACAAAGGAGGACTTTGAGTCAGTGAGTCTGATACCTGAAGACATTGAGTAAC
>NW_017728886.1:137832644-137837836 GCF_001723895.1 Crocodylus porosus
TCATATTAAAACAAGAGATGGTGATTTATTTTGCGGGCATAATTTAACTCTCACATACAGGGACAGCCCTAACTAATACGCTCCGAGAACATGACAAAAATGGAAAGATTGATCAAAGGAATAGATGTGACCCACACAAAGGAGGAAAGCCTGGCTAGCCATTTGTGAGCTGGGTAATGACCCAAAGAAAGTACATCAATTCCACAACATCAGAACCATCCATGTGGTTTACCAGATTCTACTCAATGGTAAAGATTCAAACAAACAGACTAAAATACGGATGAGATGGCAAACTGATCTGGAGGAAAATCAGTTTAGTGCACCATACAAAATGGATGAATTTGACACTAGAATAAGTCACTTGAAGAAAGACAAAATAGCTGTACTCAGTGACATGCACAGAGTGGCTCAAATACTTCTGTTCCACAACCAGGTTATGGATATTATGCCTTTTTACCAAATCCTCATCAACCCTTAGAATACTTAAATTATGGCAAGAAGCCCACATTATAGGACTATTAAACCCAGTGAAAGGTGCCTCTGGGCCAGAGAACTTGAGGTCAGTATCACATTTATGCCATCTTTATAAGCTTTACAAATTCCTCATTTTCAATCACCTTTCACCACATATCAAACAGCACCTAATACCAGAACAGGTCAGATTTACACTAGACAAGCCATGCTGTGGCCAAATATTAAACCTCACCAGCATATAGAAGATGGATTCAAGAAAGGGATTATAACAGATGCTGTGTTTGCTATCCTATCAGCAGCATACAACAGTCAACCACCACAACCTGCTTGCCAAAGTCATTGATTATGACAGATGATTACCACCTAGTGGTGCTCATTTGATTTTTTTTGGAGAATAGATGCTTTTACATAAAACTGTGCAATAAATGGACTCCTACAGGTTAGTTCTAGCACTGATCCTTTTTAACATATATACCAATAACCAACTCATACAGAATAATACAAAGAGCTTCATAGATGCTGATGATCTGTCTATGTATCATGTCACAAGAGAAGGACTTCACCATTGTCAAGAACACACTGATATGCATACTGAACAAACTCTCAGATTACTACAGTAAGAACCAGCTTCATACCAGCCTAACCAAGACACAGGTCTTTTCATTTAGGTCATAGAGAAGCCAAGCAGAAATTACACATCGCCTGGGATGGAATCCCACTGACTAATCACCCGAACCCTGTATACTTGGAGTTACATTGGACCAAACACTTATCTTCAAAGTACATGTAGAGAAGACAGAAAAGAAAGTCAGCATCAGCAACAACATATTTGAAAGTTGATCACCTCAAAGTGAACCCAGCTACATTATGAACCACTGCTGTTGCCTCATGTTACTCCACTGAAGAATATGCATGGGAATGATCAGTTCATGCCAAGAATGGGAATGATCGGTATGGGACTGATCAGTTCATTCCAAAAAAAACTAGACCCAGTTCTAAACAGCTGCTGTCATGAAATAACAGGGAGTCTAAAGCCAACACCAAAGGATAGACTATACTTACTTGCTGGCATTACACTGCCTCATAGCAGAAAAGGTGCAAGCCAAAAAGAAAGAGTAAGGCAGATGGAAGACCCCCAGCATCTAAGCTATGGTCACACAAAAATAACTAAACAGCTTAAAGCCCAAATTATTTTTGTGACCAGTATTGTGCTATTGGACATGACAGCTGGCAGGGTGTGACTGAGATTATGGAAGGAAAGATTATGCACAATCAGGTGCTCTGAAATGGACCTGGAACCACAGGAGAACCTTCTCAGAGGGGCTCATATCAACCAGTAAACATGGCAATGACTAAATGGCCTGTGCATACAAACTGGAAGATCAAAAACAAACATGACCAAATAGAGCTACTCCAATGACATGAATATATGCACTGAAATGCAGACTATGGAGCCCATGTTTGCTTGCCAACTACTTGGTGAGGCCTGTACAAAGGGGGACTTAACTGCAGCAATTGGAAGAGCTGTTGCTTGTGCACTATTCTGGAAAAAAACATCTAGTTTCTGACAAAAACATGTAAAAAAAGTACCCTGAGAGCCCAGAGTGCAGGTATTCACAGAGTCTGCATCCCCTTTCAGCACAAGGAACTGATGTACTCCAAAAGCCAAAGTGTGGTGAGATTGGTGTTTAGAAACTGAAGGTTGTATCAGAGTCTCAAGGCAGGAATACCACGACTTTGTGAATTGGATTTTAGCATTTTAAAGAGGTGTTCTAATAGAGGTACAAATAGTGCAGGTATGTGGGCTGTGCTTTGGTAGGAGCTGAATAGGAGGGTAAAAATGTTTGCTATACTTGTGTGATATCTGGTGGTGGGATATACAAGTCACGCTTCACAGCCATTTTTTGTTCATAACAGCAACTTTTATTTATTTTACGTCAATAATTCATTTACATTTTATTTGATGTCAATAATTTGCCTTCTCATCCCTGTGTAACTTAATGGCTCCTTTTTTTTCTTAAACAGAAATTTATAATTTATTGAAAGGAGACGGTCAATATGTAGCATTAAATATTTATTCTACTGTCTGGTTATTTTATCTAATGTAATATTTTGGTTCTGTTCATCAGCTCCATTCTTTCAGTTAAATTTTCTTGAGTTAAATAGACGCTACAATACATACTTCAATATAACATGAAGAAAGTTTTCCACTTCTAAATTATCACAAATGTCTGATTTTACAATTTACCTTTTCTAAAGTCCAGTTTACAAAGTCATGGTATTCCTGCCTTGAGACTCTGACACATTGGACCTCTGCTAAACCAGATGGGACAACTGACACCCACAAAAAAGCCAACTTGCTAAATGGGTACTTTACATCAGTTTTTCACCAGTCCCATGGGATGCCCCTGCCCATTATGAGACAGGGAGGCCTGGGTCAGGGAGATTCCCTACCTTCCCTCAATGCTGACCTTGTGGAAGAACACCTTGAGAGGCTTGATAACTTCAAGTCAGCTGGCCCTAACAGTTTACATAGCAGGGTACTCAAGGAGCTGGCTAGCATCATAGCTCAGCCCTTCACACAGAACTTCAAGAACTCCTGGTACTCTGGTGAAGTGCCCAAAGACTGGAAGAAGGCCGATGTGGTGCCTGTCTTCAAGAAAGGGAGGAAAGTGGATCCAGCAAACTATAGCCCCATCAGCCTGACCTCTATCCCAGGGAAGGTCTTGGAAAAGATTATCAAAGAGATTATCTATTCTTAATAGACTGACTGATGGCAACATCCTGAGCGATAGCAAGCAAGGGTTTGTTGTGGGTAGGTCTTGCTTGACCAATCTCATTTCCTTCTATGACCAGGTGATCTATCACCTGGACAAGGGAGAAGAGATTGATGTTATACATCTTGACTTCAAAAAAGCCTTTGATCTGGTATCCCATGATCACCTCTTGGCAAAATTGCCTAATTGTGGCCTTGGCCTGACCACAATCCATTGGCTGGGGAATTGGCTCTATGGTAGGACCCAAAGGGTGGTGGTTGACGGAAGTCAATTGTTGTGGTGTGCTCTGACCAGTGAGGTCCTTAAAGGCTCTGTCCTAGGGCCTATAGTACTTAACATCTTCATTAATGATGTAGACATTGGTGTCAGAAGTGGACTGGCCAAGTTTGCCGATGACACTGAACTTTGGGGTAAAGCATCCACACCTGAGGACAGGAGGGTAATTCAGGCTGACCTTGACAGGCTCAGGAAATGGGTGGATGAGAACCTGATGGTGTTTAACACCAAAAAAGGCAAAGTACCCTACTTTGGGAGGAAAAACCTGCAGCTTGCGTATAGGCTCAGCTGTACTACACTGGCTAGCATTATGGACAAAAGGGACTGGGGGTCACAATTGACCACAAGATGAACACAAGCCTTCAATGTGATGTTGCAGCTAGTAAAGCAAGCAAAACCCTGGCTTGCATCCATAGATGCTTCTCAAACAAACCCAAGGAAGTCATTCTCCCATTGTACTCGGCCTTGGTGAGGCCACAGCTAAAGTACTGTGTCCAGTTTTGGGCTCCACAGTTCAAAAAGGATGTGGGGAAGCTTGAGAGAATGCAGAGGAGAGCCACACACATGATCAAAGGTCATGAAAACAGACCTTATGATGAGAGACTGAGAGCTATGGGACACTTCAGCCTGGAAAAGTGCAGGTGGCCACCTATACATTTATCAGGGGTTCTCACCAGGATCTGGGGGAATGTCTGTTCATCAGAGCTCCCCAAGAGATGACAAGGTTGAACAGTCACAAACTCCTCCATGACCATTTCAGGCTGAACATAAGGAAGAACTTCTTTACTGTCTGAGCCCCCAAGGTTTGCAATAGACTGCTGTCAGAGGTGATTCAAGCACCTACTTTGAATGCCATCAAGAGACATTTAGATGTTTATCTTGCTGAGATCCTATGTTCCCTGCTGACTTCCTGTCCCTGAGGCAGGGGGGCTGGACTCATTGATCTTCCTGGATAAGCCTGGGGGTACTGGGCTTATTTAGTCTAGAGAAGAAAAGACTGAGAGGAGATTTAAGAGCAGCCTTCAACTACCTGAAGTGGGGTTCAAAATAGAACAGAGCTAGCCTGTTCTCAGTGGAGACAGATGACAAAACAAGGAGCAATGGTCTCAAGTTGTAGCTAGGAAGGTTTAGGTTGGATATTAGGAAGGTAGCAAAACACTTGGAACAGGTTATTCAGAAAAATTGTGGACTCTGTCCTTGGAGGTTTTTAAGACCTGGCTAGACAAAGCCTTGTCTGGGATGATCTAGTTGGGGATGCTCCTGCTTTGAGCAGGGGGTTGGACAAAGTGACCTCCTGAGGTCCCTTTCAACCCTCATTTTCTTTGATTCTATGTTTCTAAGTTAAATAGGGCTGAGGGTGTTCCAGGGGCATCATGGCCATCTCTGGCGTGGGACCCTGTTACCATGGTGCATTGTCTGGGAAACTGCCACTCTGCTATTAACCAGCACTCCTGTGTGTAGGGCTGTTGACATAGATTCTGAGATCCCATGGGGTGTGGAGAAACAATTTCTTCTCTCCTCCCCTCTGCTCCTTTCCCCTCCCACACCTACACCAGGCCTTCAAAGCCTTGGGCCTGCAACCCTAAGCATGGTCTGTGCCATATGGCTGGAAATTTCTCCCCACAACACTTAACTGCCCTGTGCTGCAGTACCATGAGCAGGCTT
>NW_017728886.1:137838786-137839821 GCF_001723895.1 Crocodylus porosus
TTCCCTTGATCTGCTGGCAAAACTCCTACCAATGCACCCAGGATGTGTTTAGCCTTCTTGGCAAAAGGGGCACACTGTTAAATCATACTCGGCTTATTTTCCATGGTAACCTCCAGGCCTTTTTCTGCAGGCCTCCTGCTTAGCCAGTCAGTCCTCAGCCTGTATCCATGCATGTGATTGTTCCATCCTGAGTGCGGGACTTTGCACTTGTCCTTATTGATCCTCATGAGATTTGTTTTGGTCCAATCTTCCAATTTTTTTAGGTCTCTCTGAATCCTAACCCTGCTGCCAACCCCATCTACTACTCCCCACAGTTTGGTGTCATCTTCAAACTTGCTGAGGGTGCACTCTGCCATCTTCCAGGTCATTGATAAAGATATTGAAAAAAATGTGGCCCCAGGACCAATCCCTGGGGCACTCCACTTAATACCAAATGCAAACTAGGGATTGAGCCATTAATTACTATCCTCTAAGCCTGATGTACCAGCAAGTTTTCTATCCAACTTATGCTTTGTTCATCCAACCCATACATCTATAGCTTGCCTGTGATAAAGTTGTGGGAGACCATATCAAAAGCCTTGCTAAAATCAAGGTATACCACATCCACTGGTCTCCCCACATCCACAGAGCCAGACAACTCATCATAGAAGGCAATCAGGTTGGTCAGGGATAACTTGCCCTTGGTGAATTCATACTGACTGTTTCTGATCACTTTCTTCTATAATTGCTTAGAAATGGATTCCTAGAAGACCTACTCCATGATTTTTCCAGAGAATGAGGTGAGGTTGACCTGTCTGTACTTTCCTGGGTTCTCCTTTTTCCCGTTCTTAAATATGATCACTATATTTGACCTTTTCCAATTGTCCAGGACCTCTCCAGATCAACATGAGATTTTAAAGATGATGTCAAGTGGCTCTGCAATCACATCAGCCAACTCCTTCAGCAGGTGCACCATGTACAACCCCATGGTTTTGCATGTGTCCAACTTTTTTGAATAGTTCCTAATCTGTTTTTTGCCACTAATAGCTGCTCACC
>NW_017728886.1:137840841-137847995 GCF_001723895.1 Crocodylus porosus
CTAACACAGAAGGGTTAAGTTTGAGCACGCGCAGACAAGGCAAGCCTGTGGAAAATTCCAAAGCATGCCCAGCATGTGCCCCCTGCACAACCTTAGGGCTTGTCAGTCATATCTGACCCAATTTGTTACAACGCGCATGCCCAGTTCTGCTAACAGCATGAGGTAATTAGACTAGAAATTTCTATGAACTAAGCAACCTGATTGGCTCCCTGGTTGTCTTAAAAGACTTGTGAGCCCCTGCCCAAAGGGGGTGACCACGCTCAACCTACGGCAGAGACTGTCTCGGAGGGAGAGATCCATCCTGAGAGCAGAGGCTGTCCTGACAGGGATTGCTCCTCAGGGGGGCTTTCAGCCCACTGGTCTCCTCATCGCTGCGGTTTCGCAATTCGTTCTTCCTTGATTTTGTATTGATCTCCTGGTTACTGAACCGATCTCTGGTATCGACACCGACTACAATTTTAACCAATCCGATGTACCTTGACTACGGCATCGTGATTTCACTTTGGCACTGACCTCGGCATCGTACTCCATCGACTTCGGCATTGCACTCAACCCATCTTTTGTCCACATTGGACTTTTGTTGTGTTACAGTTTCGTTGTCTGTCTTCCCAATTTATGAGCTGTTGACCAGCCCTGGGACTATGAAGTTGGGCAGCTGCACCTAGCCCTGGCTAGAAGGCAAGGGCTCAGCTTGAGAACCCCATGGGCCAACAGACCCATTTTGTCGTTCGTACGTTCATAACTGTAACTGAAGCAAGCTTCTCTGCCTACGCTTCAAAGGCATAAGGAAATAAAAATCCATCTTTTGAAACCGCACAAGTCCCGTACCGCTCAGACTCCTCGCCGCTAATCCTGCCTGTTTGATCCGAACCGCTCAGCCCACCGTGACCCTGAGGCCCTGTTCCCTGACAGTTAAAGCATCCCTGCTGCCATTTTTCAGTGCAGGGACACTGATATATAAGATGCTGGATTCTGCTGGAGTGTGGTAATTACCATGCTCCAGCACACTTGATTAATTGATTAGAGCATATTGGAGCAGCCTTGATGCTCTTGTATAGGTGTCCCAAGTTGCCATCCACTATTATATTCTCCACCAAGTCTTCCCTCTATTGACAACCCCCCTCTTAGGCTGCAGTCTGCAAGCCCCAGTCCTCATTCTTTCTGGGCTCCTCATTACCCTTGGTCTCCAACTGCTGGTCTTTGAACTGACTTAGGAATGGGGCCAGGGCCCAAACCCATGGACTTCCCTGGCCCCGCCAGTTTGGCTGTGTCTCTCCTCAGCCTTCAAAGCAAGTCTCTAGGCCTTGGCCCTACTCCTGGGTCAGTGAGCCCTTTGGGATCCCTGGCCCTGATTATATTTACCAATCTTGGGCTCTGACCTCAGTTTCATAACTTTTCCCTGCTCTCCCCATCTCAGACTTGCATGCTCAGCCCCATCTGGGGTTCAGATTCTTATGCTGCATCAACACTTCCAACTCTACCCCTGGCCCTGAAACTCCTCCCCTCCTGGGCTCAATCTTGCTCCCTCTAGGTCCTCCAGGCCCTCTATTCTCTATTCCCAGGCCTCTTTACTCCAAGATCTATTGGGATCTCCTCCTCTCTTTATTCCCTTCTTCAAATGTCCAGAGTTATTTACATCAACTCTGATGTTAACCAGAAACCCTACTACCCAGGAGCGCCTCTCTCCATGACTCTCAGGGCTAGACTACTTGACAAGCTCAGGTCCTGGGTTTATATAATCCAAGCTCAGCCCCTTTCTGGTCAGGTGACTCTCTAACTGACCCCTGCCACACCTGAAGGCTGTTTCTTATACTGCCTTCTTTTAAAGTAGTGGAAGCACCAAGACACCTGCTACAGTCACACGTCTGTGACTAATATACTATAGTAGTGAAACTAAGGAAATAACAGGAACTAGAATTATATAGCCAGTAGTAACTTCCATTGGTATGATGAATTCACATAATAATCAGAGGATCTAGACATCCCTACAGCAAGAGGATTTTTCTCCATACTTTGTATTGCAGTTCAATTCTGGAATACAGAGAAGGAAAATGCACTTGCCTTGGTTGTCCTAGAGGTTGCTCATCATTTATATCACTTGGGATATTGGTTAGATGTCTTACTTCCCCTCCAGACTTCAATAAGTTGTTTATGGATAATCCAAATCTCCTGAACTCCTTCTGTGAAAATACAAACTCTCAGGATAGACAAACTGAAGATTTAAAAATTACCATTTATCAAGACAATATTATAGAGGATTTAAACTCCAGCAAATCCCTAAATATTCCAACCAAGTCAATGTAATCAACCCTGTTTTATGATGGCTTTGGGAGAGAATACTTCATTAAAAAAAAACCCTATTATCTAAGCATTTTACACTGCTGTTAGGACAAATCCAGTTCTTTTAAGATTAATAATCTCCCACCTGAAGAGTTTGTGTATCACATTCTTGATTTATATATACAATATTTTATACCTGGTGTAGTTTGTAGAGAGACCTTATCCCATACTGTTGAAGCAGTATTATGTACTTCTTCTTTATCCTGGGTTTTATCATGAATTTAGAGTCTGAATCCCTTCACAAAAGCTGCATGTGTGAGAGTAAAATGGAAAGAGGGAGGGAGATGAAAGTTGTCAGAGAAAAGGTAGTTTCTCATCTCTCTGATATTTAAATCATTTTTCCACTAGAGTTAGTTGTTCTCATTAGCATTCATAATGTAGCTACCTTTTACTATTTTATTCATTTTGTCCATTCATTTTTATCCATTTTATTTTGTCTTATAATGTATTGCTCTAAGGATCTAGTAGAAAGGAAATGATTTTGAATCACTATGTTACTTGGTGTTAGAAAATTCTATGAAGTTGGTAGCAAGTATGATAACCCTTGAGGAAGGTGCAGCTTGTTAATTTTATCTAGGATAGTGTGTGATATGTGATACCAAGTCACGTTTTGTAAAATAGGAACTGAGAAAGTGTTATGTTCAGGGATGCCCTATGTACAGTACTGTATGCTTGGTGTTCCATATTTACAAACTAAACTTTTGCTTGGTTGAACACATATCCATTTACTTGTTTGTAACAGTCTTGAGTCTCCCTAGTAGGCTGCTTGTTTTGCTAGTTTGTTAGCTGTTTGGGGTTTGTTTGGTTTTTTAAATTTCTGTTAGGCTGAAGCATGCTATTGCTTACCTTTGTGGAAATCACAGTCTTGTTTCTGTGGCTAATCATCCCTCATAATTGATTATTATGTAAACTCTGGGAGTATGTATTGCCATAATCCAACAATAAAGATAGGGGTCCCTTCCTGTCTTTTTTTTTTTTTTTTTTTGCTTTTTGCCATCCATCTCTTAATTGTCTCTATTGCTTCTTTTGCCTTTTCATTGTTTTGTGGGTACTTAGGAGAAACTGGAGTAGTAATCCACCTTGAGTCTACAGTTCTCATCCTTACAACTGAACAGGTCTGGTCTAATTTTTTCATGGTTTGAATATCATGAAGCAGTAGGAATTTTTGTTGCATGTCAAGAGTATAGTGATTGACCTTGCCCTATTCCATTTATGCTCTCAGTTGGACATTCATGCCTACATACACTCTCTCTCTCTCATGTAAAGATTACTTATATCTCTGGGTAGAAATATGTGTTGATCTCAAAATTGATCTTCTCTGTGTGCTTTAAACAAAGAAAATAGAACATCTGTTTTAGATTGACTGAAAATGAGATATTTATCTAGGGTCAAGGATATTTTAGGTTATGTATTTCCTTTTCATTTAGGGCATTTTTTCAATGAACGTAATATTTACCAGTGTGAAAGAAGCTGAACACTAGAAGAGGAGTGAGCACTAAAAACTGAGGTATTTGAGCTGGCTGCAGTCCATTATTCTCAGTCTGGACTCTAGGTGGAAAGAGGGAAGAAGGATCCAGGGATCCTAAAAGGACTGACCAAAACTCATAGGGCTCTGAGGGAAACATTAGTGAAAGGAACAAAATTTAACATTCTGGTACCATATTTACTTACATACCACACACATCTTTACCTCCAAGCCCTAAAGATCTGGGATGCATGTGTTAAGTGAGGACACTGATTTTTATTTTGCTGGAATAGAAGAATGGAAGAGGAGTAGCTTTGTGTGCTAACATGGCTCTTAGCCACTGCCTCTCAGCCACTGGCAAGGCAGCAGCTTTTGCTAAAAAGATACTGAGCTGAGGCTGGATGAACTGCTGCATGTAGTCTATAGTAAGGGTTCTCAACCCCCAGCCTGCAGGCCAAATCCAGCCCACAGTGCCCTGTCAGTTGGTTTGGAGGGCTTTCCACAGGTCTGGAAATTTGGTGGTGGAAGAGCAGTAGTACCACTACCACACCGTCACATTTCCAGATCCGTGGGAAACCCCAAACCCTGTATGCTAGATCAGGCAACTAATCCTAGGGCAAAGGGCTGCATGGAGTTGTCCCAAGACACAGGGCCCAGTCCCAGTGTAGTGGATCTAAAAGTCTGCTCCTAGCACACACGACTCGGAGGGGGCAGTGCTGGCCACTAGGACCCAATCTTGGCACACAGGGCTTGAGCCAACCCATGGACTGGTCCCACTCCACTCATCTGGCCCACAGGGACAAAAGGTTGAACACTCTTATTGGTCTATGGTATCTTAACAAGAGTGGTGGTGTGAAAGCAATGCTTTATCACTTATAGTAATTTATATAAAGAGCTATTTATAATAAAGATGTAACAGTTCTGCTAGTGCCCATGCAAGAGCCCAGGCTTGTTGCTGTTATGCCATATCAGGAGTTTCTATTGGCTCACCCAGATCATCTTCTAGGATTCCAGACTTCCTGGATGCACTATTTCCAGGGTGACTTATTCTATGTCATGCACCTGCCTCTGACTCTGTGGGGAAAAAAGTTTTTTCTACATTCTGCCTTCCAAAAAGAAGGTATAGATATTAATTGTAGGGAAAAAAGTACAGTATTTTTTCAGAAATGTTCATATATGTCTTGTGCTTTGTGCCTCAAAAAGATAAAATATGGTAGCATTAGAATGATGTTGAACCTGTGATAGTCCAGAAATTATTCACAAGGCAAGGAATTTTTGGGAGGCTAGATCTTTTATTGGACCAACTGTATGGTTGGAATAAAATTATGTAGGCTTTTGAATGCAAGATATTCTTCATCAGGTCTGAGGATGGAATGCAAACCTGTGAAACTATAGTGGGGAGGGAAATTCTTCTACCTCAGGGAATTTCCCACCCTCTGCCCCAGCTCTAAGGATACATTATCACTGAAATACATAAGCAAACAAACATACATTTTGAAAAAGATTTTTTCTTCTAACTTCTCTTTATTTGATATCAACCAAAATACACTAATCCAGACAAAATAAAACATATTGTGGGTCCTTTCTTGCTTCCATTTCCTTATGTTCTTCAAGATTTGAGTCAGTAGTCTTTCAGGACTCCAAGACCTTGTCCTCCTGGCTACTCTTCTGGAACTGTGAATCTGTACCTTTTCTCATTTAGTTGTCTTACTTTGAGCATGGCTGGTCTCCTGCCCCTCAAAAGCACCTTCCTTTTTTCCTCTTTCCAGAAATTTGCTTTTGCACGTTTGTCTTTTTGTTCTTCTCTTTGGGGATTTTGTACTTTTCACTCCTTTCTCTTTTGCAGAGCTGTGAGTAACCTTAATTGAGGGCAAAGAGAAACATATTCAAGGGATAAGACCCAGCCTTCTTTGATACTGAGCATGAAACAGGAAGAAATGACAACTGTTTGAAAGATTTTTGATGCCCTCACTCCCATATTCATGTTTGGATCCTTTTTACCAGTTGAAATTTCTGGAGTTGTTATACAGGGCTTTTTTAAAGTGAGAAACCCACTTCTCAGAGGAATTTAACCTATGGGCCTTGCAAAACTATACATTCTTCTAAGAATACTAAAATCATAGATATTGACTTTCTGGCAGATAAAATATCAAAGGGAATAAGTTCCTCTACAATAACATCACAGGCTTTGGCCCTAATCTTAGTTATCCTGTGTGTGAGAAATCAAAGAGAATACCTCTTGGTTATTAGCATTAGTTTCTCCTGTGATGCAGAGCTTTTCCTACTGTCACTGTCTGTCACAGTAACCCATGGGCACACAGCCCAGCAAGCCTGTACAGCATGTGTGAGTTTTCGCACATAATTAGCAGTTAGGGTAATGAGTTCAGGTGGAAATCAGTTTATCTGATTATGCTTATTTATTTTTATAATGTTTCTGTGGCATTCATTATCATAACATTGGAGGGCTTCACAAACTTCAGAGGGAGTTAATAAGGTAAATGGTTTGCTTAAGCTTCCAAAGCAGTACCGTTTGTGACAGAGCTAGCCTTCAGCATGCATATAATTTGGACTATGAATGCATGCTTTTTTCATTGGAACAAATAGTAGCAGAAGAATATCTTCGTTGGTGGATACTGTTTTATAATCCCTGAGCTCAAAATAGTTCAAGACAAATTACTCCAAGGAATGTTCTGGACTTGCCCTTTGTAGCTTCTTTTGCATCATACTTTATGATAGTGCATTATACTCATTTCTCTATACTCAAACTTTTCTACCAATTGATTGAGGGGACACAGCCTCCTTCCTCTGCCCTTTTCTATGACTTGAACTGCAGAGTGAAAAAAAGTGGCCTGTAGGCCCAGGAGCTCTCAAGGATTGTCGTCA
The DNA here is from genome assembly GCF_001723895.1 of Crocodylus porosus. Taxonomy (NCBI): domain Eukaryota; kingdom Metazoa; phylum Chordata; order Crocodylia; family Crocodylidae; genus Crocodylus; species Crocodylus porosus. The sequence goes on from NW_017728886.1 coordinate 137,847,530, forward strand.
TACCTACTGTTTATTCAGAATGCAAAAGTATAAAACAGATTCATTGTAATCTTCCTAACCTATATAACTGTGCAAGGTTCCAGCCTTCCCAACACCTGGTCTACTTAGGTGATCTGTGGCAATTAGTCTAATATTAATCTAATATGAGAAAAGACACTAATTTTCCTAGTTTTATGAAAAATATAGTTGTATTTCTCTTTGTCTTTATGATAAATCATTGTCCTAATGTCCTTAATTTCATCTTTCTTTGTTTTTGCTACCTTTCAGCCTCTTCTTTGTATTCAGGAAAGGGACTACCGAGATCTAAGGTGGGGGACTTACAGGATAGATTTCCATTACATTTACTAGAGCTAAGCAAATATTCATTGTGAATAATTCAGTTGATGCATTTTTCACCTCTGATAGAGGGGTACCAATGGTACCTTGTCTTATCCAATAATAAACTACTTTGGAGCAAAGAATCATA
>NW_017728886.1:137849337-137852108 GCF_001723895.1 Crocodylus porosus
GCCATCTTCCAGTCATCCAGCACCTGGCTGGAGCAGCATGCGTGCTTGTAAAGCCGTACCAAGGGCCCTGCAATAACCCCAGCTAGCTCCCTCAACACCCTGGGGTGGAGAGCATCTGGAGGTAGGAAACAGTCTTACCACAAAATCTACCAGTCTTTTGTTCTCTCATAATAATTAAAGAAGTAATTAAAGAAGTAAAATAAAAAGGGCTTTGGTTCAGAAATGCTCATTCAAACCTGAAAGCGAAATTGTGCTGATTTTGTATGACAACTTCAGAACAGCATTACCTTTTGTGAAGGTACCTCATTTTTTCTCCCTCCCTGAATAAACAGACAGCATTCTAATACAGAACAAAAACATTACTTGACAAAGGTTACTTCCAAATTCATAAACAATATTGAAAATACATAAGGTGTCTTTTTCACTTATGGTAGCATTGGACAAGAGTTAGGAAACAGTCTTACCACAAAATCTACCAGCCTTTTGTTCTCTACATGTGCATTGCTCCAATTAATATCAGCAAGAGTTTTGTGTGCATAAAGATGATACGAGTGTGCCCTTAAAGCATGCTGAGAAGTCAGCCTATTCGTTCAAAATTCAAGCACAGTTTTTTCTTGGTCATTAGTCAAGATCAGGCATTTTGGGAGGCTTCCCATTTCACAAAGTAACCCCTCTGAAAGTCCTTTAAGGCAGTGCAGTCATTTAAAAAAATCCAAACAAGTGATGCTTTGATCCATAATTCATCAGAGAAAATAAAGAATGGCAATAACTTTATGTTTAACAATAGCCTCTGATCCAAAGAATTACATTGGGCCTAACACAGAGCAGTGCCTGTTCCTCGCAGAATGTGGCCAACTGAAATCTTTATTTCGATATCCAAATAAAAAAGATTATTTACAACAACAATTTAATAAAATATTAAACAATTATAAATAATTGAAAACAGCATCTGTTATAACCCATAATAGCACTTATTATTGAGACTGCACAAACATAATTTAGAATCCACATCAAAGTTAATCCTTTCTGAAACTTCTGGTAAGTAAAAAACATTCTTCACTGCTGAGATAAGCTAGTTTTGTGTCTGAATGTGGCTCATTTTGTGTCTCTTTAAGTGGCCCAATAGAATAAAAGGAAGTAAGCGTAAATAGTGACCTCAAAGCAACTATGAATAGTAGGGCTGTGTGAAACAGGCCCTATTCGATTAAGATTCAGATTCAGCCTGACTAAGGGACAGTGATTTGATACATTGATTCAGATCACTCCTTACAGAAAATTGGCCAACTGTGACCTCAGCTACACCCGTCTGGTGGCTGGGAAATTGCTTCTGAAGTGGACCCAGAGAGTAGTAGTTGATGGAAGTGAATCATTATGGCACTCTGTGGCCAGTGGTGTCTCCCAAGGCTCTGTCCTTGGACCGGTTCTCTTTAACATCTTTATCAACGATGTGGACATTGGTGTCAAAAGCACACTGGCCAAGTTTGCTGATGACACTAAACTTTGGGGCATAGCGTTGACACCTGAGGATAGGCTAGGGATCCAGGCTGACTTGGATAAGCTTAGAAAGTGGGAGAATATAAACATGATGACATTCAATACTGAAAATGCAAGGTACTCTACACTTGTTAGCGCCATGGCTAAAAGAGACTTAGGGGTCATTACTGAACACAAGATGAACATGAGCCACCGATGTGATGTCACAGATGGTAAAGCAAGCAAAACTCTGGCTTTCATCCATAGATGCTTCTCAAGTAAATGTCAGGATGTCATCCTCCTACTGTACTTGGCCTTGGTGAGGCCACAGCTGTAGTACTGCATCCAATTCTGGTCTCCACAATTCAAGAAGGATGTTTAGAAGTTTGAGAGTCCAGAGGAGAGCCACGCGCATGATCAGAGAGCAAGAGAATGCACCTTATGATGAGAGGCCAAGAGCCATAGGACTCTTCAGCCTGGAAAAACACAGGTTCAGAGGTGACCTGGTGGCTGTCTAGAACTACGTAAGGGGTGTACATCAGGATCTGGGGGAATGTCTATTCACCAGAGTGCTCCAAAGGATAACAAAGACCAACGGTCATAAACTCCTCCATGACCATTTGAGGCAGGACATCAGGAAGAACATCTTTACTGTCTGAGCCCGCAAGGCCTGGAATAGACTCCCTCCAGAAGTGGTGCAGGCACCTACTCTGGACTCATTCAAAACATGTTTCAATGCTTATCTTGCTGGGATCTTTTGACCATAGTTGACTTCATGCCCCTGGGGCCAGGGGCTGGACTTGACGATCTTCAAGATCCCTTCCTGCCTTAATGTCTATGAAATATATGAGATCTATAAAATCTATGAAAATCTCTGATTCAATTCAACTGAATCCGAATCTGAAGATTTGATGCTGATTCAGTAAATCAGTGATTCAGACACCAGCACAGCTTTAAAAGTTTTTTCTACATACCTTGAGGTAGCAGTGAGGCTTGTGATCACTGTGGTGCTGGGCCAAATGGATCATCCCACAGGAACATGGGGGGCTCTCCAGTGTGCTTGGCAGCAAACCAGGAAGTAGACTGGAAGTGCTTCTGGTCCACTTCCAGGTCTCCTGCCAAGCGTGCTGGGGAGCCCCCCATAATTCTGTGGGATGCTGCATCTGCCCCAGCACCACAGCGTTCAGAGCCGCTGCTACGTAGAGGTATGTACAGCTGTGTCTATGTCTGAATCACTGAATCTCTCTGAACCAATTCAGAGGGTTCTGAATCAATTTGGCCACAATTCAGAGATTTGG
>NW_017728886.1:137853083-137865943 GCF_001723895.1 Crocodylus porosus
CTGCTCAGGTCTCTTCCGACCCTACTATGAAACTATGAAACTGTTCATTCAGGCCAAGAGTTAAAGCAGAACCCTACCTGTTCCTACTTTTCCACTATAATACTAAACATTATAGTTCCAAAATCTGATTCTGACCCAATATATAGCCCCTTTGGTATCTGGAAATAGATTCTCAAAGCCTCTCAGACTGGCTTCCCTCTGAAGCAAGATCAATTACATAAAGCTTTAAGTATGATTTGTTTTGTATAAGTCCTGCAACAGAGGTGGTAACATGAACATATAGGGTAATTTCTTCTCTTAAAAATCTCAATCCTGGCATCAATGACTACTTCAGTGATTGAGAGCAGGTTCAGGCTTGATATCAGGAAGCATTACTTTACAGTTAGAGCTGCCAGGCTCTGGCATGGGCTCCTGAGGGAGGTGGTGTTCTCCCGTACCTTGGGCGTCTACAAGAGGAGGTTGGATAGATATCTGGCTGGGGTATTATGATACCAGCATTTGTTCTTGCCCAGGGCAGGGGGTCAGACTTGATGATCTGTTCAGGTCCCTTCCAACCCTAAAAATTATGAAAATATGAAACTACCAAAGGAGGAAATCTGCATCAAAAATCGACTCCAATTAAAGCCAAGGGCTGTCAGTGAAAAACAGGCACCCAGGAACCACCCCTCCCTTACGTAGTGGGAGCAGAGGAGCACTAGAGCACAACTTGTGACCTTGTCAACTCTTATATGATGATCAGCTTTTCTGTTTAGTATGCTTACATCGATTCCATGTTATTCCCACACTGCCTGACTCTTCACCCTATTTTGTTCCAACAGGGACTAATTACAACCACAAAGCAATATTTGTCTTTACAGAAAAGATACAGATCAAAAGAAGAAAATAAATGGGGTCTCTGCATCCCTTAGATCTCTACATTTCCCTAACTTGTTACTGTGGAATAGCTCTTTGAACTTTAGCCTTAAGATCAATTTGGCATACGACCTACCTCTAAAGAGAAAAAGCAAGAGGGCTGTGTGGTGTTTTTTGGGATTTTTTTTTTTAGCATCTTTATTTCTGTCCTTCTCTTCCTCTTTTTCCCTCACCCCCAAGTCAAACATACAAAATAAAATATGGACTGTGGGCTCAGATTATATTGGCATGAGCGCGTGAATGCACGCATATGTGCATACAGACACAAACCACAGTTGGGTCATGAATTCCTGAACAAAACAGGGGCCACTTTGTTCTAGGTCTTGTTTATATATGTATGGTAAGGGATATTTTGAAGATAGGAGGGAAAGCATGGGCACACCTGTGAAATGACTTGTGAACCAGAGTGAGAAGCAGAAGCAGAAATAAAAACTTGTGTTATGATATTGACTTCTATCAATGCCATACCCAAGAGATGTGCTGCTGCTTAATGTGATAATCGGTGTTCAAGATATAACAGTAATAGAGGTTTTTTCAGATGTAGTCAGTCACTGAGATACACCTGGTATACCTCATTTTCTATGGATTTGCTCCAAGTAACAGCTGAGTGTTGCACAGATGATTCTGTGGCATAATCTGAAAAAAATGGGTTGCAAAAGGGTAGGTTACATCTTTATTTGACTTGTATAGCTGATTGGGGAGTCTCAGATGGAAGGAATTCAGGATAAACTCTCTGGACTGGCAGTGAGAACAAATACCTTTTTATTTCTAAAGAGAACAAATTTGATGTGGAAGTTAGCTGAAACACTGAATATGGATTTCCAGAATAACGGTTTCTGAATGTTACTTTTTCAGGATTGAAACTTCTATATAATTAGCAATAGAACAAATTCAGGAATAAACAAATAAATATAATGCAGAAGGAATTTTGAGAGAGAGAGGTTTTTAAATGTTGTTCTGTGCCTCACATCTATTCTTAGTGAAAACAAGCATATCCAAGGTGTAGTCAAAGCCTAAGTGGCTACATCTACATGGGGTACTACTGAACAGTAACATTGCATGGCAGGAAGTATGATATGATGCTACTGCATCGTAGTCATGAGCTACTGCACAGTCAGTGTCACAAAAAATGTGTTCCTTGGTGTGCCTGTGCCATAACTCCAGTTATTGTGCAGTCATTTAGTATTTGTTTATACTTGTTTTAGGTATCATTTAAGTAACAACTGAACAGCTAGCATCTTATGTAGCTCTGGCCAGTGAAAAGGAAGTTACTTTCTTCATTGTAGGGATTTTTTTTTTTTGCTTAACAATTCTATCATAATTTATTGTATTGACAGCTAAATTAAAATAATATTTTCCCTAGATTCTCTTGAATTTTACTTCATTCTCTCCAAATCGCCAAGCCTTGAATTGGTTATACATTTTAAAAATTAGGTAGAAAAAGAAGTTCACCAACAAGGAAAGTGAATGTAAAGGAATTGTTCTAATAAGTTGAATATCCATATATTTATCATATCACAGGGTAGTGATGTGGAAGACCCATTATATCACCATTCTGTTTTGCTATCAATTCAGAAGAGTGTAAAGATTAGCTTGTGCTATACATAACTTGGTGGTTCCATTTCAGATGGGATTTAGTGAGTTTCAGTGCATACCTCTGAGTGTGAGGATCAAACAAACTCAAAACTTCAAAGCACAACTTGCTTGAAAGCACAAAGGTTCAAATAGTCTTAAGTTAAATATGAAAAGCCCCTTGCTCCCTGTCACTTAGAGGAGAGGGAAGGAGTTCACATGAATCTTGACTGAAGCCCTTCTTTATACTTATGATGATTTTAGGTTTCAGTTAAAAAGTTTTCCAAACCCTAGTTAGATATGAAATTCAGAGGTAAGCACTTGAATCAAATTCTATTTAAATCAATGGCTGTATGAAATCCTAAAACTGATAATCTGTGAACACCAAAATCCACTAGAATAGGTTCAGTCTCAACTCTGAAAAGACTCAACAGAAGAACTGAACAAACATTTATTAACTGATAGCATTTCCAGCTACATCCTGGAAATATGTTTCATAGCTTAAAGGTGAAAACAATGACAATACCCCCCAAATGCAGTGCACACTTGACATTATTACATTTCTTTCTCTTCTAGTTTCTACCACTGTCAATTATAGGAAATTATTTTTTGCAGGGATGATAGCAGCTCTGGAAGCAGCTCACATACTGGTACCTGGTACTGTAACAAAGTTTCCCACATTTTTAACATGTAAATTCATTATTGGGTAGACATGATCTGTGCTGGTGTTAGCTTTCTATTCAAAATTCTTTGTAGGGGGAGATGTTCAAGCCAGAAGAGAGTATGTTTTCTTCCCTGGTTTTGATTTAAGTTCATTTTTGAGGCAGACTTCCTCATTTGGAAGTACGCATTAATACCAGGGTTGAGATTTTTGAAAGAAGGAATTACCATACATCCTCCTGTTACCACCTCTGTTGCAGGGTTGATACAAAATAAATGATACCTAAAATGTGCACAAACTTTGTGTAATTGTTCTTTGTGAATTCTAGCACTATTAACAGTTCTAGACTCCACCTTAGTGACCCACATATTTATATGGGTTTTTTATAGAACTACAAAACCAAAAGAACATGGACTTGGAGAAGGGAATATGAACTTAACAAAATGTTTGTCTGTGTGAAGAGACCAAAGAAACCTATTTGCAAAAATGTGGCAGTTACTTATGGTCAGCACCTATGCTTCAGGGTGTGCAAAGGGTTTCAACTAAGAGCAATCAGTTATGCAGCCGTCACCTGTTTGCCATCTAAGAACTGAGCCTATTAGGACTCAGGGGAGAGGCAAGAAAGTTATAAGTAAGGGAGATGCTAGCAGCCTTTTGCACTTAATTGTGGAACAAGGAAGGAGTAAAAGGTGTGGTGCCCTAAAGTCTGTGTAACTTTAGATACAGGCCATATATTTCGTGGATAACTTAGTACTATCAGCTATTGGCTCAACAGGCTGAATTTGCTGATGTCAGTGAAGGTTTTTTGGACTGTTGCTTGCTAAGGACACTGAAGCATTAGGATGAATCTGAGATGCTACTGTTTGCTTCAGGCTCTGAAGAATCCAGGTGAGTTCTCTGTATGTAATTTAAGGTCCTCAGATCAAGGCTGGGAAATCATTTCTGTAATATCATGAGGGCTGTGCCCATATCTGCATGACAAAAACGATGCATAAAAGGGATCCAAGTGGAGAAATCTATACAAAGAATAGGTGTGTGTGAAATGGGCCTTATTCAATTTGGATTCGGCCTGAATTGGGGACAGTGATTTGATTAGTTGATTTGCATCATTGTCCTGGTTCAACTTGGCCAACTCCAAATGTGAAGGTTTGATGCTGATTGGGAGAATCAGTGATTCAGCCATAGACATAGCCTTAAATGTTTTTTCTGTATACCTCAAGGTATCAGGTGTGCCTCGTGAATGCTGTGATGGTGGGGTGGATGGAGGTTCCCACAGGAGCCTGGGCAGCAGACCCAGAAGTGGATTGGAAGAATATATATTTTCCTGGCAAACTCAATGATTTGTTTATAACTTAATTTACAATCTTGTTAAAAAAATTAAATAAAAACCCACAACTGTTTAATATATGCAGCATTCAAAATTATTATACCTTCATTATACTATCAAATGCTCAAAATGGTAGCTCTAAAAAATGCAACCATCTGGAATTATTTGGTGTAAATTATTTAAATATGTATTGATTACAACTTTTTTTGTTTACAAAAACTAAATTTATTTATGAAAAACATCCCAAACTAGAATAATAGCACCATTGTGTACCAGTATCTTATGCATTAAACCTTTTGTCTTTACAAAATAAAAATATGTTTCTAATTGGTAAGCAAGTCTAAGTTTGTCACAGTTTGTTCCTAATTCTCAAAGCTTGTGTTTAAGTTTCACTACTGAGAAGAAGAAATAATGTTGTAATTATTTTATAGCACATGTTTAGCAGTCAGATTTAAAACATACCATTGTATAATTGTAAATGGGTATAGGTTATTTATATATTTCTGTCTCAAACTAACCAGCCCTTCATTCCCACACTAACGAATTACTATGAAATATAAGTTCTCACTTTTGTGTAAGACTTTTCAAACAGATGGATTTATTTACATTAGAGAGCAGTTTGGTTTCTGAAAATGCTGATTTTGTTTGTTTGACTTTTCCAGTTGCTATTGATCTTCTTTATAAGCAATTCTAGGAATGGTGCTGTGCAAGGCATACAGCTCTGTATAGCAGAAAGCTGCTCGCTTTGAGACTGAAAATAAAAATAGCAAGCAGGAAGATGAACAACCTTGTTACATGGTTAGGTGGTGTGTGTGTGTGTTATGGAACATGACTGTACTAGTAATAAGTTATTTGATAACCTGGGGGGAAAAATCCTGTTTTAGCTTATACATAGCACAGGCTTTGCATCATTCTTAACAAATAATTCACAAAACGGACAGGGCTGTAACAGAGGGGGCAGGATGTTGGGCTATAAAATCAAGCACTGATGTACATCATAAGTCTTTAAGTTATGTAGCCACTTGTTTCCTTCCCTGCAATCCACTATATAGGAGAATGGAACAACCAGCTTTGAAGTACAGTCCTATTTGAAAATCACCAATGTTAAAATTTCAGCTTAATACTCAACAAATCCATTCCTTCTGTGTATTCAGAGTAATATCTACTCCCTTCAGTGACAAAAATCAATTTTTACAGCTTTTAATCCTGTTAGCCCTGCAGACCCAACTAAGACTAGTCTCAGAGTGAGAGCACTAAATTTTATTCCTCTTTTTTTTTTTTGCACCAACAGAATTGTTTACTAATTTCTATTTGGTTATGCTTGTCAAAACCCAGGGAAGGCGTTTTTCTTATACAGGTGTCGCTGAAGGCATAATTTGGCTTTAGAAACCTATATGCTGGTGACAATACAAGATGGGATAAACCCAGCTTGATTTTTTTTCAGACAAATAATATGTTTGTATAGAACAGGACAGAAGCAGACCTTTAATGAAAAGTTTTACTGGCACTAGAAAAAAATTTAAATTCTAGAAGAATTTGACTTTTGCCCTCAAACTCAAATTTTGGAAATAGACATGGCACCCTCTGCCTCATGGGAACTGGGTGCCCTTATTCTCCTGAATAGGCTGAATACCTGAGTGGGCTCCACCCTACAAGATGCACTATTATCCACCCTTTAGCTGAGCTGTTATATAGTGGACACAGTTCAGCAGTCCAGGTGGAAACCTCAGTTCATTGAGGAAAGGTACTCAAACTACACTTCCTATGCAGCGCCAGGGTGCTGTTTTTAGTGTTAGTCACTTCTTTTAGTTGTTTCTTTGGGTTTTTTTGTGGGGTTCCTTTTCTTTCTTTCTTTCTTTTTTCAAGTAACTCAGTTTTTTCTGAATGTAACAAAAAATAAATTTATCTTCCAAAAAAAATACTAGAAACAGCTTTCCGTGGTAAAAATAGTTTAAAAGAATGTTTTCTTTAAAATAGTATTGACAGAAAAAAATGTAATCTGTGGAAGAAACAGCCCAAATGTTTCATTATCTAAGACTAATATTTTTGCTGTAGACATCATTCAAGGGTGAAATATATACAATCCTGCCATTTTACAAACCACACTTTCAGTTTTGATCCTTATTTTTGTGGCTGTTTAGACATAAGTCATGTGGAGTCTAGTGTGGAACCTTAGCTTGTGTCCTAACAATATTTACGATGATCTGTCAGTGAGTTTTTTTTCTGCTCTCATAGGAACAAAACAGGTTCTCGAGTTCTTGCTACCTAATTTTGTGGTGTGTAGTGCTCATTATGCTAAAGCTGGCTTGTAATGAAAAATATGTCCTTCAGTTTAGGTATTTTCTCAATAACTTCTGACCCCCATTTGAATTGATATATTGTCACAAACAAATATATTTGGGGCCAGAATTAAAATGGTAATTGGAGTGATTGGGTTTCATGTTGTGATCCCACAGATTAACAGGATAAGAAAATGTTGCACATGATAAGAAAACTTTCCAAGCATATGTATTATGTTGCTTTCTATCTTGGAATTCCATGAGGCAATGTATCCTTGCAATGTTGCTTGGTACTGTTGGTACTGATGTGATAGGGTGATATAGGATATAACTTTGCTAAATTTGGACATAATTTCTTCCTAATAATCTCAAAATGAGTTGGTTTTGGAATGCTTCCATTTCATGATGCATGGCTAGCCAAATACAGGAAACTTCCAGGTTAGTATACAGGTAAAAATTATGTAAACTACTAACATTTTTTGTGCAGTTCAGAACTTCTGATTAAGGAAGAATATTCCATTTATCATCCTCAGAACTGAGCCTGACTCCTGACAACAAACTTATGAGAAATTATTTACATTAGGAAGGGAAAGCTGATGCTTATGAGGGGGATATTGGTTATTCATATTGGGAATAACCATCTTTTTGGAATTCTAATCATGATGAAAAATTTTTGTAATCAGTAAAGGATGGAGAGATTTGCAATTGCATTGGAAAAGGGATAGTGGAGATGAAAGATATGGTCAGGAAATATAACATTTATGCAAAAAAATACCAGTGCAAAGCCAAAAAGACCCCCAAAACACCAACCTAGAATGATGGCAATAGAAGAACATTTTGAAATGTATGTCAAGATCTCAAGAATGACTAAATTGCCATTTTTTAGACTGAGGTTTTCAGAAGTCACCCCAAAATAGTACAACCAATTAATATCAGCTTACCTCAGTGGGTGCATTAACTTTGACTGAGATTGGGTTAACCCAGTCACCCAAACATTTCTATGAGATTTCAGTGCAACCTGGGGACTGGGAAAACCTAACTGCTCACCCCAACCCTGGTGCTGTACTATTCCCACTCCTCTGACTGGACTGTCTTTGTTCTTGCTCTCTCATCCCTTTTCCCACAGACCCAGTAGCTCTCACACCCTACCCCGTTGATCTGATCTGTCTCTTCTTCCACCCAAGTTACTTATACCAGTTTCCCTGTACCGTGCCTGGGAGTGGCAAATGTTTATACATGCCTCTCCTGGTTCACATTCTGGGTGGCTTAAAGTAAGCCACATGAACATAGACTGGGTATAGCAAGTGGCTGTATGCACCCTCCGGTTAGGAACAGAAGTTCCACATAAACTCCTTTTAAGTGATTGGAAACTGGCTTAAACCTGTAACAGAACAGAAGTTCAGTGCACATATGCTGTTTTCAAACTGGCTGAAACCAGTTCAAAATAAACCTGGTTGTTTGTAGATTTAGGTTAGGCCATTTTATGGAACATATGTCCCAGATCCCTTCCTGATTCAAGGAAACTCACAGATGCTTTGCAGCCCTGGGCTGTACTGTCTGCTCCAGTGGAGTCTGGTTCTTCCCCCATCTGTCACAGACCACAACTCCCGACCTGCTTCCTATCTGGGCCTATCAGCCAAGTGGAATGGGGACAGAGGAAACTATGTATAAGAAAGGAAGGAAAAGGTCCAGTGGTGGGGGCTTTTTGCTCCCCTCCTTGCATCCCAGCAAGCTAAGCAGGGATTGGCTCATCCTATCCTATCTCCCGCCTCTGCCTCCCAGAGGGGTGGAAATGTACCCCTCCCCACTCCTGCCTAGCACTCACTCCTTCAGCCAGGTTTTGTGAGGGAAATCAGGGGAAGCCCCCACCCAGGAGCTTTTTATTTGCCACCCTGCAACTTCAAGCCAGGCTGAGATTGGCTCAGACCTGCCCCCTCCTCAGCCGTCCACCTCTGGGGGAAAGGGCAGGGTAGGAACACATCCACCAGCTGGGAGGTGTGCCCAGCATGAGGGCAAAAGCATCCACTATGGAGGGTTTTTCGTCCTTGTGCAGCTCAAGCTATGATTGTCCCAACCCCACCACTCCTCACCTCATCTCTGGGGTGGGGGATACACTCCCCAACCTAGCATTCCTACCTCCCCTCTATGAAACAGGGTCTGCCTGGTGAAGGTGGGGGCACTTTGGGGCTTTTCATTTACCAACAGCTTAGAGGTGGGCTGGGATTGCTCCATCCCCATTGCCTCATTCTCACCTGGGAAAGGGAGTAGGGCAGGAACCTAGCCTGGCTTGGAGCTGTGCAGGACTGGGGCAATCCCAGCTAGGTTCAAACTACTTGTAGGGGGTGAGGATGAGGAAGAAAAGCCCTTGGGTTGATGCTTTTCCTTCCATGCCAGGCAGACATCAGCTGGTGGGGGCTGCTGTGGGGGAAGTCCTACCCCACTCCCCTCACCCCTGCTCAGAAGCAGAGGGATAGGGGAGGGGTGGAGCTGGGGTGATCACAGCCTGGTTTAAGCTGCAAGGGGTGCAAAAAGCTACCCCCCAATGGGTGCTTTTCTTCCCCTGCCTCTGAGGCAGATGGCTAGGGAATGGGTGCAGCTGATGTGAGCCAAGTCTGGCTGGGAGCTGAGGAAGGTGGAAGATTCTCAGTGGGTGCTTTCCTACAGCAACCAATCAAGCTTAGGCTGGCACTGAGGGAGGTTCAGCCACCTTAGGTAGTCTGGCCATAAGGGATGGTGCACTTGAGCACCCTCAAACTCCTGATCTGGTGCAGTGCAGGCTTCTGCCTATCTTGGCCACCCAAACACTGAATATCAGTTTAGGTTGTTACCACTTCAATCTACTCATCTTAAAAAAAATGGTGAAGATTGAATCAATTTTGCCTTGGTTTTGTTACCTTTTGTATTTAACTTGTCCTTTTTTTTTTTTAACTGGAAAAAATTCTGGGGTATCTTCCAAAAAGATGAGTGTGCTGCTAGAACATACTAAAATATGTAAAAGCAATAATCACTATGACTCAGTAATATTGATTTAGGAGTTTGAATGAATTAAAAAAAAAAAAAGATGTATTTATTGGGTGTGCCTACACAAGATATTTACTGCATGGTTGATTGATTAGCTGAGCAGTAAATGTCTTGCATCTACACATGTGCTACTATTCAGTTGTAATAAACTAATTTACTCTGCAGCAGGATAGTACTTGTAAATACTAACCTGTGGGAGAGTTAAAGACTTCATGGCAGCATGCATGTAGATGTTACCCAGGCTGGCTTGGGGCACCAAGGTACTTTAGTGCAGGGTAATCCTACACAGAAGCTCCCTCATGCCCCAGCCAGACCCTCTATAGAACGTTGAGCCAGAGGAAGCAGGCTGAGTCCCCTTCAGCCCCGGGTCCCTTGCCAGCCAAGGCTGCTCCACATGCTGCACATGAATAAACTCTAGGGCTGATTGCTCTGGGATTAATTGCTTCCAAGAACACATTCAAATGGCACACCTGGGAGCCAAAAACCCCAGAGCAATTAGCTTTGGAGTTTATTCATGTGCATTAATTGCATGTGTAGACACACACCGAGTTGCAAGCAAAAATATGCATTTAGATTAAGTTATTTTACAAAGGGAAACCATGTATTTTATAGAAGGTATATACTGATAAACTTTCATAAACTTAAGTTACTGCTTGAATATGCACTTTTGACCTCATAGCCAGACTTTTCCATCTGTGTTTATCTAGTAGTGAAGACAGACATGCAATATTAATGATATTAGACTAATTTCCATGGCAATTGACTATGTTGTATCAAATTTATGAGTGAATCTTTACTGAAGATCAATTAATGTAGAGGAAAAGTTTGTTGCAAATACAGTGGAAAAGATAATAGATTTAAAACATGTCTCAAGTCTGCTATATTTTAAAATTTACTAGCTACTAAATGTTTTCTTTGTTGTTCTTCATGAGTGCGATGGTAACAATTCTCTGTCTTTGGCTGTTTGCTATTAATAGCATTCCAAACATACTTACGAATTTTGTTTAAGGCTGAACATGTGCATCCACAGAATGAAGAACTTGTTACCTGTCAGTTGTAATATATCATGAGGATATAGGGGCTAATAAAGTAATATAAAGTGCAATGTCATTTTTGCTTGTCTCATGAGGAACACGTATTTTCCTGGTGTATTTATAACTATGATATTGCTATCATGCTGCTGTTCTTACATGGGTCTTCTTTCATAGTAACCTTTATTGACAATGCTATAAAAACACTCCAACTATGATCCATCTTGCTTAGATTGACATTCTCATTCATTAATTTACTGTACCTGTAATATATTGCAAAGACACATTGCTACAGGAAAAAAAGGTCAAGGGCATTATTTAGCATGGCATTTTCTTCATGGTTTTTCAATTGTACAAGCATTACCACCTCTTGCCTAATATGAGGCCAAGATTCATTTAATATGCTTTGTGCACGCACACAACAGGCTTAATTCAGATGCTGTTTGCATGAGTATAACTGACAGCTGAAACTGACCATCCATAGAAATTACACACAAACTGGTAGAATTGATTGGAAACCAGTTCAAATCTGTAACACAACAAAAGTTCACTGCACATAAATGGCTTTCACAATGGCTGAAACTGGTTTAAGATAAACCTGGATGGATGTAGTATCAGAATTACTTGAATCTGAAGGGGAAGTTCAATCAACCAATTTAACTTAAATCAGTTAATTCTCAGTCCCCCAGCATCCCAAGATGCTTTGCAGCTCCTCTGCAAATTTTCCCCTTGCAGGGTAGGCAGGCTAGCCTTGGCCCAATCTATATGCTCCAGTTGAGCAAAGAAGCATCCTCTAGCACCCCCCAGCTTCAGCCCTTGGCCACTGCAGGGACATAGCTGCATTTGTAGAATTGAAAGCAAATATCTGTTCACTTGGTTCAGTGTTGCGATTCGCTTACAGTACCCTTGTCTGCACCTGCCACTATTTTTGAGTTGTCAGCATGTCCCGACTTTCTTTCCTGCCATGTCTTTGATGCTATTATTATTATTATTAATATTAATTTTAGATACTATTAGTCGGAGAGTTATTTTTCTTTAGTTTGCTCTTACTGTAACCTTCTAATGGGGCTCACGCACAAGATGCATATATCATCCAATCTGCTTATTCGTATATATGACTGCACTTGAAGTTAGATATCCAGCCACAGTTTGGTTAAAATCATTGACTTTTTAAAATTTTTTCTCTTATAAATTTGTTTGCATCACACACATATGCAATGAATATCTGTCTGACTATCTTTCAAGTATCTCTTAAAGTATTAACTTTGTAACTCTTCCCACACAAAACAACTTTGCTTTTAAACAGTTAACACAAACGAACTAAACTTAGTGTTCATGAACTGACTCTTTCCTGGAATCTTGTTCCTTTACTTTTATTTTGTTCAATGTCTCCCAATTTGAGAGATCTTATCTCTTCAGATATCTCTTCATGAAATCTGTATCTTTGCTAATACCAGAGTCACCAGTCAGACTTCTCTTTACTGGTAAGCTCGAACCTTCTTGGTGACCAAACAAATCCAGTCTTTAACATAAGAAAAGGGTTTTAAATATAAATCCTTTTTTTTCTACTTACTGTTGTGGACAGATGTCCTGTGTCCCTTGGAGCCTTTCTGGGAATCCTCCCTTGCTTCATTCTCTCTAGAACCAAAAACAAGTACACTTAGTTTCTCCACAGATCCTCTGGTGGATCTCTCCTTGTCTTTTCTCTTTACTCCCCTCCCAGACCTCATGTCCACTGCTCCCCTCCTCTCTCAGAGCTTCTATCCTAATTAGACAACAGCTCCAGAAGCAGCGATCTCCATTCTCTCTTATCGCGCACTTGCTCCTCCACATTCAGTCTACACAATTTAGACTAAATGGTGAAGATTGAATCAGTTCAGACTTGGGCTTTCTGACTGTCTGTACTTAATCTTCATGTTTGAGTATTTTAAACAAAGAAAACTTGGAATTCCTATTATAGTTTTGAATTTTTTTTTTTTAAATATTGTGCCATTCTAACTGGAGTTGAATTATAAGTGAAAGAATGGTATTGTGGCAAGCCAAGTAAGCTTTTTTTT
>NW_017728886.1:137868125-137869170 GCF_001723895.1 Crocodylus porosus
TTGATTATTGTTTTGTGAAAGGAAGCTATGGCAAATTATATAGCCCACAGAATGGACAGGATGGAACCCTAACCCCACCTGCTGCCTGGCAGCTGGCTCCCCATGGGCGTGGGAAGAAGTCCAGCACCACCTCCCCCAGGCAGGACCCCCCCCCCACAGAATCCACCCTGCATCCCCTGCACGGGCCCAGGTTCACCACTTACCCCAGCTGCATGCAGGCATGGAGCCAGAGCTGCCTGCAGTGGGGCCGGGACTGCATGCCATCCTTACTGGCCCTGAACATTTGCTGCCTGAGGGGTAGCTGCTAGGGGATGATTGTCCACTGTTGTCTCTCAGCAAGCTCTGCATCCACCAGGCTCACTGAACCATGTGCATCCATGAGGGAATGCCCAGAGACTGGGGTGCTGGCCACCTATCCCTGGGCTCTGCCCCTTAGGTACCTCCACTCCAGTCCCCCCACCCTGAATGGCACATTACAAAACACAATATAAATAGTTTGCATGGGGAAAAGGGTGTTTTATTGTGAGAGAACTCAGTTGGGGAGGGAGGGGAGAGGGGTCTTTCTGATTTGAAGGGAATATAAACTGTTCTTCAGGGATGCATCTTCAGTGTGATGCTGGGGGTGGTCAAGGAGGGGAGGGACCTAAACCCTGGTTCAAGTGGGCCTGGTGTGGGTCCAGCTGGCTGGTGTAGGGCCATATGAGCCAGGGCAGGATTGAGTAGGTGTGGTGCCTGATGGGTACCGTAGTGGTCCCGCCCCTCCACAACTACAGGTCTGGCACCCCCCAGTACGAAGCAGCTGCTCTGCACCAGAGCTGACAGGACAGAATTGTGAAACGTGGATGTCACGGGTATTGTAGTTTTATTATCTAGTAGGGGTGTCCAAAATGGGCCGTATTCAATTCTGATTTGGCTGGAGTAGGGGACAGTGACTCAATTGATTTGGATCACTGTCCTGATTGGATTTGGCCGACTCCAAATCTGAAGATTCAATCCTGATTTGGAGAATCAGCAATTCAGCCACAGACACAGCTTTAAATATATA
>NW_017728886.1:137869635-137871063 GCF_001723895.1 Crocodylus porosus
GGGGCAGGGTTTGGCCCTTCTTAAGCCCTGGCGTGAGGCCAGGAGGGCATTTCCCCTCTGGTGGCCAAGGGAGGAGGAGCTTGGTCAGTGCAGACAGAGGGGAGAACTCTGACTGTGTGAGCAGTCTCTGGTCACTGCTGGGGGTTGGAGTGTTTTCCTAGTAGGGACTGAATGTTGTTTGGCTGGATGGTTTAGCTTTTTATGTTACATCTCAGGGGCTTTGTGTTTTTGGTGTTTGCTGTTTTGAACTGGAGGCCTGGGTAAGGCTATCAGGGGTTGCAGGAGGCCTCATAGAGGCTCCAGGGTAGCGTGGGGATCCTGGTACCAGAGAGGGCACAGCATTTGGGGTGCATTGACCCCAGCCCCAGGGCAAAGGGGACAGTGCGAAGCCCCAGGGCAAGGGGGGCAGTGAGGAGCCTGGAGAGAGGGCTGTGAGGAACACGATGCCCCAGAGTGCACACGCGTGGGGAGGGCCAAGTCACAACAGGGCCCAGGTTAAAACCATGTCAGTATCATCTGCAAGGCTTGGGCTGCAGTTTAGGGGAGGAAAAGGAGCCACAGCTAGTGCCCCATGGCACTGGGGCGTATAAAGTGGGCAGCCTCCCACTAATTACATCAATCAATTAATTAATCAAGTCATGGCAGGTGAGTAAGCAGGCAGTTGGCCCATAACAGGAGGGTGGAGTCACCAATAGAAAGGCTCCAGTAGCAAGACTCTTGTTTCAGGGGGGAAAAAAGGATTTTTTCACTGGAAGAAAAATTTCCAACTACCTTTCCTTTAACTGCATAGGATTTCTACCACTTTAGCACAACTAACTAACTTTTGAAGATTACTTGGGGTAAACGTGATGTCTTTTATTAGAGCAGCTGAATAGTTGGAAAAATTGTTCTTTCAAAGCTTTTGGGGCACAGGCACCTGTCTTCAGACATAGGGAGGGTCTGTTGGTCTTTGTCTTCTCTTGAATAGAAGTTTAAGCCAATATGCAAAATACAGGTCTCTGAAATGGCAAATGTCTGGCAAGGAAGATCAGGAGATAGGAGTTAATGGGTGTGAGACAGGTAGTTGAAGTGGGGGTGGGGAGGAACAAAAGAAGGAAATGTAGACAGGTGATAAAATGTAACTGGTAAAATGAAGAGAGGTTACCTGGAATTATCAGATGGCAGGCAGGTTATAATGTGCTATAAATTCAATGTCTATTTTAGTCCATGCTTTTTTTATTCCAGTAGATCTATGAAGTTTGTAGGCTCATCTATGAAAGGTGTTTTGTAAATTCCCTTTCAGTATTAGAACTGAGAGATTGCGGGAGTCGCTTCTGAGAATTCACTCCTAACTTGCATCTCTAAATCATTTGCAACATTTTGGAAAAGTAGATGCAGGACACTTGCATCTACACTATATTTCCCTTTTGGACAGATTCCATTTTAAAA
>NW_017728886.1:137871163-137872981 GCF_001723895.1 Crocodylus porosus
TCATTTTCCTGAAGTGCTTATCTTAATTTCCCTCCTCCCTCCACCCACATGGTAGAGAGGAGCTACACTGTCCTGCAGTGCTTTCTCACTTAATCAGTCCCCTTCATTTCAGAAAGATAACCACGTTGAAATAAGTAAGAGCCCCACAGGATGGAATCTTCTATTGTTTTCATTCCACTAACAGGTGCCATAAGGAAAGCACAGATTATCATTTTGTTGCTGCTGAGATGATCGTGCACTAAGAAAATGACAAGTCTACTGTATTTGGGTGATTAAAAGAACTACCAATGAGTCAATAGCATTGGACAAATATGCATAAGAATAATTAATATCTTCAGGATTTTGTAAGCAATGCTGCAAGAAGTAAGATTTGGCAGGCAATCAATAGGCTATGTATGCCAATAGATAAGGCATGCATTCTCAGTGCTTTAACCTAGCAGCTGCTGGCATGGACCCTGAGACTTTTCAGTTTTTGTACCAATTGCTCATTTAACATTATAAATTACTGTTGTTATTTTTTTTACCTTGCTCTTCTTTAGTAAGACTTTCCAGTGTTGCAGGCTCTTTATGGCAAGTCCTGTGATATTTGATGGTTTACTTAAAGTTCCAGGTCTGGAACTTTGCAAGTAGTTGGGGTTTTCTGTTTGGGTTTTCTGTTTGTTTTTTGTTTTGTTTGGTGGTGGTGGTGTTTAAAAAATAAAATCAACTTCAGGGTTTTTTTTAAAAGAACAAGTTTTTAATCCTTGTGAATACTCTTATACTCTTGTTTCCCACCCCTCCCCCACAAGCATTATGCATTTTTTAAATTCCATTATTTTCACACATCCAGGAATGTCTATGCTCTTATCAATAAGACATGGACGGGAATAAGCAAAGAAACCTTTACAGCATGCTATAAAACCGTTAAGAATTTAATCATAAATATACCTGTTGTAAGCCACTGAGGTAGTCTACTTTGTATCTCCTTGCTGGGAGAGGACACATGAGAGAGGGTTTATAGGGGATAAAGGTTCTAGAGGGTTTGTATCCACCTCCAGGATGGCCATGAGAAAATTCTACAATAGTCATTAACATCCATTGTGAAACAATCTGATCTTTGTTTGGTTATGGACTCAAAAAAAATGATATGTCTGTATACATTCTGGAGTGAAAAGCTTGGAATATATATCAAAAGTTCAAAGAACAAAAAGCTAATTTGTTCAGTTTATTTGGCTTTAGGCTTTTGAGTTTTGGCTTCACATTATCAACTGTCTTTAAAATCACAGGAGCTTTTTAAAATATAAATGCTACTTTCATTCAAAAGATGGTATGAAATAGAAATGCTAAACATTATATTAATGTCAATTTTCAGTTGCTAACTATAGAGGTTGGGCTTGCATTTTGTATGTGCTTGTGGGAAGAATTCAGCATCATTTCTCTGGAGCTTGTACTTCCATGGGTGCACACAGATATTTGGGGAGGTTAGACTGAATTAAAAATAACTACCCAGTCTAACATAGTATGCCTAGCTGAATACCTCTATACCATGTATAGAGTGCTTATATATGTTACATTATTTGTGCAATCTGGACCCTGAATGTGATCTACAGCCATGATATAAAACACATTCATGGCTGCAGAGCACTTTTAAAATGGCCAATTGCACAAAAAAATTAACCCTCGATACATCAGTAATTAGCTGAAGGCACCTTAGGGAATTTCTGTTCAGGTTTCCTTATGGGTTCATTTTCCACATGTGCCTCTCTACAGGGCTAGGATGGTCCTTGAATAAGGGAATGGGGGGGGACGGGGGATCTAAAAATAGCCCCTGGTCCCTGG
>NW_017728886.1:137873207-137874745 GCF_001723895.1 Crocodylus porosus
AAACTGTTGCGCTCTGTGGTCAAAGGAAATGAGTTGGCTCAAATATATACAATGTATTGGGCAGAAAAAAATATTGTACATTTCTTTTTTTATATGGATTATAGTACTCTCCCCCCAGTGCTTTTATACATGTTTTTCCTGCTTTGGCATAAGACTAAAAGCTTCAAGTTGCTACACTTGAAATTATTGCAAATGCTTTAATTTGTGTTTATTTTTTCATTATGTTTACATTACATTAAACATAATGCCTAGAACCTAAGTCATGGAGGAAGACTCTATTGTGCTATGTATTGTACTAACACAGAAAAAAGAAACTGTGTATTATAAACAGAATGATTCCTTTAATACTCTTATCTTTAAGCATTTGAATGTGTATTGCCATAGTACCTTAATGCATTTTACGTACCTTAGATTTAAAATGCAGATAGCGTTTCTTCCCTTTCCAAATTGAGATGATGTACACTTTTCGTCTTCTAATTAACTAAACTCACAGGACTGAGGCAGAAAAACCTAAACAGTAAGCTTTGTGCCAGGAAAATCTGCAACATGCAGTTATTGAAAAGCTCAGACTCACAATATGTGCCTCAAATATAATGGAAGGCAACTGCTAGAGGGACCCCTTGTCTGGATCACATTTGACCTACCTGCTGCTGTTTGACTGCTGTCTCCGACCTGTGGGATTTGGAGACTGTTCAGAATGTGAGAGAGCTGATGATTGTCTCTTGCTATTTTCTTACAAAAATACTGAGAGAAATTAAGCCTTTACTTGAATGTTTTAAGGCAGACCAACTTGCAACTCTTCTTACAGTGACTCAGTTGTCTGTGAGCCATATTTGTTTGCCTCTATTTTTTTTTTTTTTAATGAAATTGTTTTAAATAATTTAGGACCAGATAATCTTGGGTTGGCTAACAAAAGGGGGACAGCAGGGTTAATTAATTGGGAAAAACACTATCTTTTTCCTTTGGTAGAGATCCTTTTTTATTTGTCTATGTTAGAAGCTAAAATGAATTCGATATAATATATTGATGTCCTCAGATTTTCACCTGAGGTACACTAACTTATAGCTTTTATTTAGTTATGGGACAAGCCTTCAAAAGTCTGTTTCCCTAACGTAATTTTAAGGCACCCCCACCACCCCACACTGTGTGTGTGTGTGGGGGGAGGGCCTCTGCCATGAGCCCCCAGAGGCCCTGATGGTCACTGCAGAAGCCAGTGAGTGTGGGGCTTTTTTTCCTAAGTGTCAGAACACTGGGGCAAGGTGGAGCAGCCACCGACGGGGCTGGGAGAGTGGGCAGGGGATGTGGCCTGGTCCACTAGGAGATTTAGCCAATCTGGCGATGGCTGAATCTCCGATCAGATTCAGCTGAATCAATTTGGGACAGTGATTCAAATTACTGTCTCCCAAATCAGCAAGATCTGAAGTGAACACTAGTCACTTTCCTAGTACAGGCTTATTATGTACGCCAGGATTTTTAAAAGTGGCTAGTGATTTAGTATGTCTTAATCTCATATAGTGCACCTAATTTTTTTTTTTTTT
>NW_017728886.1:137875255-137948660 GCF_001723895.1 Crocodylus porosus
CCTGCTCACCTCAGCTCCTGGTGCTTTAATAAAAAGCCCCAACTCGCTGGCTGCTGCTGGGTGAGGGGGGGAATCCCTGTCGCTTTCCACTGCCCCACACTGTGTAGGGGACTTTGAACAAGGCCCTGGACCTCTGCCCCAGTGTCCCAGCCTCCCCCATGGCTGCCCCGCCCTAGCTCTGGCTCTTTAAGAAAAAAATCATGAAAAAAACCATGGGACTCTTCAGCTCCTACAGCAGCCTTGAGGTTTTGGGGTCTCATGGAAGTCTTGATCAGTCTTTTAAAATTTTATTTTTAGAATGTCTTTAAATATCAAGCAGCATGCTTCCTCTGCAACCCCCATGCATCTTGTTGTGACCTGGGCATCCAGTGTTCAGAATGGATCAGAAGTGGTGTTTGGGCTTGCAGGTCTGTTAAAATAACAAGTCATGCATGCTATAAAATAACAGTAGTTAGACATGTTCACTTCAAGTTTTAATGCTTACTCAAAACCAGAAGAACTGCACAAGTGAGTGGGGAAGATGGAGAGATTAGGACCAAGGTAAGTAGAAAAGAAGGCTGTTCCTGGCAATTTAGCTTGAATCAGTGATGTCTTAGCTGGAGTTTCTGCAAGTGGAATGACTTGTGTGCTGATTTATCCTTTTGTATTCAAGTAAATAGGACATGCTTACATGTTGTAAACAAATTACATTGGAAAACCATCTGAATTTGTCTTACTAACTTCTCCCACAATAAGAAACTAACCACTGCAAAGCCCTCGTAGAAACTGCCCTTCAGGGAAGAGGGAATGACAGTAACTTCTCACAAATGACTAATCAGAAATCTTTTTCTTGTAATTGAAGCTGAAGAAAAAGTGCCATCTTATTTAGATTATTTAACAGTGCCTATATAAAGTGTTGGTTAAAGGGTTTTTTTAAAATTCAAATCATATTCAGCCTTTTTTAGCAGACCTGAGTATGAATGGAAAGGTAAAAAATATCGAGTATCAGAATGTTACTTAGTGTATGGGAAGGGCATGCAGTCTAACATTTGGAGGAAGGTTTGAAATGCCCATCCTTCCTTGATATAGGGTACATACAAGCATTACAATTAGATTAGTCTAACCTTGATTAGGTCAATCTAAATGCCCAGACATTCAGGCATTCATAGGGCTTATATTGCCCCAAAGTGGCTTGTCTTATGTAAGGTTAGTTCACCTCAGAGGTAAACTAACTTCAGATCAACCTGGTTTAACACTAAGGAACACTTAATGCATTCACAGCACAGCCCTCAGGCTGGGAAAGTCCAACCACTTAGGCCAGTCCTAAGGCTGTACCATTCCTGTATCTCCACCCACCGCCTTCCTGACTAGCCTCCTCTAATCTCATCAGACCCTAGTACTGCCCTTCCCCATCAAGCTACTTACCTTGGGCTGCCAGCATACTCCTGGCAGTGGCTTGAAGCCAGACATCTAAACCTAAACCAGGTCCTGTGAATATTTATTCACACCAGTGAATATTCTATATCCACTAGTTATAGAACCTAGTTACAGTATCTCATAGCTGCATATGAAAGAGCATCGGACTGATACCAAGCAGATGAGACTAAATTTAGACAACTAAGTATTTTTTTCAAAATGCATATTATAAATAATTGCTTTATTAACCTGCCTTTGTTAATAAAACATTTAGTAATTCTCAGAGGTTTAGCTGTTAAAAAAAGGCAGGTGGAGATGAGGGGGCTGTCTGTTAAACATTCATAATCCCATCCCTTCATTTATGTATGAAGAGAATAGATTTCTCAGCCTATGGGTTATCCAAGAAATATAAGGAAGCAAAGAAACAGGGAAGATCCAAATAACAGTCTTGATATTCACATGAACATTGATTCAGGTCTCCTTTATGTATTGTAACAAAAAAAACCAAACAAACTGTATTTTTAGTTTCCTTTACAGGTCACCTCTAGGATGGACACTTTTAAGAACCCAGTTTTAAAACTAAGTGTAAGTGAGACAGTATTAGTTGATGTTGTTGTCATTATAATTCTTAAAACTGAATTGATTCGCAGTACTTGCAAGAAAATGTGTACCAAATTAGCATGTAACCAGAAGCAATTTGAATCAATTTAATCAATCTCTCAAGATAACAATTCTGCTTAAAAATCAGTTTCACCTGCTAAGGTCATTAATGAGGTGAGCCTCATCACTATTCAGTAGAGCATGATTCACTGTAGTCTAAAAGAGCCCCCTTTTAACATTAAATGGGCGATTACACTCCAATGGAAGATATTACCTACAGAAGAGTCATTGTGATTCATTTCCCTTCCCATCTGATCATTATGCTCTCCTCTGTCCACTAACATATCTAAGAGGTTACCTTTCTTATTAATTCCTTTTCCACTGCACAGGGCATACAGTATATTAGAATGAACACAATTCCAAAGCAGCAAAAAGGTAGTAAAAGCTCTCTCTCCCATTATACAACTAAAAAAAGGGGCAGGGGGAGCTTTGTTCACATATCACAAGCCTAATCACATATTTAATGTTAATGGACATGATTCATTGATAACCTTAATAACCTTCTTGATTATAGTATCATGAAACAGTTTTTAAGCAGAATGAGCCTTTTTTCCAGTTACCTTTTGAGCCATTGTAATGCTTCATATAGCTCTCACACCAGGCCAATTGCGAGACCATCAAGGAATAATGTAATTTATCAGTGTTGTAAAGGCATCACTATCACATGGGGGGGCGGGGAAACTGGTACGGTGAAAGCTTCATAATATATGTTTACTAAGCACCTCTCCAGACTTACATAGAAAGTGAAGGCTATAGTGAATCACATTTTTAAGTGACCTATAAACTTTTCTGGAGCCATAGATCAGTGATATGACGCATAATAAACAACAGGATGAGTGATGATTAGCAGCTAGCTAGCAAAGACCACTTGTATACAGCAACAAAACCTATTCTTGCTACATTTTCTCAGTTTGAAATTTTGAGAAGACCATCTTAGTTTCTGGTTACTAAAAAAATGTCCACAAAGTGTCAGCTCATCAAAAGTACTGAATGGAGTAAGAACAGCAGAGCCCAAATATCATTACTTTACTCCCCTTGTCCAAGCTTGGAATAAGAAATGGATTTGATAATGTGTCTTTTAGTCTTTTATTATAGTGAAGAAACCATTCTAGAAGTTAATAGCTGTTCTTGATCCTTGGCATGATCTTTCCTTGTGGACATTATTTTTACAAAGGCTTGGGAAAATTATGAAAAATTGTTGTGAAGTATGAGTACAGATAAAGACTAGTTAACATTGTAACATGTATTTGAGCCAGGGGTCAGAGTTTTTGTTGTAATGATGAACATTAATAGTGCTCTCTCTGATTTCTGAAGATTCTTAGCTTCCTTACGTAAGTAAATAATGAACCTGTAAAAACCTTCAAAATTGTCATAGAGGCTTTAAGGAATGAACTTCCATGGCCTTGTACATTTGAAACCTATACTGAATGATTACTCAATGTTAAACCTAGAATGGTAGTACTTGTACATATTCAGCATAGTTTAATAACAGTACGAAGTTCAAGGGGATGTGGTGAGTCAGGCCGCAACACAGTTATTGGATCATATGCTTCTCTCTTTCCAAAGTCAATATCCCAAGCAATTACTGACTTGGGTAAATCCACTCCAATGTGCCTAGATGAAAATCATGATCATCATCATGTAACCTCTCTTTTACTCTGGTACTGGTTAATTCTTAGGGTATTACATGACACTGATAACATCAAACAGGGCATGTCTACATATGTAATTTTGATGGATGAATAAACTGTGGAACTTACCCCTCTACAGTTTATTGCTCCTGGGCATGCCATTTGAATGTGGACCTAGGGCTGCCCTGACGTGGCTCAGTATGCTGTGAAGGGATTAGCTGGGGCATGAGAAAGCTTCAGCAAGGGGCTAGCCAGCAGGCAGCCAGCCCCTGCATTGAAACATCCTTATACCCCAGCCAGCCCCTGTAGCATCTACCCATGTGCTGCTGCAGAGTTTTTTACTGCACAACAGGATAGTACTTATTTGCAAGTGCTATATTGCTGCAGAGTAAATTAGTTCACTCTGGCCCAATAGGATGCACATATAGACAACAAGATGTTTACTGTGCAGTTAATTATTAAAACCACACAGTAAATATCTCATGTAGAGTTTCCCTCAGAGTTGTATTTACACATTTTGTGAAAATGCTTAGTCCATAAGTATGAGCTGACTGCAAAGCATTTTATTATCATGGGAATTTACTGAGGATTGTTTACATCAAAGCAGAGTCACTTGAAGTAAATAACTGGTGTTTCCAGGGGGGAAAAAAGGTTAAGATTTTTCCAAAGGGTATAAATGACTTGGAAATATTGGTACTATTTAAAATGAATGAATTCTGGTCACTTTCAAAAACTTGACCCCATACCTGTGCTGCATTAAATATTAACACATCACTGTTTGTAATCCCCAAAGTCTCTGGGATCCATGCAAACTTAGAAAGAATTCTTAAGAAAGATAATTAAATGTTGCAAGCTGGAATCAGGGCATTAGAAAATATAGACATTACCACTGCAGGAAATGGAAATACTATTAAGCACACTAAAATTAAAAAACAGGGTCTGGAAATTGGCACACAGTAATGACGATTTGTTAGAAACCTGATATACTTGTATGTCAGCAGGGTAAATCTAGTCCAGGGACATGATTTTACAGATTCTGTTAATCTGGTGTAAATGCACAGTAATACCTTTTGATGGCAATGGCAGTGTTCAGGATTTACACCAGCATAAGTGAAATGAGTTTCCTGTTGTAATGATCAGAAGTCTTTACCCTGTTAGTTTTCCATGGCCTGCTTGAAATGAATTGGGTTTTTTTCGTCCAGTTTTGACAGCTGTCTGTACTGCAGGTCCATTTTTTCAATTAGCATTCTAGTTAGTTGTTTCAGTTGAGAGGGCAATTGTTGAACGATCATTAAAATAAACTACTCCCTCTTCCCTGAGGTTAGGATTACCGCACTTAGTATGTGCAACAGAAGAGTAAGGCTTGTTTGTATCTGTTCTTTGGGTAAATAACTTCAGTCACAAGAACTATCAATATGTCACCTTTCACAAGGACTAAATTCATAAATAATACTAAAGCACACCCGCTTAGGGAGAATAGAATGCAATTTTGGGGTACTTCAGCCATAACTGAAAAGTTGTTTGAATGCTGCACAGTGCTATCATCCTAGCATGTTGTCAAAACCTGAAGAGTTATTTCCTCACTGCATTTTTCTCCATTCCTGTGTTTTGAATTGCTGCATGAATAAATGGAAGAAAGCCACACATTCAGCAGGTTTGTTGGGGAAGTATGTGATAGGAAAAACAATGTTGCTGCTGTTCTTTCACCTAACAAGCGAGTTGGTTTAGTACTGTTCTTTCAACTAAGGACTCAGGAGATCTTTAGTAATGGACCCACCTAATTTAGCTTAGCATGATTATACATATTGCATTGTTGACAGGGCAATGAGAAAGTCCTATGTTATATTTCCAGATGAAGTGTGCATAGGCATGATGGAATCCAAACCATGGCAGGTTTTCTGGAAATGGGCAGCAATACTTGTTGTAGTTTCTTGTAAACACTGGAGAATGTAAGCTTCTTGAACCATCTGTCAGCAGTATTATTCTTATGCTATCATAAATGCAAGAATCCATAGTACAGAAAGTAGAAAGATAAAGTGGAGATAGTTATTTGCTGTCACGGATTTAGAGAAGGGGAAACCACAATTACATAAACTTCAAGTGTGCTTGCTTTCTATACCAGTGAATCCGCATGTTTCTCCTTGTCCTGTGAGAAATGGTAGTCCAGGTCTAACAGGCAGATCACAAAGAAATGGGACCTCTTTTCCAATTCTAATTTAGTCACTTACTTGCTACATGCACTTTGAGTGTCTTAAAGATGAAATGTCAAAAGCAGCTATTGACTTCTGAGCGCCAAATGGGAGACATTTTGACCAAAAGCCAGTTTTGTGAAAATAACTAGTCGGTTTGAATGACATTTAGGTGACTGTAAGAAAGTAAATTTTCAGACCGTGCTGAGTGCCCACTTAAGACTCTTCAAGGTGTCTTAGTTCAGGTCAGGAGCCTAAAATTAGTGTTCACTCTTGAAATGCTTGAGCTTGCAATTTCAATTCGCTGCTGTTTGAGCAGTGATTTCTCAAAGTAGACCTAGGCTTTCTACTAAATTAATGAGTCATCTTTGAAAAAGTTTTGTTTTAACTCTTTAATTTCTGGGTGGTTTTATTGGTTTGTCTATAAAATAGGGCTTTATCAAAACTTCTGATATGTCACTCTGGATCCTATTGCAAGGACTGCCTCCCTGTAGGCCTTGACTGCATGAGCTTGGGATCTTTTGAATATCTGTTATTTGGGGCCACACATGACCTGCACCCTTTTGGATTCCTGTATGCTATTTAAGTAGAACCTCTATAACAGGTGTGTTAGAAATGCACAGCCTGCATTTCTCTCTTGATAGGAAGAAATGCTACTCAAGGTTTCTTACCTCCACCCAGCTTCTCCCTAGTCTGTCTTATGCTGATTGCAGTTTCTCCCCCGGTCCCACCTTAGCCTTTCTCATGCTGATACAGAAGCTGGAATTCAATTGACTGTAGCCTTGAAGTGTAAACTTTTGGTGAACTGTTGTGGTCTTTGAGCATGCTTAATTAGCTGATGCATATTTACCTCTCCGCCCTGCATACTTAAGTAGCTAATTATACTATACATGCGATGTATGTAGTGATGTAATTACATGTATGCTTGTATGAAACGGAAGTAGCTGTAAGAGTTCCAGTGTCTGCACACGTGCTCAGGAGAGAGAAGATAAATTCCACTTGCAAATACCAGTGCGGGGTCAGAGTAATTTGAGTACCTGACTCTGCTCTGACCTTTGTTTGCAAACAAATACAACCTTCTATGCCGGCGACTGAGTGTGTGTCTGTGATACTTTGTGAGCCTCCAAAGAAACGAACCGCTTTTGTGCAACGGGTGCATTCTTACCCAGTTTCTTAGGAAGCTGCTGTAGAGCAACAGAGTCTTCCCTTGACTTGTTCCTTATTGGGCCTATTGAAGAGGTCACAAAAGAGAACAGATTAGAAGGTTATTAGAATGCAAGAGCTACTTTATTTGAGACCATCTTTCACCAATTGAGGTAGAGGAAGCTGCTGCTAAACACTAATAGGAGGAATCCTACTTTCTTGAACACAGATGGAACCCTAATTTAAGTAAAGAGTGTTTATGTTCAGGAGCCCCCTGTAAAACCTTTAGGAGATTTACCCATTTGGTTGGATCCTGGAATGTAGCCAAGAGTTGTTAGGGAAGCTGATGGGAGGGATGCAGGGGGAAGAGACCTCGTTAGTTCTGTGACTTGAGAACTTGGGCCACACATTCAGGAGACATGTCCAATGTGGTTCTGGCATGTGTGCATAGAGAACTAAAATAGATAGCTGTTATTAAACTCTTCAGGAAGTGAGGGCCACATGGGATTCAACATTTGGATCCACTGAGGACTCCCTTCTATGTCACACTTCGGGGGTTACGGGCAGGGGAAGGAAGAATTATAGCCATCGTCTTTGGATTGCAAATTTGCTTTCTGAAGCAGCATAGCAAAGGAAAATGCTGTACAACTTGAACAGAATTTCAGAGAGATTAAATTCTAATTGGTAAATTGGGAAACCATACCAAATTTTTCATATAAACATTTGAGCAAGACATATAAATTATTAAGAAAATAAGGTATCTTTTTTCTGCAACCATTCACACAAGAATCAAGGAAGTCAGTAGTTCAGAACTTGTATATCTACGTACCTAAAACTATTGGTTAAAATAACTTTTATAACATAATTTCCTATTAGTTGAATTTATCTTAATAAGTGGTTTATTTTTAAGCAGTACTCAGTTTCTGCTTGTCCTTCACTCCAAATCATAATGTACAATCATTCCACAAAAGGCTGTTCAGTGTTGCTTAGCAAAAGAAGCTTTGTGCTGTCAGCTGCTTTATCATGAAAAAAAGATGATGCCTATTTTGGCATGTAAACGGTAAAAGCTATAAGCCTATTGCAGTGTATCAAATTTCCACACTCTGTTTCTAATTGATAAGTATCCTTATCATCTTTGCTATTAAAAAAGTGCACAGTTTTAATTGTAATAGGTGGCATGTAATTCTAACCTGATTACTACAGGTGGCAAAATTATTTCAAGTGAATGACCTATTCAAAAATAGATATCTTTGTTTGCAGATTAGGATTTTTATTTTAAATTGTAATATCCAAATTTTATATATTTTATTTTTCTTGTAAACTGTGAGCACATTTTACCATGGATTGCTTGCATACTCTCTTCCATAGGCTTTGTTACTTGTTATTTCTGTGACTTGATGGCTCATTTTAATTACCTTATTTTCTTTCTTACTGATTGGGTAAGTATAACCTCAAATGAAATTATGAGGTTATGACCGAGTTCCTTAGCAGTGAAATCTTTCAGTGGAAAAGTGACAGCAGCTTGAAATATCAGAAGGGGTATGTAAATTTATAGATTTTGAAGGGATAATTTAAATCTTGATTTTTCTGGGCCAGGTGAAACGGGTTTTACTTGAAACTTCAGCATGTAAGCATTTAATATGTGCTTTTCTTTTAATAAAGTAGTTGTCAATGTTTAAGATTAATCTTATCTGGTCACATCTATATAAATGTATGTATTAAATGTGCCATCTCAGCTTTAAACCTGAAAGTGTTGGGCTTGTTCAGGTGGTATACCTTCGGACCCCAGGTTAGGTCATTGTATAATGGGCAGGATTGCACAACTACTTAATGCCCTGGGGTCTTGAAAATGCGGTCTGAAGGCTGCTGTGTTCTGACTTTGTTTTAAGCATTGCACAGCAATATTTCTTATGTCTGCTGAGTGCATGTACCATGTATTGATTTTCCCCCCCATCCGCCCCACAGAGACACATTAGCTTGAGTATTGTCACCATTTACCAGAGTGTCTGTCCATGACAAATTGGGCATTATGTTATGGGTGTACATGCACACCTTAGCTATGAAGTTTATGATCAGATCTACCTCTGTACCCTTCATGCAAGCTTCAGACAGATGTCTAGAATGTAACTGAAGCCCCATTTGTTTGGTTAAAACATGGCCTCTTTAAATTTTGTTTCAATATGTATCTTTTAATTTGTTTTCCAGTTTTCTTTCTCCTGTTACTCTTCATCCTGTCTTTGGTACAGAGTAATTAGAGAGTTCATGCATATGCTTTGGGAAGTGTAAGTTCAGTTCCTTGCAGTAATGGCTTTGGGAAGATACTGGCTAGGCAAGTGGATACATCTAAAAGTCTTTCTCGCTATTGTGTTTTGAGTAAATTTTCCTTTACTTATTCATCATTCATCTAAATAATGAACAACAGATGTACAATGGTGGAAGCAAAGACGTCTGCCAAATGAACATGTTTTGGTTTTGTGTGGGTGTAAGGTAAGGTGTCAAACCAACATGGGCATTCCTACAATTATTTCACTATTGCATCCTGGCGATCACCTAGCATAGTTTCATTTTCAGTACCTGTCACTTTTTTTGTTAATGGCAGAGTACAGTGATCTACTGTAAAGATACATTGATCCTTGTTTGGCAAATTGTGGAAAGTAGTGTTTCCTTCCTTTTACCACAGTTTGTATAATCAAGACAAGATTTTTTCTTTCTAACAGGTCTGAATAAAAAGTTGTTAATGCAAGGGTGGAAGGCATGTGAATACTGTGAATCAGAATTCAGCAATGTTAGGGAAAAAAAATAACTACAATTTGCCTAGCTCTAGGAGAATGGTGTCTAGGGTTGCCAACCCAAGAATTTATTTTATCCCCCCCACCCCTGAATCCCCTAAAATCTGCAAACTTTTGGCTGACATACAAGAACTTTTACTGACACTTTTTACTGGCATATGTTTTACATAATATGGATGTAACCATTCAGCTGGGCACTAGAAAGCAGTAATGAGGCTTAGCACCAACCATAGTCCTGGCTGTACCACCCTCTGCAGCCCTGCCTACCTGTGACTCACAAATATTACAGGCAAGCAGTCAGATGCAGAAGCAGCAGCTTGGAAGAGGGCAGAGGCTGTGCAGGTTCTGGGAGGCACAAAGTGCAGGATTCTGTGCCTACTGTTAGACCAGGTGGTATTTCTTTACTGTCATTCAATATCCAGCCTTCTTCAGATAATGGATATTTAATTGAGCTCATGGTTGCTTAGTTTTTTAAAAGAGTTTACAGAAAAGTGTTTCTTTTTTTTGTTTGTTTGTTTGTTTGTTTGTTTATTTTAAATCTCTCTTTATGGACTGCCCACAGATTGACAGAGTTCCCAACCTTGGTGGTATCTACAGTTCAGGTCATCAGATTGAAATGACTGAAAGTCATCACAAGAATTTTCTCAGGAGTAAAAGATGTAAATTAGCTACTTTCATGTAGCCCTTCTACCAGGTGTTCCAGACAAAAACAAAGGTTATAGTTGAATACAACATCTTAAAATCAATCACTACACAAGCAAGTCATAATTCAGAAACCTTGGAAGACCAAATATCTTCCTACTCCATTCTTAATAGGCAATACTTCCATTCTTACAAGCACTCAATTAGAGCATAAAATAATAGTGTTTAATTAAATCAGTGTTAATTTGAAGTATGTCTTTTGATGTGAGGGAAGGAGATACGAGGGACCAAGAACAATGAAGAAACATGCATCTGTATAGGGCTTACCTTGATGTGTACACTGGGTGGTAGTTCTTTCCATTTCCCCCCCATCTTCTAACAAAAGCAAATATGGAAAAATATGCATTTGATACCTAAGCTCCCACCCCTTCCCCTTCTTCACTGGACTTCTTGTTTATTCTCAGTGGTTATTATCACAGACTCCAGGGATGTTCCCTGGCAGATCTGGTGGGAAATGTTTTCTAAAGAGAGCATTATTATAACCTCTAATCTTAGTGATTTTAGTTATAATGCCAACTCTGTTTGCTTGCACTTCTTTGAGCTTTAACTGAAGCTATGTCTCAGTCTTCAGGCTCTCACCTCCTCTATCATGATTAAAGTTCTATTGGTGCTGACTGTAATGCTCTGCTATCTCTGTCTCTTGTGATATTGTTAAAGTTGAGCTGGAAAAAACCTCACAATGTCATCTAGTATAGCCCTCTGCTCAAGGCAGGATCATCCCTGACTAAACTATCCAAGCCAAGTGTCCATTCAGTCTCTTGTAAATTTCCAGAGATGGAGATTGCACAGGTTCTCCAGGTAGCCTGTTCCAGTGATCTTAATTGTCAGAAAATTCCTCCTAATCTCCAACCTAAGTTTCCCCTGTTGCACCTTCTGTTCTGTATGAATAGAAAATAGTTTATCTGCCTCCACTCTGTATTCACCCTTCAGCTATTTGAAAACTGTCTGAAAATCCTCCCCCCCCGCACACAGTCTTCTCTTCTCCAGACTAAATAACCCTTTCTTTTTTTTTTTTTTTTTTTCCTTTCAGCTTTTTTTTCATGAGCCGTGCTTCCTGGACTCCTAATTATTTCTTATTACTCTCTGCTGGACTCTTTCTAGTATGTCTAATTCTTCTTGAAATGTGGGCCCCAAAACTGGAGAAGTGCTCCAGATGAGGCCTCACCAGTGCTGAATAAGTGGAAGAAACGCATCCCTTGATTTGAAAGTGACACTCCTGTTAATACAATCCAGTATGCTATTGGCCTTTTCCACAACCAGAGCACACTGGCTGCTTATATGCAGTTTATGTTCCATGGCAATCCCCAGGTCCTTCTCCACAGTACTGCTACCTAGATAGTCAGTCATTCCCCAATAAGTATTTGTGCTTTCAAAGATTCTGTCTCAAAGGACTTCTGTCCTTCTTGAATCTTATCTTAAATGTTGATTGATTACAGATTAGTTTTCCACTCTGTCCACATCATTTTGGATCCTAGCCATGCCCTCTAGAGTGTCAGTAAGTCTACCCAACTTGGTGTCATCCATAACTTTCCTAAATGTGAAGTCAATCCCATCATCCAGATCATTAATGAAGATACTAAACAATACTGGACCCAGGATAGACCTCTAGGGAACTTGACTTGATACCTTCTTTGATCTAGACATTGAGCCATTGATCACTCATGGAGTACAATGGTCTAACTAGTCTTGTGCCCACCTTACAGTACTTTCATTTATTCAGGCTTTCCTTAGGTTGTTAATAAGAAGGTTGTGAGAGACAGCATCAAAAGCCTTGCTAAAGTTTTTGCTATCCCCTCATCTTTGGAGCCTGTTTCCCTTATGAGAGAAAATCAGGGTGGTCAGTCATGGTTTGCCCTTGGTGAATCCATGCTGGCTGTTCCTTGTCACCTTGTTCTCTACTAGATGATTTGCAATAGATATCCTGAGGGCCTGATCTATGACCTTCTCAGGTATCAAGGACAGGTTGACTGGTGTATAATTCCCCAGGTCCTCCTTCCTTTTCCAGTCATCTAGGACCTCACTCAGAACTCTATGGATTCTCAAAGAGAATAGCCAACAGCTCTGAAATTATCTCAGTCAATTCTTTCAGCATCCTAGGGTTCATCCACTGATCCCTGACAACTTGCAAGTATTTAACTTCTTTAAGTACTCCCTAACCTTGGGAATACTTGGGATTACTCTACCACTGTTCTAGGCTGTTTCATTTCTCTATTTTGATGCCAATGAACTGTGCTCATATGATAGCAGCTGCTTTTTTTGTGAAAATGGAAGCAAAATAGGCAATAAATACTTCAGCTTTCTCTGCATCATCCATACTTAGATGGCGTTCCACATTCTGCTAAGGACCTATAGTTTCTTGGGTATTCCTCTTACTTTTGATGTACTTGCAGAATTCCTTTTTATTTCCTGTTTTGCCTCTTATTGGATATGAAATAGTGCCTTGGCCTTTCTAATTGTGTCCTTGTATGCAGGTGCAATATTCCTTATACTTTCTCTTGTACTATAATTACTCTTTGTTGGGTTTCAGCTCAATGAAGAGAGCATTTTAGGCAATTGTTAATACAAATACTAAAATGAGAGTAGTAACTGCACTAGCATATCATAGACACAGCCACTGTCACCCAAGTAATTTTCTACCTTCACATTCTCAACCAAGTTCTTCCTGTTTGTGAGCAGCAGGTTGAGAAGAGCTGAGGTTTTCTTGTTAGCTTTTTGACACTTTTTTTTTTTAAACCAGCAATCTCCAATACTCCAAGAATTACAGTTACTTTAAACCTATTACTGTCTAGTTTCAATTTGACTTTGTTGCTGGTGGTAGGTTACTTTTTTATATCCGATACCTGTAGGCATTATGTCATTTTAAATTTCAATTGTGATCACTATGCTGAAAAAACATTGCTTATGTATTTGCATTTTTAGATGAGTATGTGGTGACATTTTCATTCCCTTTTCATTTATTTCTATCTAGAAATTTTCTGTAGCAGGTGATATATCAAACCATCTGTGACCATGTATTCTTGTCACTTATTTAGGGCCACTGAGTCCATAATTTTAAAATAGCTTCCCAAACCATGAAAGGCAGGAATTTTAATTTTCTTACCAGGTAGATTTTTGTCCCCTAAAACTGTAAATATATGCATCAAGACTGCAGAGAGATTGTCTTTGTGTCCCTTCTAAAATACAACTTTTTTTCCTCAAATCCTAAACCACAATTTTCATACCATGTAAGAGCAGTTTCCCAGTTTTATATTTCAGATGATCGTTTGGGATATCTGTATAGTGTTTCCTTGTTCTTAAACAATTCTATCTCGTTTGAGGATATAAAACATGGCCTACCCCTTTAAAGTGAATAACTTGTGTTTGTTTATACACCCTGTTTTACAGAAGTCAAGAGGCTTGGCCAAGTTGCACAGAAAGTCTGTAGACAAAAATCAGGAGGTGTGTGTGGTTCCTCTGATCCTAATTATGTACTTTAACTTCAAGACTGCCCAAGGCACAACCACCTAAATAATTCCATATGTAACCTACCAAGATATAATTGGTCAAAAATGAGCTAAATTTGAATTGTTTATTAGTTGTTCATAAATTGTTACTTTGTAACAAAGACAAGAGCTGGTGATAATAGCCTTTAAAATTTCCTGTCTGTGCTTCAATTCAATATCCACCGATAGGCGTTGCTGAAAAAAATAGTTGGGACTTTATGGCAATCCTTGTCTTACAAAAGAGAGGACATGGAGACTTGTATTTTTATAAGTTCTGATGAGATTCCAGCATAAAGTTACTTTGTCTAGAGGCCTTAATAAAGTGCTGAAGGCACAACTGTCAACAACCATATTCTGCTTGGGTATGTCCTGGGGTTTTAACTCCAAATTCTCACCAGCTATCTGAGCAATTTAAAACAGAAATATCTTCCCCTGAAGTTCTAGATGATTGTGTAAGCAACCTGCAAGATATTATCTCCTTGGCTCTTTACTATTTCTGTTTTAAAATCACTATTATTTCAGTATTTGTAACCCAGGGACTAAGAAAAGGTAGGAACAGAAGAGGTGCACCTGGCAGTCCTTAGTTTGCCCTCCACTGTTTTGCAACTGTAGAAAAAGATCACAGCCTTCAGTGATGCAGGGAGAAGGGACCAACTGGTAGGACAGTAGACCAAAGAGTGCAAGGAAAGGAGAGTATGGGTGGAGTGACAAAAGAAGTGTTGGATTGACAGAAATTCTACTTCTGGGGTTAGGGACAGACATTCCACACAAGCTGGTTTAAGAGATCAGAAACTTGTTAAACCTGCAACAGAACAGATGTTCAGTGCACATAAACCAGTTTCAAAATGGCTGAGACTGGTCTAAGATAAACCTGGTTCAATGTAGTGTCGGACTTAACTGATTTGGGTCAAGCTAGTTTATGCAATGTCTGTCCCAGACTCCTTTCCGGTTTAAGTTAAAACAGAGTCCCCCAGAATCTCATATGCTTTCCAGCCCTGAGCTGGGCTCTCTGGTCCAGAGAACAGGCTGGCCCCTCCCCTCTGCTCCCTAGCCAGAGCTCTGGAGGAGACTGCAGACACAGCAGGGTCTGAAAGGCTTCCCTTGCTGCTTCAGCAAGGATTCCCCATCCCCCTCCCATCTCCCACAGCATGGAACTCAGCCCCATGGACTCTAAGCATATGGTGTGCCAGCTAATGCTGAGAGAGGTGTGTATGTGGCTCCAATTTCACTGGAACACACTGACAACAGTGTCCACTTTGGGCTTTTTGGAGATATTTAACAGGTCAGCTGGTACTTCCTTGGAAATAGCTTTTGAAGAACAGTTTGAATTAATGATTAAGACTTTTGTTCTCTTGATGGGCTGATAAACACTGTTATGCGATCCCTACTGGTTTTATCAGCCCCCTGCTGGTTTGCAGCCCTGTCAGGTTTGCAGATAATATGAAGAAGCAGGGAGAGGGAGATTTGAAAATGAGTGTCATCAACAGATTCATACACTGCACACCCAACTTTGCCTCAGGGTGCTATCTAGGGGCTGGGGCCTGGCAACACACCTGCCCCTTGAGCAGGGAAAATCCTGGGATGGTACAAGTCAGGTTTGGGGGCCTACACCCCTCCCTAATCAAAGCATCCTCCCAGGCCTGGCCACATTCTGCCCCCTTCCCCCCTCAGCTCAGCAGTTTGGAAGGGAAGGGAGGGCTGCTCCAGCTGCCCCCAGCATCTAGCCTAAGCCACTTCAGCAATGTGCTTGTATTTCTTCAATCCAGAGAGAATGTCTATATAGTTACAAACTTGTTCAACCTAGTCGGGTTAGACTAACCTGCAAAGATTTAATCAATCCAGGCTGAGGATTTTTGAATGTCTGTCCCTATTATGACCTGTTGCTTCTTGAGACTGAATTTCCTAGCCAAAATTCTAGGTCCTGATGGTTCATTCAGTTGGCAGAAGAAATGCAGCTCTCCCCCACTCCCCTGCTGCTGCTTCTGTACTCTACCTGCTGCTCAGAGCACCACAGAAGGGGCAGGAGAAATAGGAGCTGCTGGAGGTGTGGGGAGCCAAGCACTACCCAGACAGCTTTAGCAGTGGGGGAAGCAGCAACAAAAGGAAGCTGTGTGTGCTGGCTGGGGCCAGGGCTGTCCAGAGGGTGTGGCCAGGAACAGACAGGACCTGGCCCCATGTGAAACACCATGGGGGCAGCCACAGGCTGCATACAATCAGTTAGCTGGGGTCTGCCTGTGAGCTAGATCCAATCAGTTGGTGGATAAGATATGGCTTGTGGGCCCTATTTCACCCACCCCTGTTCTAGATCATTGATGGAAATACTGAACCAGCCCCAGGACTGACCTCTGTAGCACTCCACTTGGTACTGGCTGCCCACTAGACATCGAGCCATTGGTTTACCCCTTAGGCCTGATAATCCAGCCAATTTTCTAACTACTTTGTAGTCCCTTCATTTAGATCATACCTCCTTAGCTTGCTTGCAAGAGTGTTGTGGGAGACCTGTATCAAAAGCCTTGCTCAAGTCAATGTATACCACACCCACTGCTCTCCCCACATCTATAGAGCCAGTCATCTCATCATAGAAGGCAATTAGAGTGGTCAGGCATGACATGCTCTTGGTGAATCCAGGCTGACCACTTCCCAATTACCTGCTTCTCTTCCAAGTGCTTAGAAATGGATTCCTTGAGGACCTGCTCCATGATTTCTCGAGGGACTGAGGAGAGGCCGACTGGTCTGTAGCTTTCCAGATCCTCTTTCTTAAAGATGGACACTATATTTGCCCTTTTCCTGTCTGGGACCTCTCCCTATCATCATGAGTTTTCAAAAATAGTTTTCAGCTCTGCAATTACATCCAAGTGCCTAAGCACCTTTGGGTGCATAGTGTCTGGCCTCGTAGACTTGTACACAGACAGATTTTCTGAATAGTATCTGATTTGTTCTTTCACTACTGTTTTGCACAGAAAAAAGTTTGGTGGAGGGATTGAAGTCAAGGTGCATAGAGACAGAGTCCAGGTCTTTTGCTTGGGGAAAGATGGTGGGTGGATAGCTACCTATCCTGGCCTGTGAGTAGATCCTCAATGGCCAGTTGGGGTCTTATCCAGCAAGGTGTTGTTCAGAGGCAGTCGCCAGCAGGGCCTCTAGGTGGATAGGTGGTATGGCATGGTACTGGTCCAGATGGAAAGGGCATCCCATTGGATCTATCTTTACTACCCCTCTTTTTATAGGGGCTTATCTTCTATGACCCTAGTGGCAGGAGCATGCCCAGGCAAGGGTCAGCCCTGGTGCATTGAGCATGTGCATTCCAGGTGAGGACATGCAGTTCCGGGTGTCTGTGTTGCAATAGTGGGTTGGCTGATTTCTTTGGGGTCTTTTTCTTTCAAATGCTGGGTCCGTGGTTCCTGGGTGAGTCAATGGAAGGCAATAATTCAGTCATTGAGCTGATGGTCCAGTTGAGTATTCAGTAGAAGCCTGCTACCATTGTATCTCAAGCACCCTCATTCATCCCCATTCATTCAGGAACCAATTTACATGAGACTGGTTAGACATGAGTCATAGGTTACAGTTGGGCAGAGGACACCAGATAGGGACTTGACATTCAAAATGAAAACTTGACATTACTTATGCTGACTTACACATGAAGAAAAAACAGTAAAAATCAGTAAAACAGTAATCATACAGTAGACATCAATATAAACATAATAATTATACAATATAAAACAGTGGATCAAAGGAGACGGAAGGAAAAAAAACCTTGCTACAAAAATGCTAAATCTTATCCTATGCCTTAACTTAATCATAGTTATCTATAGGGAATAGAAAGGGAGAGAAAAAGTCAGAAATAGTTGGAGAAGGGGGGAATGCCTTCCAAAATTAAAAAAAAAAAAGAGAGAGAAAAACTGGAGGTTTTGCTACACTGTCAACTTCTCACCTTCTCCCAAAAATCTGCTGCCAGGTGCCATAATCTGAAAGCTGATCTTGTCTGTAAAGACTGAGGTAAAAAAGGCAGTGGATACTTCAGCCTTTTCTGCATCATCTGTCGCAAGGATGCTTCTCCCATAGTTAGGGACCAACACTTTTCCTGATCTTCCTCTTGTTGCTGACACTTGTAGAAACCCTTCTTTTTACCCTGTATGTCTCTTGCTAGCTACAACTCAGCTTTCACTGTGGCTTTCTTGATTTCATACCCAACCAATGCTCTTATACCCTTCCTTAATAGTTTCTCCAGCTCTCCATTTGTAAGCTTTCTTGTTGTATTTTAGCTCACTGAAGAGTTCCCTGCTGAGCCAAGCTGGTCTTTTACCATACTTGCTAGTCTTCTGGCTTATGTTGATGGTTCATTCCTGCACCCTCAATAAGGTTTCTTTAATATGTAACCAGCTCTCCTAGACTCCTTTCCCTGCTCAGACTAGTCTCCCAGGGGATCCTGTACATCAGATTCCTGAGGAGCCAAAGTCTGCTTTTCTGAAGTCCACTGTCTTTATTCTTCTGCTCTCCATCCTTTCTTTTCCCAGGATTCATAGGATCCTCAACTCAATCAGTTTGTGCTGCTACCCAAGTTGACATTCACTTCTATATTCCCAACCAATTCTTCCCTGCTTGTGAGCACCAGGACAAGAAGAGCATGGCCCCTATCTGGCCTCTCACCAAGAAGTTGTCCCCAGCAGCTGCCAAAACCTTCCTGGATTGCCTCTTCCCTGCTGTATTGCTCTCCCAGTGGTTGTCAGAGTGGCTTATGTCCCCCATGAGAACCAGAGCCTGTGATGTGGAAACTTCTTCCAGCTGTTTGATTAAAAAACCTCATCTACCTCTACCCCCTAGTCTGGTGGCCTATAGCAGACAGCCACCACCACATCACCCTTGTTGCTTTCCCCTCTGATCCTAACCCAGAGAATTTCAACAGGGTTATATCCAGTTTCATACTGGATCCCTAAGCAATCACATGGCTCTTTATATAAAAGCACAACTCCATGTCATCTTCTTCCCATGTCTTCATCAACAATTTATATCCTTCCATGACCGTGCTCCAGCCATGTGAACTATCCCACTATGTCTCTGTTATTCCAGTCATATCATAGTTACATGACACTGCAAGGACTTCAAATTCCCCCTGCTTGTTTCCCAGGCTCCATGCATTTGTGTACAGACATTTGAAGTAACTAGCCAATTGCCTTACTTTTTC
The DNA here is from genome assembly GCF_001723895.1 of Crocodylus porosus. Classification (NCBI taxonomy): domain Eukaryota; kingdom Metazoa; phylum Chordata; order Crocodylia; family Crocodylidae; genus Crocodylus; species Crocodylus porosus. The sequence goes on from NW_017728886.1 coordinate 137,894,426, forward strand.
AGAGAATAAGAAGGTCTCCCCTTTTGCCCCCTCCTGCTTGTGCTTCTTCTAGGTCATTTGCTTTCCCACTTTCCTCAGGGCTTTGTTCTCCATCCCCTGGTGAACCTAGCTTAAAGTCTCCTCACGAGGTTAGCAAGCCTGTCTGCAAAAAGGCTTCCCCCTCTCCTCAGTTGAATCTTGTCTCTTCCTAGCAAATCTTCATCTTGGAACAACAGCCTGTGGTCAAAGAAGCCAGAGCCCTGCTGGCAACACCACTTGTGTACCCATGCACTGATCTTCAGGATGCATCTGCTCCTGCCTGGGCCCTTCCCTTTGAATGAAAAGTTAAAGAACACCACCTGACCTCTATGCCCTTCACCCTTGCATCCAGAGCTATGTATTCACTTTTGATTTGCTGAGGGTCACCCCTGGCAGCAGCATTGGTGCCCACATAGATGACCACTATGGGGTAGTAGTCAGAGGGCTGGAACAGATATCTCAAGACAACAGGGCAAGCTGGCAGATGAATGCCTCCATCCCTCACAGAAGGGAATCGCCAGCCACTGCCACCCATTGTTTCCTCTAAGGGGAAGTGTTCTTGATGCTCCTAACCCTGGGGAGGCTTATTCTGTAGCATAAGAGGCCAGACAATGTTCCTTTTCTCTTGCTAGACCTTCATATCTGTTTTCCAAGCAAACTGCTGCAGGTGGGGGATAAAGCCTGCCTCCTGCCGCTTTGTGGCTGGTGGTGAAGGGAAATGCTCCCGCCAATCACCCTGAGTCATTTGGGCTCAAACAAAGAAGCTGGGCTGCTGGTGAGCCCACCGGCTAACTTACCACATTAATACAAGTATTGTAGATGCTTTTGGTAACTTGTTTGGCTGTGTGGGCCTCTACATGCCACTTCAGTATTTCACCATGGAGCACTGCTGTCAAACAGGCCCTGTCTACTCTGCATGCACTACTTCCAAACTTCGGAAAGAATATAGTCAGTGTTGTTGCTGTTCTTATGCTTTTTATGCCAGGGACATCTACATTTACAGTTTTAGAAAACAGTAGATGCTGGGCAATATAATAAGTCCTATATCCTCTCACTATCCCACCAAAAACCTCAGCTGTGGTCTGTAAGCCTACAGAAATTGACTTGACGTTAATTAAAACACGTATTAACTGTTTATAAATTATTTATAAATCAATACAGTCATCATAATGTGACATGCTTATACATAATTTTGTATGCAGTTTTGGCTACCAATTTAAGGAGAGCACAAAGGATATCAGCAATAATATGATGGCTAAAAATGTCCTGAGAAACAGTTGAGGGATTTTTGTTCTCCTCTGTACAAAGAAAAGGGCTGAGTCTTTCCATATGTGAAGTCTGTTATTAAGAACATGGTGATGAACCAACTAATTGTCATACTGTTCAGTGAAAAACAGTTAGATACTTTGAAATGCTTTCTAGCTATGATGGTAATTAATCACTGAAAAAGGTTACCTAGGGATGTTGTTGCGTTTTCTTCATGGGACACTTCTAAGAACAGGTTAAATAAATATGTCAGGAGTGGCCTACAGGTATGGATCCTGCCTCAGAGAAGGGGGATAGCTATGAGTCTCACTAGGTCCTTTACAGCTCTATATCTTTGATTGCAGTAGACCTGCTACTCCCTTCCCTGCATGTGAAGAAACATCCAGTTTTGGAAGATATTCTTTTGTAGTTGTTTTGTTATGGAAGATTCTTTGTGGAGGCAGTGGTCTTTGGAGAGGGAATGTAGTGAGTGTGAAAAGGGTTTTGTGTTTTTTCTTTTCTTTAAGTTAGTTTTCAAGGCAGAGTTGTTCCTTGGGAGCAGAGCACCGGTTTGGTGCTTCGATACCTGAAAAAAGGGGTTGCCTTTGTGTTCTTGCTGACCAATTTTGCTCCAGGACTGAATGTCTGTATGAATAAAAATGAATTCCAATACAGGATGTATTCAATTTCCAGGTTACTAATTTCTCCAGATTGGTAAAATGATAGATAAGAAAAAGGGGTCAAAATGAAGCACTCATGCTGCTAAAAGGGGTAATGCTATCATATGTGAACAATGCTTTGCTGCTCCTAGAAGTTTCCTATTACTCTTAGGAGTTACCTAGTGCTTTACCGAAATGGAGTAGGATGCCTTTGGTGTATATGTGAATATTCTTACTTTCCTGAAGTGGATGCATGACACAGGTTTGAGATTTAGGTTCTGCTGAAGAATTTTCCCCACGTTTTTTTACTATCTTTGCCTCTTAAAATTGCAAGTGATATAATACCATTCCCAAAACATCTGTGACTGGGAAAGCCATAGTAGGGTTCAAAGTCTATAAATACTCTAGTACTGATTAAATGTGTGAGCCTCTCTCCCTCCACCCTTCAAAACTAATGAAGTTTATTGTTTTATTTAAAAAAAAAAAGCAGATTTTTGTAATAACAGTTTCTCTTAAGAAAAAGAAAAAGGGAGGGAGGGAGAAGGAAGACGGGGTGGGGAAAAAGGAGAAGAAACTCAAACTATGTGTCTCCTACATTTATTCTAATGAAAAGTTCTTAATTTAACTGAAGTTTCTTTTTTCAAAGGAAAAAAATGTTTTGAATTTTCCAAAACAAAATAAACATGGGAGAAAAATATTATGCACACTCATCCAGTTCCATTTTCACTGAATGGAAGTTTCAATTAAGCTCACCCTGTTTTAATTGCACTGTGTACAAAATAAAACCATTTCCTTAAGTATAAACAATCTTCCTTTTCACTCAACTTGTGCATTTGCTCCTAGACTTGCATGTGTATATATGTATAAATATATACAATATAAAATGGTATACAATACATACAATATAAAATTACAGATGCTTTCTTCAGTTGAAAGCAGTACCAAGTGGCAAAACCCAGTAAGAGTATTGACAGCAGTTCCCCCAGAGCCATCTTCAGGCACCTGGGCCCTAGAATGAACCAATATACAGTCTTACTATGGTTCTTATCCCCAGAGAATATGAACATCTTACAGTAGCTACTGTATTTACTTGAATCCAAGAAGACTTCAAATTTTAAGCCTATCCTCCCAATAATTAGGTTCTATAAATGGAAAATCATAAATTTCTCCCTAACCACACAGGTGAAAAGAAGCCTGAACCCTGGACCTAGCTGCTTCACATGTGCCTCCTTGCATTTGTGCCTCTGCCACCTTCCCTCTATCCCATTCCCTGACCCTTGCTGCCCTAATCCCACTATTCCCGCTGCTGTTGCATCCCGTGACCATTCTGTGACCCGTGCATCTGATTGGCAGCAGCATGGGCCAGGCAATGGGAAAGCAGCTCTGCTGCCTGATTTCCCCCATGTGTGCTGCTGCTGCATTCCTTTACCCAGCTGCTGCTTTTCAGGGGATGGGGCAGCAGCATATCATGAATGAACAGTAGCACATGATACTTCCCCATCTCTGACCCACATCACTGTGCAATCAGCAACATGCAGTCCTGTTCCCCTGTGTGCACTGATGCCTGCTACCCTATCCTGAACACTAGCCCTGGTCACTGACCCACATTTATAGCACTGCTGCAGACTCCATGGCTCCAAGCAGCAGCACTGGCTCCAGGGTAGAGCTGGAACACTGATACTTGAATATAAGATGAGTGTTATTTCCCTGCCTGTTGACTGAGAGGTGAGTGGGCAGTGGGGGATGAACCTTGTCTTGGATTCAGTTAAAAATAAACATAGCAAATTCTCATGTGAGAGAGCATTATTCTCTTTACAGCTAGAAACCAAGACCACAGAGGGATTAAAAATGCATGTTTCTATAAAACTGAATCTTTAGTAGTATGGGCAGTTTAACTTTATTCCTGTCAATCCCCTGGGTATGCTTAATAAGTAGTGAAGCATTTGAGACCCTCTCAGCTAGTGACCATTGCAGCTGACAGATTCAACTGGCCTGTACTTGACTTCTCACACCTGCTAGGAAGCAGCAGCTGTCATACATGCACGCTGAGAAGCTCTTGAAGACATCCTCTCTGAACCAAAAAATGTCTCAACTCTGTCTGGGGCATGAATATATGGGAATGTCCTATATGTGACAGCATCACTGAGCCTTCCATAAATTAGTATTAACAAGTAATAAACCTATACAAAAGAGTATATTTATCTCCATTAGAGAAATAATGCACTAACTTGTAAGCAATTGTACCTAGTACATTATAGTTCCCATTCAGTTGTGAAGCCTATACAATATCTACAATTTTTATTAATAATTATTTTTGTTTGGTTTAGTGTATTTCCTTGGTAATCTTCCCCACACCCATTCTATTACCAGGAGCAGTACTGTAACTGGGGAAGCAGCACTAATCACTGTTCTTGGGAAGGGAGGAGGAAGAAAGCCTTTTTACAGTTGTTTTGCTATATTTACTCCAATACAAGACAAGATGTTTTCTTCAATCAGCACAGAGGCAGGAGGAACTCCTCGTCTTACATTTGAATACAAGAAGACCTCACTAAATACATCAGCTATCATTAAACTGCTGCCCAAACCAGCGTGATCAGCAATAAAAACCAGCTTTTCAGTTAATTAAATACAGCCATCCCTGATTGTGGCTACAAAACACAAAACCCATATTGGGCAAACATATTCATGGGGACCTACCACAAGGTTAGGTTAGTGCAGCCTATCTAAATAAGACAAGCAGCACTGATCATTGCCTTCTCAATGTCCTTCTCAATATGGACACTCCCCCCCCCCCCAGGTCATAGTAAACCACTACACTGAATACATTTGAACTACTTCATCACTTCCACAGGTGAGCTATGCCTTTCTTTCCCACTTCCAATGATTTGTGTTGTTTCACCAGTCTAAATATCTGTCAAATATCATCAAACAGGGCCCCAAATATCTCACCCAGATCTGTCTGTTGGCCCCTCACTCGGCTTGGATCAAATACCTGGCTCCTACCCTGGGGGTCTTTAAGAAGAGGCTTGATGCCTATGTGGCTGGAGTCATTTGAGCCCAGTTTTTCTCCTGCCCAGGCAGGGAGTTGGACTTGAAGATCTACAAAGTCCCTTCCAACCCTACTTCTATGATATAATACATGTAGCCCAACCCTGCATGAAGTACAGCTAGGTCAGGTTGCCCTGTGCCTCATTTCCATATAACTTTTTGGAAGATTGTAGGACTCATAATGAGAGTGCTCATTTCTAATCATGATTTCTGGGCTAATCAGCACATGGACCCTTTGTGAAGGGTATCTGGAGTATACACACATGCTGAGCAGTGCTGAAATATGGGATGACTATGGCTTGAAAAACTATTGACTCTGCTGAGACTAAACCCAATGAACTATATAGAAAATCATGAGTCTTTTGGTTTTGGACTAAGATCATGCAGATTTTGTATTATATGTAAGTAGATAGAAAAGTTCTGGCTTAAAGTGTGTTAAGGGAGCACATGTGATAACTTTTTTTGAAACTTCTACAAATTTTAAAGGATCAATACAGGCTAAAATAAAAATGCCTATAAGTAATTTAGTTCAGTAAGTGTTTTAAAATTTGCTCCCCACTTCCATGTCCTTGGGGAAAGCAGGGCCTGATTATAAGGAGTGGAAGGAAGGAGCAGCAGGGGGGAAGTTGAGGGGCCAGTGGGGAAGGGAGCCACCTGCCCCCCAGAATTATTTTCCATGCTGTATCAGTGGGAAGGGGAGGCATTCAACGCAGAGCTCCAATAATTAGATTCTATACCTAGAAAATTGTAACACATTAATACATTTTCTTTGTACGTGGAATGTAATTTTGAAGTGTTTTATATTCAGGTTTGTCTTATATTCAAAAAAACATGGCACATGCATAATTTTACTAAACTTTCTCAAGATATTTGCAGAAATCAGTAAGAAAAAATGTTGAAAAAACTGGTTGGCATGTTTTAAAAGAGTAGAATTTAGTTTGGTATGCCATTCTACATAAGGATTATAACTTTAAAAATGTCTCATAGGACATTTGTGACAGCAATCCCAATATCTAGCTTATTGCTTCACAACTGCGGTTCCACAAAATCTTTCCAAGGGCTATGTGATTCCTGGCACCTGTGCTAGGAGGTAAGTGCTGCTGCCTGATGGCAAGAAAATATTATTAGGACTTTGCTTTTGTAAATTGGCTTGTAGGTAAAGTAGATATGCATTAGAACAATGGTCCTGAGTAATGGCAAGGGTTAATTACTTTCTAAAAGCCTGTATGTGCCTTCAAGCCCCGCTGTGTCTGACACAGGCAAGCAGCAAGCAGACGCACAGGCTGGAAAATTGAAGATATGTACCACATTGTTCCCTAACTTGACACAAGGGAATCTGTAATATTGGGTAGGTCACAGTGCCCAGTTGCAGAGCCCTTGGGATTTCCAGTTTTGGTGAACAGACCAAATTAGGAGGTATGCATGTGATAGGTTTGTGAAACATAGGATTATGGTGACAGGACAGAAAATGAACAGTATGATAACCACAGAAAAAAACAATCTACAATGCCCAGAGATGAAGAGTCATCAGAGAAGGAGAAAGAATAAAAAAGGAGGCCAATCGGAGGGGCATGGGGCTCCATTTTTTATCATTTGAGTCCTTGGAGGAGCAACAATTACCCCCTCAGATATGAAACAAGGCTTGGGTTAGGACAGATGTTGGGAAAAATCAGGGTACAGTGGTCTAGGGCCTGTTCCTTTTTCCCCTTCACTTTTCACTGGCTAGATTAGTGCTCAGTTGTTCTTGGTCAGGATGCCCCTAAAGTCCAAAAAAAAATCCTTCCCTTCCCTCCACCCCCTGCCCATGAATGGGTGTCTTGAGGCTAGAGGTTGGGAACTACTGATATAATTTATAAATGTATTTTCCCCCCTAATCCTCCTCTTCTGTCATATGGACATAAAATCTTTGGAATTTCTTTCTCCCTCTTCTAGCTGCAGTAACAGTTATTAAGTTGAGATCTTTACAAGTTACTCTTCATTTTTTTTCCCTCCCTCCCCCCATAATTATGAAAGTTCAGGGCTGCAGGAATTGACATTCATTGTCTATCCTCTGGAAATGTAATGAACAAAAGGTGGCTTATGTCACTTAGCTCCTCTAGCAAGGAGCGTGTTTATGCTCTCTGACAACTACAAAGGCTTCTAATTTCTGAGAGCAATTTCCATCTGGTTCATTCTAATCACTAAGGACTCTGCTTTGGTTCTAGTTTAAATAAAAGTGAAGAGTCTCATTCTAGTTTCTTCTATTATTGTATCTGATGATTCTGAAAATTTAAACCTCCATTCCAAGTGGTCTTCTTTTCAGCTCTGATTGGGAAATATTCTTTTTAATATTTTCCCATGTCTGTCTCTCTAAATGCTAAATGTTGTAGTAGAAAGGAGCATGGGTTGTAATACCAGTTTCACAGCTCATCCTCCATTCTGCTGAACTTTAGATGTAGATTTGGATTCAAGCTTTTTAAATGGCATGTTCCCTGAAGGTTGGGACTTTTTTGCAGTGTTCCCCTCTACAGAACTGGCTTAATTTGGATATAAACATAGATTAAAATATTGCAAAATTCAGCCCATTTTTAATATAAATTTGTTTGCAGATACTGAAAAACATTAATTTCTAGGTATCTCCATTGTTTTCCATGGAAATATTCCAGATAAATACATGTATCTGTTTAAAATATGTTCATATGAACATATCACATACCTACATGTAGACCAGGGGTGGACAAAATGCAGCCTGCCTCTCTGCCACATCCCCACTGCCTGTGGGGCAGTGGCAGCCATGGAGAGTGAGCACAGACAGCCCTATGTGGGCTTCAAGCAGCTGCCACAGGAAGCACCAGCAGTAAGAAGGGAGCACCCACCCTTCCCCTGCCCCAGGAGCAGTTTGTGCCCTGCCACTGATGATGATGATCAGCCTGCTGGGTGAGCCCAGAGCCATTGCAGTGTCCAGGCTGGCAGTCACAGTGATGAACAAACCGCAGCTGTGTGCAAGGGGAAAAGTGCCCCCCCACCATTGCCACTGCTGGGCAGTCTGACAGAGCCTGCTTCATGCTCAGCTCCACTATAGCTGCTTTGCCACCAGCTCTCTGCTGCCCAGCAAGGTAGCAGTGGCTGTGTGGAGCAGCCATGCTGGACAGCACAGAGCCAGTGACAAAGAAGCTGCAGTGGAGCCTAGTGTGGTGTGGGCTCCCCCAGCAAACACTGCCCAGCGGTGGTGAGGAGCGCAGGTGCTTTCATCTGCCCCAGCAGCAGATCATGCCCTGATGCCACTTAGTCTGATGGGTGTTCCCAGACCTGGCATGGGGTCTAGGCTGGCAGCAGTGGTGAGGAACAAACTACTGCTGAACATGGGGGGAAAGCAGCTCCTCCCGCTACCAGGATTCCCTGCAGCATCTGCTTGGAGCCCATGTGGGGCTGCCTGTGCCTGCTATCCATTGCCACCACTGCTCCTCAGGTTACAGGAACATGGTGTGGAGGCAGGACAACCCCATGTGGGCTTTGGCTGGCTGCTGCAGGGAGTGCTGGCAGTGGGAGGTGAAGCATCTGCTTTTCCCGTGCTCTGAGCAGCAACTTGTTCCCCACTGCCACCGCTGCTCAGACTGGATAGGTGACTGCGGGATGCATGGGGTCAGGGCTGCTCACAATCATTCTCATCTTTGCCGTGGGACTGGGGCAGGCAGGGCTGGGAGTGAATGGGTGCATGGCAGCTGGATGGGAGCCATTGCTACCACCACTGCTAGTTATGTCTGGGAGGTGGGGCAGCACCAAGAGGGAGGCAGCTGTCTCTGTGTGCCCCACCCCACTGCTACCTCTATGGCTGAGCCCAGTAAGGTGCTGCCCATGCACCAGGGCCCACACCAGGCTGGGCAGGACCCTCCACCCCCACCTGCAGCTGGTGGGAATAGGGGGATTTGGGCAGGGAAATGCCCAGGATGGAGGACAGGGAGGTGGCTCTGCTGCTTGCTCCTAGGAAAGGCAGCAGAGGCCCTTCTTCCCAGGCAGCCTCAACTGGGTCCCCCTGGGCCACTGCCTACACAGCCCCCTCCCTAGTGGGTTCCCTGGTGTCCCAACCCCATCCAATTCTCACCAAAAAAGAGTCCACCCCATAAAAATTAAATGTAAACATGTATATTAAATTTAAAAATGTAAATTATACAGTTTGCAGGTCCAAAGTATAAAAAGGTTGGGTATCCCTGCCATAAACCCCTGCCAGCCCAAACCCCATACTCCTACCACCCTACTCTGGGCCCCACACTCCTGAATGCCCACTCACTTCCACTCCCCCTTCCCATGCTGCCACTTCCCCACTTTCCTGCCCACTTGCCAGCTGCTTTGCACTCTCTGGCTCCCATACCCACAATACTATACCCACACAAACACATCCCCACAAACCCCCATATCCACCCATTGACAACTCCCCCACAAACACCAGACCCACCCTATACCCCCTGCCACCCATGGATATACCACACAATATACAAGTAAAACAGCATTTTGAGCTTTTATTCAATCACTTCTACATATCCAGGACAAACACACACACATCAGATCAAAAATATATATTTTTAAATTAAATTAAAATATATTATTATGGGTGTTTGATTTTTAGTATATAATTTATTTCCCCACCCCCTCCCCCGAGATGGCAAAACCTCTTTCCCAAAGGAGTACTTCCAGAGGCAAGGGGAGGGACTTCTGGTAGCAAAGGTCAGGGTTAAGAGGGGAACTTCCAGCCCCAAGATGGTGACCAGGGGCGGGGCGCATGTCATGAGGCGGGGCTACCCAGGTGGTCCTTAACAACTTGCCAAAACTTGGTAAACCACCCTCCACCCAAAATAATTGACCGCCCTGATGTTGGTATAGTTGTGAAGACTGCACCTTCCAGGAGTTCACCCACATTTTGGACCTAAACTATTTTTTCAGGACAAACTATGAATTATGCACATTGCCTTTTAAAATACATTTAACAAGTGTGCTTTAATAGGGTACATTTAGATAGTGTATATATTAGAGTATACAGCTAAAAATAATGACAGTTATGGGAAAACAGTTTAATCTATCAAACAATAAAACACAGAACAAAAATGCTAAACTATAACAAATATTTCCTAATGTCATAAATGGAAATTTATATTTAGATACTTGACTGAACAATGTTATTAGTTGATGAAAATGTCACGTGCAGCATTTCTTAATATCTGGTAATGTAAGAGTTCAAAAATATTTGGAGGTGTTTGATTTTATCGTGATTCCATTAGTTGCATATTTAAAAGGCAACTGTATGCAGCAGCTGGATTCACTTTAAATGAGAAATGCCAAGACTGAGAGCTTGAAATAAGTTCAGTGTTAAAAAAAAAATTACATGTTGAGATCAGAGGTTGGCCTATCTTCTCTGTTGGTGGTAGGATCTATGTATGTATATTTCTGTCCACCCCCTGACCCCACCCTCCCTGTGGAGCACCTGACCTTTTTTGACTTGAGTCTGCTGTAGATAAGTTTAAATTGTCATCATAAAGAGATTTGGAAAAAAAATGAACAGAATTAGATTCCAATATCAGATTTATTTTTTTCCTGAAGCATTTGAAGTAGTCTAGTCTTTCTCCTTCTCTCTTTGGCACATGTAACCATAGTACAGTTGTGCTCTGTAATTGCCTGGTAAGTACATAGTAATTAAATGTGTTCTTCCTGCAGATCTATTGGCATTTACATTTGAAGTTACACAATTTTGCAACATTTAATTATCTTGCAACTTGCAGTCTTGTTTATAATGCCTATTGAAGAAAATGAATAACCTGACATGTTCACATACAGACAGATGAAATTGGGGGAGGAGGGGGATTAGTTTTAGACTACAACCCAAACATAAGATGTAATCCAAACCTTTGAAATATTTTATCAGTTATGCCCCTACCTTGTTTGATTGTACATCCATTTTGGTCATCCTAATTTTGCTATCATTGTTGCCCTGTGGGGTCAGGCCAACTCTCAGGATCTCAATATTGCACTGTTAGACAGGAGAGCCTGGTGTACAACTGCAGATGCACACACTCAGAAATCAGTTGGGTGCATACACACATACTAGGCACATACACACACTCCAGGTGCATGCATCCCCACCAGGTGTGCGCATATACACACAGTCAATTCAGGCACATACACATCCAAAATTACCGGCCTAGGCAAATGCACACCTATCACAATTCAAGCACCTACACACACTATACAGACAAAAATAAATCAGAACAGAATCAATTACCAGTACCTGCACACTCCGTACACATACACAGATCACTAATTCATATATCATGCACACAGTGATATACATGTATATCAGTTCACATACATACCACTCACCTACACATACACACAGCTGAGTTCCTAACTTGGGTGTTGTGGTGTATATGTATGTGTTTGGTGTACTTGGGATACCTGGGAGAAGTTTAAGGTAAGAGAGAGAGTGAAAGTGTAGGGGGTGAAAGTTGCCAGGACTGGGATTAGAATTGGTAGACTAGGGAGAGCTGGGCTGAGAAACTGAAGCTTGTGGTTACTATAGGTTACTGTTTGTGGAGACTGAGATGAAAGTTGTTGGTGCCAGGATTAGAACCTGTAGACTGGAGGGGAGTTGGGGTAACTTAAGGTTAATTGAAAGCAGAAAGCTGGCAAAGCAAAGGAGCAATGGTAGGGAGAAGCCTGGAGGCTGGAGCCAGAGCAAGGATGCTATGGGGCAGCCAAGAAATATGTGGGGAGAGGAAAACTGGGAGTGGGGGAAGGCTGGAGAATACAGAGAGAGTGAAAGACAAGGCAGAGAGAGATAGGGATTGGGGAGAGGTGGGAGGAGGCAAAAAGTGGTGGGAGCAGGGCTGAGAGCCTACAGAAAGAAACAGGGCTGAGAGCCTGCAGAAGAGGGACAGGGAGGAGCTGAGAGGTGGCAGGACAGGGGAGACAGAATTGAGAGACCAGGAAAATGGGGAGCTGGAGCCAAGAGGGAGAGAGAGAGACAGAGACCGGAATTTAAGATGGAGAAGGGACCAGGGCTCAGTAAAACACAATCCAGCTTAGGGTTACAAATGATATTAGTTTTATTGAACAGGGGAGATGATGACATGATATTTTATTGGTTCCTTTGCACACAGGCAATGGCAGCAGGGGTTAAAGAGGCTTGGTGCAGGGGCTGAAGTCTGAGCGGAGAGATAGAGTCCAAACTGGAGGAGGTTATATGCAGGTGATATCTGCCTATCCCAGGCTGAAAGTGGGTCCTCGATGGCCAATTGGGGTCTCCTTCAGCTTGGTGTTGTCCAGAGGGGGTTGCCAGCAGGGCCTCTGGGGTGGATAGGTGGTGTGACGTGGAGTTGGTCTGGTCCAGATGAAAATGGTATTCCCAAGGAATGAGTCTTTACTACCCCTTTTTATGGGGGTAGACTACCTATGATCTTGTATGGGAGGGCCTGTCCAGGCAAGGTCAGTCCTGTTCCAGATGTTCGTGCTGAGCATGTGCACCCTTGGCACAATGGTGCCTCATCTTTTGTTTCTTGAATGCTGAGGGTGGTTCCAAGGGCTGGGTTGTTGGTCCAGGTATTGGTGTTGACAGATCAGTCATTCAGAGAGCTATTTTTAGACCTACTGCCATTCTCTCTCAAGCACCCACATTCATCCCCATTCATTCAGAAGCTAAGTTACATAAGTGGGGGTAGGTGTGAGTCATAGGTTACACAACAGGGGAGACGAGATGGAGGCTTGACATGACTCATGCTAACTTACATATATAGGCCTAAAACAGTAATGACACAATATAAAAGCAGTACAAACATAATAATTATCACTTATAAAATAGTGGATATCTATATCAAAATAGCAGGGCACTTATTTGTAAAGAGGGGAGAGAAAAATAAAACTTACTACGTAAAATAAAATGTTAAAGCATATCTTACATCTTAGCTTACTTAAAATTATCTATGGAAAATAGAGAAGGAGAGGAAAAGTCAGAAATAGTTGGTGAAGGGAAAGGAATGCATACCTATATATACCTATATATATATATATATATATATATATGTGTGTGTGTGTGTATGTGTGTGTATATATATATATGTGTGTGTGTGTATATAAAAAGAAGACGGAAAAAGAAAAAAGAAACTGGGGGTTATGTTAATTATCATAGCAAATTTCAGAAGTTAGAAAAAAAAATACCTATTAGGCTATATCAGGAGTTTGCAGACGTTTGCCAGTGTGGGCCAGAGTTTGTGACCCAGCCATTGCTGTGGGTCACAAGTCTGTACCCCCACCCCCTGATCCCTGCCCGAATGGCCAGCTGCCTGTTTGTCACTGAAAATTCCCAGCCACTCTACAGTGAGGATAATAACCCAGGCACTGAATAGCAGCATGCTCCAATAAAGAGGAGATAGGTGACGCAATGCAGCTTTATGCTCTTGATCCCTTGTGCCAGATTGGATCTCTGGGATATCTTTGAGGGTAGATCCTGTCCTTGGACCATAAGTTACTGGCCCCTGGGCTATATAGTTCATCTCTTCCCACACAGAAATTGAGATTGCATGTTTCTTTTTAAGAGTTATTGCAGGGGAATAATGGTGGATGATGGTTTCAACCTTATATTTCCAATAATGTGAAAAGAGGAGACATTAAGCTCACAGTCTATCTGAGGTTGGTAAATGTAAATTCTCATGTGTTTTACAGATGGGAAAACAGTCTCACAGGAAGATTAATGTATGTAAGACCAAACACTGAATGAGAAATAGATCTTGGACAAAATCTAGGTGTCCTTTATGCCAGTCCTGTACTGCAATCACTAGACACTCTTCCTGTCACAGATAAAAAATCCTTCTGAATGGCCTCTAGTGTTGGAGTTCAGAAATGAACTGCAGATAATTTCATTAAGAGACTTAATTTTAGCTGAGTGAAACTGAAATGAAGTGCCTTAGAACTAATTCCGGCTCAAATGAGGCTAGACGAAGAGTTGCTGCTCACAGCGCAAGGAAGAGGCTCTTAGGTGACCAGATATTGAACTTATGAAAGATGTCAAGGAAACACTACATATTTTCATGAGTTTATCAGTGAACCTGAGGTGAAAAGGCTACCCTTTTATTAAATACTAATTTAACCTGATTTTGGAAAGAATATAATATACATTGCATTATTAAAATGTTTTTTGTTTTATGGCCTGTGCAGTCTGACCATGGATTTAGTGAGACCTCAAGAAGTTTGTGAGGTATCAGGAAGTTTCCTGGTCTTTTTTGATGTCATGGAAATGGTTTTTGGGGAAGGCAGAAATAACACAAAGCATTTTTGGTGTAAGATACTCAGGAGCAAAGAAAAAACAGAGATCGTGTGCTTGATTACAAGCAGGACAAAGGGTAGGAAGAAAATTTAAGATGGGGGAAAGATGCATGAATTTGGAGGCTGCTCTGACATACTGTAATTACAACTTGAGTAATCGAGTCTACTGGACTGTGGTAATTACTGTTCAATGAACTTTAGTTAAAGTGTCCCCACCACTATTTTGAAGCACAGAAATGGTGATACATGAGATGCTCCAGTCATTTTAATTAGACCAGCTCTCAGCCACTTTAATTAAAGCACCCCTTGCCTCCCTGAACACATGTAAAATGCCCTGGAAGACTGAAAAGTCAAATTCAGGGCCTGTGCAGAGGAATGGAGGAGAAAGTTGAGGTAAAAACTGAAACTTTTCTGGGCATTTCAAAGGGATGTTTACCTTTTATTAGCTAGCAATCTGTGATGACAATGGTCCTACAAAAATGTACATAAGGAATGGCAAAACTATTATATAGAATAGTTATCTCAGTATTTCATTGAAAGAAATTGTACTATGCATCTTCACCTGGACATGACAAATTCTGATCCTGTTAATTATTAGATTTGCACCTTTTTTGGAGTGGAAGTTAAATCCTTTTAAAAATGTGTACTGAATGGAGATGGGTTAAATCTGTATACTTGTGAAAAAGATCAGTTTGCTGAATGAACTGCTGTCAAGTTGGAGTCTCTAAATTGTTTTTAAACAGTTGTCCAAACACCTCAATTTGGACCTCAGAATTTTCTAGGAATTATTAATATGCAATTAAAAAGCATAGTTATTTACTTTCCCCATATCTGATCGATGATTTTGGCCACAGACAATTCAGGTACAGCAGTAATATGAAGTTCAAAAATTGGATCAAATGTTCTTGTACCTTGTTCACTTAAAGTCTTATGTGTAAGCTGTTCAAATGGAAAATCTTTAAATGATGTACTACAGCTTCAAATGAGCAGCAGCTCTCTCATCTAAAAGAAAATTGATCTATCTAAGCAGACTATCTGAATATACATTTTAACAGAAGATATACAGAAGGGTTAAATAATTGAATTTTCAGAAGAGACTATCAAGAAGCCATTGTTTGCCAAAGCTTTAGTCTGAGTTACAAGTTTCTAATTTATCTGTCATCTCGGCTGGGAATCATATACAGAAGCATACTTGGGTCTGTCACTTTTAAGCATATATTCTCTTAAGAAGAAGGGAAGAGTTAACCGTTAGCTCTTGTATAACCTTTTGATAACAATGAGTATCTTGGGAACTAGACTTTAGCAAGGTGAATCTCATTATGGCTGGCTTGGCAGCCTGCCAGGGTACTTCGAACCTTAGGTACCAAAGGTCCTGTGTTTAAACTATATAAAAAGTGGTGTCCAATGTGGGAAAACTATCATTGGTTTCTCAGATATTACACTGATAGATATTACATTTGGAGAAAGTATAAATATGAAGTAGATAAATAGTTTTCTATCTCTCTAATCTGTAAAGAGAAAACATATCTTTAGAGTCTGACTCCATTTTCACAATAACACAGTTGGTTAACTAAGAAATAATGAATATGAAGTATTCATCAGTCTTCATGAATGACGCTGTCTTTCATGAAGAAGTATGTTGCTTTGTGATTTTTTTTTTCCATCATTTTGCATCCAAGTCAGAGCGCACAATTATAATTCATTCTGAAGCTCTCAGGGAGATAGCTATACATTTAAGCATAGTATCTCCATAGGGTGAAAGTATCTTGCCAAGAAAGACATTTTATACCTGCTTTTCCTTTCATTTTCATTTTTAAACACTCTGGTTCTTTCCTTGCATTTTGAATTTAACCTTCTATATCACCTTTAGACGAATAAAAAAAAAAAGTAAGCTTTTCCCTTTCCAATACTTACATGGTCATGAGTTCCAATTTCAGGGTCTTTTTCTTTCTTACTAAACTCTTACCTTTTAATAGCTTGGTCAGCAAGGAACTTAATTATGTCCCTTGATGACACTGGGTCCCAGTACCTTTCTTTTGCTATCTTTTATATATTTTTTTCCTTTTCTGTAATTCCAATTCTTCCCTCCCTGTTTTTTTGGTTTGTGTAGGCATAAAAACCTAATGGTATAGGCTTTTGGCTCCTTTCCATTGGGGTGTTTTATATCCAGTTCTTTTTCAAGCTATCGTCTAGTCTATTTGTAACGGACATTTAAAAATAAACTCCTATGGAATGGGTCTCAGCCCAGGAGTTTCACCTCTAAATCTATATGTTAATGGACCAGTCATAATATACTGTATATTCCTAAAATAAGATTACCTTGCTTTTGAAGAGAAAAATGAAGGACAGAAAAAAATCTTTCCTTGTATCAGCAACAGAAGCTTCTGATGGGAGGGGAGAGTTGGCAAGATTGAAGAAAAAATGTCCACAGGCATTTGCAACACTGCAGCTTTCCTTTTATTTTCCCCTGCTAGAGGCAGAAATTGTCATTACCATAGTTCCTCACTTTTATAATGCACACTCCAGTTTCCAGAAGTTTGGAAGATGTGTGTTGTATGCAATAAAATATTGTAATATTATAAGGTTCTGTATCTGGTGATATAAGAAGATTTATTTAGCCTAACATCCTTTAAATATTTTACACAATGTGCTTGGTACTAATACACCTGTTTGATGCTAGATTACAAACATCAAATCAGTATTAACTTAATAAATCTCTCCTGAAGAATAAATAGAATCCTTCAGAAAGAACTGGAGAACGTTTGTGATGTGAAATGACCTATTCAAGTAGTTCCTGAGTAAACTGGTAAGCTGTCCTGCTCCTTCACTGAACCCCCTACACTCTCAGAAATGTTGATCTTTAGAATGGGGCATTTAGGGTTCCATTTTCTGCTCAGAATTTTTTTAGACTTCTTCGAGAAGCTTTTGGTGTAAATTCTACAAAACAATTCTTTACAGAGTGCTAATGATAATAGCTGCAAAGACTTAGTATTTCCAGTTTTGATACTTCATTTATTTTGTACTTTAGAATTATAAAATCATTTCAGGATTTCTTTTATATTAGTTTAGTATTTGTGAAAGAAAAATATGGATGTGAAAATTTTGTGTGTGTGTGTGTGTGTGTATAAGCGCACATATTAACAGATAGCACTAACAGACATGACCTGAATTCTATTTTGAGTCTACTTAGCCTTGTTCAGGAATACCATACTTTTATTGACATTTGGCATGCTGCTGCTTAACTTCCTTGCTAAAAATTAGTTCAATGGTAAGCTAGTGCACAGGATTTTATTTAGTAGTAATAAAATTGGATTACAAAATTAAACACAAATGGCTATTTTTTTAAGCCATTGCATTGCATATGCGTTCAATATGCTACTTCCTCCAGTTCTTAGCTGACCATTTAAGCAGTAGCAAACATTAAAAAAGAAACAAAACAAAATTGACTATGAAATATAAAGCAAATAGCAGTGTCATAGCCTATCGATCTCCTATGAGGCTAAAGAATGGGAATAGAAAGGATTCCCCAAAGGGCCTTTCTTGAGATCTAGCCGCAATCTGTGTGTGGACCCACTATAAGAGCTTGACTGATATGCTCCTTCCTAATACCTTCTATATAGAATGGAGAATGCCTTAACATTTTGACACATGTACCCCATATATCAGAAGAAGGAGCTGCTACATTATCAGTGTGCTTGTGATTAACTTAAACAGGTATTTTTAACAAATAGAAACTAAAAAATATATATTTTCAAATGTGTAGAACAAAAGATGCGAGGAATCAAATGTATCCTTTAGTTTTAGATCAGAAATCCTTAGAAAATCCAGTATTCAACTCTGGGTGAATAGTTCACTTCCATACATAGTATAGGGTGCTAACATTTGTTTGAAAACTTTTCTTTAATATTCAGTCTTGCAGTAACCTGGGATGACCCCAGCTGCCCAAGCCACTGAAGTTCTTTTAGGAAACTGCTAAGAGTATTTATAGGAGGCTTAAAAGGCATTGTCAGATGTAGAGCATCAAGCTTCCATTAAAAGTTAATAAGGCTTCTTCTGAATCCCTTAGCTACTTCCTCTTTATTACTATGAACTTTCTATGAAGCACTTCAGAATTAGCTTTCAGAAGTGCTCTTTTTGTTTCATACTGCATTGTATTAATTCTGTTCCAAGTGAAGAGGCAAAAGTAAAACTCTCATGGACTAAAGTGAATATGTACTTTATCTAAATCTAAGAACTTTTGAATAGCCTATTGCAGTTGACTAGAAAGTTCAAAAAGATTTTAAGGGTGTTTGAATACTGAACTGATTTGCAAATCCTATCTTTCATTGCTAACTGTGTATTTATTCTAGAACTGTCACAAGATGAGGAAGACACAACTAAGGCTAAGTTAAGGTATTTAGGAAGGTTAGGGGGAGGTTTGATTCTGTTAATGGCCACCTGCTCTAACTTAGTTCACCCACGTGTGGACCTTGCACTTGGATCCCTAGTTTGGTCTATCTAAGTGTAAACTGAACAGAAGTTCCAGGTAAGTTATATCATAACTTTTTGATATCATATCAATAATGGCTGACCCAATCTAAGTTAACTGTACCTTGGAGGTAATCTAATGGGACTATGCTTTTCTTACTTTCCCTCATCACTGGGTTATTTTTAACCCCTGCCCCCTCCTTCCCCTTCCCACCATATGGACAACCATCTCCTATGGACTAGCCAAAGCTCTCCCCCTTCCCCCCCCCACCCAAGCCCACCAAACCTGCCATCCCACAAGCTGCTCCTGGTACCAGTTTTACCAGTGTTTGCCAGGGCAGAGAGCTAATCAAAGTAAGTTGGGATGAAGGAAGGGGCAGGCAAGATTTGGGGGGTGGAGATTGGTTTGCCAGGAGGGTTGTTTGTCTGGGGGTGGATATCATCAGGGGATAAAAGAGCCTTGCTATTGTGTCAACCCCCCCCCCCCCAAATGTCAGCTCCCCAATCTGACTGCTTCTCCCCCTGCCCTATCTTCCTACAATCAGGCTCCCAGGACCAGTGAATGCTGGCAAAATGGGCCCGAGGACCAGTTTGTGGGATTGGGGAAAGTTTGACAGCATCATGGGAACTAAGAAGTTCTGGGGGAACATGGTAAGATTGGAGAGCCTCTACCCCCTTGCCCTTGTGATTCACCCCCACCCCCCACCCTCCAGCTGCCTGTACTAACCACCTCATCTTGATCAGGTGGTTATTTTTAATTTGATCTAGCTTCCTCCTAAACTCCCGGAATGCCTATATGTACCCTAGGTCATTTATAATGAGCCAATCAGATGCTTAGTGGCATGGCTAGATAGCAGAGAGTTCCCTTATTTTTCTGGCAGCTAGTGGTTCTGGGAGAGGGGAAATCTACTTTGTCAATTGTTTATGATTTTGAATTATTTGCTGAACTCGCTCTTTTAGAATCCATTTACTCAGTCATTGGTGACATACGAGCAACATTTACAGAAGCTTTGTCAATCTGTTACTCTGTTAGGCTTTGTAGTTATTAGAATCAAGATGGTTTGGATTTCTGATTTTTGTTTGTTTGTTTAGCATTGTCTATGAACTGAATGTTACATCTGGTAACATATGATGATTATGTAATTTTAGTCTTTTTTTTCTTTTTTTTCCCTTTTTTTAACTTGAGTTTTACCTACCAATCTTAACTGTTGTTTAATCATGTTTTTTGTTTGGGAATATATAAAACATATCTTGAACAGGATATGGTAAATTTCTAAGAACTGGCAACTTTAAAATCATAATGCCTGAAGACAGCTCCAGAATCATCTGGTTCATGATGCTCCTAAAACATTGCTGACCAATGATTATCTAGTTTCTCCTTAAAAACCTCCAATGAAGGAGGTGCCACAACTTCCCTGGACAACCTAATGTACTATCTCACTGTTTTAACGATATTGCTACCCAGTCAGATGTTAATCATGTGTTGTTCTTCCATAGGTGTAGTACCTTGCATTTGTCTGCACTAAACTTCATCCTGTTGTTTCTATCCCAGATTTCTAATCTGTCAGCGTCCTTCTATATTGTATTCCTGTCCACTGTTTACAGTTCATCCCAGTCTTGTACAATCTGCAAATTTGCTTAGGAATCTTTCTATTCTGGTATCTAAATCATTGAGAACATATTACATAGTACTGGACCCAGAATGGACCCCTGTAGAAACCTCCTACCATTACAACATGGATCTGTTTATAATGACCAGTTTTATAGTAATTTTATCTAGCCCACATTTCTCTCATTTTAGGGGACTATCAAACTAATATTAATTGTCAGATATTTCTAAAGGTAAATTATTTCTTTAAAGAGTTAGCAGATTGAAAATAAGCCTCCAAAATACAGCACTTTGTCCTAGGCATCCGCTAGCAAATGAGAGGCTTGCATTATCAAAAAAAACCATACATAGTAAAAAAAAGTATACATCCCTGTGTGGTTTTTTTGTCTTTCGTTGTTTGCTTGTGTCCTCTTCTTTAGCTAATCCGTTTCAGTTTCTCAACAGTAGATCTCATGGCCAGTAACATTCAGATTGGACATTAGTCAAGGGAGAAGAAGGTTCTCATGCCTGATGACCACATGAGCTAATTACAGAAGAATGCCCTTTGGCAGTGGTAGTGTTGGGTTTATCTGGCATAGCCAATCAGTCTTATTCCATTAGCAGATGACAAGACTATATATCTATATACATTAAAGGCAATACAAATCTAAAGTAGGTTGTCTTTAATTCAGTCCTTTATTTTCTTTGACTGTTACTTCTTTATTCTAACAATTTCTAGGAGCCATTCTTTGGCTTTTTTTTCTTTTCATATCTCCATCAATATGCCTGAATTAACTATTGGGAAAGTAGTAGTGGGTTATAATTCTTTGGGAATATGTAGGTAGTTATTTGCTGTTTAACCCAGCAGGTCTCATAATACTTTGTTGGCTGATAATTAGAAGGTAATTCATTGGATGTGGCCTGAAAAATTGTGTTTATTTTAAAAGGAAAGGGTGTCCAGGGAAGAACAAAATTTGAGATTTTGGAGGTTTGTCACAAGAAGTGTTCTATTCAAGTATCTGAAATTGAATGAAATAAGAAAAACTATATATATTTATTTAACAATACAAGATCTAGAGACTTTCCTGAGAGCTGGAACCTTGTACTAATAAAGCTATGAAGTATTCTGGGCATTTAAAGAGCAAGCGTGCAGAACTGTCTGCTTAAATGATCAAAAGTTGGAGTGGTTGATTTTGGAGACATGCTTTCTGAAAGCTTCTATATTTATAATTTGAATGGGTCAGCCATTGAATAAGCCACAGCTCAGCAGTGGGTATGCCAATTTTGCAAAGTAAGGACTTATTTTCCTGCATTACTGTTTCTGCTACACACTATCCACTTTTTATTAGATTAATTAAATGTAATAAACATGAGTTTTAATGTTTTGTTTTCCTCCCCAAAGAGGATAACATTTTTCTAAGCTGACCCTTAGTGATATTAATATTTGCATAAAAATCTCACAAGTGAAATATATGTATAAATATGCAAGGTCTTAAGCAGTAATGCAACATAACCAGAGGCATAGCTGCTAGCATAGCTCCCTAACACAGTCTTCTAGGATGGACTATCATTTGGAGTTTAACATCCTGTTCTTTGACTGCCACCTGATATGAGGGTTGGGACAAATGACAGGACATCATTGTGAAGAAAACTGAAACACACCATCCACAGGTTTGGGGTTTTTAAATTTTTTTTGTACGTGTATGTTCTTGTCAAACAAATTTAATATATATAATTACATGTTTTATCAAGCTGAAAAGTAATGCTTTTGATCAAAGTCTGTCATACAAGGAAGAATATAAAAGAAATGTAAATGCTTGCATTTAATCACTCAGTAGAAATTGCTGTCACACATAACTCTTATTTTCTTATGAAGCCAAAGTAGGAGTTGCTGTAAACTCCCTTTTAGTGAGTATGTTAATTAATAACTCTACTTTCTTTTGCATTTTTTATGGCTTAATTTTTTTTCTAGAAGAGTTTTTCCTAGGGTATGTACAAGTGTTACATTTTGATTGATCTAATTGAACTTAGTTTGGTCTAAACCTGTAGGTGTGCAAATGTCTACATATCTTAGATTGGGATAAAAATAGCTCATCCAATCTAAATTTAGGTGGCATCTGATGAGAACTAGATATAGATTAAGAGGGGCTTGATTGGTTTATTAAATGCCCACATAGTTCTCCTATCCATTCAAGTTAGTCTGGTGTCCCAGTGTTCATTGCCAGGCTTCCCCACAAGGAGATGATCTAGCACTCAGGCTGTACTTGGTTGTTCTAGCCAAGTGCCCAACAAACCCCATCTCTGGCCTGTCTCAGAGGCAGGAAAACCCAGCCCCTATCACCAGCCCTGCCTTGAACTACAGGCTGCAGGCAGATATTGGAGGGGACCAATGCAGCTGTGTACCCCACACACATCCCAGGCTCCTGGACACTTGAGACCCTGGGCTATGCCCCCAAGACTCTGTCCTGGAGCACCCAGTGACCTACACACAGACCCAAACACTGAGACAAAGAGAACCCCAACATTTAGGCATAGACCCAGACCTTGACACTCTGACACTGAACCAGAAACTCTAAATTCCAAGACTTGGACACAGACCCCTTGTTTGAAAAGCTGTGGTCACTCTGGAGCAGTGGATGTGCCCAGGTGGAGCGACAGGGAGAGACATGTGCCAGGACGTGTACCCTCCTCATTCATCTCTGGATACCAAGGGCCTTTGTACACACCACAAAACTGGCCCTTAAAGTGGCTTAAATGCCCTTTTGCACCACTTCAGTGGCGCTGCTGTTTACACTGTTGCCAGTGTATTGAACGTTAAATGACTTCGGGACACCAAAATAAAACACCTCCGAGGTGTTTTAGTTTGCCACCTGACAGCCATAGAAGGAAGGAGTGAGCCCTGAGTAGCTCAGGGGCTTTGTAGGCAGCCTGGCAGCAGCCCATGCGAGCAAGGTCCGCTGTCACCCAGGTCACCCAGCTAGGCCTTCATGAGCCAAGTAATCCTGGTCTCTAATCATGAGGGATGGGACATGGATACTGCCAACACTGATGGTGAGGATGGTGTCATTGCCCCTGTGTAGTTGGGAAAACTCATCTAGTGGAAGCTAGTGATGACCTGATGTAAGTTCGTGAGGCACCTTGGGAAGAAAAACCCACAGCATGCTTATGGGCTTGGCATTGCTACGCTTGTTAGCACCACGGCCAAAAGGGACTTGGTGGTCATGACTGACCACAAGATGAATATAAGCCACCACTGTGATGTTCGGTCAGCAAAGCAAGCAAAACTCTGGCTTGCATCCATAGATGCTTCTTTAGCAAATCCCAGGATGTCATCCTTCTGCTCTACTCTGCCTTGGTGAGGCTGCAGCTGGAGTACTGTATCCAATTCTGGGCGCCGCAATTCAAAAAGGATGTGGAGAAGCTTGAGAGAGTCCAGAGAAGAGTCACACGCATGATCAGAGGGTAGTAGAACAGGCCTTATGATAAGAGCCTGAGGGTTATTGGAGTCTTCAGCCTGGAAAAGCACAGGCTCGGGGGGACTTGGGGGCTGCCTGTAAGTATGCAAGGGGTGTACAGCAGCATGTGGGGGAATGCCTGTTCACCAGAGCGCCCCATAGAATGACAAGGTCAAACAGTTACAAACTCCTCCATTTCCAGCTGTACATAAGGAAGAAGTATACAGTCTGAGCCCCCAAGGCCTGGAACAGACTGCCACCAGAAGTGGTGCAAGCACCTACTCTGGACTCCTTTAAGAGTCAATTGGACATTTATCTTGCTGGGATCCTGTGACCCCAGCTGACTTCTTGCCCTGGGGCATGGGGCTGGACTCAATGATCTTCTAAGGTCCCTTCCAGTCCTAATGTCTATGAATTCCCCAGGATGTTCTATAAGATCTGGCACAACTCTTGGGCAGTCATTCCAGCTGTTGCCTTTTCTATGTCAAAGTGATTGGCAATAGATCAGGGGCTATAGGCATTAGGGAGCTTCTAAATGGTGATAGTAAGCCACTTCTCCACAGTTAGGGGCCAGCTGATGCTGAAGTCCTGGTGCTTGATGTCAGGGGGCCACCTGGGTGATGTTGTTCACAGAGGTGGCCCAGCACACCTGGAAGTTTTGGAGGCACTGCTTATCATCTGAAGTGCCCAGGAGAATTCACACCTGCTAGTTGCTGCTAGTCTTCAGGCCTAGAACTGTTACTTGATACTGGTGGTAGAGCAACCCAGGGGCAATACTGTCCTGGATGACCTCATCCTCATCAGACATGTGAAAATTTGTTGGCTGACTTCAGGATGCTTGGTGGGCTTAGGGTATAGTAAGTGACACTATGCAGAACACCTGACTCCTAGGTCATGGGCAGGAGTTGGAGAGAGGGGCCACTGGGGGGAGCTGCTTGGCATGGGTAGAATGTGGGAGTGGTATGGTTACCTATGGCTGTCAGCCAATGAAGGGTGGCCCAGATTCCCATTTGTACTTGGCAATCTGACTGCTTAGGAATCAGTAGCGCAAAGCATGCAGGCCATTGCCAGCATGAACTGCCTGAGTACCTCCTCCCCCTAGTGGTGAGTGCCTGCACACTGCTCTATGGATCCAAGTTTAGGTTGTTCAAATGAAACTGTATTGTTCTCCATACTTTCTAAACATTTGCATGTACACTTAATGTATGAACCCAGTTGTCTGGGATTCACAGGGTTTGATCTGATTGTTACCTTTATACAATATTTATGAATAAGCATGGGCAAACTTTTTTTTTTCCAGGGTACTGGTACTCTGATATTAGGTCCTTAGTTCGACTTTATTTAACAGATCTAAAATTGTGGACCCTTGTTAGTGTCTTCCTCTCAAAGATATATGGCCAAAAGCAGATTCTGCTGACACCAGAGCTGCTTTTTTCAAAACAAGACACAAAATATTTTTCAAATGGAATCCAGTGTTTATAGACTTTAGGTTACAAAGATAAAGCACAACTCTGTTCTGACTGGGAAGAGAAACTCTTAGGGTGCCTGTACACATGTGGGATGCATCCTCCAACATGTTCTAATTAGATTAATTGAGTCTGCTAAAGAGTTCTAATTAGAATGCTCCAGACACTTCCCTATTGCATGTATTCAGCATCCCCGTCTTTCAAAATGGTAGTCGGGATGCTTTAACTAAAGCTTGAAGAATAAGCTTTAGTTAAAGCACCCTGCTACCATTTTGCAGCACAGGACACTAAACACAGGTATTGCTGCAGGTATTTTAATGAAATTAGAGTGGCTTCTGAGAGCTGCTCTAATTAACCACTCTCCACCCCACCCTGGAGCATATGTATAGATGCCCTTAGTGACCAATTGAACACCCTTCTCTTCCTCAAAAGTTATGAAATGAAAATCATGAAAAGTAAAAACAACACTGGGACTGGTCTGCCAGCAGGTTTTTTAGATCATTCCTCAGATTTTTTGTCTCTGTCAAGTTGTGTTGTTTCAAGGAGCATTTTAACTAACAATATTAAGTCAATGTCCCTATCTCCAAGACAGCTCCATTCATGTAGACCTTTCATGCTCTTGTAGCTCACAGCTGTCTACTTTAGTGCTTATTCTCTTTCCTAGATAGAAATTTATTTCTGCAAGCACCAGATGAAACTAAGTTTGATAATAATCTCAACAGCATTATAAAAATAATATGGAATTCCCCACATTTCCCATATTGCTCAAGGGAGAAATATATAACCATTTCTGCTACTGACCCTAGTGTGTTTTGGTTGTATTATTATCTTACACTTCCTAAAGCATATTAGTGTACAGTACTGCAGTGAGGGCAGTGGAGCAGGATACAACAGATGTAGCATTACAGAAGAACCAGTTCCTTATGTTCACAGTCAGTTGTGCTTGCTTTGGTGGAGGATAACTTTATTAAGAATATTTTATTTATCAAGAATATTTTATCAACCATTATAATAGGTTCAAAATTAAATGAAAATAATGAAAACATCTTTATAATAAAAAGAATACTCTGTCCATGTCTTATAAAGTATATTATCTATGGGAGTATAAAAATGTCACTTTTTATCTATGCCGACCGAATGTGACATGATTTCAATGCTCCGTGATGAGGCTTTTGTTGGCCGGTGCAAGTTTTGTGTTATTCTTTAAAAGCACTATTCTATTTCTTCGGTGATGTAACATAAAACAAAAACTCTGTGTATAATTGAAACTACCAACACTGACAGTTTTGCTTTGCTCCTGAATTTCTGACCTGGTTCTTATTTCTGTTGTTTATGTAGGCATATGAGATGCATAGTATCTGAAGAGTAGCGTTCAGTTAATGCATGCATAGAAATATTTTACTTTGATGTATGCTGACATATATTATATAAGGTACTAAAAAGTTCCTTGGGGTTTTTTTCTGTTTTGTTTTTTGGTTGGGGGTGAGGGAACTAAATCTTTGAATGACATTCAGATAAAAGGCTTTAAAATAGTTTTAGCAATGTGAGACTTAATTGGTCACGTACTATTTATCTGTACAAGCTTTAACATTAAGTTTCTAAAAAGTGTATCACCAAAACCCATCTCCATTTATAAATTATTGTTAGGGACCTACCAAATTCATGGTGGAAGTAGAGTGTATAGCAGCTACTTTAATCTTCCATGTTCCCCTTGCCCCCCACCCCCCTCCCTTTCTGTTGATTAGTGGAGGGCTCTGCCACTTCCTTCTGATTAGCAGGGAAGCTAAAAACATGGTTTTAAACATGGTGCCATTTTTGCCTTTCTGCCAGTCAGATAAACAACAAGGCCATCTGGGACCCCTCAGCCAATCAGTGGCAAGAGACAAAAACAGCACCATATTTAAAACTGCAGTTTTTGCCCCCTCACCAATCAGCAGTGAGTCACAAGTGGGGATCCTCCACCAATCAATGGAGGTGCACAGGGAAAACTGCAAAATTAAAGGAGTCATAGCATACCCCACTTCCACCCTGAATTCAGTAGGTCCCTAATTATTTTTATTGCACAAAACATATGTTCTCCTAATTTTGGTGTCTTTTACAATGGAACATGATAGTTCACAGTTGATTTTAAAGTTTCCAACTAAATGCTAAAAAGATTTACTGTTTTAAGAGAGTTCCCTTGAAGACTCGGACTGGTTTGTTTCCAAAGGTAGCATCCCATGCTTTTAAAAACAAAAATTGAAACTTTGAGCAGTAATCAGGTTCGATACCTATCAGCAACGGAGTGTGTTCAGAAAACCATAAGGGTTCCAGACACACATAGTAAGACATACCTCATCTGAACTTGACATCTGGGTTCCCTTAGTTTCTTAGAAAATCAGCTTGGAAGAAGGGTCTTTAGTTGACTGAAGCTGCTGGAAGTTGAACAGCTATACTGAAGATATATTCAAACAGCCACGGATGGATCACGTCCATCTTGAGTTAACTGAAGGCCAGTCATTTAAAATTCTCCTACGTCTCTTCTGTAACAGGAGGCATTAGGTTTTTGTCTACCAACACTTGTTTAGAGGACACTGAAGTTCTTTAAGAAGAAAAGGAGAAGGAATATGTATTAGTCTTTTTCTTGGATAGTTTCCTTTCCAGCTTTTTTAGCTTCATATCCAGGTATAAGAACTTCTGCAGCATGTCCAAAGAAATTATTTCAGAATGGTTTATCTTTAGCTTCTTTCTGTTTCCTGATGATGTTGCCTCTGAACAATTTAGCTCAAAGAGCTGCTGATCTTGGGCACTTAAATCCATGTTAGCAGCCTGACTTCCAAAGATTTGTAGTTCCTACAGGTCTCATAGTGTTAATTGACTTCAACAGGGGTCCACATGAGACCAAGGGTTTGTTGATGTTTATCAGATTGATTGCAAGCACAAGGACCTAGGTTTGCTCACACAAATTGGTAGATGCAGTACTTGTCACTTTGCACTTAGCACATGCATCTCTTAATTAGATGGATGGCCAATCCTGTTGCAAATTAAGTCAGTGGAAATTTCAGTTAGAAGTTACTATTGATAATTTTGGTCTTTTTTCTCACTGGTCATAAAAATGCAGTGACTCATTCCACCAGATATAGCTCAGTATGTTTCTGTTAGAGTTATCTTATACCAAAACCTAAGAATACTCTGAATGGAGTATTAGAAATTGCTATAACTTTTTAAATAGTAATAACTTTGATCAGTTTTAATTATTGTGGATATTTTCATGAAGCACAAAACCTTGCTAATACATTGTGAAAATGTGACTTTAAAAGGCTCACTACATGATAGTATGATTATACTGTACTGTACCTTTATACATTCTTGAAAACCCTAGAATCATTAAAAATCAGGGTTGAAAGGGATCTCAGGAGCTTATCTAGTCCAACCTCATGCTCAAAGCAGGACCATCCCCAACTACAGCATCCCACTCAAAGCTTTATCTAGCTAGATCTTAAAAGCCTCCACAGATGGAGATGTTACAATCTCTATGGGTAGCCTGTTCCAGTGCCAGTCCAAGTGAAAGAGTCCTTTTCCTCCTATCCAACCTAAACTTCCCTTGCTGCAGCCTGAGACCATTGCTCCTTGTTCTGTCATCTGCCACCACTGCGAAAAGTCTAGCTCCATCCCCTTTGTTAACCACTCTTCAAGTAGTTAAAGGCTACTATAAAATCCTCTTTCAGTCTTCTCCAGGCTACATCAGCCCAGTTGCCTCAGTTGCTCCTCATGAGTCATGTTCCTCAGCCCTTAACAATTTTCTTTGCCCTCTGCTGAACTCTCTCCATTTTGTCTGCATCATTTCTGTAGCGGGGGCCCCAAAACTGGACGCAATACTCCAGATGTGGCCTCACCAGTGCCAAACAGAAGGGAAGAAGCACTTCCTCAATCTCCTGTCAACACTTCTAGTAATGCATCCTAGTATGCCATTAGCCTTCTTTGCAACAAGGTTACACTCTTGGTTCATATTCAGTTTATTGCTCACTGTAACCCCTAGGTCCTTTTCTACAGAGCTGCTGCTTGGTCAGTCAGTCCTGAGTCTGTACTGGTGCATGGGATTATTCTGTCCTAAGTGCCAGACTTTGCACTTGTCTTTATTGAACCTCATGAGATTTTGTTTGGTCCGATCCTCCAATTTTGTCTAGGTTTTTCTGAAGCCTATCCTTACCCTCCAACATATATACTGCTCCCCTCAGCTTGGTGTCATATGCAGACTTGTTGATGATGCCTTTCATCTCATTTTCCAGGTTGTTGATGAAGATACTAAATAAAACTGGACACAGGACTGACCCCTGGGGTACTCTACTTGATACTGGCTGCCAACTAGACATCAAGCCATTGATTAGTACCCTCTGAGCCTGACAATCCAGCTGGATTTCTATCCACCTTAAATCCACTCATTCATCCAGTTATCTTGTCATAGAAGGCAATCAGGTCAGTCAGGCATGATTTGCCCTTGGTGAATCCATGCTTACTGTTCCTAATTGCTGCCTTCTCCAAGTGCTTAGAAATGGATTCCTTGAGGACCTGCTCCATGTTTTTCCCAGGGATTGAGGTGAGACTGATAAGTCTGTTATTCCGTGGATATTCTCTCTTCCATTTCTTAATAGCGAACATTATATTTGCCATTTTCCAATCAGCTGGAACCACTCCCAATTGCCAGGAGTTTTTTAAAGTTCTATGTTACATTTTAAATAGTCATTTATGCAAAGGGATTCCTTCTGTGTTTCTTTCATAATAACCCCCCTCCTCTTATATATAATATAGATCTTCCTAAAAATGTTTAAATAGAAATGAGAATTAATACTTATACTCCTCAATGCTTTGATAAATTTCTTACAGTTCTGTAGCTCAGGAATGTCCGACAGAGAAAATTGTTTCAAGGTGAACCAGAAAAGAAACATTGTTGAGGCCAGATGGCCCTTACTTCCCCCAACCAATCAGGAGGCAAGGGAATTAACACAGAATCAATTTAATTTAAACCTTTGTAACTCTAATTTTCTGAGAAATTCTCATGACATAACAGATATTACTCATTTCTGAAGGTGGTCCAACATTTGTGAAGTTTTGAATACCAGGGTTTTTTTCTTTTATTTGGTTTTTTCCTCCTTCATTTAAAACTTTGCATATTGAAACCAGGAACTATGAAGAGAATGTCATAGAAGTCTAGCAGAATCTTATAAATTTTAGTGAAATCCTATTCCTATATTTAAATGGCCATGTTACTGTGGCTTGGAAATCAGAAAGTAGATCTCAGTTCTTTCTGTTATTGAGCTCCTTTGGAGCGCCTTACACTATTTTACTTACCCAGGACCTTATGACTGGACAATTTTCTGTTTATCCATTTATTGACTATCTTATTAATCAAATATTAATCATATCTAGTGGCAGACAGTGACAACACATTTATGAAAATAGAAGCTATGCACTAGAGTATTAATCTTCAAATTGGAATTGTCTTGAGGGGGCACACTAATCCCAACTAATACATTTTATTCTGGATTTTGTTGCTTAGCTGGTTCTGAGGTGGTGTTGTTATCAAATGGAAGAGGATTGGTTGTCCTTATACTGGAGTAAATCTTTTCATAAGCATTTATCCTGTTGTGAAAATCCATCACCAAGAGAAGAATCAGTCATATTGCACTGTCAGCCATATTTATCTGGCTGATCTTTTTCTTATTTCATTTGCATTCTGTCTGAAAAATGAGCAGTTTAATTATAAAAATATCAGAGCAGCTACACAAAACGAATAATTAAATTATACATTTGCAAAGTAGTGCACACTTGGAAAATCCTATAGAATATATAGTTAATTATTGGGAAATAGTCTTATAATTTTTGTGAAGTTGGTTGTAATATTTTCACCCTTAAATAACATAAAGACAAAAAAAAAAAAGATTCTCTTGCCAAAATGCTTTTCAGAAGCATCCCCTATTATTAGGATATTTTTCCTTAATTCATGGTTTTTTTAGAGCCAAAATCCATACCAAATTTCATATGATAGAATTTTTTGTCTCTTCTTATAAAGTTGATTTTTCTTTGCAGTGGGGGAAAAGTGTTGTTTGCTTTGCCCTCTGTATAATCCCATGCTTAGTGATTTGTGTCAGGAGGAATTACTTCTGTGCACAGTGGGATGTACATTAACATTTTATTGTCTTTATACCTATTGCACAGTATTGTATGAAGTCTTTGCACCCTAGCTACCCAGAGTCCCAACATTGGTGCTTCAGCTTCCAACCTCACATTTGAATGTACTGCATTTATTGAAGAATTACAATACTTGGAATTAGTATTATGAATCAGAAAGATATCAGTAAGTAACAGCACTCATGACTGTAGTCCTAAAGTGGTTATCTTGATTTACTACACTATCAAGTCATGGAGGAGCTTGAAATTGTATTTTTTGTCAAGACTTCTTTTTGAGAGGACGGCAGCAGTTGCAGATGCGCCAAGTAAGACAGGACGTGACAATATAGTCATATTTCTATTTTTTGGGTAGGCTGTTTTGTGCCATATATCTTTCATGCCTGCGTGAAAGAGGATATGAAAGTTTCCTCTGCTGATAGTGTTTTTGGGCAACTAGCACCTTATTTATAACAGCACTGACTCAAAGAAAAGGATGAAATGGATAGGCCATCCTCTTTAAAATCCCACTTGTGATAAGACCTGGTATCCATGCCTCAGTAAAAGTATAATAATATATCATAAAAAATGAAATGCTGTGGCGGCAATTCCTTCCTAAAAAGCCATTTAGTTGTTCTCTTATTCTAAAACTAGTGATAATTACAGAGAATATTCTTCTTTGTGCTCATACGTAATCCTTTTAAAGTTGTTCTGTAGTCTTTCTCTGAGCAGTATTGTCAAGTCTTTTATAAATGGTTGAAGGGTCCATTCCTTGTCAGCATCAAGCTTTTGAGCATTATCAATCAATTACATACCTTAATAAAATAGGGGGCAATTGACTGATTTTCCTAGTATTAGTATAGATATATTTGTTTTGTCAAAAATTGATTTAATATAGGAGGGCAATATCTGCTGAAAGTCTTGGGATTTTTCCCCCTCCTTTCTCCATCTGTTGTGATTTCTTTTTGTTTTTTTTTAACCACACATAGTA
This sequence comes from Crocodylus porosus, assembly GCF_001723895.1. Taxonomy (NCBI): domain Eukaryota; kingdom Metazoa; phylum Chordata; order Crocodylia; family Crocodylidae; genus Crocodylus; species Crocodylus porosus. The sequence continues at coordinate 137,926,792 of NW_017728886.1, forward strand.
GAACAAATGACATTTATATACCTTTTCTGGCTAAATTTAGGTTAAGATACATTTTGAAAAAAGCAAACTTGATATAAAATGATTTGATTTGTGTGGTCTATCCATCACGTTGTCAGGGAGTGGACAATATTTTAGGGTAATGTCATCAGATGTCAAAATCATCCTAAAGCAAACATAGGAGCTGCAGCTACTGTAAAGACACACTCCCCTATGGGAGAAGTTTGATGCCAATCAGTTCATTTCTCAGTTGAAAAATACTCTGACAGGATCATCATATCAAAAATAAAAAGTTTAAAATTAGTATGTAGTTTTAGCAATGTATAATTTGATATACTTCTGGTTATGGTAATAGGGGAAAAAAAGAAACTGGGGATGACTTTGAAGGTTAAAATCATTACCTGGTGGTACTGGATTAAGTAAACTTTCCTATGCTCTCCACTCGCTTCTTATTCATTGACCCCATTTCCTACTTTCTGCACTTGTATCCTTTAGTTGCCTGGCTTTAGGCTGGTAGATTCAAAACTTTGGTTTTGGTCTCTTATTGTCATTGTTTTGGTTTTACTTCTATAAGCCACAGCCTCAAACTTAGGGCCTCAGCCTGACCACTCATCTTGACCTGCAACCACATGACTAGTAGGGGTGTGCAAAGCAGGCCATATTTGATCTGGATTTAGCCCAATTCTGGGGCACAATGATTCAATTAATTAATTCAGATCACTGTCCTGATTCAATCTGGCTGAATCTGAATCTGAAGATTTGATTCTGATTCAGAGAATCAGCAATTTGGTTAGAGACGCAGCTTTATATGTTTTTTCTACATACCTCAAGGTACTAGGTGTGGCTCATGAATGCTGAGATCGTGGAGTAGATGGAGCATCCCACAGGAGCTCAGGGGAGCCCCCCGTAGGCTCGGCGGCAGAGCTGGAAGTGGACCAGAAGTACTTCTAGTTCACTTTTGGGTCTGCCACTGAACATGTGGGCAGCCTCCTTCATGTCCCCGGCTCAGTAATTGGCCATATGGGGACCCCAGATGCCCCCCTGACCTAGGAGGCACCAGTCGCCAAGCTGGGGGTGGGGGAGGAGGTCCCCTGTGTGCTCTGCAGCAGATCTGGAAGTGGACCAGAAGTGCTTCTGGTACACTTCTAGGTTCACTGCCAAGGACGCGCCCCCGCACTTCCATGGGATGCTCTATCTGGCCCACTTTCCCAGCATTCACAAGCCTCCTGGTACCTTGAGGTATGTAGAAAAAATGGACAAAACTGTGTCTATGGCTGAATCATCAAATCTCTCTGAATCGAATCACAGGCTCCCAGATGATTTGGAGAGATTAATGGGTCTCCTGAGTCTATTTGGATTTGGAGATTTGGCCACCGAAAAGGGCCGAATCGCCTCTGAACCAAATCAGTGACCAAAGCTTCACACAGCCCTAATGGCTGACCATCTAGACTAGTCAAAGCTGATGTGAAGCCTTCAGTAGGGCTTAACCAAATTACCCCTGCCTAGACCCTAGTTGGCCAAAACTGCTACCTTTTATTTCCCATAAATACTTCCTGTTCAGGGTCAGGGGTTTTATCTAAACAACAGACAGGGCTTAATCACTGTGCTTGTTTCATCCAGCTTGTTCTTCAATTCTGCTAGACCTCCTGATTTCTCATCCCTCTCTGAATTCTCCACCAGGTTTGACCATCCGACTCAGACAGCAGAGGCTGTATTATGGAACTTTGCTAGTGAAAGGGTAATGCTGCCATCTGTACTTCACTTGTTTGCAGGTATGCAGCAGACAGTCACTGGAATTTAGCAATTAGCAATTACAGCACAAGCTCTGGGAAGAGGTAAAGGTAAAATTTGCACAGGTAGAACTGCCTTCAAGATTTTTATAGATTAATAGACCTGGCTATCTGCATCGACCACCACTCCAGGAGTAGAAGGCAAAAAAGAGGTATTCCCTATCCCTTTGTGTTTCCTGTCCTGCTGAGGTCACTCCATACCCCATGCAAATTTATAAGAAATTCCACTTCACCCATTGGAACCCATTCTATTTATCAAGAAGGAGCTTCTACCTCTGTGTAGACAACTGGGTCCTGAACTAGGTCACCATCTGTAACCAGTACTCCTTGCCCCTCATGCCAGAGCTGCTTGATAGTTTAAAGACTGCCTGTGTATTCACCAAGCTCAACCTTCAGAGAACATATAACTTGGTGCAAATCAGAGCTGGTGACAAATGGAAAATTGCCTTCTGGCATTTTGAATATTTAGTTATGTCTTTTGGGTTCACCAGTACCTCATCCACATTTCAGCACCTAATCAGCCTTCTGATTTGTGATTGCTTGCCTGGATAATATTCTAACTTTCTCAGAGGCCCATGACCAACAACTGTCACATGCACAGGTGGTGCTGAAGAGTTTGTGTCAATATGACCTTTTAGCAAAACAGAGAAGTGTGACTTTGATTAAACCACCACCACATTTCTTGACTTTTTATTTTATCCCCCAAAGTGTTGAAATTGGACCTGCGGGAGGCACCCCAGAATATTAAGGAACTCCAGAGATTCTTGGCCTTTGCCAATTTCTACAGGTGTTCATAGCCAACTTTGCCTAGGTGGTGGCCTCTCTCACCAGCCCTTTACACAAATGTATCCCATTTTACTGGTCTGCAGATGGCCAGTGAGCTTCCAAACACTTGAAGTGGGCCTAGCAATGGGAAGACAGAAGCTCTTTCCTGGAAAGTTGGGTACAGTGCAGATTCATGACCAAGAGACCCCCTCAAAAGTCTTTCAGACTCCTCCAAACTATTCCCACATTACCTCTCCCTATGTTTCATTGTATAGCTACTAGTCTCAAGCAGTTGTTCTATGATCTTGACTGTAATGGTCCAGTTCATTCAAATGGCCTGCTTTATCCCATTCATGGACCATCCCTTACCAGAGGATACAGCCCAGATGTGGTTAGAGCCTGGGGTTACCTCCAGAACCTTCCAGATTGCATAATATATGACCATGGATCTCAATTCCTCTCCTGATTCTGGTGCAAAGCCTTTTGCTTACTGGGAAATAAGTACCAGTGCCCCCAAGGGTCTGATTTCTTTTTCAGAGATTGGGAGACGAGATCAGATTTCAATCTCGAAGCTGGGACCCCAGCCTGACAGCACGGCCACTCACCATGACCTACTACCCTGTAGCTAGCAATGCAAGCTGGTTAAAGCTGGTGTGAAGCCTCCAGTAGGACCCAGCTGTACATTGACAGTTCTTCCAATTCTTCTGTTCTTCTGATTGATAAGCAGAATTCTCTAAAGACATTGCTGATGTAATGTTCCAAAGCTTTCAGGTTTCTGATATACTGTATAATTTTCATATCCATACAACAGGGTAAGGATAATGACAACCTGGTAGACGAGAAATGTTTTGGGCCCTGATGTCATAATAATCAAATACAAGATTTCACTGATGTCCGAAGCCAGCACTGGCTAATTTTATTCAGTGTTGAATTTTGTCATGTGTTTATTTCCTAGGAAAGGTAGCTACTCAGGCAAGGGTAATGTTCAACATTCTGCAAAGATTGCCTTCTAATTCTAATGTGTGTAAAGGATCTTGGTTTTTGGTTGTACAGTGAGTCCAGTCAGATGGACACACTTTGGAGAAGAAATCTACAGTGTCCTGACACTCAAGTTGAGTAGGTGCACAAAACACAATTGTCAATGTATTGAAGATAGGTCGTGAAGGTGTTGATTATCTAGGATGTAGATTTTAACTGGTGCTTTGTGAATCCAGATTAGAACTGGTCTGATAAATGCTGAGCTGGGTGTGTGGGTTAATTAGCATTTGGAGCACAGATTCCCCATCATGCAGTGCTCCCCTGCTTCTCTGATCCCAGAAGTCACTGCAGTCTCTGCTTCAGGCTTTCTGTTCTCCATCTCTCATGTAAATGAATGGTGATCTGGTTCCATCTCGAATGCAAATGAGACCTAGGGCAGTTGTTTCATTCTTGTCCCCCCTATCTGGAGGGTTTTAGGTGTGTCTCTCACTGCATCTTAATCAATTTCTGTTTAGGAAGAGGAGGGGAAGGGGGGGATTCTTTGTGAGTCAGACAGTCTGCATCTTGTGTCAGGGTTCCCCAAGAACATGGAGCTGAGAGAGAACAATATCATACAAAAGAATCCAGTGCATTTTTTTTAGTTGCTATTGATTGGCTTGCACTTTCAGAGTTCTCTGTCACAGTTGTTTATATTGCAGTAATGCTCAAAAGCCCCATCTAAGATTGTTTCATGCTACTAGGTAGTATGCAAATCCATCTGTAGGTGTCCTTGCTCTAAAGAGTTAACAGTCACTCTTTAAAAGGTGTGGAAAGAGGGACATAAACATGGGGAAAATAGTGTTTAGGGCTATACCATGCACATTCCATATTAGTTTGTATCCTTTATGTATTTAGTTTCTTATTGTTTTGTTTTTTATTTGCCATTGTTTGCTTTGTTTCTTGAAAGACTTTAAAGTAAGATGTGGCACACAGACTTCTGGGACAACTGGGAAAATAGAAAAGCAAGTTGCATCTAGTTTTCTTCCTCATTCTACTTCACCTCGCAAAAATGGGATTTATGAAGAAAGCATTGGCTGTATCCTTAAAGTACTTAAGATAAAGGCCAGTAATCATTGTCAAGAACTTAATATCCTTAAATGGCATAAAGCTTTTTGCAATCCTAACAGATCTCAAATAAATTTCCCAGGACTCAAAAATGCTGGCTTCAAATACTCTCAGATTACAACAAACAAATACAAAGCATTAGCTAAAAAAAAAAAAAATAGGCTTCAATTATTCCTTCTCTTCTTTTTCTAACTGATTGTTTTGTTCATATAATGCTTATATGGCGTTGTTTTATATAACTTAAAGCAGATGACATTTGGTGAAAAAATTAGACAATGTATGACCTATATGCAGAAAAAGCTTCTAAGTAGCTTTTTAGTTTTCTTTTCTTATTGGTATGCAGTATTTTCATGAAAAACAGGATCTTTGCTTTTTAGGATTTCACTTTTGTTCCACCTGGTTATTCTTGATGAGGATCTTAGATCATAATCCTCAATTTGACATCTTAAGAGTTCCCATTATCACCGAGTGGAAGCTTTGCAGTGTTATGAAATACTATTAAAAATGCTCAAATTGTTCTCTCTCTTTGTAGAAGGTGCAGAAAAGGGAGGGGTTGCGAATGCTCTTAAAATTTTCGTGACATTTTGCACTCAGAAAGATAATCTGTTAATCTTACACTGGAGAGGAGAGGTACAGCCAGGGGTGAGGGGGGTGTCAATGTGCAACCCTTTGGAGCTTGTTGGCCGTATGAGGCAAGTGAAAAATACCATAGTGTTCCTGAAGACCTCTTGAAGATACTGAAAAGGCTCCCATTGGTTTCTGTTAACTTTCAGTGAAGCCCTACATGTCCATTTCCTTTTGGTAAAGCTCATCTTTAAGCCTACATCCATATCCTGTTAAAGATGCATATCAGAACAAAAAATTAATAGTGCTTCAATTCTAATTAATTATTTGGTAGATATACACTTACATATCTGTCAGGCTTAAAAAGCTTGTGCTTCAAGGGCTGCTTGCTTCCTATATTTTGCCTTCTACAACTCCATCAATGCTAATCCATGAATTCAAAGCCCCTTGGTATTCCTATAGAAGGGGCTTCTATAAATGCATGAGGTAGGTAAGCATGTAACAGAGCTCTTCTTTTCCAGCTTCATAGATTCCCTGTCTAATTTATCTATCTTCCTCCTACCATTCATGTGGAACAGAATATTAACATAAGGTAATAAGACTAAAGCTTGCAAGAATTGTTATTTATTTTTGGAAATGGTTTGTCAACTGCAGACTAGTTAGGGAAGTTACTTCTGTGTGAACAGGTTTGGAGGGGGTTCTGGGGGTTTTTTTTGTTCTCTTTAAACATTAGTTGGCAATAAGGCTTAAAGCAAATCTTACAAAACAGAACTGTAGTATAAGCAAATTCTTAAAGAAAATAAGTACAATAATGGAAAACTCGATATGAATTAATGTGCCAATAAATCTTTTCCCTCTGAGTATTGCCTTACTCTGAGTAGCTTATTCAAAGTTAGTACAATCTAACACATGAAAGTATAGCAGAATCAAGTCTATTTGCATAAATTAACCACTTAAGACAATTTTTAAAATATTCACATATTGTAACTAACTGACTCTAAAAATAAAGATGCTGTACCATTTCTTGTTGACAGAGGTTACTGCCAGTCAAATGATCAGGTACAGTTATGTATTTAAAAGATGTGGAAAAACTGTTTTCACTGTTCAAAGTTAAGCTCAACATGCTCAAGAGTGAGAGGACAACAACTTTTTGTCCAGCCCAGTTAGTGTGTTGGTACACCACTATTCTTAGCTAGATAGAATGCTCTTGTCCACTGTTTGTGAATGGACTACAAAGAGAATTGTCATGAACTAATGCATGTAAAAAAGTGATGGGCGTTTGTAGATGACACGGGGGTTTAATTCTCCCTAAATTGAAGTTTTTTATTTTTTTAAAAACATCACTTCAATTTAGGGTGAAGTAAACCCCCATGTTGTGTACACTTGTGTTGGAGCCCGATCCTTACCTGCCTTTCTCCATCAGCAGGGAAGGGAGATCGAGCTGCTGGTGGGCAGAGCGGTCCCTAAGCTGCAGGGGGGTGGGTGGAAGGGGGCTAGTGGTTCCCTCCACAGCAACACTGCCCCCTCCCCCCACCAGGCAGCACCCTCCTGCAGGCACCTGGCTTGAGCAGTCCCAGGGACCACCGCAGCTACGGAGGGTGTGTGCACAGCTCAGGCAGGTAGGCAGGCTCTGGGTGGGTGGAGATCAGGCTTGCTACTTTTTTTTTTCTCTCTCTTCTGTGCAGCCTGCCTTCCCGGGCTGCTGCCAGCCTGCCTGCACAGCTTCTGAGCCTAGTGCTTCCCTCTGTGGTTGTAAGGTAGGAAACTAAAACTCCTCAGAGGTGTTCTATTTTGCAGAACCCCAAAGTCATTTGCTGCAACCCAAAGTCATTTAAGGCACATTATGCTGCCAAATGTGCTACAGGAGTTGGAATTAATGTGCAATACGCTGCCGAATGTGTGAACAGCAATGCCATTAAAACATTGCAAAAGGCTTTTAACACACTTTTAATCCACTAAAAAATGTCATTTACAAACAGCGTATGTCTCTTGATAGGATTGACCTTAAAGTCACCCTAAAGCCCATATTCATAGACTTTTGGCATTGTAAATCCCTTGCTTTAACCCCTGGCAGGAGGTCAGACCAATGCTGGAAGCTTGATAAACTTTAAAATATGAGGTCTGCTCAAATCATAGTCCATCCCTTTTCCAGTTATTTATTTATTTAGTATAATTTAAGTTCACGCTTTCAGATCTTTTATCCCAGGAAGTCTACCAGCTGCAATGTCACAATTTCTTTTTCCTGACTTTCAGCTGTGTGTCCTCCTTCCTTTCTCTCTGGCCCATAAAAAATGATAAGTCAGAAAAAGTAATTAGTAGTTTGTAGATGGATTCTGAAAAGGGCTCTGCTTTAAAAAGCAGAGGCCCAGTGTTGGATGGCTTAAGTTCAGAGTACAAATTACTTGGAAGGAATGTTTTAATAGGTCATAGATTGTCACAGTGTTGGCTGCTTTTATTCATATAATTATAATACTGTATCTGTAATAAATATCAGGAATAGATGACCTTTTCTGGCTGCAAGCTGAAACAGCCCACCCAGAGTCAGAGGTGGCCAGGTACTAGGACCTGACTGCAGCTGGTGCACATCCCTGTGGCAGCACGGCAAGAGTGAGCACAGCTGAAGCTGCCTGCCACCAAATGTCCCTGAAGCTGTACCCCACAGGCCACATCCATTTTGTGGGCTGCAGGTTGCCAACCCCTTGTAAATAGGGTAGGGCAGCTCATATTGGTCAGATTGGTTGAACATGGCCTTAGCTAGGCTGGAAATACTTGAATCCACCTTATTAACATCTAAAACATTAACAGAAAAGACTTGTATTAGCATACAAGAAAAGCTGATAAAATATGAGTTCAAGTCAACTAAGGCAGCCGTAGAGGAGGTACAACTTTCCCCAAGAGGTATGTGCTCTTTCTAACTAAATATTTGACCAGCATATTTAATGAAGTCAGAATCATTAATTAATTAAATGTTGGAGAACAATGGTAAGTCTCTGGGTATGAACAGATGTCACTAAAGAAGTGGATCAGCCATGCTGGGATGAATCTCCCATTATCTCTTGGGAGCAGCTGAGCCTGATTCTCCAGGACAATACTTGAGGCACACCTCTGGGAAGTGGGGAATGCCAGGTTTCTCTGCTAGGAGACCCACACCCTAAGATGAATGCCCTAAGTGCATCTCCCTGCAAATGGGGAAACATGTGTAGGCACACTGGATCAGAACTCTTGAAGTCTGGGGTGATTGGACAGTACGCACTGTCCAAGCTCACCCACTTTAAAGGGAACACGTGTCCTCTGAGAAATAATGACACAAATCCATACCACTTACATTACAGTCAGAAATCTTGGCCATTTGGGGTATAAAGGGTGGATGGACATCTTTGTCCTGTGTAGTGCCATAAAGAATTTTATGGTGGCACAGAGGAGACATCTGCTTATACCCTCTGCTATGACTAGTACACAACATCCTGGATTCTCTTACTTCTGAAAGCTGTGGTCCATTCTGCTGGCTATGTTTACATCAACATCCTGTCCATGTATTCTTTGGTCCTATACATTAAAATGGAATGGACACATTTATTATTTTTGTTTTGAATACAATTAGGCAACTTTAATTGCTACATTTATTATTGAAACTACAAAATATCTGGAAATGTCAAGCAAATAACTAAAAAAAAAAAAAAAGGCAAAAATCTTGCTAGGAGCTTTTGGAGTTTCTATCTTCTGATCTACTTGCTTCTAAATAAGAGAAATGGCTAGTCCCTCACTGATGCTCTATAATGATCATTTTCCCATTGCAAATTGCATATGCTGAACAAGTCTCTGAATCAATTGTACCACATCTATCATTACTTTCAGTATCAGAGCAACATTTTTGCTTACTGGGGTTTCTTCTCTGAAAGCCCTGGTTTCTCATGCTATTGTTGCAGGTGTCAAAAAAAGTTCATAAATATACCCACTAGCTCTGGTGCTCCAGTCACCTATACACTGGGCCATACTTGAACACAGACACAGCTCCTGTAGTGGCTTCTTCCTAACAAATAATCACCACAGACATTGCTAAGGATGTTGACATTGCTATGATTTCTTTGGAAAATTATCATTGTATTTGAGAGAAGAAACCCTGGTAAGGAGAAATCTGCTGTTAAAACAGTGATATAAGTGGTATATGCGATTCAGAAAGACTTGTGCCGTTGCAAATCACAGCATACGCAATTTGCAATGTGAAAAAATGGTCACTCATTGAGAGCATCAATGATAAACTAGCCATTTTTATATTTCTCTTAATTAGTAGCAGGCATGTCAGTAGATTATTATTTAAGAATTTTCAGAAATATTTATTTTCACTGTGTGGTTATGAAACATGCCATAGACAATTGACAAATCGAATGGACAGTCTGAGGTATGTCCAATTCATTGCAAGTGCCTGTATTATGTCTCACCCTTCTATGCACTGGAATGTTTTCTATAACGTGACTTTTAGTGTTCAAATACAGCATGTGTTTTGTACAAATCTACATATTGCATTACATTTTTCAGTAGAATGCTTACACTGTAATTTGATTGTTGTCCTTGGATAACATCTAGTGGAAAGCAACACAACAGTTAACCATTGGGAGTCTTTGCTCAGAGGCACTAGTGGTGTACCAAAATAAAGGTAGGAGCACTACATTTTCAAATAGTGACAATACATCAATAAAGTATAGACACACATAAGATAGAAGGAACAATAACAGTAGCAAACTGTTTTGGAGGATATACATCCTTTGCATGGGATAGTTTCTCATTCATTGACCTTTTCAGTAACTTACTCATTTTCCATGTCTGATTTGCATCCAAGCTAATGTGTCATAGTCATCCACTACTTACAAGGTGGGGGATACAGGTATGGTGAGCTTAGGCTTATCGATCAGCCTTGGATTCTGCCTAGTCTCCCAATTATTTAAAACATTATTTATTATTTAAAGTTGAGGCACTGCTCTTTGGTCCTCACATTCCGAAGGATAGAAGTATGAGTCACTATGCACTATTCTATTCTTGTGTTTCTTCATGGATGCTAGATCTGATAATAGCTGTTGAACAGAGCAGTTGGAGGTATTTCCTCTGGCAATGATGGATGCCAGGGAGGGTAATTAATAGGGGATAGATCCCTCTGGATATTAGGGCTGCATGAAGCTTTGGTAGCCAATTCAGCGGCTGAATCTCTGAATCTGAATCAAATCAGAAGACTCATTAAGCTGTCTGAATTAAACAGAAGCCTCTGAATTGATTTGGAGAGATCCAGGGGTGATTAAGAGATTCAGCCATAGGCAACACAGCCTTCCCTTGGACCTCGCTTAAAGTGAACCCACTTTATAATGTAGCAAATAGGGATAGGTTCCCAAGGCAGTGAGGGAGGGAGGGACTGAGGCTGGGACTGGGGGAGGGGTGCCATTCCTGGGGCTGCACTGCGCTCTGCCTGTCCCCCCGTACCTGGGCTCCACCGGCCCCCACTCATCCCAGCTCCTGGGCTGAGGTGGCATGCCGTGGTTCGGGCAGTTGGTATCAGCTGCTCCCAGGGCTCCTGCAGCAGTGGGAGGGCTCTGGGCAGTGCAGGACACAGTACAGCTTGTCCTCATTCACCTAGCCCCCACTGCAGTGGCCCTGGAAGCGACTGGTGCCAGCTGCAAGAGGAACTGTCAGTGGGTGTGGGGGAGGAGCAGGGCATGCCTCTTGCTGCTCTGTACCCCCAAGAGGGCTGCAGGCTACGGGGTTCTGTCAGGCTTTTCCTGGGGATGCATCCCCCAGATCTGCATGTGGGATAACAGCAGGCTGCCACTGCAGGCTAGGGCACCAGGCTGATTTCTTCCTGGCTCTCAGCATTCCCACCCTGAGCACCAAGAACAGCCAGGTACCACCACTGGCCCCAGCCTGCAGTGGCAGCCTGCCATCATCCCGCATTCATAGGGGCACAGGGTTGTTCCCGGCACTTGGCGTGCGCACCCTATTTGTTAGGTCTGTCTGAAGCTTCAGCAGTCGATTCAGTGGATGAACCTCCAAATCTGAATTGGCTGAATCAAATTGAGACAGTGAATCAAATCACTGTCCCTCAAATCAGCTGAATCTGAATTGAATACTTGGTGCTTCTCACAGAAATACTAGATATATCCAGTTCAGGGCTCTCCCCCTAAAGCATCCACTCCTGGAACTATCAGGCAGAATATTGAACTAGATGGACCATTAATCTAACCCATAATGGCATCTCTTATGTTCTTATGTACATGCGAATTAGGACTATGCTTCAGGTGCCCCATGGTGGGACACATGGTTTCTGCTCTGTCCTGACTCCCTGGGTAGCCTCCCCTTTTTATCCTTCCTGCCATGCCTTAATACAATTCGTTAATGGGTCATAACCATTAATGGGTAATAAGAGAGATTCCCAGTTTGACATTGGTTAACTAGTAATGGGTAATAAGAGAGGTTCCTCCAGGTCCAAGTTTGAGCCTCTGTCTGCTTCTCAGCAAGCAGGTCTCTCCCAAGCCACGCTGCACCCAATCTTGTCCCTTAAGCATTAAGTGAGCCCTCTCAGCTGATCTATGTCCCCAGGGCAAACTATAACTTTAAGGCTATTCATGGTTTCCAGCCTTCCCTACAGCCACATAGATGCCTTGCAGGTGTTAATGGTCATCACTTAGGTGGGGCACCTTGCTCCAAGCTTCTACTCTCTTATCAGGGTCTTGGCCTTCCCAGCCTCCTCACTTTTCCTCTGGCTGTGCCCTTTACCTAGGACCTCTTCCCCAAACTTGGCTTGTGGGCTTCAGCTCCACTCCCTGTCCACCTTGGGCATTAGGCCTCTGGCCCTGTCTCTGCTTCCCTTGGGCTCTGGGCCCCGGCTGCTGCCTGCCTACATTGTGAGCCCAACCCTTGGCAGGGTTCCAAAATATGACATGCCCCTTGAGTACCACTGCAGCTTGTTCCCTGCCCCTGGTAGGCTTCAGTGCCCCATGTGCCTCTTTGGAACTCTGTGACCTCTTCCTCCTCCTTCTCCCCTATTAGTCAAAACCCAATTCACCAGTAAGCCTCATGAAAACAAAAACACCTGCACAGTAGCTTTATAACAAAATCCTCCCACACTGGGTCAATACCTCACAAGCTATAGGACCACCTTAGCTTTTCTTTTACAGTTCTCTGGGGCAGCTTGGCTTCCAGGCAATCCATCTCCTGTACCTATCTTGCTAAGGAACTCCTATATTTTATGCCCTTAGGGACAGACTGCTTGCCTAGCCCCAGGCACTGGCCTTAGAGTTTCATAGTTAGTAGGGTCAAAAGGGACCTGAGCAGATCACCAAGTCCAACCTCCTGCCATAGCAGGAAAGAGTACTGGGGTCAAATGATCCCAGCAAGGTAATTGTCCAGCCTTGTCTTAAAGACCCCCAAGGTAGGAGCCAGCACCACTTTGCTTGGAAGTTGGTTCCACATCCTAGCCGCCCTGACAGTGAAGTAGCGTCTCCTGATGTCTAATCTGAATTTACCCTCTGCCAGCTTGTGACCATTATTTCTAGTCACTCCTCGTAGTGCTGGGGGGAACAGGGATTCCCCAGTGCCTGCTGGTCCCCTCTGACTTGTTTGTAATAGGCCACTACATCCCCCCTCAGCCTTCTCTTGTGGAGGCTGAACAGGTTCAGGTCCCATAGCTTCTTCTCATAGGGCCTGCCCTGCTGCCCCCAGGCCATGCGAGTGGCCCTCCTCTGGACCCTCTCCATGTTATCTACATTCCTCTTGAAGTGTGGCACCCAGAACTGGATGCAGTACTCTACCTGCAGCCTGACCAGTGCTGCATAGAGGGGGAATATCACCTCCTTGAACCTGCTTGAGATGCATCTCTGGATGCATGACAAGGTGCAATTGGCCTTCCTGACTGCATCCCCACACTGCCGGCCTATGTTCATCTTGCCATAAATGATGACTCCAAGATCCTTTTCTGCCTCTGCACTGATGAGAAGGGAGTTCCCCAACCTGTAGGTATGGTGCTGGTTCTTCCTCCCCAGGTGCATCACCTTGCACTTCTTATCAGTGTTGCAACCCATTCTGTTTTCATCCACCCATCCCTGTAACCTGTCTAGGTCCAATTGTAGCCTATTCCTCCCTTCCAGCATGCCCACATCCCCCCACATGTTAGTGTCATCAGCAGATTTGGACAGGGTGCTTTTTACCCCCTCATCCAAGTCATTGATGAAGATGTTGAACAATGCGGGCCCTGAGGAACCCCACTGCCCACATCCCTCCAGTTTGAAAATGACCCATCCACTATCGCTCTCTGGGTGTGACCCTCCAGCCAGTTGGTGACCCATTTGACTGTGTAGGTGTCAATACCACAGTCCCCCAGTTTTTTTAATGAGAATGGGGTGAGAGACAGTGTTGAAGGCCTTCCAAAAGTCCAGAAAGACTATGTCCACTGCTACCCCTGCATCTAAGGATTTGGTGACCTGGTCCTAGAAGGCTACCAGGTTGGTTTGACAGGACCTGCCTCTAATGAACCCATGTTGGTTGCCCCTAAAGCATGATCTCCCCTGCTGGCTTCTCATGGACATGTGCCAGAATGTGCCTCCTAAGCCCTGCTGCCTCCTATCAGGTTGCTCTCCAGCCACCCACAGGGGTTCCCACTTTAGGCCTAATGACCAGTTTGTTTTCTCCTGGTGGACTGGGCTCAGGAACATGCAGCCCTTCTCTTAAAATAACAAGAGCCTTCTGGCTCCCTGTTACAACATACTGTAGGAAACTGTTGTCCTACCTCAAGGTTAAGTCAGCAGCAAATGAGAGTTAAAAATACAAAAGTTTGTTGTCACTTACTAATTAATTTCCCTTTTTTGTGTTATCCCATCCCAAGTCTTGAAAGCACACATATATATGAGAAGATAATTACCCCTTAGGCCAATACTGAGTATGTATCTGAGTTGGGCCAGAGTGTCGGGCAGCAAATTCCTTTCAGCTCTTGTATTTCATACAAGACAGAATGGTTTTGTTTTTATTTTTGACAGACTGCATGGGATGTACACATATCAGTAGTCTTCCTGGAATAGCATTTTATACAAAAACTTATTTCTCTTAGTTGGATATTTGGCAAAGTACAGAGCGAAGTATGATCCTTAATCTAATTACAGAAAAGAAAGGAAAATCTAAATTTTCTAGAAAGCGAATCCCGTCTTTGATTTCCTTTTACCAGTAAGCCTTGTGTTACTGTCTCCAGAGAGAGATTCTCTATCCCTTGCGAGATCTGCTTTAAAAAGTCCTTGTTGTTAGAGGTCATTATCATTTCAGGATAAAATGATATTGGCATTTTCCCAAAGGAGTCTTTTTCTCAGGGATGCCATCTGGAGGACATATACAAGGCTTTTTCTTATATAAAATGGCTATTGTCCCTTTATGATGTTTGGGAGCCTCTCCCGTCTTTCCTTTTCAAATCCACCATTTAAAACTCTGTGCTAGTTTGCATTCTCCCCAAACTGTCCTTTAATTTTTCATGTTTCCTGTACTTTACTATTAGGTTGCACCCACTTTCTGGAAACACCCTGCTTTTGTATCTTGTAAATCTCAGGCATGTGAGTTTGTACTGCAATGGATACTTAATATTTTAGAGGTTATGAAAATATGTTTTTACAATACTGTATCAAACTTGTTCTTGCTTAGTGGTCAACCCAGAATAGAGGACCTTTCACCACTGTCCTGATGCATATCCTTGGGGTTCTTAGCAAATCTTGCACATGGGAGATTCCCACTTCTCCACTGCCCTTCAGCAAGACTTGTTCTGACCAGCATCTTGACCAGATATTACAGCTCAGTGAAGGAGAATCCTGTGAACTCCTAGAATTCCCTGGGTTTTCAAAAAAAAAAAAGGCTTCCATCTTCATAGGAACATAATATCTGTTTCTGCCAAATGCCCTAAAATCATTGTTAGCATGGGGCAATCTGTAGGGTAAAAAGCCAAAACAGTTTTATTGCATAAGATGGAAAAGCATAGGGAAGAGTGTAAGTTTGGTGATGGATATATAGAAAATAAATGCCTTCCTGCTACCTTCTAGTCTGGAACATGTTAGAAGTGTTCTCTGTCTTTCATGCCACTAGAGTTGTATCAACTTGTGTGGTGAA
The DNA here is from genome assembly GCF_001723895.1 of Crocodylus porosus. Classification (NCBI taxonomy): domain Eukaryota; kingdom Metazoa; phylum Chordata; order Crocodylia; family Crocodylidae; genus Crocodylus; species Crocodylus porosus. Next base: position 137,942,112 of record NW_017728886.1, read on the forward strand.
CCTCTATCCTCCTTGGTTCCAAAGTTGCCTCCCACATTGCCATCAACAGACTTTTCCTTAAATTCCCAGGCTCCTATGGTACTTCACCTTCTCTCTATTTGCTAAAATATTTTCTATCTCTGCTGAAGATCCCAGAGCTTCATCTGATACCTAATATGGAATCAGCTATTATTAAGCAGGAAGCCCTTAATCTTAAAAGGTAACACTAGTGTTAACCATAAACCAATCATTTGCTGATCACACATTTCATACTACAAGAACATACATTATAAAAATGAACAGAGCGTATCATTAGCTGTTCATAGAGATGAAACATGATAGTAATCTTCCAGTCTGGTGAGATACCCATGTGTGTGGGAATAACATCCACCAAAATGAACCACTGCAGTTTTGGGTATCTTGTGATAAATACTTTAAAAATGGGCAAGATGGACAGGATTGAAGTTTCACATCCACAAGCCTTTCATTGCAAAGGGTTATTTATTCACAGCCCTTCCCTGTAAGACATGGGAAATGCAAAGATACAGATAACCAACAGATAAGATCTGGTCTAGATGAAAAAAGTTAACACAGCTTCAGATGGTAAATTTCAGGATTAATGAAGACAAACCAACATCCTAGTAGGAAATTAACCCATGCTTAACATGGGGAACAACCAATTAGGAGTTGATAGCTGTCCATAAAGCCAATAACCTATGAAAAACAGTCCAGATCCTTTGAAGCAAATGTCAGAACAAATAACTTATTTGTCTTATTAACTAGTTTTGAATTATACATTTATTTGAATCATACATTTTGTGACTACATTCAGGCATACTCCATCCATCCATGCCATTAGACCACAGAAAACTCTGCGATGATGAAAACAATAATATGCATAAGTTTTAAGAATTTCGGACTGTTGTTGTGAGCAAGCTTGAAGAAATCTTTCTGATACTTATGAAGTTACAACAATACAAGCATAATGGAATATTCCTGTAGTTATGCTGTGTAGATAGACCTGTCTGTATTTAATGCAAATATAAGGTGAGTGTCTCAGATGGTGTTAACTGGCATAGCTTCATTAAGTTCAGTTGAACTCTGACAGTTTGTACCAGATGACAACTTGGCTAGTAATGTTTGATGGTAGGGAAGGAAGTTGGAAAATGAACACCTATTTAAAAAAAAAAAATTAAAAAGCTTGTAGGATAGCAAATTATTTTTAAAACCTACTGGTAATTTATCTAGTTTGCACATATATTCTTAAAGAAGAAAGGATTTGTATGAGAGAAACTACTATATTTATGAACCTATTTTAATATCCAACAACTGTATTTATCAAAATAAGTAGTAGGGGTCTAGTGGGTAACAACAGTGAAGATGGAATTGCTGAATGAAATCTAGTTCAGAAGCATATTTATCGAGTATGAAGGCGTATATGTATTTACATATATTTTGGGTACCAGAAATGATTGATTGAGCTGACTAAATTGATTAATATCATTTGCATTTATCAAATATTTATAGGTTGCATTTTTTCTTGAAATTATGATTGACATAATGCCATTTGTAATATTTCACAAAAGTGGCAACTCACATACAACTCGAATGAAAAAGACTGAAAAGGAGGTGCAAAATAATGGGTTGTTTCTGTGGCTCAGTGTTCAGTTTCTGCTAGGAAAGAGAAAGTGGTTGCCTCCTCAGGATTAGTTTCAATTGCCGCTGTTGCAAAACCCTATTTTAACTTGTATATTGTGTTTGCTTTAAAACGTTGGCTTGACTTGCTGTCCTTTTTACTTTGAATGGCCAGAAGAATATTTCTGCAAAATTTGAGAGGGAAAAAACCTAGCCTTTTTTGTTTTTGTTTTTCCTTTTCTTGTTTTTTCTTTAAAGAATGGTTACTAAAAAATTCTGATAGGAGATTCTAAATGGTGTCAGAGGATAATGAAGAAAGTTAGATAAGCTATTTGTTTCCCCCTTAACCTCCATTGAATATTCTTGAGAGCATGGCCCCTGGGGTGTATCTGAAAAAATGTAAGATGTTTGTACTTTAACAAAATTGTTAATAATTATTTTTGCAGATTACTAGCGCTCTCGTCTAATCCGTTGGTGTTGATGGATTTTCTTTTGCTAACTTCAAGATGAACAAGATTAGGCACTATATATTTATATTTATAAATCTATTGCTTCATTTTCCTGATTGAAGGGAAAAATAAAGATGCTTATCATTATTTACAAAGTATTTTGCCAGCTCTGTAAGCTGCATGGCAAAGAGAAAATTTTAAAAATGTGATATATTTTAACTTTTTTAAAAGTTTGGCCAAATAATTCACTTACAACGGTTTGACTAGTTCTATTCAAGATGTTAGCCCATGTCTGTCTTTCTATCAACATTCATATTGTGAATCCTAATTTTTTAAAATACTTTAATGTGATATATTTTTCTTGACCTTTCATTGCCAACTACCTTTAAGATGATAAAACAATTGAGATTCTCCTATATTTTTACTTATGTGAGAAGCAAGGATCTGTTAGAGTGATATCCATCTTTGATTGGACCAACTATATAATAGGGTTAAAGTTAGAAAAGCTTTTGATTGCAAGACTTTCTTCTTCAGGTCTGATCCCCAAGAGCCAGACACTATTTAGTGAAAAACAGCAATGGGCTGGGGTGTGAAAAATTCCCAGTCATAACAGGCACAAAAATAACAGAAAAAAAGAAGCTGATTACTGGGAGATCAAGGCCTATCAAAAGGGACAATGGTCATTCTCACACTTCCTAGGTGGAAAGAATTCAGGAGTTGGATGAATTATAATGTGCCATAAACCTGATATCAGTGTTTAGTCCTTGATTCTTAGGGCCCCTCTATACTTGTATGTAAAGGCAAGATGGGATCTGATGCATGATCCATCCAATCATGCCTTCTACCTTACCACATATACATGACAGGAGGTATGATTGTGGGAACATGAATCAAATCCCATCATGCCTTATTACTGCTGCAGTGGGAGCCTGATCCTGAGTTTCTCTGCAATGGCAAGAAGCAAACTCCTACAGCTAGAAGGCTCCTCAGTTGACAGGGCTTCTAACCTCAAAGGTTCTCCAGTGGTCCCCATGGCAGGTCCTTCATGCACTTTCTGATGCTCCAGCTATGGGGGTCCTCCATGCACCTCCACAGCTGCAAGATTGCAGCTGCAATAGTTTTCTAGCTTTGGGGGCACTACATGCACCCCCATGGCTGAGAGACCACATCAGTTTCCCTGTGGCTGGGAGCCCTGTCAGCTGATGGGGCTCTCTGCCACAGAGGCATTTGATCCTGTGCCTGGGAACCAGCATCAGTTGGTCACTCCCAGTCTAAGGGGTGCACCTGGACCCCCAGCTTGGAGCTCCAATCAGCTACTGGGGCTCCCAGCTACTGTGACCGCTGGCCACACATGCAGTTAATGGTGTGACAGGAAACAGCTATACATTTATTCCATGTATTTTGTGGAATAACTTTGTAGCTTATTCCTCTCTTATCATGCCATTAATTGAGTGAACATGTGGATGGGTGACCACTGAAGACTTGGTTAATTGTTTACACATGCATTAAGTATAGCATGTAGATGGAGCCATTGTGCCTAGCCAGCTTATGCATATTTGTTCCCAAATTTAACCTTTCAAAAATGATACATAGATTTCCCTTGAGCATGAGGATAGTGAGGTCAGAGAAGGAGTGTTTTTTTCTGTGAGAAATGTGCTTATAATGGTGTCTGTCTATCCGACCTTTTATATTTTTTTTCTGTGAATGTTCATTCTGGTGTATAGTTGCTGTTTAGTTTCACCCACATAGTTTCTGTGAGGACACCTGGTGCATTCCATCAGGTATATCACATTTTGGGAAAGGCATGTATAAGAGCTGTGGATTCTGATGGTTTTGTTATGGTGGGAAGGGGGACACTGTTGATAGTAGGGGCAGTGGAGATGTAGGTTAAGCTTGGTTCCTACATGTGATGTACATAATCCAACTCACCAAGTGTCCTCATGGAAGCATCACCAAATTTCCAAGCCCTGCAGCTGAGTAACATGGCCCCATACATGGGACCTTGTGCATGTACAGAGCCTGATATGGTACAAAAAGACATGGAGCCAAAAGTTCGGGCAAAATGTCCTATTGCATTATAACTTAAAGAATGACTTGTTCATCCCAATTTGATACTCAGCATATCAACAAATTGTGACGGACCAACCACTTGTCTGGAGTGTCAAATTGCACTGAAAACTTTTCAGTGATGTGAATCCAATCTCATCACTGACTCAGTTTCACCATTACTTAGAACTCCTTGACTTGACGCATGAATTTGTTTGTTTTAACATTAGGTTGAGAAGCTCTTAAACTGTCTGAATTGCAGCAGAGAAAATAATTAAATGGGTAAAAAAAGGTATAGTAAAACAACGCGTTCATGAAAACTATGAGGCAGCTGCTATCATATAGAGTATTCAATACTTAAAATGCATGTAAACTAAAGCAGTTACCATTCCGGGTGAACTGCAGCTGTTTCATGCAAGAAGATATTTCCTCTCAGGCATCGATTTACAGCTGATTTTTTTCCTCAAAATTAATCTTGCTCATAGGTATAGTACAAGCAATATTGACCTTTGAGCCAGAGCTGTCAGCAGTTCTGTGCAAAAACATGATCTTTTTTTTTTTCCCCCTGTAACAGTGAACAAATGCTGGAATGATGGCAACAATTCTAGTTACTTTCAGCAAATGTTCTACCTATCAGTTACTTTCATGGTTTTCCTTTAATATTTTGCAGTTGAATTTAACACTTGACTATGGTCTTTTATCTATTTACTTATTTAATTTCAAGTTTTTGGTGAAATAACATCAACCATAACAATTCACATAATTTATTTTCCATGTTTTCTTTTTTATTATGTTTGATAGCTATGTATAGATAAATAAAAAAGATTTCCAACGAATCCAAGCAACAACTCTCATTATTTTATCAGCATTTTGGGTTTGTTTGTTTGTTTGTTTTTTAATAATAGATTAGCAGATCTCAGGCTTCACGTGGAAAAAAGATGCACTTGTTTTAAGGAAACGTCTCTATCAAAGTCTGAGGAAAATAATATTTTATTAGGATTCTTACATTAAGACCATTTAAAACCTTCAATTGAAAAAAATCCACTGTTTTTGGTAGATCTCTCAAATCTTTATGGTTTCACCATGACTGTAGAACTTATAAAGAGTCCACTTTCTGGGTTTTTGAGATGTTTTAGTTCATTCAGATTTGGCCAAATAATATGGTATTTGAAAAGCATCATCTTTTATTGCTTTCTACATCTTGTTTTTTGTTTTGCTGCCCAAAGCAGCCAACATACCATGCCAGTGTGCTCTCCTAGCATATTGTCACACAATTAAGCCTCTGGGCAAGACCCATATTAAAATAACTAACTAAAATAAATAAATAAATACAAACACCTTTACTTTTATCATAGTAGGCTTTGATTTATGGATTCAGATGATTATAAATAAAGAACTCTTTGATTTTACAGATTGGTGATAACTCAGAACTTTTTATAGCTCTTATGATGAAGGAAGGAATGATGAAGTGAGCTGAGAATAAATAAAAAAATCTTTGTTATTCCTTCATGTAAGTTAACTTGTAATAGTTCTACTTCAGTAGAAATCAAATAACACTTCACTATAACTAGTATAGATTCTACTGACGTATGTAAACCAGATATCTAAAGCTATATTACTTTACTCTTAAATGTGAATGAATGTGTCCATTGTGATTTGATATTTTCCCTGACCCACTATGGGTCAGGGAGGCCCGGGTGAGGGAGATTCCTTGCCCTCCATCGAAGCTGACCTCGTGAAGGAAGACCTTGACAGGCTGGATACCTTCAAGTCAGCCGGCCGTGATGGGTTACACCCAAGGGTACTCAGGGAGATGGCGAGCATCATAGCTCAGCCCCTGGCATGGATCTATGAGAGTTCATGGCTCTCTGGTGAAGTGCCCGATGACTGGAAGAGGGCCAATGTCATGCCTATCTTCAAGAAAGGGAGGAAAGTAGATCCAGAAAACTACAGGCCCATCAGCCTGACCTCTATCCTAGGGAATATCTTGGAAAAGATTATCAAGAAGGCCATCCTTAACAGACTAGCTGAAGGTAATATCCTGAGGGATACCCAGCATGGGTTTGTTGCGGGTAGGTCTTGCTTGACCAATCTTATTGCCTTATATGACCAGGTGACCTATCACCTGGACAAAGGTGAAGAGATCAACATCATATACCTCGACTTTAAACAAGCCTTCGATCTGGTATCCCATGATCATCTCTTGGTTAAACTGGCTAACTGCAGCTTTGACGTCACCACGATCCACTGGCTGGGGAACTGGCTCTGCAGTAGGACCCAGAGGGTGGTGGTTGACCAAGCCAATTGTCTTGGTGTGCTGTGACCAGTGCGGTCCCACAAGGCTCTCTCCTAGGGCCTATACTGTTTAACATCTACATCAATGATGTGGACATTGGTGTCAGAAGTGGACTGGCCAAGTTTGATGATGACACCAAACTCT
>NW_017728886.1:137949255-137964434 GCF_001723895.1 Crocodylus porosus
GAGCTTCCAAGGTTTGGAACAGACTGCCACCTGAGGCGGTTCAAGCGCCCACTTTGAAGGCCTTCAAAACACATGTGGATGCTTATCTTGCTGGGATCCTATGATCCCTGCTCACTTTCTGCCCCTGGGGCGTGGGGCTGGACTTCATGATCCTCTGGGGTCCCTTCCAGCCCAAATGTCTATGAAATCTGATGCACTTAAATTAAATTAAATGTATAATCATTATTATATGAAAATCTTTGCACACTTATTAGTAAAGGAGAGTCAAATTTCAATTAGAAAAATCATAGGTTAGCCTTTATGCAAGGTTTTCACATTTTACACTTTGTAGTGATATAGTAAAAAAAACTAATGAACTGGCCAGATGTCAAAGTATAAACAGTCACTGTTTTAATAAATACATTTGGAGATATCTTTCCCTCTTTCCTGGAACTATAGGAATGATTATTAGAAATGGTTATGAGCTTGGACTTAGTACTTGTGGTTTAGTAGTGTCCATAGTTCAAATGTGTAAAATCCTGTTTCAAATAACTATCTTGCAATCTTGCATATACCATAGATACCTGTTAATTCTCTTAGAAACTTATCTCATAATATTTTTTCTGATTTTTGTAATACATGTTTTTTTTTCTAGTATTTTCCTACCAGATATGTACAAGAAATCATCATTAGTAGTCCCTCAATATAAGGATAGCAGTATTCCAGTCAACAGGGAAGTCATCAGTGGGGATCCAGGTTTTCTGTTTCCCATGGAAAAATGTGGAAAAAACATGGATTTTTTTTTTATTTTAATGGAAAAACATGCAAAATTTTTCCTTTGCAAAGAGCCCTTTGCTGCAGAGCCCCTAGTAGGGACTGGGATGGGGCCACAGGTGGCTCATCTGGAGGCAGGGAGAACCAGCTCTCTGCCATCATGCTTGCTTCCCTGGGTGGGCAGGGGGGACTCTTGCCTCCCAGATCTGTAATAGATCAGGGATGGGTGCTGTGGCAGGCTGCCCACTATAGGCACAGGCTCTCTGCCCTGTTGCCATTGTCCAGGGCCTCTGTGGCTTGGCAGGAGGGACCCAGTACAGCAGGGCAGAGTGGGGCTGGGCAGGAAAGTTCCTTGCCACTGAGAACTCTATGCTGCCCTGGCAATGCACACCTTGCCCACTCTGCAGCAACAAGTGGCACAACCCTGTGCTACTGCCCTTGCTGTTAGCAGGTATGTAGGGGATGCTTTGCTAGGGGGGGCTCGCAGTGGCAAAGAGTTTTCCTATCTGGTGCTGCTCTGCCCTGCCATTCTGGGTCCCACCTGTTGGGCTGCAGAGGCCTCAGGGGAGGACAGCAGGGTGTGGAGCCTAAGACTGCAGCAGGTGGCCTGCACCCCCCCACTGCCTTTGCCTCACACACATCTGAGGGCGTGGGTCCCATCTGCCCCCCAGTGGGATTGCATGCAGTGGTGGGGAGCTGGACCCCCTGCCCAAGCCTGCAATGAGCAGCCTACGCCCCGCTCCCCCATGAGCTCTGCTCTGGCTGTGTTGCTCACAGGGAAGGAGGGGGGAAGCCGGACTCCGCACTCCTCTATGCTGCAGCAGCTGCCACTTGGGTGCTGCTGCAGGGGCACAAGGGCCTGTGGACCCAGATCTTTGGCCGCATAGCCCTGGCAACTTAGGGCCCCCTCTGGCATGGCTGGGGGAGTAGGGGACTGTGGGTTGGGGACAGGGGACACCAGCAATTCTAGACGGTTGTGGCTTGGGAGTGGGGGGCCTGGACCTGTGTTCTTAGAGCTAAGGGTGCAGGGGGAGCTCTGATTTTCTATGATAAACCCAAAACCAAATACGAAATTTATAGGTACCATATTTCACGGTGTGCAAGTTGACGTGGTATATAAGTCAATCCCATTTTTCTGATTCATAAAGTTAGGATTCTCAAAAATCTAGTGTATAAGTCAACCTAACTTTTTGGATCAGAAATATGGGGTCAACTTATACTGGCCCCTGTGCCTACTCAATGCAGACAGGACACCTTGCGGGGGAGGGGGGAATGGACACATACAAGACCAGCACCACCGGATGGGCTGGGGCTGGGCTTGGTGCTCAGGTGGCACAGCCCAGACTGTGCCACTCTCATGGGCTGGGACTGGGCTCAGTGCTTGCATCAGCTGGTCCTGGGCTTGGTGTTCAGCTGCTGTGGCCCAGGCAGTGCCACTTGCAGGGGCTGGGGCCATTGCAGTACTGGTGATGTTTGCTCGAGCCAGAACTCTGGCTTTCACTCTTCTTTTCCTCTAATATATATGTTGGATTGTTTAAAGACATGGTTTATAGTATTGCTCCAAAGTTTGGTTTTGGTACTGACTTGTATACAAGTTGTGTGCACGTGTGTGAGAGAGACAGAGAGAGAACAGCTTTATTTCCAGATTCCATTTTTTCCCATTTAGTCTTTAAAGTTTAAAACACTATTTGTAAAAACACCTTCAAATATTTTTTTTTATGGTGTTATCTAGAGTAGCAGCCAAAAAATTGTGAAGATGTGTCTCATCTCACCTCAAATCAACTCAGCCTCAGCCCCCTTACTGTGGGTTCCCCCACGGCACCACTCTTCATTGGAGTCTAGTCCTTCAGCACCATGAGCTGCACTAAACTCTACCACTCTGAGGCAGGGGCAGCAAAAGTCAGAAGAAGAAAGGTGAGACCTGAACACCCAGCTGATCAGATAAGGACAACAGCAGCCAGGTGGGAGTTAAGGGGCCATATATTAACTCCTAGTGGGCCACATGCAGCCCACAGGCCACCAGTAGGATAGAACTGGCTTAAAAGATTCCAGGGATATAATCCTTCCTTCCTATTTAGTGAATAACTATGACTTAAGTGTCTGGCATCTCATCCTTGTGAGAGTTAACACTGCTCCCTTTTTGTAAGTAAGTCAGGGTAGCTTGAAGTTGGCAAAAAGTTGGGTTCAGTGAAAAGGGCATATACACATGGAATCAACTCCCTGCAGTTGGTAAAAATTACACTCTCTCTCCTACCTGGCCTCAGAAGTTTCCAACTGGCATAAAACTTTTGTAGTTCTGGATTTCAAATGGTTTTGAATTAGCACAGCAGAGAACACAAGCTTTAGAAATATAAAAACAATTTTGACCACTTTTCAAAACTACTTACAAAAAAAAGGATACAGCCACTTAAAAAAAAAAAAAAGCCTCGATTGGCATATGTATTTACTCCTGTTGCAGCTTGTGAAATTCCAATCCCTGTTACTTTCATTATAGGTCTGCGTCTGTGTTTACATATAATTTCTTCATCTTTCACTCATCCACATAATATATGTATCCCAAGAGACATCTGAGCTGTTGCAGGAAAGTGTGGCAATTAGAAGAAATGGTTAACATAAGTGAAGATTGAGAGTTACAGCTTAAACAGTATGCATTATATATATCCCTTTTAAAGAGTATAGGAGATTTCTTTTATCCCCCTGTCTATACTGGGACACTTGACATATCCCTATAGTGTAAAATCCCACAAGATTTCCCTCTCAACAGTGTTTGACTGAGGGACTTGGTGGTTCAGTCATGTTTTCATGGTTCTCCAGCTGCTGACAGATATGCTGAACTACATGCTCTTGCTTTGTTCCTAACATGACCCAAACACTTCTATCTTCTTTTTAAGATAACTTTAGAGATTGGAGGTTCTTGAGATTGCTGACAATCTTGCTGTTTGTTATAAAATCATTCCTTTAATTCATAGCTTTTCCTGTATGCATAAGCAATAAGAGCATTTGGATGGAGGTCTGTAGTTTTGTATTTCCAGATTTCACATCCATATGTTAGGATGGAAATAATATGCAAGTTGAAGAAGCATAACTTGATCTTTAAATTGTAGGTATAATCTTTTTTATGTTGACTAATGCAGGTGCTGCCTTGCCAATTCATGACATTATTTCCCCACTGCTGCCAAATCATATAAAGTGACTTGCTTCTTGTATGCCTTTGCCTTTTAAAATACAACATATGTTGAGAGTTTTGGGGGATCTAATTAAATCTGTTTTTTAATTAATAAGAAATTAGTAATTCAATTTTATGGTTATTGCTTTGGTATTCTCTTTAGTGATAATCCCTGAGGTGAGAAATGGTCAATACATAATCTTCAGAATTGAAATTTAGCTCTGTTTAATCTCAAACAACTTCTCATTTTTCTGTGTAGCTTGCTACCGTAATGAAAAGCAAAAGCCAAAGTTACCCATCATTGTAAGGAATGAAACATTTTGCATGTTGTTGGAGTTATATAACTCACTATTCTTTGGTGTATGACTGTAATGATATTTTATTATTTTTCCATAAACTTGTTTTGGATATCTGGCTAGTAGGAGAGGAAATGGAAACATTAAAAAGGAATACAGAGAACATAGAATGAAAACACCAAAAAATCGGACTTGTTATCAGCATCAGCAAGATTAATATATGGTTACATCCAGAAATAAATCTCAAGGTCACAGGCAGGTAAGGATAGGGAATGACAATGTGGAAAAAGTAGAGAGATTTAAATATTTAGGAACAATAATCATGGAAGACAATCACATATCTGAAGAAATCAAGGCAAAATTTAAGTGCTAATACATGGCTGTTGAGCCTGGATAAAATAATGGTGACAAAGAAAATCTCAAGAAACCTTAAAATCCATCTTTTATAGTACAATTTTTCAACCTGTCCTTTTATACAGATGATAATCCTGGCCATTGACAAAGGCAAATGGAAAAAAAACAAACTGCCAAGTATTCGAAAACAAAGCAATAAGGAAAATTACTTGGTTCAGTATAAGAAAATATTGTATGGAAAAGAAGAAATAATCAAAACTTTGTGGAACTTTTACTAAAGATCTGGTGTCTTGAGTCAGATAACACAGAAAATTAAATGGGCAGGGCATATTGCAAGAAGAAATGAGAGAAGGCATGAGAGGCAGATTTGGGAAGCTGAGGTAGAAGGTATCATACCTTGAGTTAGACCAAGGCAACAAAGAGAAGATGACATAAGTGATCTGGAAGGGATAGGTGAAGTTGCAGCAAGGTGGAAGGATATTGTTCAAGATGCAAGGAGTTGGAAAGCTGTTGTTAAAGTGGTCATAGGACCTCAAGGCCTTTGAGACAAGAGAGGAGGAGGCTTTTCTTGGTCTGACACCCTACTAAAAAGTTTACAGATTCACTTTTTATTTATATCTTTCACTTCTTTGTCTGTGACTTGATGTTATGTCTAATTTGAGCCTTTCATTTTTTCTGTTAAAGTTGCTAGTTTTTGTTTTTTGATTTTGGTTTTAGGTTTTTTTTAAGGCATTGGTCTGTTTAGTAGCACTTGAAAATGTTCTATCAGTTGATCTTTTTCTGTTTTTGTTGTTAATTTTTCCTCCTTTCAGTGACAAGCCATCTGCCTGGTAAAATCTCACTTTTAGGGACAGAGCTGAGAAGAAATAATGTTGTTTTTTCATTGTAATAATATCTATGCATTCCATCTTGCCTTTCTGTATACTGCTCTGGTCTTTTTTATGGAGATATTTCTTGCAATTTCTGTTTCTGAAAATGTTTTCTGGAGCTGATGTTACTTTATCTTGTTTCCTTTCTTTTACACAGTTCCATGTATCCAGGCTTGTGCTGGCTGCCAGATGGACAAACCTGCATTTGTTGTAGTATTTATAATATTTTTTTTCAGAGCAAAGACTAAGAACTATTAATGTTGATATTTTTTGTGAGTCAAAGTCTACTCCTATCTAAAATCTATTACTTGGTTCAGTTTGAAGTTACTGATTTAATGTCTTAGTTATTAGGCTTTTGCTGTCAATCTGTGTGGAGATAGTATATGACCAAGTATAAGCCCTAGCACCAGGAACATTATAACTTTAATTTCTCAAATGAAAATGACAAAAGAGAGAGCAGAGAATAAAAGGTTAAAATTTATCATTCTAATTCTTGACCTTGTAAATCTTCTGTTGCCATACAGATATTGTGCGTTTGGTACCTTTGATCAGAATTGGCAAGGAATTTTGGGATTGATCATGCTTATTGCTTTCATTTTTAATATTTTTTTTGTCAGGGGCTGTCCATCTGTATTTGCTACTCTAAGGTTTTTGTGATTACATAATTTTGAGAGGCTATTGGCAATAAAGGGATCCTTAAAAGTATTCGTAAACGTGCATGTATAAAAATGCTGTATGTTGGAGAAAAATATAAGGCATATACTCTGGACTTTCCTTACTCTTTCTGTAACATATAAATCTATAAAAAAAAAAATCCTTTAAAAAAACTCTTCTCATCTTCCATTTATGTTTAAATGCCTTTAAAAAAAAAAAGGAAGAAAATAAGTTGTTGGAGACGCTGATAGCAGCATAACAGTAGACAGATGCAGTGAAAAAAAATTAGCTTGAAGCTTGAGTCACGCATTGCAGCTAAGTGCATTGCCAGGAATCCTTGAAATGATTATAGAACCCACAAGCGTAAGTGACAGTATGATCGTGAGGGTTGAGATAACAGTTCTAGGTCCATAAAAAATTTGCCCAAAGATGTGCTTGTGCATCTGTTATGTGTCATGTTCTGTGTCATTTATAATGCTTTCAGAGATATTTATAGTTAGAAGGTGAATATTCATATCAAATATGGTAAAGAAATTTAAAAATAGGTTTGTACAGTTTCAGAGGGAGTCTAGGATGTGTTCATTATGCAGTGCTTTTTTTGGGTAAATTACAGTTAATCATCCTTGGAGCATGTGTTGCATATTTGCTAAATGAGACAAATATTTTATATGGTGAAATGTCCAGTAAGGTTAACTTGGCTATTAGAATGGGTGGGGGCAAGTTTCTGCTTCTGAATTTTTACATATTAATAGTCTATTTTACTGGCAAAGAACTCAGTATTATTTTCTTCATTTAGGACCTGATTTTCTTCTTTTTCTTTTTCCCCCTCTACCATTACAGGAAAACTTTACCTAGTATATCCTATGATCTGAAGCATGTTTAGACTATTGGAAGTGAGTACATCTGTGAAACAATTTACTTCAAACTGAAATCAACATCCCCTTTATTGCTATTGTCTACTTTTTGATCTTTCTGGTAGCCTAAATATTCTGGTTTTGGTGTATCCAGTCTCCATGCAGCTATGACCTCAGGGTAGAGAGAAGCAATGATAATTTTAAACCCACTGAATTTTCAGATCGTACAACTTTTTCCTGAGAGTATTTAAGAGAAAAAAATCTTTCACTGTAACACTATTTACAGTAACTTCACTGTGTAGAAAGCTACAGATTTATTTTTATTCATACAGATATCATGGGACATTGATCCTTTCAAATAAATATGCATTGTCTACAAAATCCTGTGTCTTTTACCAGTTTGCTTACCTGAATCCATCTATTTGGCACTTACATAGTACCTGTCCGGATGATTGGCAAGTAAACCCCGACTGTACTTTTTCCTATTAAGCAAAACTTTTTAGTCAGATCATACAATTATTCTCATTATATTAGAACAAGAACTGTGTGTATTCTAAATAACCGTTCAGCTTCATACCATAAAACAACTAAGTCCATACAAGTGCCAACACTTCCGTTAAAATTTTACCCCAATGTTTCCCTTGGATCAAGGGAACCAGTGAATTGAGAGAGAGAATGCTTGAGACAGGAGTTTCCCCTCTACTGATGTAGGTTTATTCAGCAGACTGAACACGATCTTAGACTAAGAACTGCACTAGTTACCTTGCAAGTGAATCTTGCTTTCTATTCTGTTGATCAGAAAATTTAGAGTCTTACTAGGATATTCAGTGACATATTCCAGTAATTCAGTAATCCAGTAGTCCATTAGTCCTTTTAATCCAAAAACCTTGGTCCCAAACTATTGTACACCTTTTTGTTTTCTACATATTCATCACTTTTACTTACTCTTACTACTACTGGCTACTTACAGATTAACACACCCATACATGCATGGCTTTTTCATCACATACCCTTCTTATCACACATCTCTCTCTGTCCATTCTTCTCCCATTATTATTATCAATTCTGATGCTTTTACAGAATTTGTAGCTGCTTGCTCAGCTTTAACCAGATAGCGATCTTCTCATCAGCTCAGTTGCTGTGCAACAGCTCACAGAAGTGGACACTCAGATTTTATGGTTCAAAAAAATCTGAAATGATGCTTCATTTGATTAAAATCCACACTGACTGCAGTAAAAATTATTTTTTCTTATGTGGTGGTAATTGCAAAAAAGAATGTGGTTCAGATTAAGATAACTTGGAAACCGGTCAGAACCAGAATGCCAAGGTTGGAGTAAAAAATGTTTCCCTAAACTTTTATGGTATAGTCTGGAGGTTTTTCATAGATGAGTTGTACTATTTTTCCTTGAAATACTTATAGGAACACTAACTGTAATTGGGTGTTTTAGGCGTTTAGTCTCCTCTCCTCTCCTTTCCTCTCTGCTCCACTCCACTCCTCTTCAGCTTTTGCTTAAGAATTATTTAAATATATTTTTGCCAGATGTGAAAAATTGTGCCAAGCAGTAATGATGGTTTAATGAGCTCCTGGGTCACCCTACAGCCATGCTACTATCTCAGGTTCTTTAGTTAGTCCTTGTTCTTCTGACAGTCCTTGTTCTCTGAATGCATCTGTCAGGCATCCCCAGTACACAGCCGGACACTGGCACCAGCCTTGTGGTCCTCAAATTATTTCCATGCACCTTGGCATCAGTTACCAAATTAACCCCTTTTTTTCCCGCTCTTTCAGTGTTCTTCCCTGCAACTCATCCACATTTCTTTCTCCTGCTAAGATTTACAGCAGGAGAGCGATACACCATTTGACAAAATAAAATTTTTAGGCAGGGCTATTAGGAATTTTGCTGTTAAAAAACCTAACACAATGGGTATATCATTATTTTAATTGGTTAAAGCCTGTGTGTAAATAAGTCACTGCATTCTGAACAAGCTCCAGGTGATGAAATTGTCCTACTGGAAGAGCTATTAAAAGAAAAATAAAAGTGGTAGAAGATTATGGTCCTTGGGGATTCTGTTACTGTAGCAAGTCATCCCTGGAAAATTAGAAGGGCAGCCTGAAAAACTAGGAGAAAGCACTGTGATCCTATTTCCAAAACATGGTTTTCCATGAAGAGGGCATGCTTGAAAGTTTTAATATGACTTGTTTCCTCTGAACATATCACCTTAACAAGTGGAGACATGAAAGAGATGACCCTTGGATCCTTGACCTCTGCCCACTAACAATACTTCTTTCTTCCCCGTTTTGAGTATGAGCTGGAAATTGCCCATTGAACAATATCATTTAAGCTTTTTACAATAGCAGCAAAGTGTCTGAACTAAAAAGGGCAGGAAATACTATTGCTTGTCCTCAGCATACTGATGATGCCATCTTGTACAGAGAAATGAGCTTGATCTTATCTGCATGCATGCTAAATTGCATAAGAAATGAGCTGGATCTTTGATGAATTTTGTGCTTGTATTATACAATTACCTGCTTCCTTTAAGTGCCAACAGAAGGTTTCCTAGCATGATCGTCTTTTAAGAGATGTTATGTCACCTACCCCAACATTCCTACTCTCAAATTTCAGATAAGTATCTGAATATATGAGGTTTCAGCCTTTAATAAACCAAGTGCTCTTAACTTTCCCAGAAGCTGAGAAGTGTGGGTTCTTAGGGTGAAAGGTCATCAGTCCTCACATGATAACAGGAGCAAAACTATTTATACCTTGCCATTTCTGTCCACTTGTACAGTGTTTTACCTACAGTTTGCAATTCTGTGGGGATAGAATTCAAGCCTTGCTATTAACTGTTCTCCAAAGTATGAGCTCTCATTACACGGAATGTCTCTCTAGCTGTTATGGTTTAATGATAATGCTGAAAATGCTAATTGAATCAGGGTTGCCAAAATGAATTTCCAGACAGCCTAAAAATAAAGCTTTAGAAGGCGAGTCCCACAATAAGAGCCCCACATGTTGTGCTATCCCAATGTCATGAAACAGGGCATTTTTCCAAAGTTCAACAAATTTAGGTTTTCTGTGCAAAATGTAATTTGCCAAAGCCAAATAACTCCTGCAGTTCCTTCCCCACTCCTGGCCTTTTCCTGCTTGGACTTACCTGCAGCTTGCCTCTTCCTTGTAGTTATCCCCCACTAAAAGTAAGGTGGAATTAACTGGTTACTCTGTATGCTTTCTGTCTGGTTCCATGGAGTCAAAGCTGAAATCCAGATTACAGTTTAAGCAGTAGTAAAAAGGAGCCAGAATTGCAGGCTCATGATGTTGGCAAGCCTCGAGGACAGTGGATCACCCATGGTTTTGGGATCTGGGAAGCTGAGCTTCTGAAATCTGTTATAAGCAACCTGTTCCCTGGCAAACAATGGTGATAGGGGAGGTGAAGGCAGCTCTGAGCCATACCAAAGAAGCCAAGGCCTAGAAGCCACAGCCAACTATGTCTGAAAAGCATTTCAAGAAAAAAATCTAAGCAAAAATAAAGTGTTTCTTGATGAGTATTTTCTACTGAAACAAAGTCATGTTGGGGAAAGAAATTGGACAAAAGACTGTTTTTTAACAATAGAATAACTTCTTGGTGGTGTAAGATCTACTTTTTTTCAGTGAAAATGTCCATTATACAGAAGAAAACACAAGTTTTTGGATGTTTCTTGGAAGGTTAAATTCTATAGTTAAAAACAGGTTCAATGCAAGAATAAAACCATTAAAATTCCTCTCTTCACATTCTATTTTACTTTAGTCAGACAGTTTTAACATGCTACGCTTTAAGGGAGGACTGTTTTGTTTTTACTATTGGGGCTAATTATTAACTTTTGAAGAGTTCATGCTGTTTAAATGTCCCCATTTGAATTTTGGTCATCACAGTCCTATCTTTTTGGGACTATCTAGGTCAAAAAGCCATTCTCCAGAATCACATATGTATACTTTCCAAACATGTCATGGACGGGAAACTAATTTTCATCAAAATATTAAATTTATTCCCCTCATTAGTTACAGCCTGCTTTATTGTGCCAAGTATTGCCAACACCACTGTTCTGACCCACCAACTGTTTGTTGTTCAGTGCTGCCTCTTTAGCCCTTCTGTTATCTGTTCCTCCATTATTCCTGGTTTACTATCTCTACCAGGCATTAACTCTATTGACTTACCTTTCCCATCAAACACACATGCACCTTGGCAACTTACGGAGTTCCAGCAGCAGAGTCCTTATCTGTAGAATTTTGTCTGGTCTAATATGCTAAGACTTACCTCCACATTGTGAAACACAGGAAGTTCCTCAGAGGCAGCTACTGTTTCTGAGATTCAGATGTTTAAGTTGGGCTGAAATATTCATTTTCCCCCATCTACTCTCCCATTCTGGACTGTAGAATTATTAATAAAACTTTAGACTACTAAGAAGCAGAGAAGAGAACTGCAGCACCTGCTGGAATTTGTACATTTGCTTTGGGTTGCCATAGGACAGTCGAAAGCAGGGATGGGCAACATATAGCCCACAGGAGGGTGCCCATCAGTTGATTGCATCTGGCCTGCAGCTGCCCCTGTGGTACTCTACATGGGTTACAATTACAAACCCTTTTCAGCCACTGATACAATTATTTACAAATATTTAATTATATACAGAATAAGATACAAATAAGGTAGATACAAATGACAAACTGCTACCAAAATAATTCTATATACAGTATACAAAAGAAGCACTGGTGGTACAAAGATAGTAACTTGGGTGCCTATGGGGTTAACAAACTGATAACCTCTCAGGTGTGATATAGGTTAAAGAAGCTGAGCCCAACCCACTCCTGCCTGGAGCAGCTGATACCGTGTTCCCACTGACTACCATTAACGGTCCTGGCCCTGACCAGCATGCACAGCTTCCTGGTAGGGCTGCTCCCAGTGTTGCTGCAGCTATCCAGGTGCTGCTTGTCTTCTCCTGCCTCCAGCAGATCCTCCTCCTCCTGCTGCTGCTCCTATTGTGCTGATCTGAGCAGCAGGTAATGTGGGGAAGCCAAGGGGATGCATACTGCTCAATACACACTCAGCCAAATCATGGGAAACTGCAGCTGTACAGATCCTGCTCCCTAGTGTGGGACTCCATCTCTCAGCTGCCTTCAACCTACTCCCGGCTGCCTGCAGGTAGCTGCTTATCATGCCAGGTGAGTGAAATGGGTGGAAGGTGGCTGTGTAGCAAAACCCGCAGTTTTTCTTTTTTATACATTTTAAAATGCATTCCCTCCCTTTCCCCAACCATTTCTGACTTTTTTTCCTCTACCTCTCTATTCCCTAGATAAGTATAAGCAAGCTGAGATGTAGGATGAGCTTTAAGATTTTTATTTTTCTGGCAAGTTTTTGGTTTTGGATATATACTATTTTATATTGTATTATTAGGTTTTTATTGATGTTTACTGTTGTATGTTGTATTATCATCATTTTTGTATTGATTTGTATTGTTTCATATGGATATTGTATGGTTTAGGGATATGTTATAAGTGAATCAAAGTCATGTCAAGTTTCCATTTTATATGTCAAGTCTCCATCTTGTGTCCTCTGCCCGGGAATCCCCTGTGTCGCAACTGTATGAGTCATGTATCCGTCCCATGTAAATTGGTTCCTGGATAAATGAGTGTGATTGGGAATGATTGAAATGCAATGGTAGCAGGCCTCTACTGAATGGCCTGTAATGACTGGACCATCACCTCACATTGATTCATCCAGGAACCACAGACCTCACCCAGGAACAGAGACAAGACCAGCATTTGGAAGACAAGAGACCCTGCAGAACCAGCAACTCTCACCATTACAGACACGCCAAACTGCACATCCCTGCATGGAGCACACGTGCTCAGTATGCCAGGGGCTGACCCTTGCCTGGGCATGCCTCCTGTCACTAGGGTCACACAAGGTCTGCCCCTATAAAAAGGGGCAGTGAAGATAGACCTAGTGGGACGCCCTCTCCATCTGGACCAGCACCATGCCACACCACCTATCCACACAGAGGCCCTGCCAGCAACCCCCCTCTGGACAATACCTGCTGGACAAGGACCCCTTTCCAGCCCGGGATAGGTAGCTATTACCTGCACACCACCTCCTACAATCTGGAGACTCTGTCTCTCTCTTTCCTCCTGGACTTGAGTGGACTTCAGCCCCTGCACCAAGCCTCTCTAACCCCTGCTGCTGTGTGTGTGTCAGGGGGTGGGGGTGTAAGGGAACCGATGAGACATTGTGTCACCATCTCCTCTATTCAATAAAACCACTGTCATTTGCAACCCTGAGTTGGGACACGTTTTACTGAATCCCAGTCTCTTCCCTATCTTAAATTCCAGCCCCATTCCCTTTGTCTTTCAGCTCCAGCCCCTCACCTTTGCTGGCTTCCTGATCTCCTCCCAATTCCATCTCCCCTTTTCTGCCACCTCCCAGCCTCTCCTTGCTTTCATGCTGTCCCTGCTGCCTTTCAGCCTCCCATGCCATCTACTGCCTTTTCCCTATGACTTTCTGCTGCCTTTTTCTGCTTTCCCACTGCCCTGACACCTTTCAGTCTCTCCTGATGCTTATCCTGTCACTTTCTGCTGTTCGTCTCTGTGTTTTCAGTCTTTTCCCACACCATCTGTAGTCATTCACACCCCTTCCCCCCCCCCCCCCACAGCTTCCCAGCTCCTCATGGATGTCCTGCAATTTTCTCCAGCGGTTGGAGCCTTTCTCCAGCTCCCAGCACCTACTGTTGCTCCCTGCAACTTCTCTAGCTGCCCCAAAGCCATCCATTGGCTCCCCACACCCAGAGCCCCTCTTTAACACCCACACTTTCCTTTAGTCCCTTTTCCCCTCTTCCCACCTACCTTTTCAGCTCTCCCATAGCTGTGGCTCCAGTCCTAGCCTCTGTGCCAGCATTGCTTCCCTGTTCTGAAGGCTTGGGCATTGTCTTTTAATCAATTAAGATCAATTAACCTAAAATTACCCCAGAGCCTCAGTTCTTCAGCCCAGGCCCCTCTAGTCTATCAGTTCTAATCCCAGTCTTGGTGATTTTCACACCCAGCAACTTTCACTGCCTACATTTCTACTTTCTTACCTTAATCTTTCCCCAGGTCTCCCAAGTACACCAAACACATAATACATACACACACGTCACAACACCCAACTTAGGAACTCACCTCTGTGTATGCATAGGTGGGTGGTATGTGTGTGAATTAGTGAATATACATATATAGATATCATTGTGTGTATGGTATATGAATTAGTAATCCACATATGTGTATTTGAAGTGCATGTGTTGGTAACTGATTTTAAATTTGGTGCAAGTAGTGTGTATGGGCTTAAACTGGTGATAGGTGTGGATGAATCTAGACTGGTTATTTTGAACGTGTGTGTATCTGAGTTGCTAGTGTGCGCATGTACATGTGTGTGTATACATATATGTATGTATAGATGGCATTGTGTGCATGATATATGAATTAGTGATCTGTGTCTAACTTTTCGGGTATATAGAGTATGTGCTGGAACTGGTGATAGGTATGGGTGTGCCTAGGCTGGGTTGGATGTGTATGTGCCTGAGTTGGTAGTGTGTGTGTGTATGTACCTAATTGATTTGTGTGTTTGTATATGTGCAATTGTACACCACACCCTCCTAACAGTGCAATATTGAGATCCTGAGAGTTGGCCTGACCCCACAGGCCTACAGCTGGGAGCTGGAGGTAGAGCCCCATGTGTTGGGGCAGGAGCTGCCTGGCTGCAGCTTCTCCTCCTATCCCCCTCCCTGCCTGGCTAAGCAACTGCTGCCCAGCATGACTGCCCATGGCTTCCCTGTGCTACCCATTGCCTGAAGCAGTGCAGTAGGGGTAGGAGCAGGAGGACAAACTATTGGAAGTGGGAGAGCTGAGCAGTACCTAGGAAGCTGCAAGTACTAACTTGGACCAGGAGTTGCTGTTTTGAGGGTACAGGCAGGAGTGCAGCATGGGCTAACCCAGGTGGGAGTTGGAAGGGCTCTGGCCCCATGTAGAGCACTGCAGGGGCAGCCATGAGACAGATGGGAGTCGATGGCAGGCTGCGCCTACACTGCACTGCTGGGCAACTCTGCTGCACATGCCTCCTTCACCCCCTTCCCTCCCTCCCCCCACCCCAATCAGCTCCTGGGTCCTGGTGCATAGGCACCCCCACACACACACGGCCACCCTTCCACATGCCCTCCCCACACTCTCCAAACATACAGCCA
>NW_017728886.1:137964534-137968243 GCF_001723895.1 Crocodylus porosus
TGATATTAAATAGTTTATTTGTATTATACAATTACGGTTTTTTTTAATCTGTACTTTGTTAAAATGATACTTTCTGAAAGATTTTTTGTGTGCGACCCTTGACGGCTCATTAAAACTTACTAAGTGGTCCTTCAGCTGAAATGTAATAGCCATTGAAGGGTTGATTACCTAACCAGAGAGTGTCCCATACCAAGGGGGTGATACTTCCCCTCTACTGAGCACTGGTCAAACTGCAGTTGGAATACTGTGTCCAGTTTTGAGTGCCACGCTTCAAGAGGGATGTGGATAACTTGGAGAGGGTCCAGAGAAAGGCTTGCAGGCCAAGTCCTATGAGGAGAGAGTGGGGCAGCTGGACCCCTTCAGCCTCCACAAGACAAGGTTGAGAGGCGACCTTGTGGCTGCCTATAAATTCAGAAGAGAATTGGTGAGGCTCTACTCACCAAGGCACCTCTGGGGGTTACAAGAAATAATGGCCATAAACTAGCAGAGAGCAGATTTAGACTGGACGTTAGGAAGCACTTCTTCACAGATTGGCCAAAATCTGTAATGGGCTCCCAAGGGAGGTGGTACTCTTCCCCTATCCTGGGGGTCTTCAAGAGGAGATTAGATAGGCATCTGGCTGGGGTCATCTGAACCCAGCACACTTTCCTGCCTTGGCAGGGGATTGGACTTGATGATCTATTGAGGTCCCTTCCAACGCTAACATCTATGAATCTAGAAGGCTTGTCTCTTCAGAGACACTGTACTAGGGCAAAATAATTTTTTTCCCAATGGTGACCTTGTATTCAGGACAAAATGAACATGTCCTGGACAGGGACATCTTGATGAAGGGAAAGAATGGAAAAACCCTGGCCAGGGGTTTGAAATTGGACAGAGATGGTTAAGGAGATCCTGCAAAATTCTCAGCCTCTGGATTGACTGGGAGGGTTTCTTGTAAAGCAGGGAGTTTTCCCTGCTCAGAGAGAGGGAGATAGGGGAGAGAAAGGGTGAGCTGTGGGAAGAGGACTGTGCGAGCCCAGCCACAGTTCCCCCCCACCCCCGGAGTCCGCCAAAGCTATGGTAAGCTACCAGTAGGTCAAAGGAGCACTCTCAGGCCCAGGACTCAAGCTGCAGCTTTGGAGGGAGCAGGCTGGTCCTCTCAGGCAGCAGTTCGAGGAGTACATGAGTTTGCTTGTGGGGAAACAAACCCCAGTTACTGTGTGTGTTATTCAAGCAAGGGGTGCGTGACTGCAGAAGGCTGGCCCAGTGCATCCAAGTGCTCAGGCAAGGGGAGGCAAGACTCGTGGAACTAGCCTCAGTTCATCAGTGTATGTGTGACCTAAAGGGAGGGTGCTGGCTGCAGGAGCCAAACCCAGCACACCCATGTGTTTACACGTGGGAAAAGTGTATCTGCTTTAGCCTGCAGCTGGAACTGCACAGCCCACTGTAGAGGGGCTACAACCTGGGATAGTGTACATTGTGTGTTGTAGAGACCCAGACGTGGGAGTAGCTGCCAGCAGTGTGGTGACACCTGGGCTGACATAGGAGGACCCCAGTCACAAAGGGCCCACTACGGTGCCATGAGAGGAGTGGGGAGTGTGTGTAAATTAATTATGCATAAAGACCATTGACATTTGAAAATAAATATTCAATAGCTCATATTGTGAATATTAAACAATTTATTTATTAGTGCTTCAACGTCTAATTATTGCCTATGCTTCTTCTTTAACCTATATCACATTTGAGAGGTTATCAGTTTGTGAACCCCTTAGGCACTCAAGTGACTATTCCTGTACCACCAATGCTCCTTTTGTGTGCTGTATATAGAGTTATTTTGATAGCAATTTTTAATTTGTATCTGTGTTAGTTGCATCTTATTCTGTATGCAATTAAATTTGTATATAATTAAATATTTGTAAATAATGATATTGGTGGCTGCAAAGAGTTTGTAAGCATAAAAGGGGCACTCGCTGCTGGAAAGCCCTGTTTCAGTTCCTAGGAGAGCCAAGTGAGGCTTACACTACTGGGCACCCCAGGATTCCAAAGCTTACAAATGGCACATGGGTAGTAGCACTGTATGCCAGGGTTACATAAGTAATTGCCCACCCTAGTCTAAAGCAAGAGACCACAATAAAAAGAGTAAACAAACAATGCTTTGGCTCTTAGTATATTTAAAATTATCTCTCAATGCTGTTTTATGTAGACATAGAAAGAAGAAACAAATACATTTGAAAATACCTTTGTGTGATTGTGTGCTGCCGCCGTCTTGTTAGATAGGTGTTACTTCTGTGTATGTGTATTTGTGTATGACTATTTTGTCCTCTACTGCTGGTATAAAGAAGTTAAAAATCCTACTGCTACTATTACAGCTTAGTGCATTTTCCTTTTAACTATGTTGATGGAAAAGCAATGATAGGCTGATTATGTAGTCTTGTGTATGCCACAATATGCAAAACAACAAATGATGATGAGGGGTATATGGTGATGGATAATAACAGAGAGCAATTGCTCCCCTTCATTACAACAGTATCTGAAAGATGGTAGATTGATAGATGATGCACGTACAACAGCTGAATAAAGCTCTCTGCCTTCTAAGTTCTGCAAAGCTCACTTTAACTAGCTTGAAGAAGCTTACCCTTTGGTATATAATATTTGCTGCAAAATTGCTTTTTCTTAAAGTACTAAATTGGACAGCTACCTAACTGTAGTGAAAGCTGAATAAGCAGCAGAATTTGTAATGCTTTGAATTTTAATAAAGCAGAGAAAATTGAGGAAAGAGTGTGAAGAAGCTTTGAGGGAAAAAACCATTACATTTATCTTTTCTAAAAATACAAGAAGAAATACTGAAGTAAAATGAATTTTATAAACTTACAAAAAATGCTCTTAAAATAGATGTGGGTAGGAATGTAGTCCATTGACTTACATTTGCTCTCATAAGTAATTTTGTTGTTCATCTTAATGTAATGAAGAATTTTACATACAGGCTTATATTACAGAAGTCTTAGGTGAAGGATAAATATGACATTTTGTTGTCAAGGATCTTGGGAGATCCAACCAATTACATATCCATGCATGAAAAAAAAAGAATTATTATTCACATCTGAAATTACTGTTTTATAGGGAGAAAAGTTCTGCCAGTATGTGAGTCTCTTTTTATTTTTGTTGACTGACCACCCAGTGGACTTTACTTCATCTATTAGCTGATGTACTATTGGGAGGAACAAATAGAATTGGGAATGAGAGGGGGCCATTTCTAAAAAAAAAAAAAAAATCTGTTTTTTCAGACACTTTAAGTTTACATTCTGTACTGTTTTGAGTGGTCCTGAGAAACACTAAGGCTTCTCTAAGTGTATTCTGTGTGATTTAGTTTGTTGCAGGCATGACACTCAGTTTAATTCCTGGCTCAGCCAGGACATTCTACATAAGCTTTCTATCTGATCTTGAGTGCACAAAGCCTCTCTGTGCCTGTTTCCCATATATACAATTGAGAAAATACTTGAATAAATTCATAGGATACAGGGGGAATCTGAGAACTGCCATTATTGTGAAGCCCTAAAATACTATAGTGATGGGAGCCATGTATGTATAAAGATATATACTCTTAGCACAATCTGAGTGTCACTAGGTGCATCTATAAATGCCATTAAAGTGAGATAAACTCCAGTGTGGTTCATGCTGGAATTTATCATGGCACCTTAATGGCATATGTAAATACTCAAACTGCTGTGAT
>NW_017728886.1:137968343-137973664 GCF_001723895.1 Crocodylus porosus
TGTATGACTGGGCCAGCATTTAAACATGAGTTTAGACACAGTTATTTTTTCCTGCAGTAACATAGTGCTGTCCCTTACAGTAACATCTTATGGTGGTGCAAATTAGTTTTCTGCAATCTAAGAGGATCACATGTGTAGACTGTGATGCTTTACACCACAGCAAATTAGTCTACTGCATAGTTAAGCACACACATAAATGCACCTACTGAAAAACCTAGAAAGCATGTGTGGAAAATACTTAAGTAATAATTTTGTAGTTATAAAAGTCATCCTGAAATTTTCAGATAGAGAAGAGATCCTGCTCAACATGATTAAAATAAAGTAGAGTAAACTATGCACTGCAAAATTCATTGACTACATTGTTTTTATGTGATAAAAATAAGTTGGATCATGTTTATAGTTTATAGGTGAACTTGAATTTGAATCTTAACCATCATAGAAAGAAATTTTACCCTCAGCCAGAAAGAGCTTGCCAAGTATAAGAGGGAAGTGGAAGGCCCATAGGTGCCAAACTAGACAAAATGTGCTAGTATTTATAGTGTCTTCTCATTAAGTCTGGAGCTATGAGTGCTTAATGGACTTGGCACATACCTGAGTCCAACCAGCTGTCTGGAAAACCTCTGTGTTGTGCACCTGTTCAAATAAGATTATGCCTCTTCTGTACTCTTGTCTGTGATTTTCTTTTTATACATCAACATAAAAGTGTTTTGAAAATATTTTAACTAGAAAATTGGAGTCAGGGAAAAATATACAAAATAAATAATAAGCTAATAGCACATGCTGCAGTAGAGGCCAAATCAATTTCATTGTCCTCTGCTGAAGCTTAGTGAAAGTTGTGCTTTTGTTCAAAACACTGGGCAATATACTGTGGCATTCAAATCCATGTCAGCGGAGAGATGCACTATACTGGTGCCTTTTCCATATTACCATGAATTTATTTGTATGAATCCAACCTTCCATATTAGAAAAAAAAACTTTGTCAGCATATGTATAACTAATGATTAAAAATAGTTTTGTTATTATGAGCAGTAAAGCTTGGGGATGATAATGTAATATATAACATTTTGGAAATACATATTTGTGTTAAACTAGCTAATTTTTGTAACAGTTGTCCACTAAGAAATGTCTCCAGATTTTTTTTTTATTGGTTGGTTTAAATAAGAATTGGAATACTTGAGCAAAGAGGTGTCTGTCTAAATCTTAGCAATTGACATGCACCCTTGATTTCTGAGCATTTCACTTACCTTTTACACATGAATTTATTCCCCTGCTACTTGATTGTAACATTCACACTCCTGAACAGGAACATGTGGGCACCATTTTGTATTAAAAGAAAAATACCAGAAAAAATGTTTCTCTCCCCTCCTCCCCCTAGAGCTTCCACCCAACCTAATTATACATTCCCAAGGCCCCAGATGGGCAAGATTCAATTTTGAACCATTATCAGCCAAAAATGGCTCAAAATTCCATATCTTTTAGAAATGGGGTACTGAAACTTTTTAACTCTGGAAAGGCCAGTGATGATGGGATTTAAAATTATGATGCTGTAGTTATCTTAATTTTCTTTCCATGTGAACCTCATCAGCTTTAGAATTGTGGTAACTCTAAGGTCTCTTTAGATAAACCAAGATTTAAAGAAACTTGTATACTGTCTAGAGCCATGGGGCTCAGTGACTTTGTGTCCATCTGGACTGAACTGTGGGTCATGCACACACTTTCCTTAGACTCACTATGGAATGACCTGATTCTCACTTTCTACATCCTGATGTTTAGATGATATTTTAAAGGAGTGTCCAGGTAGAGACTTCTGGGGCTTCAACCTCCACTACACCCCATCCTCGCACCACCCAGATGTGATGACATCAATTATGCCCTTGGATCTTGATGGGCATCTCTTTTCTTTCTGGTTTACTTTCAGGCCAGCAATCATCTTGGGCCTGTTTCTCTTTGGTTTCAATGAACCTCTAGGACCAGATAGTTTCCCTGGCAGATGGTTAAAAAAAATAAAATGAAGAGGAATCCCAGAATTTTACTTCAGTCACAGGCAAGTCTCATTGGCCTTTTCTGGATGCAATAACTTCTATCATAATTTATCTACTGTGGCATTCTCTGGCCAATGGACAGAGGAGCCTCACAGTTTCATGTATGCCCTGTCCTTATTAAATTAAAAGAAGGAAAAAAAAGAAGAACCCTGTCTGCATTTTTATTCTTTTCAGGCTAGCCTACAGAAGGACTTCAGGTCCCCACTGGTTACTCCCCTAGCTGGGTTGTAAAGGGCCAGATACTCAGACCATGTGTCCCACCTGTGACTGTCTCTCTTCTTGGCTGTGGCTGATTTTTTTGTTTGTTTGTTCATTATTTGGGGGTTTTTTTCTGGGTCAGAGCCCAGCCTTGTAATCTATCTTCCATTTACCACTTTCCTCGTGCTCAACCAGGCATCATGAAATAAGAAGTTCAGCTAAAGTTTTACTGGAGCATGGCCGCTTCTCTCCGCAGTCAGCTTAGCTCCCTTCAAGTCTTCTCATCCTTCACACTGTTTGTCCTACAGTGTCTCTCCCACCAGCTGTCAGCCAGCTTACCCAACCCCAAAGTCACTTCTCCAGCATGCTGGGGTTTGGGACACTTCCCTCTCCATCCCAGCTCTTCTCTCCCTACCCTAATGCTCTCTCTGCTCCCCTGCCAAAACTGCATCATTGCCAAACTGCTCTAGCTGGAGTGAGCAGCTGCTCCTGAAATGCTGTTCCTGTGTTGTCGTCTTCTCTTGCAACACTGCTGGCTCTCATCTGATAGTCATCCCCACCTGCAGTGAGTTCACTCGGCTTTTTTCTTTCTCCTTCACAAGTTGGATTCAAAAGCCATGTTTTGTATTTGCATCAGTTGGAAGATGCAATAAATAAATAAATAAATAAATACAGATTTCTGAAGGGAATTTTAAAAATCCCCAGCCATTGCTTTTAGAATTCTTTTACAAAGTGCTTGGACAGGGAAACAGAGATCAGAGTCCCAGTTCTTTTCCTTAGGCATTTGAAACTTTCTTTAAAGTAAATGGGAGTGTGATGCTTCAAGGCTTTGTGCCATATAACTTGGTATTGTTGTACACTTGCATTACTCTGGTGTAAGATTATGAGGTACAGCAAACAGGAGAATCAAGGAATAGAAGTTGAGAGCAAAATGAATGACAGATTGGCCCTCTGGTTTTGAAGTTGATCCATGCATGCATTGTGAAAGAGTTCACTACAGCTAACAGGCCTTTGAAAGCCTCTAAGAATGCTCTGCCAAGATTTCTTGCCAAAGGATGTACAAATACCCCTCAACATACAAACAGAAGAAACACTGAATAATATAAAATAATCAATCCCAGCCCACCTATTTAAACAGGGATAGCCAAATCTTTTTAACCAAAGATTAACTCGCAGATGTGGAAAGTGCGAAGAAAATCTATATGAGAACATGTAACAAAAGAATAAACAAGTGCAGGGGAGTCCACAATCACAGTTCAGTACTGATTTTTGTATATATACTATAATCAAATCCTTGTGACAGGGCTGTCATCAATGCCAGTCTTTAATCAGGACTGAAAAGAAAGCAGAATCTAAGTTTGGAGGTGCACTGACATTTGGATTCCAATTCTATAGTCTTTGGAAAGGTTAGTATATGCATGTATTACAGATAGTGACAGGGGTAGAGGGGGCACAGTGGCACGGTCACATCTCCCTTTAAGACCACAATACAGGAGCAGCAGCCAGGGATTTTTTAAGTCCCCAAGTCAGGTAAGAATTCTTTACTCCCTTTCCCTTTGACACCCAGTGACACATTCCCCATCATCCCCTGCTTGCTGCTGCTGCTGCTGTCCTCAGCTGACCAAAGGAAAGAAGGAGCTCCAGAGATACTCCATCCTCAGTCCAGCAGGGCAGCACAGGAATCTGAGCTCAGCTGGGGACAACAGCAACGGGCAGGCAGATTTCTCTTCCATGCCTGGTCCTCTAGTGTATTCCCTACCAGCACCAAGAGCATGCTCAGCAAGGGGGAAACCTGCCCATTACTACTGCTGTCTCTGGCTGTGCCTAGGTTCCTGTGCTACCTAGATGGAGTGGAGTAAGAGCAGCAGAAGTCGGAAGGGGCAAAAAGGAAGTGGAAAGAAGATGCTATTGAACATGGAGAGGAAGCCAAGGTGTACTGAAAGCAAAGGCTGGGGGAAAGAGTCTTACCTGATTCAAGGACTTAAAAAAGAAAAAAAAGTAAAGTCTTCAGACAGCTATTGCTGTTCCCAAGGAATAGTTGCTTATCCAGAAGGGGGAGGGGAAGCAAGGGGGTAGAAGCTGGGAGTGAAGGTGAAACCAGGGGTAGATCCAGGGGGTGTGTGGTGGTGCAGTTGCACCCCGATTTGAATCTTGGTCCACTCAAAGTTTAAAACCAACTGCCTGGCAGTGGCAGCAGCATTTCTAGGCAGGCAGTACTGAGGAAATCAGTTGACTTCATGGTTTATTATAATACACCTGAACCCTTCTAAACATCTCATTCCGGAAGGTTTAACAACCCTCTCTTCTTTTAATGGTCCTGATGTTTCACCAATCAAGCTAGCCTTTCTTCTGAAATTCTGTTCTCTGTTAGCTTGTCCTGAAGCTCCTATTTTACAGACCTGCAACTTGTTTTTTAACTCATTTCTGTGAAACTGTATTTTTTTGCTTTAATCTTAAACTGAGTAATATGGTCCTAAACCACTAGCATATTAGTAAAGCTCCTAGTTTACTTTTAAATACAGAAAAATGGGTTGTTTTTTATGTGATGATGAACCTCACCACCTGCACATGTCTTTTCAAAATCCTAGACTTGCCCATGGGTGCAGCCAGTCCTTGCTTTTGCACCCCCTTTGCAAAATCTTGGATACACCAGTGGATTAATGAGAGTGTTCTAATGAGGCATCAGGATTAAGTAATCTCAATCCTCATTGCTATCTTGTATCTTAAAAAAAACCCTCCTAAAAAGTACCCTCAGAGCAATAACATTTTCCTTTGCTGTTCTTGGAACCAGACAGTTTTATTATTAGTCTTCATACTTTTCTCCACATGTCCATATTCACATCTCAATCAGGAAATATTTGAAATAATTCCTTGAAATTCACTACAGACAAGATAATAGGAACCAAAGTGTTAGTTTTTTCACCTGTTTTGACACTTAAGAGAACTCTTTCCTCCAAAATACTGCTGGAGTTGGCAAGGGCGTTCCTGCTAAAAAGGAATTTGACACAGCAAGAGACATACTGATGTTGGTGGCAAAGTAATTAACAGTGGTATGCCTTAAGCAGTCAGTGTAGCTAAGAC
>NW_017728886.1:137974822-137994845 GCF_001723895.1 Crocodylus porosus
TATTTTGCCATTTTGATTCAGGAAAAAATACCAAAGTTCTGAAACTCCCCAGGAAATGAAAATCCTTATTCTTGCACACTGCTAATTATTGCATTTGAGGATGAGACAGCATTGTAGTGTTCCTTCCCTGTGAATTTTTTCTGAGATTTAAGAGGAGGAGAAAGATGGTGAAGTTCTTAGTGGTAGTCTAGAATCTGAAAGAACTTGCCTCAAGGCCCTTGTTCACTATAGACATTTTATGTGAACTTGAACAAGTCAATCAGTTTCCTTATGCTTCAGTTTCTCATCTGCAGTGTAATAGAAATAGCAATTGCTTACCTTACCATTATGCACAGGAAAAT
The DNA here is from genome assembly GCF_001723895.1 of Crocodylus porosus. Lineage (NCBI taxonomy): Eukaryota > Metazoa > Chordata > Crocodylia > Crocodylidae > Crocodylus > Crocodylus porosus. The sequence goes on from NW_017728886.1 coordinate 137,975,164, forward strand.
TGTGAGGCACTAGCAGAGGCAGTTGGATACATGAGTGCCCTGGGTAGCAGCAGTGCACAGGGCAGTATCATGCTGTGCTGCTGGTGGCAGCAACTGGGCTACATAGATAATTTTGCACGCTTCCCCACCCCTGGCCAGCATCTGGTGCTACTGCTAGACTACCAGGCATTCTGAAACTGTGTTAACCCAGAATTAGAGCCATATGCAGTCTATACATAAAGAAGTAAGACAGAAGTAATGGGATAGTGCCCCTAGGCTGGAGGAGTGTCTGAATTACTCAAGGGTATTTTAGTGGCCTGAGTGATATAATTCTGTTCCTTACATTGCTCTATATATTTCCCTGCTGCTTATCTGAGATCCTTGGGCTTGCCACTGGAGTTAAGATCTTGGTCTAAATCAGGGGTGTGAAAGATATGGCCCATGGGATGGATCTGGCCTATGGAGTCACATCATCTAGCCCTCTGGGCATGCCCTGGGTCTCCAGCTGATTGGCCTAGGGCCCAGGACACAAATTGTGCATGGCACCCACTCTGGGACCCATTCTGAACACAACACCAGTACAGAGCCAATTTGTTACCCCCTGCCACACACACACACACACACCTGCATGCCACATCCAGTGCCCACAGCTTGTGCTCCAGCAAGTGGGGGACTGTGCTGCATGTGACACTTATTCTAGTTCATCCAGGACACGATCCATGTGCAGCACCTGCTCCAGCCATTCTGGTAGGGGTGCTGTTTGCAGCATGAGTCCCAGACTACCCAGAGTGGGTGCTGGGTATGGCATGCATAGGTGGGGGCAAGTACCTTTAAACAAGTCCCCCACGTGCTGAATCCAGCACCTGCTCCAACTGGTCTGGGATTTGCTCTGTATGTGGTACCTATCCCAGAGTGGCTGGAGTGAGCACTGTGTCTGGCATGAGGGAAGAGTGGACATGGGGCTAATTTGATTGATCTGGCCCAGGGACTGGTCCTGTGCCCATCATCTGGTCTACAGGGCCAGATGTTAGATACCTCTGATCTAAATGAATAACCAATAAAGGAACAAGCTATTTGAAGACATGCTGACACTCCAATACCCTGTTTAACAGCCCACTCACAACCTGTTTTATTCATTAGATGATTTTCCCCTTGTATGATGTGCATTTAGTTCCTTGTGTTATAGACAACATGCTTCAAATAAAATCCAGCTGAAATATTCCATGCCCTCCACTTTTTCTGGCTGCCTTATTATCCTCTTACTACATTGGTGCTTTTTACTGCCATGCTGCATTTGTGTTTGTTACATCTGTGATACCAACACATACAATTTAAAGTATGTGGATATGTACACCCACACACACACGCACGTGCGTACACACACACACTGATGAATTTAAATGTGTGTGTGATTTTGAATGATCAAATTTAAAATATATGAAGTATTTAATCACTTTCCTCTTGTAAGCAGTCTTTTTTGTTATATTTTTCATATATCTGGGATCAGATATTTACAGTTGAGCTAATTATTTCCTCATACCCCACAAACAGTACAATTCTTTGATTTCCATAGAGAAAATAATCACAAAAAGAAAGAAGAAACATCACCCAAGGCATCTATAGAGGTCTACAGCATTTGTGCTTGCAGCATTTACTCCATAATATGGAAAAGAAAATAGTGTGCATTTCTCTATACCTCAAGCACGATGGGCTAGCATTGACATACATTACGCTATTGTGAAACATTAAATTATACTTTCTGTAATATGCCAGGTGTCACCAACAAACAAGAAATGTCAATTTGAATCTCATATGTGCTATATGAGGTCGGAGGACCACAGAGATATTAGGTAGAGACATAACAGGTCTATCAAAAGTGATTTATTCTTATCTTTAGAAATCAAACCACAGGTATTTGGCTGCATGGGTTAAGTGCTGCATAGGTGTTGCTGTGAAAATGAGCCATTGGGGAAATTTACAAAATTCAGTGGTGCTTGGAACAGCACTTGAAACCACATGATGCTTCAGGTTAATTCAATGAGTTGCAGTAGAAAGCCTACAGAAATACTGTCCAGCGCTTTACTTTCCTCTCCCCTCCCCCACTCATAATTTTTCATATTTCACTTTCTGTGCTTCTCTATCTGGATGCACTTTTGTCTTGTGTTTATATTTACTCCTAGCAGAAAAAGACTAGTGGAAATTAAGGTTGTATACATGCTGATTTAATTATAGTATATAAAAAGCTGAATTTCCTTTTGTACGTATCATGAGATGCATCTGAGATTTAATCTGAAATTGATAATATTTCTGTGTTTTTTAGAATCAGTTCAGAGAACACGCTGAAAACGTTGATTCCCTTAGCTCCTATTGATGTTTCTCAGGATGACCGTGCCACTTGGCAGACTCAGATACCAAAGCATAATTCAGTAGATTAGTAGATTAGATGGATGAAATGCATTCCATCCTTTCTAAAGGGCACAGAAATACTACAGACATGATTAAACAAATGTATTGGGAGATGTAACTTTTGATTGTGTCCTCAACTGGTGTTCTCTATGGAACAAAATGGCAGACCTCAAGTGACCTTAGCCAAGAGAGGTGGTGCTTCCAAGGGAGGTGGTGCTTTCCCCTACCATGGAAATGTTCAAGAGGACATTAGATAGGCATCTGGCTAGGGTTACCTAACCCCACCACTCTTTCCTGCCCAGAGCAGGGGATCGGACCTGATGATCTACCAGGTCCCTTCTGACTCTACAAATATATGAATCTGCAAAAAGATCAGCCTATAAAGCTCTTGACAGATGTAACATTTGAACATTTCAAATGTCTATGAAACCCTTTAAAGGACCAGACATACATGCCCTTTGAAGCATTTCAGAAGCAGATGAAACATGTCAAATAGTACCTGTCTGATTAGGGAAGCACTTTCCTGCATTACCTATGCTTGGGAATGGGGTCTTCTGCCCTCCCTCTCCCATTGGTGCAAGACAGAGGGAAGGTTGGATAGACTGCTTGGTCTGACTATTCAAAGGCTTTTGATATGATCCCTCACAAAATTGTTGGAAGCAAGCTAAGGAAGTCTGCATTGAATGAATGGACTGTATAATGAATAGAAACCTGGCTAGACCATCAGGCTCAAAGGGTACTAATCAATGGCTTGATGTCTAGGTGGCAATGGAATGAGCAGGGGTCAGTTCTGGGGTCTGTTTTGTTCAATACCTTCATCAGTGACCTGGAAGATGGGATGGAGTGCATACTCATCAAATTTGCAGATGGCACTGAAGTAGGGGGAATAGTAGATATGCTGGAAGGTAGAACTAGCATTTAGAAAGACCTTAACAAATTGGAGGATTAGAACAAAACAAATCTCGATATTCAATACAGAGAAGTACAAAGTCCTGCATTTAGGACAGAATAATCCCATGCATCAGTATAGGCTGGGGACTGACTGGCTTAGCAGCAGGTCTACAGAGAAGAACCTGGGGGTTACAATGGAAAATATGCTGAGGATGAACCAACAATGTGCCCTTGTTGCAAATAAAACTAACAGTATACTAGGCTGCATTAGTAGGAGCATTTCCAGCAGATCAAGGGAAGTAATTCTTCCCTTATATTTGGCACTGGTGAGGTCACATGTGGAGTACTGTGTTCAATTTTGGGCCCCCCACTACAGAAAGAGTGTAGAAAATTGGAGAGAGTCCATCAGAGGGCAAAGGAAATGGTTTGCAGCTGGGGAATATGCCTTCTCAGGAGTGACTGAGGCAACTGGGCGAAGCGACAGTGCTTATTTAGTCTAGAGAAGAGAAGAATAAAAGGGGATTTAATAGCAGCCTTCAATTACCTGAAGACAAAGGGGATGGAGTTAGACTGTTGTCAGTAGTGGCAGATGTTAGGGGTCAGATTTTCACTCAATCACCCCTTTTGAAGCTGTCTGCATCTGAGCATTTATGTTTATAGTCATGGCTTTAGGCTGCTTTCTGTGTCCAGATCAGGCAAATATTCTCACTTCTGTCTGCACACTTAGAGGTAAACTGAAGTCCATTGTCCCATATGAGGATGTCAGGAATGCAGTACTTTGCAAAGATAGACTTCAGTTTCTGGAATCCTGTACCAACGGGGTTTATGTAAGTAGAGCCAAGGCAGTACATCTAGAAAAATAATCATATAATAATGTATGTGTGTCCTTTCCAGAAAAAAAAACAAACCCATTGCTACCAGCTGTCAAGGTCTATCTCATATCTTTGTGGAAAACAATGGCTCCAGAGACATTTTTTTTTTTTTTTTGGTATTGCTTATAAACTGTTACCCTGTGGGGTCAGGCCAAATCTTAGGATCTCAATATTGCACTGTTAGACAGGAGGGAGTAACACAATTGGATGTATACAAACACACAAATCAATCATGTGCATACACACGCACACTACCAGCTCAGGCACATACACATCCAAACCAGCTTAGGCACATGCATACCTATTACCAATTCAAGCACATACACTATACACCCCAGAAGTTAGACACAGATCACTAATTTGTATACCATGCACACAATGCCACACACACACACACACACCACTCACACATACACACATGTTCAAAATAACTAGTTTAGGTTCATGCACACCTATCACCAGTTTCAGCCCATACATGCTACACCCACCAAATTTAGACAGAATCAGTTACCAGTTACCAACACCTGCACATCCAATACATATATGTGGATTACTAATTTATATACCACACACATACACAACGATATCTATATATATCATTAATTTACACACATACCACCCACCTACACATACACACAAGTGAATTCCTAAGTTGGGTGTTGTGATGTGCATGTATGTATGCTTTGTGTACTTGGGATACTTGGGGAAAGGTTAAGGTAAAAGAGTAGAAGTGTAGAGGGTTAAAGTTACCAGGACAAGGATTAGAACCAGTAGACTACAGGGGCCTGGGCTGAAGAACTGAGGTTCAGGAGTAATTTTAGGTTAACTGATCTTAATTGATTAAAAGACAATGCCCAAAGCCTGCAGAACAGGGAAGAAATGCCAGACTGGAGGCAGAGCTATGGGGGAGCTGAAAAGGTAGGTAGGGAGAGGGAAAAATGGGACTAAGGGAAAGTATGGGTGTAAAAGAGGGGCTTTGGATGTGGGAAGCCAGAGGATGGCTCCGGGGTAGGTAGAGAAATTGCAGGGAGATGCAGTAGGTGCTGGAAGCTGGAGAAAGGCTCCAGCTGCTGAAGGAAACTGCAGGACAGCTAAGAGGAGCTGGGAAGCTGGAAGAAGGGGGTGGGGAGGATTACAGAAGGTGCAGGGGAAGCCTGAAAACAGAGAGATGGACAGCAGAAAATCACAGGAAAAGCAGCAGGTGGTAGGGCAGCAGGAAAACAGAGGAAGTCAGCAGAAAGTCACAGGGAAAAGGAAGTAGGAGCAGGGGAGGCTGAGAGGTGGCAGAAAAGAGGAAATGGAATTGTGAGGAGGTTGGGAAACTGGCAGAGAGGATGGGGACTAGAGCTGAGAGAGAGAATGAGGCTGGGATTTAGTAAAACATGACACAACTCGGGGTTGCAAATGACAGTGGTTTTATTGAACAGGGGAGATGGTAACACAATGTCTTATTGGTTCCCTTGCACCCACATGCACACATACACAATGGCAGCAGGGGTTAGAGAGGTTTGATGTAGGGGCTGAAGTCCACTGAAGTCCAGGAGAGAAAGAGTCCACACTGTAGGAGGAGGTATGCAGGTAATATCTACCTATCCAGGCTGGAAAGGGGTCCTTGTCCAGTAAATGTTGTCCAGAAGGGGTCACCAGCATGGTGCTGGTCCAGATGGTGGTGTGGCATGGTGCTGGTCCAGATGGAGAGGGCATCCCACTGGGTCTGTCTTTACTGCCTCTTTTTATAGGGGCAGACCTTGTGTGACCCTAGTGACAGGAGGCATGCCCAGGCAAAGGTCAGCCCTTGGCATCCTGAGCATGTGTGCTCCATGCAGGGATGTGCAGTCTCGGTTGTCTGTAATAGCGGGGTACAATGGTAGAGTTGCTGGTTCTGCAGGGTCTTTTGTCTTTCAAATGCTGGTCTTGTCTCTGTTCCTGGGTGAGGGCCATGGTTCCTGGATGAATCAATGCAAGGTGATGGCCCAGTTGTTACAGGCCATTCAGTAGAGGCCTGCTACCATTGTATTTCAGTCATTTCCAGTCACACTTATTCATCGGGGAAACAATTTACATGCAAGGGATACGTGATTCATACAGTTGCGACACACAGGGGATGCCCGGGCAGAGAACACAAGATGGACACTTGACATATAAAATGGAAACTTGACATGACTTTGGTTCATTTACAAACCCAGGCTTAAACCATATAATATCCACATGAAACAATAAAAATCAATACAAAAATGATAATAATACAATATACAACACTAAAAATCAATACAAACCCAATAATTATACAATATGAAACAGTGGCTATCCAAACCAAAAACTTGTTACCAAAATAAAATCCTAAGCCTGATCTCACTTATGCTTGTCCATATGGAATAGAGAGGTAGAGAAAGAAAAGTAAGAAGTATTTGAGGAAGGGGAGTGAATGCATGTCTATCATATATATATGTATTAAAAAAGAAAAACTGAGGGTTTTGCAACAGCTGGAGGCTATAAGATGCCTCCTACCCGCCTTTTACCAGGGAGGTTTGTGGTCTTGGCATGTCTTTTGGGCGTCTGCACCACAGGCAGTCTCACCAGGCCTCCCGACCCTGGCAGGGTGCAGTTTTAGGCCATGCCCAGGACCGGGGGCCTCCTCTATCCCTATAACCCCAGTCCATACCTCCAAATCCATTCTGGCACGGGAGCTCAGCAGTGACATGTTCTTCCCCTGCTGGGTGATGATGCAGTGAGTGTTGCCTACAGCTCTGAGAGCGGGGCATCAAATGGTTAAAAAAAATAAAAATAAAAAAGAAGTGAAATAGGTGCAGGTGGAGTGTGGCACTCCATCTGCATGTGAAGCTTGGGGAACCCCAGCAGTGGGAGTTTCACCTTCAGGAACACCAGCTGCTCCACCAAACCAGGATCCAAGGAGGGTGTCACAACATCACCAGCAATGCTGAACACCCTCTCATTTGGAACATTAGCTGGTGAACTAGACGGGTATTCCTGGGCAACCATGGCCAGATACTGCTACATCTGGCTGCAGCTTGTCAAGTAGGCCAAGGGGTCACAGAGCAGCAGCTCCACATCCTTGGCAAGATAGGGAGCCACTGAAGCCTCAGCACTACTTGCCCAATGCTGAGGTCTAGTGCCTCTGGACTCCAACATGGAAGCCATGCCCTTGGCCCACATTAGCAGTGGTTGGCATGGAGGAGACTGGCTGGTGGCTGGAGTGCTGGCATGGACTCCCCTCTTCCATGTCCCTCTGCCTCTGCCCTTCTGCCTCCCTGACTCTGTTCTCCCAGCACCTCTGTCTAGTGATTCAGGGTTTTGCTGTCACCCCCCCCCCCACCTTCACTGTTGAGTAACACATCACCACCTGCATGTGGACTGTACTGGACCACAGTGGATCCTGCCATTTCCTGATGGCCTCCTTCAGCTGCTTCACCAGTGCCTGCACCTCTAGTGACAGTAGCTTGCTCCATCAAGGAATATTGATCCCCTGGAATTTCTCCACTTGGTCCTGAAGCTCTCTTACTATGTGGATCACCTGGTTAAGGACAGCATCACCAGTGCTGAGGCTCTTGGTGGCCTCGAGGAATGGCTTGAGGACTCCCAAGATCTTGGAGGTGGTATTCCACTCAGCTTTGTTAAGGTGGCTGCTGATCCCAATCTCCCTGACCAAGGCCACCTCATGGATGGCCTTTTGTTGCTTAACCAGCTTTTCCAGCATCAGGTATATGTCCACAGAGTCTCCATATCTTGCATGATTTTGTGCTGTGGGATGCTCAGCTCTGCCTGTTTGTCCTGTGGCATCTTGCCCCGCATATGCTGTGGTGGAAGTAGCTCACCACCTTCCTGCATTTTGAAATGAGCTGACTGGTTTTGATGGCACCCTCATTGGTAGCCCTGTTCCCCTCCAAGGCATCCCTGACTATGAGGTGGAACTTGTGTGCCACATAGTGGATGCCAACCAAGTTGGCATCATAGACTGCCTTGACCATATTGGCCCTGTTGTCAGTGCCCATGAACTCGCAGGTGAGCTTGCCCTGCCCATAAGCCACTCATGCACCATGCAGTTCATAGCCCTCATGATCTTGATTGCTGTGTGGGACTCATCCATCACCTTGGCTTGAAGGGGACAGCCCACCGATGGCCTGACTGATTGCACCAGTGCCCTGCAAGGGCAAAGTAGGCATGATCTCCACCCTGGCTGTTCCAGATGTCCAAGGTGAAGTATAGGCCACCTGTGGACCTCCTTGTGCAGCTTCTCCCTCAAGTACCCCCTGCATGCCTCATACAGGGAGGGCGCCACCTGTCTCAGCTGCCTGCGGAGGGTTCGGGATTGAGAGTATGGTCTGGGGTAGAAAGGTAAGAAAGGGTTATTGACTTAACAAAAACACAACTACACATAGTAACAAGACAATGACAGACAAAAGCAATTCACGTCGGCAACTTATCGGCAGTCCCCTCTGATGCCCGATACACAGCAAGTTCGTCTTTCCACAAAGTTCAGCGAAGTCACGGAGTCCCCGAGCAGCACTGTCTGCGGGGTACCAGGAAGGACCCTGGAATGCAGTTCTTGGGCTCCTCGAGGTCCACGGGCCCACTGATCCAGGCAACAGCTAACTAACCCTTTTCACAGAGCTGTATTTTCCTTCTGAATGGTTTCCAGATATTCCAGCTAATTTATAGTTTCTGAAGGACACTGATAATGTACGACCACTCAGATTCCTTTTACTTCAACTATCCTTAGATTATTTAATAGCAGTACAAGCCTTGCATTCCTTTGATAAGTTGATTTTAACTGTGCCACAGGGCCTTACTACTTCTAGGATTTGCTAAATTTACTAGGCCTTACTTTATACAAGGCCTCACTACATCTTCAACTTTAATTAGGCTGTTAGCAACAACACATAGCTTAATATCTAAACAAATACAGAAAAACACTTGGTCTAATCTTCATAGAGCTTTCAGCAAGCACCTTTATCACACAGACATACATTTTAGCTGCCACACCACTGTCCTGCTGAAGGTGGTGCATGTGGCTACGTGGTATGATGGGGCCATGAGCACCATGAGCCACCTGAATCCTGGCCAATTATCTAAGGAGTAGGGCTCTCCATCCAGAGCACCCATCTCCCCAAAGCTCTGGGTGACCTCATTCAGCTTTGGAACACTGGCCCCTGTTTTCTCTCTGCTGTTCCCCTTCTGTTCATGGGTGGCTTGCCTTTGCTTCTGAGGGATGGGGGCTTTGGAGCAAGAGGGGGACTTCCCTTTAGGCATGGTCCCACTGGTGTCAGGCTGAGGAGGAGCAAGGGGGTGGTGCCTCTTGATATGCATCAGTATCCCCATGGTGCTGAAGTGTTTCTCATCCTTGCCCCTGCTGTTCTTGCATTGGCAGTGGAGGCAAGTAGGATATGTGGGATCATTTGTCACCTCAAAATGATCCCACATTACACTACTCCCTCACTTCTGGAGTGCAGGTGGGGATCCTGCCTTATCCCCCTCCTCAGCAGGCAGAGGCACAACAGGAGGAGCTGATTCAGCTGACCCACTTGCCTCCACAACCTCAACCTCCTCTGAGGTGCTTTTCAGAGAAGGAGACCTGGCTCTAGTGGAACTTTGAGAGGTGTGGAGCAGAAACTCAGATTCTTCCTCCTTCCCCAGAACTTCTCTGGCTATGGCACTGAGCCCCCCTGGTTCCAGAACCAGCTCCTCCTCTGGGACTGGAAGACTCATGCTGGGAACTGAAATTGATGGTGCTGGGGGTTATTATTACTGGTGGTGTTAATGGAAGTTGGGTAAATACAGACACTGCTCCCATCTCCTTGCTGCCATTAGCAGGAGAAGTCTCATGTTCACTAGGGAAGAGGGTACATCTAAGTTTGGAGTAGGATGGGAACTTGGAGTTCTCCATGTACCCCCTCTCCTGCCAAAAGGCCTGGCATCTGACTTTCAAGCACACTTCATGTTTGATGTGCTGGAAAGTGTTTGCATAATTTATGTGTGTTGTGCTTTCCTGCACAGTGTACCCACTGCCAGGCAAAGCACAGCTTTTTTTGTTTGTTTGTTTGAGGTAAAAAAAACAAAAACAAGAATAAGAGGATTTTTGGGGAAGAAATATTTGAAAGGGATTAAAAATAGGGATGGTAGGCAAGGGTAAGTGGGAAATAATTGGCTAATGGCTGGCTATGACTTGATAGCAACAGACTACCTACTGCCTAGACCTTTCAGATGCTGTGCTCTGCTCCTCATGGTGCAAGAAACAGATCTCTCAAAAGGCAGTGAAAGGCTTCACACAGAGCCTTATATGCTGTTTTTCCACCCCTCCCACATAGCACTGTGATTGGAAAGGACCTCAGGGATAGATTGCAGCTATAGATGACAATATCAAAGCAGTCCTCCTCTCCGACGCACTTCTAAGTTTCTGTTTCCCCACAAGCCCACCTCCAAAACAGTCCAAAACATCCAAAATGTTTCCGACAGTTTCATTTCATTTTGAAGATGTTTCAGAGTCTTCTGTTTCATTTCAGATTTGGTGTTTCAGGTACCAAAATGGGCTAAAACACCTCTGAAATAAAATGGCTACTGAAGTTTTACACAGCCCTATCAGCTATCATCTTATGGCAGGAACATCTTGGAATTCAAGTAAGGCACGTAATGCCTTTATTTTGCCTGGGTCTAGCTGAATTCTGATTTTGCTAATGATACTGTGACAAGGGGCACACTTGGGGTCAGATCTCATGCCGGCCTGCCCACCTGCCTCTATGAGGCAGTCTGCCTAGTCTTTCCTGCCATGACTTTGCTGTTCCCATAAACTAGTGGTATAATGTGGGAGACTGCCCATTTCTTGCCCCAATTGCAGGGGGCACTAATCTGAGGCTCTGAACCTCCCCTACACTGCAGTCTATGCCTTGCAGATGGCATCCACAAGATGTTCATAACTCACACCATGACTGGTGTTCCAGGGTCTCCCAAGGATTCTCACTCACTCCCTGGAGCAGCAGGTCATTGTGCTCAGCCTTTATGTCTTTCCTTTGACCCACCCTCAGCCTCTTTGCAGCAGAAGACTTACCAGGTTCAAGACTCACCTCTAACTCTCTGGCTGAGCCCCCCACTTGGCTTTTGGACCAACTACGGCCTCAGGAGTCCAAGGACATACTTTGGCCTGCCCCTCACTCATGGTATTCCTATTGCATCAACTGTAAGGCCTCTACACCACACCCCACCCTGGGGTCTTTGCATGATTCTTATGATGAACTCTACTCATGGGACTGGCTCCTGCATTGCCCTTCAGACTTGCTCCCAGTTTGGCCCTACTCAACACACCCCTCGAACTGCCCTTTAGGCCTGCTCCTTGTTCAGCCCTCACATACAGTCAACCACCCCATTATGCTCAGGTGGTGCTCTGCTTGCTGTGCCTGGCCCACCACATGCTTCCCTGGGGTCTTGCACCCCCCTCATGGGCTCAAGTGGCCACAGCTGTGCCTGGCCCCACTACTGCCTTCGAAGCCTACCTGAAGATGGGGGCTGCAGCTAAGGTGCCCCTCCTTGCCTTTCACTGGAGAGGTAACTAGCCTGGCTCCTCCACTACCAGAAGTCCCACCAGGCCATCTTTCCCCAGCAGGGTGCAGTTTTAGGTCATGCCCAGAACCAAGAGCCTCCTGCCTGCTAGATGTTCCATGCAGCTCAGCCAGGCAATGTTTCTATCTGGATGCCAGCAGCAAACTGCTGTGTTTATATAGGTAACCAGTGTTTTAAAATGGCTGCCACAATCAAGCACCTGCTGGCTGCTTGACTCCGCCCTTAGAGTGTGCACTGCCACAGATACATACAATACCTTTTATGTGTTCCTTCCCAAATTCACATTTTTTATTCAAAGTGAGACCAAATTATTGGAAGCATAGAAAAACAGCATGTAGATATTCATTGTGCTCCTGTTACGGGCATATACTGTCATGTTGTTTTCATAGCAAAGGGTGTCAGGCAGGCCTGTCATAATCTGAGAGTTGTTTCTGGAAATGCTGCAGTGCTAACGATAGGCCAAAAGGAAGCCAGCTGAAACAAAATCTCCTGAATGAGATAACAAATGAAATTAATAATCTAGATTTTCTTTAGCAACAGGGTTTTGCTAAATTCCTGATGTAGCACTTGATTTTGAGAGCACTTTAGCCTCTGACAACTAAATCAATGTCAGTTCTACTGTGGAAAATGTGTTTTCCCCTGCATACATTTCTGTTAAATTGCGTAAGGTCCAGACAAATGAGAATTTTTCTGTTGGGTTTCAGTACTACAGCTATTTCTGCATACCAATCTGTGGCTCTGATACTCTCCCGGGGGGGAGTATCCCCCAGGTATCTCTCCCCCTTATACAAAACTAGTTGCAAATAGTTAAGTCTAATTTTTGGTTTTCTCCCAGCTCGGAATGTCTGTTCATCAGCAGATCAGTGCTCCCAGCCAGAGGAACACATTGCACTGCCATAGCTGGGAGTTCTGATCAGCTGAGTGGTACTCCGAGCCCCTGGAACAGGTAGGAGTCTTGAAGGTTTCCAGTGTGATCAAGAGGCTGTGACCACTAGTCACATATTCAGTTAAAGGCATAATAGGACCCAGCCACAAAAGTTATTACATGTATTTTGTGGAATAACTTTGTGGCTTATTACTCTTTTTATCGCACTATTAATTGATTGACTGTTTAGCCAGGCCACTTGTTAAGACATGATCAACTAGCTAATCACATCTGAAATGTAATGTTTGTCAGGGCCTATGGGTCAGACCTTTATCCACCTCTCTAGGAATATGGCTGCAATTCTATTCCACCCTACTCAAGTCACTTAAAAACTATCCGTTATGCACTATCTATTAATGCAAAGAGTAGGTGTGTCATCCTCTGCCTCTTTGTTCCTTTCATTGGTTCTTCTGTAGCTAATATGGGAAAAATTATATTCAAATTTTTTTAAGAGACTCGGAATAGATGTCACATCTGTGACACTTGAGAGCTACTTAGATGTCCAAGAGATGAAATAAAGCATGGGCACAGCTAGAGGGAATTTAAAATATGTAAATAAAAGCAAATGCCAAAATTGCAGTAAAAGACCAAAATATAGCCTGAAATAGAATCTGTGTATTTTAAAGCCGTGTGTTTATTTCAACACTTAAAATGGTTACTTGTAAGTTTTGTGCACCTTTGAAACGTGGTTAGGGTAAGATTCTGAATTAGAGCAGTGGTTATAATGCTTATATTTTCATGCTGTTCATATATCATCCCAGGATCTATATTTTAGTCATTGAAAAATATTTTTGATAACACATTCTGAATCTGTTTTTACCTTTTGCCATTGCCTAGAGTAATGGAGAGTTGTGCCTAGTTTCCAATAATAATTTCTTCTTAAACATTTTACTATTTCTACTCTTGAAAACTTCCTCTTATGGGCTGAAGTCAATATCTATATGAAATCTTTAAAAGGAGTTTATCACTGAGATAGTAAAGCTCTGCATGATCTTCTTGCTCATGAAACTTAACCTCAGAAAATTAAAATAGTGACTTTTTTTTCTTTTTACATTTGTGCACGTGTATGTGCATGTGTGTGCATTTACAAGTGAAGTTAAAAAGCTAAGCATGAACATGTAGCAATCTTCACCATGATAAGCCTATCACCTTTCCAAAAATAAACTGCATGCAGCTGTGGAGTTAGAACTTGGAAAACTGTTTGATCAAATCCAAAAGCAGTACCTTTTTCAGTATAAGTTAATGAGCACTATTAACTATTAGTTATACAAATAATCTTTATGCTCTGTCTCTTACCAGATGGGAGAAGGGGACAGAACTAGTTTTTAAGTTCTTCAGAAAGAGTTGTAAATAGGAAGTTTCTTATCCACAAAAAAAGCTTGTTGAGGATAGAAGAGAGGCTGGAATGCCAAGCACCAAAGAGTTGGGGATAGGGGAGGAGGATGTGCCATGTCAGTCTTACTTGCCCAGGGGACTCAAGTGGATGCTAAATCCAGTGCCCACTTACCCACCCCCATATCACTGGCTTCAGGACTGGAGAGATGTAAGCTTACCTCCGTCTTGTTACCTTGCCTTTCTTTGGGCTTAGCATTAGCACAGAAAGGGCAACTCTCTCAAGGTTTAAGGGTTGGGGTTTTTTGGGTTTTTTTCCTCCCAGTAGTTCCACACATCTGCAGTTCCAGCTGAAACTGCAGGAAGCTACAATGCTCAGCATCTTCAAGCAACATTGGACCAAATAGCTGAAATTGTTTTTAACAATAGCAAGAACCCTAAACACCCACCCTAGGGAGGCTTGAGCAAGGTAGGGATAGGCACATAATGGTGGTTCCCTGCTTCAGTGATAGAAGTTATAGTTTAGAGATGCTACCTAATACGAGACTGATGGAGTTGGAAATTAGAAGATGGTGCCTCAGTTAGGAAACTGCTATCTGGTAACTTATAAATCAGGGGTCTCTAAGGGTGTTGTTACACATTAACTTAAGTATATGTTAATGGTCTTTGAAACAGGAATGTTCATATATTAGGTCAGGGGAACACATGATAAAGGTTCTATGAGCAGTTTAGAGATAATCCTCTTCCATCAAGGATTATCTCTAACTAGTTTTGGGTAGTTCATGCTGTGGTAAGGCATAACTGCTCTGCAGGCCCAAAACCAGTTAGAAGCAATCTTCCAGAATCCCAGGAGACACTGCTACCAGCCTCTCTCAGCACTGGCTGTCAGTGCCTTTGGGCACCCATCGCCTTATGGGTTATTTGAGACTGCCTTCTGCCCCTACAGCCATGTTCATGCCTTACAGATGTCACTTTTCACATTTACTCTTTTGTAATAGGCTTTGGTTTTCTTATCCTTAGCCTACAGGTCATTCTGGTGGTACACTGATAGTCTAGGTCCACTGGCTCTGGTCTACCTTTCAGTCTCAGCTTCTCATCAGCCCTGGCCACTCCTCTTGCCTCCTCTCTGTTCAGGCTCTGGCTCTTACCTTCTCAGCCTCATCCCGCTTTTGCTTTTGTCTCTGGCAGGGCTCAAAACCTGGTGTACTCTTCAAGCTTCCCTTTGGTCTCCTTTTATACCCTATCCAGCCACATCCAGTCCTCCAGTTTAAACCAGAACAAAAAAATCAAGCAAATTCTTTAAATTCAAAACACTCAGTACCCTCATCTGGTTCATTATACCCCTGACAAGTCCCCTCTCCACTCCCTGCCTTTCTCAGCCCTGGCAATGCCTGCCATGGCTTTCAGCTTCCAATTCCTATGAGCCTGAGCTGACTGGATTTTCTCTCCCTGCTGAGTTCAGGGGTGTTCTGTCCCTCTGCCTCAGGGGCAAAGGCTTATATTCCCTGGGCAGGTGATCTTTTGACTAGCTACAGATGTGCCCCCTCAGCCTTCAGGGCAGTTTGATGCCAGTGCTCTTCCCCACCATCCTATTGCTAGGCAGCTAGGTCTGCAAGAGGCACTTGCAGTCCGTGGGTCCCCAGCTGCCTAGTCCCTTACAACCAGCCCATAGTTCACTGTTTTCCCTCACCTAGAGACATCACTTATGCAGCTCCTCTCTAAAAGCAACAGGAGCTCCTGGGTCCCTATCACAGCCCTACCTGGCCTTTACAGCTCACATATAGCTGTTGGCCATGTCCCATGGGAACAGTCAGAGAAGGAGGAATCTGCCTTCCATTGCCTCCACTGCTGCTGCTGAGTCACAGCTGTTTTCCAGGGCAAGCCCAACCCAGTTAGTGGCAGCTGCTGGGCAGGTTGGGTTCCCCCTCCACTTCTGGTCTTCTGGGACAGTGCCACAAGCAGCAGATAAGCTGGACATTCTGGGGATGGAGAGCAATGAGTAGGGATCCGGAGTGTTGGGGGGGCAAGCCCGATTTGGGGATGTGGGGGAAACAGGTAGCACAGAGAGCCTGATATAGGCTGGTGAAGTGGGGGTGGTGGGCAGCACCATGCCACACAATGGCCCACATTAGATCTGTTGCATTGCACCTCCCAGCATCCTAGATCAAGCCTTCCCTTGCTATACCCCAGTTTACTTGTAGCTCCTGATACAGGTCGGGAAAGGGAACCCAGCTGTTACCACTGCCACTGCTGTTCTCAGGGCTGGATTCAGTCCATGGAGCAGTCATAGCCTGGCAGCAGCAGCAAGTACGCAAGCTAGGCACACTGGGGGATGGGGCTGAGCTGTGAGGGCCAGAGGACATGGGGAGTGGGGGGTCCCAAGAAGCATGGAGCTGCAGGGGCATGGTGGACAGAGAGAAACAGTTGTGGGCCCAACCCAGGCTATCAGGGAATGGGCAGTGGGCTCAATCTCAGTGCGTGTGGGGGGGCAGACTGTAGGCAAGCAAGGGCTGGTGAAACCAATGGGACCATGCCAGCTACTGGCTGCCAACAATCTGGGATACCTACCTTGCCCCTGAGATCAGGAGAGCCTGAAAGGCACAGAGGGAACATGGATCCTTGCTATGTCCCTGATACCCAGGCCTCTAAAGGCAGGTCAGACACATTATAACCCTTAATGTGGGGCTGCTCACATAGAAGATGCTAAATTTAACACCAAGTAAAATTAACATTTGCTAAGTATAACATGTAATGAGGCCCTAAAAATAATGTTCATTGTTTAATTCTTCTCATTCATGCATGCCTATGTTTATTGAACCTGGTGATCACAGTGGGCAATGGTCTCATGCACAATAGATCCTGATTGTCAGTTATGTCCTATCTAACTTTGAATGAAGTGTCTATTGAGACCATTAAATGTGGCCATAGTAGCATAAAATGGAAAATCAAAATGTGTTCAGTATATGTATTTTTGTGCTGTTTTATTTTTGAAGTTCTAATTGTATGCTGTCCAAAGCACAGAAATCTTTAAAATGTCTAAGCGCAATATGTGTCATTTGATGATTCTATTTCTTATCAGATTTGAGCTTCTGCATTGTAAAACAGTGAAAGTAGAGAGGTGGGTGAGAAGTTGCACAGATATTTTGTTAAAAAGAGATGGCATTTTTAGACACTAATAATATATAAAATCAGTGAAAAGAAGTAAATGCTTTTTCATTTTTATATATTCAGCCTTAAACATTTCTGATGTTTGTTATGGGTGAAATTCATTGTTCATATCACCCACATAAGATCTATACACCACTTAATTCCTCAAGAGTAGGTTGTAAGTTGTACATAAGTGGTTCACAAGCCCCTTTAAAACTTGAATAATAAAGAAGACTTTCAGGGTGATTTTCATCTGATGATAGCATATTAACAATATTACATTCCTGGAATGTCCATATAGAAACATCTTTGCTAACAGATCTCTAAATTCCACAATAGGTCTGTGCTATAGAAATTCATTTCAGATAATGTTTATTCTGGAAAACTGGGAAATGGGCACAGTATAATTTTAATCCTACTGAAAAAATAAATAGCGTTACTAATAGTTTTGCCATCATTTTAAATTAGGGATGTACAGAGGAATCACTGCCACCAATTGAAGTTCTTTAGATATTCCACAGTTAAGCATTTCTAACACTTATTTCCAGTCTGTTATATAAAACTTATGAGCACTAAGAAAATGAAAGCTCCAACATGACTCTAAAAGAAGTATAGATATTTCTCTCTTCTTGAAAAGTCCAATCTGAGGAAGAACATGAGGGAAAACAGCAAATTGTCCATACTGTATGATGATAAGCTTCCACTGGGCCAGTTATCACTCCTGAAAATATTAAGTCTTATTTTACTTTGTCCTGGTGCCTAACTATAGCTGCTTAGTGCTTACTACAGTTGTACTTGAGAAAGGGGTCCCACTAGTACACCCAGGCAGAACTCATGATAGCTTAGACAGAACCTGCCAGGTGTATGGTTATTTTTTTAAGCCATACTTTAAGAACTAATTTAGTCTCTTGAGAGGGGAAAAAAAATGCATTTAATTTTCAAATGCAAAAGGCATTATGTGTTTAGTTAAAATTATATTTGGTAAGCCTTTTGGAAATATTTTGAGAAGGATACTACTGTATGCTGTATACCTTGTTTCTGAAACATTGTGATTCAATACATGAAATATCCAGATTATTCATTTAAAATGTCCATTATACACTTGTGATGAAGTTCATGCAGTTCAGGTGACTTACTCTGGTCTGTGCAGCAGCTACATCCTATGCTATGGGCTTAAGTGGTGTGTATGTGGCTCAGAGTCGCCCTGCACGGAGATAGATATTATCCTTAATAAACCACTACAGCTGTTTTGATCCTTAAGATATTGAAATCATATTTATTATTTGAAGATTGGTTTAGGGGACCACTATTGTCTACTGTCTTAGCTTTTAAATTTTAGCATATGGGTTTGTGATCCAGTGCATCTCTGTGGTGTATTTTGATCTAGCTGCATGCTTCCTGCAACAAGAACTTTTGGCTCTTATACAGAACTCTTATGCAAATAGGTCAGTTTAATTTCTGGTTTTCCAAATTCCACAGAAGAAAGCATATTCTATAAAGCGGGGAATGGGATGACAAAAACATATTGCTATTTATCTGAATTTCTGAAAGATTATTATGAAAGAACTTCTATCAGCAACTTAAAAAAACGCAGGTCTGAAATAGCCTGGGAAAATAGATGAGATTTGCATTGTGAGGGTGAATCAGCTCCAGGGCTGAGGACCTGTCACTGCAGATGCATTGTTTTCAGGCTCCTGTAATTTAAGATAGGAGCTGAATTGTCCTGCACTGGCCCCTCTCTAATGATCACTATTTCCAGGGCAAATTTGATTGGGCCAGCCCATGTAACGAATGAGGCAGAAGGAAGAAATTCCAAACAGGGATGGTTGTGCTATTTCACTCTGCTTTGTTTTTTTTTTTCCTAGGGAAAGTAACTACTTGCCTTCCTGGTTCAAGATAATGAATATGGCTTTTCAAATGTACTCAGTATTGCTATTAGGTTTTTAAAAAATTTACCCTGAATACCTTGGCTGCTATATTCTTAACATTTGAATAGGTTGTTAATTTCTCCTAAAAGTAACCTAATTCTACTTTTACTTTTTAAAACTGAAATGCATGTCCATAAAAAAAGTAAATCAATGTTCGATTGAAAGTTCCAGATCTGAGGTCTCCTTCAGGAATGCATGTGTAAACTGAAAAGATTTTGATTCAGAATTTTTGTAGAAGTACAAGCGAAACAAATAATCTGAAATTAACCACTGGAATAACTTGGGACTAAGAAGACTGCTTTAGTATAAGCAATGCCAGTACACTTAGACCTAAGTATTCAGAAAGGTAGGCTTTGCTACAATGTGAAAATAACATGAAGCTTGTATGGCTCACTTATTTCCTTGCCTTGACATTCTGTTGGACTATAAGGGACAGAAGTTACACATGAACCATTTTAAACCAGTGATAGAACAGAAGCTCAGTACACATAAACTAGTTTCAAAATGGCTGAAACTGGTTTCAGATAAACCTGGTTGAATGTATTTCATAGACATTATAGATTTCATAGACATTAGGGCTGGAAGGGACCTCGGGAGATCATCGAGTCCAGCCCCCTGCCCAAAGGGCAGGAA
>NW_017728886.1:137995591-137996996 GCF_001723895.1 Crocodylus porosus
AGCCTAATACAATTCTGCTCAAAACAGAAAAAGACTATTTTAAGTAGAGGCCATAAGTTTAATCAAACAGAAGTACTTAGCCTATTTGCTTTTTTGGTGCTATCTCCCAAAAGAATTGATGTTTGTAATACTCAACAGCCTGAAAAAAATGAGATTGCATTCCTAAATATAAAATGAAAATATGGTGTACTTTAAAGGCTAAAAAGTCCAGGTTCGTTCTGTAGGTGCATGCTGGTGGGTGGAAAAGGAAAAGCTTATGATCCATAAAACCTTTCATATTCTGATGCAGTCACTATTGTTTGGGTTTGCTGCACTATAACAGGATATCTTCAGAACAGAAAATGAGTGGCCTCTTGACATTCTGTGACTATAGTGTACTTGTAAAGACTAAGGGGATTTTGTCTTATTAATGCTGAGCACTTCACCACAAAACAATGAGCACTGGTGACAAATGAAGAAAGAAACTAGCTTCAGTCCACAGAAGGTGTCTTAATTCTTCTTCTACTCATGTCTCTGTCGTATTTGACTATTTTGTTATACATGCTTTTGCTCATTTATTGTACATTTCTAGTTCTTTCATTGTACATGTGCCTTTAAATAGTGGGAATTATAGCAGGTGATTGAACTAGTGGTATAGCCCCACTTCTTTGATGGTTAGGATTTTAATTTTGTATTCTTCATTTTTTTGCTGCAGAAATATGACTTAAATTGCTTGTGTTGCTTGTGTGGTATATCATGTGCCATAGTCATTTCAGGTATTGAAGGACAGCTATTATGAGGCCTTCGCTGCATCTCTTGTAAGCATAAGACATCACGCTGGACTTTCTTACATAGGTTTACAATCACTTCTTTTTTCACTGTTGAAAACCCTTTAAGGTTTGCATATTGTACTGTCAATGCTGGCCCTAAGGAGGGCTTGTGTCTACTTCTATCACAAGGCATTTTAATTGGTTACAGTTGATCAATTTGTAGGCTTAAAATTGTGATTTGGAATGTGTGAGGAAAATAAACAAACCCTGCTGGGCTTGGCAGCAGTGGGGAACTCTCCAGAGATGGAGGGGAGAGCTACAAAGGACACAGCGGAGAAGTGTTTTTCCACCAGCTGTTCAGTTCTGAACGGACCTCGCCACAGCTGCTCGGAGCTACTGAGCATGCTCCTGAGCCGGAGCACATGCTGGAGGACAGAGTGGAGGGAAGAGGATTTGCCAGAGAAGAGCGTGAAGAGGAGCAAGCGGGGAGCTGGCAGCCAAGGGCTGCATGAAACCCCCAAGGGGGTGGGTCACCCCTGTGGTTGGGAGCCTCTCAAGTGAGAAGGCTCCCATCTGTGGGAGCTTGCTTTTTGCTGGTGCAGCGGGGGCCTAGGATTGGGCTCCCCCTGCAGCAGCAATAAGGTGCACTATGGCAG
>NW_017728886.1:138004656-138015931 GCF_001723895.1 Crocodylus porosus
CCTTAATTAATTAATATTAAGAGTCCGTAATATTTCCCTGATGTATGCAATCTATTAAGTAAGTCTTGCATAGATGATATAATCCAAGACTATATCAGATGCTTACTTCTAACAAATAAATCAACCAGTCACCGATCTTAAGGCCTACTCTAAAGCCTTCCAGTACTTTCCTGATTATTAGAATACTGAACAGATGAGACAGGATTTCAAACACACTTTGCTTAATAGCAATTTAAGCTATACCAGAAGTCAGGTATAAAAGTAGCAGAATTAGTATTGAAGTGATTTGTAATTAGTGTGGCTCCCTAATTAAAAGTGCATGGTGCCGCATCAGAAGCATATGTAAAAATGCCTATCTTGAATATTGTCAGCCTTAAATTATCATGTCCCACTAAAGGAAATACTTTTGTGAATTTAACAAAACAAAGATAAAATTGGTGTCCAGATTCTCAGGTCTTACTCTTCATGGCTTGTCAATTTTGATACCTTGTGCTTCTTAGGAGGTCTGAATATCACCTAAATCAGTTTAATTTCTAGTTCTATTTTTCTTTAAATTGTTTCCGGAATGAACTTTAACATGATCTTATTTGCACATGATTCTATGTAAATTATCTTGTACTTCATATACTCCTTGAGCATGTGATTTTCTTTGGTATCAAAATATAAGTCCAATCATATACAGCTGTCCATTTTCCCATACATCTGGGGAATTCAAATAAATAATTGTAACCTGAGCGGTACTTCAAGATATACCCCCTCTCCAATTAAAGGGATCAGAGCAGGTGCACAAGCTCTGTGGGAGCAGAGCCAACCACGAATGGGGACTTTACCATATACTTTTTAATGAGAAAACAGTAGTGGGAACATAACATGTATAAACCAGGAGGTATAGGGGACATTACAACACCCGAGGGGGCAGCATTCAATAAAGGTTAGGCACTTACACTCATACACATATTCATCCGGTTGACAAAAGAAAGGTTTAACAAAATATAAAACACGAACTACAGAACAAACAATACTGGTTGGTGAAATATAAAATGCATAAAATGTCAAATAACAAGAAATATAGGGCTTAGGTACCTGGAGGTGGGGAAGGAGGGAAAACACAATGACCCCTTTTCCAGTGCAACAAGAATGTCTCCCTGTCACTTCACTCACCCCAATTCATCCCAGCTGGGATCTGAACTATCTTTCATATAGTAGGCAGAAACTCTACAACACAGCCCCCAGCGCTGGCACTACTCCAAGCTGCTAGGTGTTTTGACCTTCCAGGAGCCCGTGCCTTATGTCAAGCTTCCTGGCCTCTTGCTGGAGCTGGGGAGCCTGTCCTGCTGGTTGCAGCCTCTCATGGGGGGGATCCTGGAGCCCAGTGGGGAGCCTCTCCTGCCGGCTGTATGCCATGCTGCTGAGGGTCCATCTGCTGCCTGCAGGTCTCATGCCTTCATTTTCTTCTGGCCCGGCTTTTGCCAGCTCTTTGAAACTCCTTCTTCGTGCTCCCTCACTGGTCTCTCCTAAGTCAGCTGTGCTGCTCCTTTTATCCTCTTCCAGGTGACCCAGGGGGCCAATCAGGGGACATGAAGGGTGAGTATCTGGGGCCTGATTGGTGAGGAAAGGGAATCCCAAACCCTTCAATCGTCTTTTGCACTTTCAAACCCCCTGGGCCAAATCATTTCCAACTAGCCCATCACATAATATTTACTGTTTCTTTCCCAACCAGGTTGGGATTTCTTATTGGTACATGCTGCAGATCTAGAACTCTTTTGTACTTTAGTATTTTTCAAGTTCTACTTCTGATTTTGATCCTGGTGGTTCTTTCAATTGCCCAATGAGCATCATTTATCCTCTCTCCTCATACACTTCTTTCTTTGGAGTATTCTCTCTACCTGGTAAGTCCTAGAATCATTTTGGGAACCATTAAAAGTTTGAAAAGCCAGTCGCACCAAAATTAAATAAAAACATAAATTTTAATCACAAATTTAATTATGAAATTTAAGTAAGATATAAATGACAAAATACGGGTGAGCCAGATTGAATGAATGATTACTATTTTTAAAATGCACATTCATGCAAAGAAATAGCATTGTTTTTGACATCTGCATGAAATCAGTCCTATATACTGTAAATTCTAAAGTTTTTTTTTTTTAAAAAACACTCCAACAGGTGGCTGGCCTCTTCAGAAAAAAAGTTTCTTAACTAGGTTTATAAATAAGTTTTAAAAGAGGACTTATCATGGTACATCTGCAGATGGGCTGCTCAGCAATCACTATTGTTAAGGACTGAAGAGTAATGATTCTCAGGTGAATGTGGATTTTTATACTCTATTGGTTAGCTGAATATCAAAGACCTTACTAAATAGTTTCTGTTCTAATATATTCATACACCTATTTTATCCCTTATTTAAGTTATGCCTTTTTCCATACAATATCTAACTGGCATAAAACCAGTAAATGCACTCTGAATGACATTAGCCTACTCCATTCAACCTTTCTTTAACTTTTTAAAATTATCTTCAAGTCTAACATTTTCTTGCTTGCTTATTTTCTTTGCTGCTTCTCTTACTCATACTTTGGTCAAGGAAATGCTATACCATATTATCATAAGAAGCTTAGGGCCTACTATAATCTATATATCAGCCTATCGCTTTATTTTTATTCTATCAGGATTTTTTATATTTTTTTTATTTTAAAATTGTCAGCTTGGGCATTAAAGATTCACATAAATAAACTCCAATACCTTGCACATCTTCCTCAAGTCACCATTTTGTCTACTTCCTGGGTCTTTGCTGATCTCCTTCTCAGTAGCGTCTGACTAATTTGGGGATTTTTTTTACTCAGTCTTCACCTATGTGCTGGTCTTATTTTTTCTTCTATCCTCAATCAGCTTCAGCTCCTCATCTGAGATCCATTCTGCCTCCCTAATTTGTTCTGCCTACCTCTATTAAACTTGTCTTTGTAGCCACTCACTTAAAGCTTGGATCTCACTTATTGTGTACTTTATGTCAGTAAGTCAGTGGAGTCAAAGTGTTTTTATATTCTTCATCGTATTAACTTAAGTACAAGAAGGAAAAGTTAATTGTCTGAGTCACAAATTATTCCAGACTAAGTTTAACAATTTTAGACATTCTCTGATTTTTGTATATCAGTACATAGTCAATCTGATTTCCAGTCAAGTAACATATAGGATATATATAGTCTCACACAGTACATTTGCAATGACCAACTTATTTTCAGTGTAATAGTCCATCACCTGTTACTTTTGTTTCTCTCTCCTTATATGAATGGATCTAGGAGTCCCTTATTTTCATTATTTTCCTCAACTTTAGTATTGAAAATACCACAAATGTATAAGAATTTACTTTTTAGGTATCAGGTATCCAGTTTCTAGCCATATTGGTCTGCAGAAAAAGGCAATCAGGACTCATAGTAGAGGTGATATCTTTTATTAGACCAACAAGATTTTTGCAACAAAAAATAATAATAATTAC
The DNA here is from genome assembly GCF_001723895.1 of Crocodylus porosus. Lineage (NCBI taxonomy): Eukaryota > Metazoa > Chordata > Crocodylia > Crocodylidae > Crocodylus > Crocodylus porosus. The sequence goes on from NW_017728886.1 coordinate 138,008,144, forward strand.
AAAGCTTTTGGGCACAAACACCCTTCCTCAGGAATTGGAGAAAAGATTGTAAAAGTCCTCCTGGGTAGAAATGAAAGTTCATATTTCATAGGATTTCACAGAGGGGTCAATACATGGAAAAATCCTCTATTTTTGTAAAAAATCTGTGAAATCCTATGAAATATGAACTTTCATTTCTACCCAGGAGGACTTTTACAATCTTTTCTCCAATTCCTGAGGAAGGGTGTTTGTGCCCAAAAGCTTTGTAATTATTATTTTTTGTTGCAAAAATCTTGTTGGTCTAATAAAAGATATCACCTCTACTATGAGTCCTGATTGCCTTTTTAGGTGTAATAGAATATTTCACAGAAAACCTGAACATTATAAAACAATATAATTGATAAACAATGCTATAAATTAGTAAATAATATTAGATAAAAATTAATGAAACATACACAATATACAACATTTGGTTTCTGGGTTAAAAAGAGCATTGCATTTCTAGCTCATATTTTTTGGAAAAAAGAATAGTTCTTAAATTTTATCAAAATTAAATTATTTAAACTTCTTCCACCACAGAACAATTTTGAGATAGATTCAAAGCAATTAAAACCACTGAAACATGACTTTTATAGGCTTTGAATCAAGTCTTCTAGGAATAAGTGAAAAGATCTGAATAGTTGTGAAAAAAGATGTTTTAGTTTTGAAGAAATAATATTGACTTGCACATTTACAAAAATGTCTCTGAACTTTTTAAAACATATATTTACAGGTTTCTTTAGCCTTATTTTCATTTTTTTACATGTAAAAAGAATGGTAACAGAACATATGTATGCTGCAAATGTGCTTATATGTTAAATGCATTGTTTTTAAGTAGATCTGTTATTTATCTGGCAAGTCCTAATTTCAATCACCAAACAAATCTCAAGCATACTCTTTGAAGTGGTTGTGATGTTATCACCAGTTGCAGAGCAAATCAAGAATCCTGAATGCAAGTTTGGCAGGTTACTAAAGAGGAGATAGGGTCTGATTCTCTTCCTATTTACACATAAATTGATATACATAAATTGATGTATATCCCAAATATCAATAGAGTTATAATGGTGTAAGTCCTACATTAGTGAGATGCAATCAGATGCATGATTTTCTAACATGTTTTATAATGAGTTTCTGAATATAAAGGGTATGTATCTGGTTTGTGGCTGACCCCTGACTGGCTTGCCAGCAGAGTGCATGTCTACACTGCCTGGGAGTTAGTCTAAAAAGTGCTGCAATGAAGCACAGCATATCTACTTCCTTTATGCTAGTCCCTGAAATGAACAAAATACATTTGCCTTAGAATAGCACTGTTTCTTGGAAGAAAGGGTGGTATTAGACCTATTTTGGTGCAAAAGTATGCATGGAGAGGTTTTGACATGCATTGGTATAATGCTTCCTAATTCAGTCTTTAAGCAATCTAGACAATTCTGCTTTTTCTGTTTTTTGCCCATTTCTTTTAAAATCTTTTACTGAGACAATACAAGGCTTTGAAACTTGATTCTGATTGTACTTATATCAGGTAACTATACTGACTTAGGTTGGGGCTGTGGATAGCCTCCTACCTTTTAATACAGGGGCTTTTAAAGAATATGGGCCAGCTTCCAATGATAATTAATGCAAGTTTACAACAGCTAAATTAATAAGATTTCTGAAAAGGAGAGTCACAAACTAAAGACTTGACATACAGTCTCAACAATATTACAGAAACATTGATTTGATTTGGCAGTTGCAGTAATACTTAGCATCTGCTCATGTGATCAGTTGACAAGGAAAACTGAGAATTGTAGATTTCCTTGATGCTGTAAAAATGTCCCTATTCTGGCAAATTTAGAATTTTATCCATAATGTGAAAGAAAAATTCATCATTTTGGCAAATTGAGATGCTCTGATGAGATAAGCACTTCAGTAGATAAGCGTTGGGCCTCTGGCACATGTTACAACAACTTATCATCTCTTAAGAAGTTGTTACCTGGCCACACAATCATTCAGTTAATAGCGTGACAAAACAAGGAATAAGTCACAAAGTTATTACACTAAACATGTGTAATGACTTTGAGGCTGGTTCCCATCATGTCATTGATTGAATATGTGGTCAGGCTGACACCTCCCAGCTGTGGGGTGTACACTGATTTTGAACTCCTTCAGTTGATCTGTGCTTGCAGCTGTGGGGGGGCACTATGCTTCCCCATGGTCAGGAACCATCAGTTGATCTGGGATCAAGGAGCTCCCTCTGCACCAGCAATAAGACATAATGGGATCTGAGTCTCAGTTTCACAATCCTACATTCTGCCATGCACATGTGGCATGGCAGGAAGTGTGACTTTGGGTATCGTGCACCAGATTTCATGTCACCTTTCTTTGCACAACTGCCAGGGGCTTTAGAGGCATCTGGTCCATGTTCACAGTTCAGTCACAGTCAAGCATTGATATAAAAGAAAATGAGTATAGATGGCCTTTATTTGGCAGCATCTGATATATGCTCGTCTTCTGCTTTAAGTTAACACTCTGCCAAATGATTCTAGCTCTTGACAGCAATAAAAAGAAATCTAAATTTTGATATTTAGAACATTTTATGTGCTTAAATTTTGAGCAGAGATCATATGGATTCTGTTTTGTCATATGTTGATATCAACGACTTCATATTTGATTTGTTACTTGACGATATCAAGATATCCGAATAAGCATGTCATAAGTTCCACAGCTTGGTCATGGCATATGTAGACAATTCTCTGACACTTGTCATCTTTATCACTTCTAGCTGAGCCAAGGATTAAAAGAAAAGATGCATTGTTATAAACCATTCAAATAAAGTCGGGGGGGGGGGTGTCTAACCTAGTCAGTAAACAACAATCTGAAATTCTTGGTTGATGTGTGGTATTATGAATACAAATAAACTTCCCTCACCTCCTCCCCACCACCTTTTTTTTGTGTATTGGAACAGATTGATTTCTACTATTTGTACTACAAACATTTTAGTTAGAAAAATACAATGGTGAAATTACTTGAACTCATAGGAATATAGGGAAATAGGGCTGGAATGGACCTTACAAGGTCATCTGGTCCAGCTCCTGCCTAGTGATTAAATTATCCCTGCCAAGTGTCTTTCCAGTGTGCTCTTGAAAATATATAGGGCAGAAATTCCACAATTGTTTTGGGTAACCTATTCCAATACTTGACAACCTTCATAGTGAGAAAGTTCTTCCTAATTTCCAACATAAATTTCCTCTGCTGCACCTGGTCCATGATTTTTCTAGCTACCAAAGGCAGATTGACTGATTTGCAATTCCCTACATCCTCCTTCTTTCCTTTCTTAAAGATGGGCACTATCTTTGCCCTTTACGAGCCATCTTTACTCAACTTTCATAAGTTCTCAAAGAGGATAGCTAATAGAAGACTGTAGTGAAAAGGACAGGGTAGATTTTCACCCTATAGATTCTTGAACCAGAGCTGTAGAGCACAAGTTTTCACAAGCAGTTCACTTACTTCACCAGACATTACTAAATAGAAAACAATGATTAGAATACAAAGGGTAGGGAAGTAGGGCAACAAGGAGACGGCACTGCTGAGAGAATCAAGGTGGGTAGGAGGTTTTTTTCACTTTGCTTCACACCTCTTGGCTGATGCAAAAGTTGCACTCCCTGTAGATGTGCTCATTGCTATTGAGGACTGCCTCCTTCTACAGTGAGCACTCTCTGATGGCAGTTCACCAAACAGATTCCCTCCCCACTTCCCCTCCCACCTACCTTCTTCCCAGTTGCTACGTATTTCTGTGACAGGAATAAATGGTTTGCCTGGTATATTTCTGTCCCCTGCCCCAAATGAAAAACAGTGATGGGATCTGCTTTAAAACCCTGTCAGGGAAGGCATGTGGACAGCCATGGTTCATCATGCCCATGTCCTTATCATCCACCCTGACATGATCTGGAGGTGCTACCTAGTGGCATCAACACCATAATAAGCTTGCCTGGCCTGACATACTCTGTATAAGCTGTCCATCACCAAGAGAACTGGTGACCTCAAGCAATGGCTACTTTAGAGGGCCCTGGCCATGGGTACCACTTAAACAGCTGCCCATCCTTTCTGCAAGGAGGAAGTGGAGGAGACTCTCTCCCATGCCTTGTTGGATTTCCTCTGGCTGTAGCCACCCTCTGCTGCCCTCAGTGCCCTCTTTGGTGTGTTGGACTTGGAATTCTCCAAGGCTATTTACATTTCCCCTATCCTATACCAGCTGAAGGTAGCATGATTGTCTGGTAAAACTTCTTGCTTGGCCAGGCCATGATAATGACTCTGAAAAGCTGCAGAAAGTGGCCCATGGGTACCAGTTCTAACAGTGCCCTCCAACTCTTCTGCATCTTGGACCAGGCATGCATCACATTTGAGTTTGGTCACTTCATCTTGTGACACAATATGGCACAGTCCCAGGGGCTGCAGACAAGCAGAGTGGATTCCTTAACTCATTTGGCCTTCTAACCACTATTCCACGCTCCTCAGCCATGTGGGCACAAATGACACAGCTAGCTGGATCATGCATGAGTGACTACAGGGCTCTGGGGGCTGGTTAAGGGATTGGGGGCACATGTAGTTTTCTCCTCTGTCTTCCAGGATGTGGGCCGCAGGCCTAGAAGAGCCGGTTTATTGAAGAGGTGAATCAAAAACTCTGGAGATAGTGCTTCCAAGAGGGATTGGACTTCCTTGACTACAGGACACTTCAGAGACACTTCTGGGAAGGGATAGTATCCACCTCATGCCAAAGGGGAAAGCTCTTTTCTCAGCCAGGATAACAGACCTCCTGGACAGGGCTTTAAACTATGATCACCAGGGGATGGGGGGAAGAATGAGCGAAGCAAGCCCAGGGACCAACAACCAACCAACCATTACAATAGGATACAACAAGAAGGACACCACAGCATTAGCTGAGGGAATGGAGCTTCTTCAATGTGACAGGAAACCAAGGACCTCCAAAGGAGGACTGAAATACTGGTATACAAATGCCAGGAGCATAGGGAACAAACAGGAGGAACTGGCCCTCCTGCTCTTCAGCAGGGACTACGATATCATTGGGGTAACAGAAACCTGGTGGGACTCTAACCATTATTGTATCATAGCTATAGAGGGTTACACCCTGCATAGGAGGGATTGCATAGGGAAAAATGGTGGAGGTGTAGCTCTATCTGTAAAGGAGCCATACAGCTCCTGGAAGCTGAAATTGGAAGTAAGGAAGGGCAACTTGAGATTGTCTGGGTCAAGATACATGGGGGACATAATGAAAGGGTCCTAACAGTCTGAATATGTTAAAGACCTCTGAATCAGGATGAGGAGGTCGATCTGGAATTCTCCAGAGAACTGGAAAAGGGTGCAAAAGCATGGGATATGGTTGTCATGGGCAACTTTAAGTACCCAGACATCTCATGTGAAGAACACCTGACCAGATCTGAGTGATTGCATTGTATCAGTGAGCTTTACCTGTCTCAGGAAATATATAGACCACCCAGAGGAAATGCACCCCTAGATTTAGATTTAAAGGGGATGGCCTGGTGAGTGATCTAAAAATAAAGGGTAACCTAGGCTACAGTGACTAAAACACTATCACTTTGACTATCTATTCTAGGGCTGGGAAATCTGTCAGTAAGGTACACATTTGGTAGCATCTCACAAATATATCAGGGGTGAGCATGAGGGGAAGGCAAACAGCTATTCACCAAAATTCCCCAGGGAAAAACCAGGAGCAATGCTGACCAAGTTTGCTCTGTGGGGCTGGCAGCTGGGCAAAGGCCAGCTGCTAGGAAGTAAATGGTAGAGACAGCAAGGTAGGAATGACCATGTGGGGAGGGACTGTCCTGGAGCTAGTTGCTCTGAAAGGGTGCAGGCCCCGCCAGAATTGCAACTGGCTGAGCTAAGCAGCAGAGGAGGGCAGGCTGATCATCAGGCCCAAGTGGAAACCCCTATGTTTTACAAATGTATCAGGGGCTAGGTGAAAAACTATTCACCAAAGCCTCCCAGAGGAAAGTCAGGAGCAGTGGTCATAAACTCCTAGAAGAAGGTTTCAGATTGGATATAAGGGAACACTTATGTGACCTGACTCTGGAATAGTGGTGGTGCAGGCTCCTACCTTGGAGATCTTCAAAAGGAGACTGGAGGCGCACCTAACAGTTTTTTTTTCCTGCCCAAAATGGGGAGCTGGACCTGATGAACTCATGAGGTCCCTTCCAGCCCTAAAGTGCTGTGAATCCATGAGTTGCACTGAGCCATCAAGGGGGCACTCTGTAAGGTAGAGAACAGACAGTCCTAAATTTTTAACCCCTGAAGGGCATGAGGAAAACAAGTTTAATCTCTGGTAATATGGTGTTTCATGCTCAGGTCCTGGGAAAGTACACACATTTTCAATTTTGCCTTTTGTTTTTAATATTTTTTGAAAAAAATTAATAAAAAAAAAAACAAAATCTTTCTATCTCTCTTCCTTCCTCTCCTCCCCCCATGAGTTGCTGCTACACTTAAGTTTTCAAAATTTTATTTTTTTTATCACTGGCATTCTTACAAGTGATTAGCATTTAGTTGAGGATATTCTTAACTGGATACATATACACAAATTAACCAAGTTCTCTGTCAAAAGAAAAAAATATACAAAAATCAATGGAAGTTGGTACAATATGCATACAGATCTTTTAAACACCCCATATTCTTCACATATTGCTGTCAGTATCAGGTAACTGATCAACCACAGCAGTAGCCTAAAGGAGGACCTGTATTGCTGCTTTCCCTTCTGCATCTTGTCTCTAAGAAGGAGGAAGTTAAACATCATGTGATTGAAAAGGAGGGCAAGAACAAGCACTGGTATCTTGCCCAACAATCCTTCATTTAATAAAATCATATTTTAATGTCTACTGTGGTGTAGAGCGATTGCTGGGTGCAAACCTTCCAGATGAAAACTAATAAAAACAAATTGTATAGCTGTTCTGCTGTTCATATAAATTAAAAAAATGAATGGAGAAAAGCAATTGAGAGAGTTTACACGCAAGCTTTCCAATATTATCTATGATGTTAAAATAATGAAGGAAAGCAAGGATGGAAAACAAACAAAAGGTATTAAAGTTATGCCAATACACATATATATTTTAAGAAGCATTTTAAATAGAAAGGGGGCTACACAAACCAGCAAAAACTGTACCCCTCCCTCATAGGAGAGAGAAATGCTAGAGATAATGGAAAATGAACTAGTAGCTCCCTTCTTGAGTGCATAGGGTTCTTGGGTGGGTGAAATAAAGCAACCTAGCTTCATTGCAATCAATGATGCATTCTCATATAAATTAATGATCTGTTCTCCTTTATGTAAGATGGGTATATTTGGGACAGTAGCATAACAAGATGAGTTCATGGGGAATCAGGCTGAGGCACTGATTTGGATGGGTGGGTGCCAAAATGGCAACCCCTGGTGAGTCTGTAGCAACACAGCAACAGCCTGAACACAAGGAGCTCTCACCCATGTAACCAGAGCTCACATCACCACAGCAGTAGCTGGCACCATTGTAGTGTACGTCCTGCACTTAGTGAATACAGTATACTTTCTTTCAAAGTCAGGCAGCCTCTAACACAGGGGCAGGAAATTATTTTGGGTGGAGGGATGCTTAACAAGTTTTGATGAGGTCTCAAGGGCCGTGAAGATATCCCCACCTCTTGGCAGGTGCCCTGCCCACTGGTCACCATTTTGTGATTGAAAGTCATAGTTTCATAGTTTCTAGGGTCGGAAGGGACCTGAGCAGATCATCTAGTCCG
>NW_017728886.1:138016536-138024781 GCF_001723895.1 Crocodylus porosus
TCACTCTGGTCCTGCTTGTGCACAGAAGGGGAGTATGTGGATGGAATGGAGTGGGTGTGTGCAAGATTTCAGCTGCTCACAAAGCCCAGATGGGTAGGCAGGGACAAAAAGGAGGGGGGAGCAGCAGGAGGAGCCAGTGTGCACTTGGTGCAACCCTGCTGGGCAGGCAGGTGAGAGAGAAGCAACAGCAGGGGGAGCTACCACAGGCTTGGCTGCAGCCCTGCCAGGCAGGTGAGGGACAGAGACTAAGAGAGCTGATGATGCCAGGCTGGGCTTCTTGTTCCCCCTCCCCTCACACAGGGGCTTTTGTTGCTTCTGGCAGTGGAAGCTGCTTTCCTGAGTTGCTGGAGGCTGGGGGATCCCAGCAGTTCCCTGGGCAGTGGCAGCAGCAGAAGCCCTGCTCAGAAGCTGTGCCTGCTGGTGGGGGAGGCTGATCAGATGGCAAGAGAATAGGCTTTATGAAGAGAAGCTGGACTCAATGATCTTCCGAGGTCCCTTCCAGCCCTAATGTCTATGAAATCTGAAATACATTTGTCATACCTGACCAAGGATGAATCAAGTCCACGGAGAGTATAGTTTCACCCCACTTTGATTCCTGGCCTACCCAAAGTTTAAAACCAACTGCCTAACAATGGCAGTAGCACTTCTATTCAGGAAGCCAAGACACTTGGCTTTGTGGCTTATTATAGTCTACTTGATTCCTTCTAAACAGTTCTTTTCACAGGTTTTAATGACCATTTCTCCTTTTTTTAAATGGCTTTGATATTTTTCTAATTAAGCTATCCTTTCTTCTACAATTCTGCTGTGTTAGCTGTTCCTCTTAATGTATATCACACTCCTCCTATTTCACAGGCCTACAAACTGTTTTTAACTCTAGCTAAAATATTAACTCTAATGAACATCAACTCAGGTGTGACTATAACTTGCAATGAAGCATTGGATGCCCTGTCAAGATGATCAAGAAGGCTACATTTTGTTTCATGAATCTGAAATATATGTACATTTAATTCTAATGCTTATAGGGCTAAAGAAACAACAGCTTTCAGTTCCCCTAATTTGTTGTGTTGTATACATAATATAGAATATAGCAAATGAACACACATACCAGTAAAGTTATATTTGTTTTTGCTTTAACTGTGAAATTAATAATATATCCCTAAGTCTCTACCATCTTAGTATAGCTTCTAGCTTCTTTTTATCTGGAGAAAAATGCATGTTAGTTTGTAAGTTATGATGTACAACACCATCCACACCCTCTTTTTCAAAATCTTAGATCTGCCCATATACCTGACACACACACAGAAATCTTGACATATGTCACTCATTGTTTTGTGCAGTGTTGGGGGGGAGGGTGGAGAGGGAAAGAAGGGGGAATGAAAGTTGCTATCCAATCTAGCATATCATGAGAGAGATCTATATTCTATATTTTTTCTCAATACTACATTCTCTGTTCTATTTAAAAGTAAGCAAACAATATAAGCTTTAGGTAGGCAATGCTTTGATATCCTGCTTGCTACTTGTTGTTTTTTTTCCTTTTAAGGTGCTAAAAATAAACCTAAAAAACTACTTTGAAACTAAATACAAAAATGCAGAACAAGAAATGTTTGCTGTTTAAAAAATAAGTAAATTAATGTTTTCTTAGCATTTATAGAAAAATCTGTCTACTTTTTCAAGTGGCATCTTTTTGGGAAAAACAAAACACCACCATCTATTGAAGTTTTTAAGAAATGGTTGATGGGTGAAAATGAAGATGAGAGAGCACCCTTAGTGACTGTAAAAGTTCAGTCCCTCATGTTGGGCTTTTCTTATACTCGCACAAGTAGTAACACAGGTAAGAATTAGTTGTTGGCATTAATTTCCGTTTTACAAGTTTACTGAAAGAAAAGAGTAAATAAAATTCCATTAAGCTGGTACATATGTCATGAAGTGTGTATGCATTCAAGGAATCAGTGTGACATAATATCATATATAAATTGTGTTACTTTAATTTTCAAAAAATATATATTATGCTCATTAACTCTTTAGAACGTATTTCTGCATTTATAATTTTTAAAATGTGCTAATTTTCTTGTGGTTATCAAAACTTGAAATGATGCTCTAGAATTCAAATAGATTACTTGAGTCAATGAAATCACATCTTTAATAACAGAGATGAATTTCACCTTAGTGACCAGTAAACAGCATTTTTAATCAGTTAATTATAACAGGGAATTTCTCCTTCCCTTGATCTGATGCGGGGACTTAAAATTTATTTGGCCCTTTGGGCCAAGCTGAGCCCACTTCTGGTGGCAGGGCAAGCAGTGGTGGTATTTGCCTTCTGGCAGCTGTGAAGATTAAATTGCCTAAAAACTGAATCCCCATCATAGTATCCTAGAAAAATATGGTTGGAAGGGACTTCAGGAGGTCATCTAGTCCAACCCCTGCTCAAAGCACGTGTTGACTTGACACACATCAGATCAACACTCGGGATTTCAATATTGTGCTGTTAGGCAGGACAGCATGACACAAAATTGTATACACACAAGCTACACCTATGACACTACATGTCTACATACATACAGATATACACAAACATGCACTTTGATAGTGGCTGTGTGTTAACACTAGGGGTTGCTAGGGGTTACTTGGTGCCCTGGGTGGAGAACCTGGGGGAAAAGCCAGGAAGTGGCAGATCAGGGAAGGAAAGCTGGGGCCAGAGAGCTGGCTGGGAAGCTGGACGTGGTGGAGTGGGGGAGTAAACAAGGCTGAGAGGTGGTGGAGATGGGACTGGAGTCAACAGAGCAGGTAGGGACAGGGCTGGAACCAGCAGAGGAGGTGGAGGCAGTAGGAGGAAAGCCAGGGGTAGAAAGTTGGGCCAGGGAGCTGGGTGATAGTGGGGCAGAGGAACTGGGAGGACCAAGGTGTAAGGCGGCAGAGCTGGGACAAGCTGGGGATAAAAGCCAGGGGCTGGAGCCAGGAGGGACTGGGGAGGTAAGACAAAACCCAACTCGGGGTTCCAAAATAACAGTTTTATTAGAGGGGCAACACACTATATAGCCCACAAATGTATTGGTTCCCATTTGCACACACACACACAAATTCCCACATACACTCACACAATGGTAGCAGGAGAGAAAAGGCCCAATGGAGGGACTGAGGTCAAGGTGTGCAGAGACAGAACTCAGGTCCCTTGCTTGAGGGAAGAAGGTGGGTGATAGCTACCCATCTGGGCTGAGTTGATCCTCAATGGCCAGTCATGGTCTTCTCTAGCAAGGTGTTGTCCAGAAGAGGTTGCCAGCAGGGCCTCTGGGTAGATACGTGATGTGGCATAGTGCTGGTCCAGATGAAGAGGGCATGCCAATGAGGTCACAGTCTACTACCCCTTTTCTGGGGTTAGCTACCTGTGACTCCAATGGGAAGGACATGCCCAGGTAAGGGCCAGTCTTGTTCAGAGGAGGCCATACAGTTCGTGGTGTCCTCATTGTCCAGTGGGATACAATGGTGGAGTTGCTGGTTTCTGTTCTGTTCTTTGTTTCCATGTTGCTGGTTTCATGGAGGGTCTTTATCTTTCAAATATTGGGTTTTGTCTCTGGTCCTGGGAATAGGTCTGTGGTTTCAGAGAGAGTCAATGCAAGGCAGTGGGCTGGTTGTTAAGTCGATTGTCTGGTCATTAAGCTGATGGTCTAGTCATTCAGCAGGAGCTATTTTTAGGCCTGCTATCATTATGTTTCAAGTACTCTCATTCATCCAGGAACCAATTTACATAGGAGGGGTAGGTATGAGTCATAATTGCTACATAATTACAATAGGGTATGCCCGTGCAGGACACAAAATGGAGACTTGACATTACAAGATGAAGAATTGACATTACTTTGGCTAACTTTACAGAAACCAGCCTAAATCGTACAATGCCAATATGAAACAGCAAAAATCAATGCAAAAATAACAGAACACTATTTACAATGATATATGGACAATATAAAAGGGGCTTTTTACAACAGTGGCATACAAAATTTGTCCTATGTTTTAACTTAACTATGGCTTATTATAACTACTTATAAGGGATAGCAAGGACAGAGAGACAGTCAGAAAAGATTGGGGAAGATGAGGGAATATATTTTTAAGTTAAAAGAAAAAAAAGGAAGAAAAACCTGGGGGTTTTGCTACACAGGACCATCCCCAATACATCATCCCAGCCAAGGCTTTATCTAGCCAGGTCTTTTAATAACCTAGAGGGACTGATATTCCGGAACCTCTCTGGATAGTGTTTTCCAGTTCTTTACTACCCTCTGAGTGAGGGTCTTTTTCCCCATATGTAACCTAAACTTCCCTTGCTGCCATGTGAGACCATTGCTCTTTGTTCTGTCATCTGCTACCACTGAGAACAATCTAGCTCCATCCCCTACTTTTCAGGTTTTTGAAAGCTGCTATTAAGTCCTCTTTCAGTCTTCTCTTCTCCAGACTAAATAAGTCCAGTTGCCTCAGTCACTCCTGAGAAGTCATGTTCTCCAGAATTTTCATTGCCCTCCTCTAGACTCTCTCCAATTTGTCCACATCCTTGGGTGGTGGTGGGGGGGGTGTGTAAAATTGGACACACAATTCTACATGTGGCTTCACCAGTGCCAAATAAAGGAGCATAATCATGTCCCTTAATCTGCTGGCAGTGCTCCTACTAATGCAATGGGCCATTAGCTTTCTTTGCTACAAGATTAAACTATTGGATCAAATTCAGCATATTGTCCATTGTAACCCCCAGGTCCTTTTCTGCAGAGCTGCTGCTTAGCCAGTCAGTCCCTAGCCCATATGGATGCATAGGATTGTGCCATCCTAAGTACCAGACTTTGCACATATCCTAATTGAAGCTCATGAGATTTCTTTAAGGCCAGTACTCCACTTTGTCTAGGTCTCTCTGAATCCTAGCCCTACTTTCCAGTGTATCTATTACTCCCACCATCTTGTTGTTATCTACAGACTTGCTGAGGGTGCACTCCATCCTATCATCCAGGTTGTTCATGAGGATATAGATCAAAACCAGCCCCAAGACCAAACCCTGGGGCACTCTACTTGATACTGGTTGTCAGTTAGACAACAAGCCATTCATTACTACCCTCTGAATCTGATGATTCAGCTGGTTTTGTATCCATCTTACAGTCCATTCTTTTAAACCAGGCTTCCTTAGCTTGCTTGCAATAATGTTTCATAGATTTCATAGATTTTCATAGACATTAAGGCTAGAAGGGACTTCAAAAGATCATTGAGTCCAGCCCCCCGCCTAAACGGCAGGAAGTCAGCTGGGGTCATAGGATCTCAGCAAGATAAGCATCCAATTTACTCTTGAAGGTGTTCAGTGTTGGTGTTTGAACCACCTCTGATGGCAGGCTGTTCCAGACCTTGAGGGCTTGGACAGTAAAGAAGTTCTTCCTTATGTCCAGCCTGAAACACTCTTGAAGTAATTTCTAACTATTTGACCTTGTCATCCCTTGGGGTGGTCTGGTGAACAAACTTTCCCTCAGATACTGATGGTCACCCCGATAAATTTATAGGTGGCCATAAGATCACTCCTGAGCCTGTGTTTTTCCAGACTGAAGAGCCCTATGGCTCTCAGCTTGTCATCGTAAGGTCTGTTTTGCTGACCTCTGATCATGTGTGTGGCTCTTATCTGGACTCTCTCAAGCATCTCCACATCCTTTTTGAATTGTGGACCCCAAAACTAGATGCAGTACTCCAGCTGTGGCCTCACCAAGGCCGAGTACAAGGGGAGAATGATGTCCCACGTGTTGTGGGAGACTGTATCAAAAGTCTTGCTAAAATCAAGGTATATCATGTCCGCTGCTCTTCCTGCACCTATAGAGCAAGTCATCTCATCATAGAAGGCAGTCAAGTTGGTCAGGCATATCTTGCACTCAGTGAATCTATGCTGACTGTTCCTGATCACTTTCTTCTCCTCCAAGTACATACAAATGAATTCTTTGAGGAATCACTCCATGATTTTTCCAGGAACTGAGGTGAGGCTGACTGGTCTGTAGTTCCTTGCATATTCTTTTCCCTTTCTTAAAGATGGGTGTGTGACCGCTGGGTTTCGATTCCCTGCTCTTGGGTCATTCTAGTTCTGTAGGTAGATGATGCCCTCCTCTTGGGATGACTTCGGTATCGGAGCAGTTCTCTCTCGCCCAAGTCCCCAACCTTGTTCTCGCTCGGCATGACTTGATGTTCTTCAGTGTCAAGGTCGGTTTGTGGTACACTCCGTGGCCCAGGATCCCTCGGCAGTCACATCACAGGGCTCCACCACCCCTGCACTCTGGCCTCACGCCACCTTTAGTGCGTTCTTCTCCCACAGGTCCAGTTCCCCAGCCGTAGAATATTATTCCCCACCTGACCTGCCCCTGTCGTGGTGCTCACCAATAAGCTTGGCACACGGTCCTCCTTGCTTCCTCCTTGTTTGCCCCTGAACGCAGTTTCAGCACAGGCTCTGGCCTCACCGAGACACCATCAACCTCCTTTCTGTGGGGATGCTACTTTAGCTCTCCCTCCCCAGCCGGGGACATCCAACAAAACAAAACAAACCTAAAAGCCTGCTACTCAGCCCCTTGACATGCTGAGCATCTGAACTGGACCTCACTGGTCCTTCTGGGCCATCCTTGGCCCCTAGCTTCCCTAGTATCTCCACCAATTGACTGCACCGTAGCTCAGCGGCGATACCCACCCCAGCTGCACCCTCTTGGGGCTCTCCAGGGTTCTCTCCCCCTTTGTGTGACTGTCTCTACGTGCCATTGCTCCGGCACTCCACCTGTGGGGCATGCTGTCTTCTGGCTTGTGATCCGTCATGCCTTCCGTGGCCATGCCTCCCACTCCTTCCTGAGCTGCCTCCAGCCACGCGGTCTGTCTTCGCCCCTTTGGAGCCTCTTCTGTCTCTCCAGCTGCCATGCAACTGGTTGTCACAGTCACCACCTCTCTCACCGGGGCTATCCACCCCTTCCACTGCCGCAGCTGCCACTTTTAACTTTGCCAGCTGGTGTCCCTTTATGACGTCAGTGGCTGGGCGTACCCATATAAAAAGGCGGCTAACATGCCATGTGGGTCCTTTCTTCGGCATCGCGTGCTCCTCATCAGGGTCTGCAGGTAAGTCCAGTTTACTATTTGGCTCCCTGGGACACGGCACTATATTTGTGCTTTTCCTATCATCCAGGACCTCTCCCAATCTCCTTGTTTTGAAAGCTAATGGTCTGTAGCTTTGCAATCAAATTGTCCATCTCCCTCAGTACCCTTCAGTGCTTCACATCTGGCCCCATGGGCGGGTACATGTCCAGCATTTCTAAATAGTCCCTAACCTATTCTTTCACCACTGTTGGATGCTCACCAGCACCTCAAACTGTGCTGTTAGATGCAGTAGTCTGGGGGTTGACCTGGCTTCTGAAAATTGAAGTGAAAAAGGCATTGAGTACTTCTTTCTTTCCTGCATCATCTGTCACTAGATTGCCTCCTTCATTTAATGAGGATCTCAGACTAAGAATTTGGTGGTGGGGTAAGAATTGTGGCATTAGGGGTCCAGGCCCCACTGAAACAGTGACTTTGGAAGCTGTGGGGGGTTAATGCTACTATCAATCTTCATGCCCTACAGATTGTATGTAGAGTTGGGTGTGAGGGACCATAAGAAACACCATAAGCCAGATATCCCACTTTTTTGGTTTGACACCCCGATCTAATGTATTATGCATTGAACTGTGAATCATGAGATGTAGCTTCAGTTTCTAACTGAGCCTCAGACTTCTTCTGTGCAGTAAAGCAATCCACTTAATTTATCTTGTATTTTAGGTTTTCATCTGGAGGGGAAGAGGGGCCATCAGGGATAATGTATCTTTTCCTCATACAAATGATGTGAAGGTAAAATTCATGGATTATTGTTAAATTCTCAAAGAGTGTGGAGGGTCTGAAAGCCATGTACATAGACATTTGCTTAAGCATTTACTGAGCATGGTTTTCCCTTGCCATCATATTTCACATAACTTACAGATGAATGACAATGTTTCACCTAGTTTTCTCATCTTGCTAATGATTTTAATTCACAGGAGGATGATAAATACATGATGGAAATGTACTTCATAGGCAGACAGTGCTCAAAAGGGTGTGTGGGGTTAAATGTTTAAGCCTTATATACTTCCTTAACATTACCAGACAAACAGAAAAAGGAAATTCAAGAAAAAGCAGTGTCATTTTTTCCCCAGCTCCAAAAATCCAATCAAATCAAAATATACCAAGGGTTGAAATA
>NW_017728886.1:138025206-138030013 GCF_001723895.1 Crocodylus porosus
AACCGTAGTTGTGAACAGGTTCGTATTGCAAAGCATGCACATGTATAGTGCATAGTAAAAAAAGATTTCAGTTCTAGTCATATAAATCTGTCATTTCCATCCAAAGGCAATGCTTTATAATCAAAATAATACTTATTTGGAAGGTGGCAAATTGGATAAAATTGCAGTGAATCTTCTGCCATCTTTTTAGTGTTTTGGACCTTTACTATAAAGTTTTCTGAAACTTCCATGCTGCCATGGTTTGTAAAACAAGTAATAAAGTGATAAATACTTACAGACAATTTCCGTTTATAGCTGTGTGTTATTATAAGCTAAACGAAAGAAAAAAAAACCCCTTTTGCTCCTATTACACACAAAATTTATTTTAAAGTATTGCTCAGGTTAGAGTGTTTATGGAATATTGATTACTTTGTATTTTTATGTTGTATTAAATAGAATTACTTTTCTGAGTTCACGAAAACACTCAAACTAGTGAGATTTTTTTAATTAAAGTGTTCTGGATATCATTTTTTATTTTCTTTAGAGATCATTTTATAGTTCAGACATTCACCAGTGGGAATGTTTGTACACAAGAAAAATAAATACTCTACAAGTTCAAAGAGAAGCTCTTACTATATCTTCTACTAGCAGCTGACAAGCCCATGCCAATCTAATATGGCAACTTACAGAAGAGGAAAAATCTACAGTAAGTATAACACTTCAGAACATAAACCTAATCAATTAATTTTTCATTTACAAAGAGCTAATCCAGTGATTTCATAATGTAAATCTATTTTAGGAAGGTTAGCTAAAGAAAAAAAAATGTGCACCAGGGATGTCTTTCTTGCTTTCATAGTAATTTATAAGAAAATTCCACACTGGCATCATACTATTACAACCTACTCTCCTAATGATGCTGACTTTAAAATATTTGAACATTTCATTTCTACCAGCATTATCAATTAAAAATACTGTTTATCTCTTTTAATGAAAGAAAATTCATGACATCTAACTGATGTTTTTACTGCATTTTACCTCAACAATTATATACCCTTAATGTATAAAAAGTGATAAATGTGTTGTGTGCACATAAATATTATGATAGCATAATAGAAATTTGTATGAAGTGAAAGCAATTAGGTGTCCATGCTCAGAAAGGCCTAAGAAAGGTCACTTGTTTATTACAATACTAAATTCAATAAAGATTAAGAGGAGGGAGGAGGGGATAATTAATGGCTGTCAAATGTATAGAATATATCCAGCCTAAAAACAGGTTCATTCTCCCTCCAAATTGTCACGTCACATTTTCCTGCGTTGACTCCATAGAAGATATTATATGATACCCAGTGGAACTTCACAGTTAGAAGAGAAAAAGAGATGAATTGCTGTCCTAGTCTAGCGACACACATCTCTTTAACAATCATTGTATTGTGTATTCTTAGTTGTTCACAAATTCCTAAACCTTTTTCTCAATATAGAGCCAATCATAATCGTGTTTTATAAATGCTTTGTCTTCTACTTGTGATTACATTTATTATGTAATTTCTCTCCCTTTGGAAATATGTAAATGGAAAAACGTTGAGAAATTACATAAACGAAAAAAAATATGGGAAACATGCTTAACATTTGTGACTGGTTTTTACTTATATTAATAATGACAAACAAGAAAAGTATTGGGAACTTGTGACCAGTCAGCTGTCCATGAACCACAAATGAGTCTCTGTAGACCATCCAGGTTCAACAGACCACATTCTGAGTCGCTGCTCTAGTTTATAGTAATTTTAATTGGTAGCCATGTAGGTTAGAACAATGTACTTAAGTAAAGTCCTGTGTCTTCCTTTGCTTGAGTTGGGTTATAAGTGGATAGCTTTGCTTTTATATACGTATACATGATAGTATTTGATTTCGTATGTTATATGATTGCATGTTTATCAGAATATTTTAATATTTGATTATCTGTTACTACAGTGTTGCCTGTACCTTCAGATGCCTTAAGATTAGCTACTGAATTAATACTTCTTTCTCTGCTCTTTGTTTTAATCAATTTTCTTGTGGCTTTAAAAAAGTTTCTGATTGCTCGTTGTTCACATTTTATTTTTGAATGAGGCACTGTGCTCCCATAATATGAGTTGCCAGAAATACAGATTGGAGCACAAGGGTGTTATAATTCGTTCACATCTATGATATAAAGTAATACTTCATCAACAGTACTTTTGCTCTTATAAAAAAAGTGCTTTCATGGTCCATCCCAAAGAGTTTCGTGTATTGTAGATACATGAGCTCTGTGTGCAAAGACACTTGTACAAATAGTAGCATATGGAATCTTAATGACGAGTGGGAAATAAGTGCCTTCAGTATGCTGTCTGTATAATCAGGAATATATAATGTAGGTAAGAGTTTTTCTGTGAACTCTGTTTGACTATTAAGGAGTTTCAAGTAGAACTGCTTCTGTGCATTTAAGAGTAAGATGTTTTCAGTTTTGTGGTAACTGACTAAATAAAACTTTCTGATGGATAGATATGCTGTCTGAATTTTATTTTTTTTGAGGAGAATATCTATGGGGCAGTGTTAATTTTGGTGTGACATAATTGTATATTTCTTCCACTCAAATATTTGGATTTATCTTAACTTATTCCTAATTCCAGATTAACTGTGTTTATATCAGATTTTCTTTCTTCCTCTCTAATGTGAAAAGGTAAAAACCTGAGCAGTGTATGAAAATCATATAAAATCATAGAGGGTATGGCTAAAGTGAATAGGCAGCTGCAATTTACCAAGTCCCAGAATATGAAAGCCAGGGAGCACCCATTCCCAACTCAAGTTACCTCACAGTCCCCCAGTACCCTGGATGCTTTGTAGCTCTGGGCTTTTTTATTTACTCCAGCTGAACAGGACTGGTCCCACCCTTAGCTGTCACAGATCTAAGCAAGTAAAGCCTCTGTGCCCTAGCCTGCCTCCTTCCTGTACCTGTCAGGAAAGCACCTGTGGTTAGGGATTTCAGCCTCTTACAGCCTGGGAGGTGAGCAGGGATTGACCCTGCCCTGCCACCTAACCAGCTGCCCACCTCTTTGAGAGTCAAGAGTGGGTAACATATGCCCCTGGCCCAGCACTCCCCCCCCCCACACACACACACCAGTGGAGTCTGCATGGAGTGGGGAAGGAAAAGACCCCAAAGTGGAGACTTTTCATTTCCCTGCAGACTGGCAAGCCAAGCTGGGATTGATCCATCCCTGCTGCCCCCCGTGCTCCCTGCATTTAAGAAAGGGGGGAGGCTTGGGACTTTCTACCCTATGGCATGCAGACTCTGACTAGGGTGGGGCAGTTCTGGATGGGGGGTGCATCAGGGAGGCAGGCAGTTAGTGAGTGGGTGGGGCTGGAGAAATCCCAGCTCAGCTTTCTGGGCTTCAGGGAGATTAAAAGCCCCCATCATGGGGCCTCCCCTCACCCCCAGGCCATGCAGAACCCAGCTGGTGGGGCACTGCCAGGCCAGGCAGCTGTGTTCCCCACCCAAACCCCCTGCATCTCAGAGAGGTGGGTGGCAAATGGCCAGGGCTGGGGAAAGATTGTCTGCTAGCTCTCCCACTGTGTGCTGCTGGCCACAGGAGGTGGGGGCCTGTGTCCAGCAGCCAATCAGCAGTGGGCTGCCAATCTCTTGGGTTCAGCAGCCTTTGACAGTGTTCAGTATGAGTGGTGGTATGCATAAGCACCCCTGCTCTCCTGGCTCTCCTCTCACAGGTTCTCTTTCTTATAATCAAACAAGAAACTTTATTAGAATAGGGAGAAAATCACATTAAATCTTATCTTGGTACAGGGAGAAGTGAATGTGTGATACCACGCTCAGTCATGATTCCTGGTTCCAAAAGAAAAGACTGAAGCCAAACAGTTTTAAGAGTAAGTAAAAGTATTAATTTCCTCCCTTGTAGAAATACCCAGTTGTTTCCCCAAAAGTGAGTAATATATGCACCAAAACAAGGATTAATTTGCTAGCATTAATTAACCTGATATCAAATTAATAGTATTCATAGGGAATATCTAGCCCAGTACTATGTCTCCAGCAGTGGTACAAGTGGAGGAAAGCATATGAACAGGACATATCTAAAATGATTCACCCCACGTTACATCTTCCCTGGCATCTACTGTCATTGATTTAGGGATGTCGGCAGATATATTTTTGACTGTTCTATTTAATACCTATTTAAGTTCTACACAAAATGGAACAGATCCTGCAGGAGTAAGTGAGATGCATGTCCCAATAGCAAATAGTCCAAGGCCTCAGGCATGTAACTGGAATGTTGGAGAACCAGTTCCACAATCCTGTTCTAAATTAGAAGAAGTAGGGACTCCAACATGTCCTCCATGTGAATGCCTTCCCATTTAGAAATACTTAAAATTCCAGAAATGCCTTCAAGAACATGGCATACACACAGATTTGCAACATGTTACATTGCAAGAATTTTCTACTTCATCTGCAGCCACAACAACATCACTTTCAACAACTGACTCTTCCTCTAAACCACGGGTAAGGTTACGGGCTAAAAAATGGTCCCTCCATATGCCAACCTCTTCACAAAAACCACTTGCAGGAAAAAAGGTAGAATACTGCACCATCAGACATACACTACACCTCCATTACAGTAGATCAATGACAGTAGATGCCAGGGAAGATGTAACATGGGGTGAATCATTTTAGATATGTCCTGTTCATATGCTTTCCTCCACTTGTACCACTGCTGGAGACATAGTACTGGGCTAGATATTCCCTATGAATACTATTAATTTGATATCAGGTTAATTAATGCTAGCAAATTAATCCTTGTTTTGGTGCATA
>NW_017728886.1:138030110-138040711 GCF_001723895.1 Crocodylus porosus
ATCTGTTCTAGAAAGAAATACTTGTGATGCCCACCTGGCAAACGTAAAGTCTGCCTTCAAATGACAAGGACACTCCAGTACAGAAATAGACCATATTTTAGAAAGAGTCACCCAAATACCCATAAGTAACCTACTACAATACAAAAAAATGACTGCAGATCCCTGGTGGTCACCTATCAACCCACACTGGAGTTGATTAGAAAAAGAGATGAGTTATAAGTGTTTATAACTTCTCATCTTCTTTATTTGCCAGTTAAAAGAAAAAGACAAGATTTAACAAATGGGAGCACTCATGGAATTCCTGGTGGGTTTTGAGAAACCACTTCTTAAATGCATATCTATTCCAAGGCTAAATATTGCAAACTTTTGGCCAGTGTCATTTGTGTGAAGAAGAATACACACTTAGAGAAAAAGAGGATACAGTTTTCTGGCAAGTTAATGGAAAAAAATGGGGTCAGATGAGTAGGACAGAATACATTTCCTCAAATGGTTATCATCACCCATATACAGTAGAAGAATGTATTATGGTGGAGCAAGAATGGATGCAGGGGTATACAAAACAAGAGTTGAGGGATCACAATCCCTGTTGGTATTTTTCTTCAGAGAGTTGAACATGTGATGTGTACATGGAAATATTTTTTACCCTCTTAGCACCAATCCCACCCCCCCAAAAAAAACCCCACAACCAAATTAAAGGACTGTGACTGTTTTTTCTTAAGAACCAGAATTCAGATACATTTCAGTTTTTTCTTTTATAATTAAATTAGGTCTCCACACTGATGTTATGTGGGTGTGTCTACATGTGCATTTAGCGTGCAGTAACTTACTGTACAGTATGTGGGTTTTAGACCAGCTTCTACATGGGTAGGAATTACATTGCAGTAATGCTGTGTGTAAACGGACTTGGGAGTAAAGTTACTTCCAAGTCAGTCCACATAAACAGGGTTACAGTGCAGTAAGGCAACTACACATGCCTTACTGTGCAGTAACTACTTGGGAGTCGGCATAAATTGCCATCGCTACTGTGCAGTACAGGCACTCATATGTAGACATGAGCTCATACTGCATAGTAATTTTCAGTTACTGCACAGTAACCTCAGTTACCGCACAGTAACAGTGTGTTTGTAGACGCACCCTGAGTAAACTATGAGGTAAGCTTAGGTTATGAATTTATAGCACATCAGCTAATGTATATTGGCTGCCCATTTATACACTCCCAACTCACCATAAATGAGAGGTACCTTATCCCCAGAGAAAGTTTTATGAGGTCACACTCTAGGTTACTTTGCAGTAACTTGTCCACATGCTCATGCTCTTAGTTTAACTAAAAGCTTAAAAATTAGCATACCTGTCCTTAAATTGTACCCTATGGACAGTCACGGACCAGAAAGTCAACAGTCATGCAATAGAGGTTTTCAGTACTTAATGTCATCACCCATCAAATCAAGTACTAGATTATAATTTACATGTGCTTTTAATATTTAACTTGTTATTTTAACAGTTCACATTGGCATTATATAGTCATCTGTCCTTTTTTTTAAAGTGCAGAACACTGTCTAACTTTTCCATGGTTTTAACCTAACTAAACATAAAATAATTTGCTTGTATTTGAGCACCGATGGTTTCATTTTTTTTAATTGATTTTTACATTAAATGTTCATATCTATGTTCATACATAGAGACATATTGGGATTGATTTTTCCAATATGTATTGCCAGTGGAGTCAAGGAATAAAAGTCAGTTTAGTGCTAGTTCTTGGGAAAATCCTGTTGGCTCTGGATTTAAGGACCCAGAGACCTTGTTCCAGGGGGGACCCACCCTCAGACCAACCACGGCCTTTCCGTTCAATAATAGGCACATTTCTGATACACAGTGATAATAGAAAAGAAACAATAGAAGCAATCAAGCAACTCTATATATCTACCAAATCCTAGGGCTGTCAGCAGAGTCAAAATATATCTGGTCAGGACACAGTCTTTATTCTGAGGGTCTCAGGTTGTGACAATTTTTCACTGCTCCTGGAATATTATACCTATTTCTGAATAAGTGGAAGACTTCAATCTCCAAGAAAGTCATTATAGTTATTTTCACACACACTAACTGAAAAAAAGGAAAAGGGGAAAAAGGCAAATAAAACCATTCACACACATTTACCACTTGGATTATTGTAGAAATAATTATTTGTCCCTAAGAGTAGAAACCATTAAAACACTGATGATTACTTGATGGCCATTACTACATAGCTGTCAGTTATTTCCTATTCTAAGTATAGAGTAAACTTGTTATTTTTTTCCCCAGATACTGCTGTGCAGAAATGGTTGGCAAATGGCTTTTTAATAGCAACCCACTGTATTTGTTAATAGTTATTTCTTTCTTTGGTAGTAAAGTCAACAGTCTTCTCTCTGTTCATTTTATACCATATATTGTAGAAAATGCTAGAACTATGATGGATTGTTTGCTGTCTGTTTTATATGCTCGACTTCCTGTCTGGACAGGTCTCCAAACAGAGTGCCTATCTGCAAGAAGAGGTTCTTCTCATCTCTGTATGATTGTTCCAGTGATGGGAGGAATTAAATGAAACATTGTTTTAATGTCTTTATCACATCTCTAAGTTAACTTAAGTTGATGAGGTCCTGACAGATCTGCTGACTTTTTGCCAGAATGCCATTTTCAAGAATGATTCGATTACATAGAAAGTAAGTGTTTTCCTCTAGAGGGAGTGCAAGATGGATAAAAATAGCCTTTCTAGTTTTTTACCAGATCACTGGAAGGAAGATTGCTCACTTTAGTATACAATCAAACAACTGTTTGAAAAGAGTTTCATGGCCAAGATAATATATATTTTTTTCCCTTTCAAACACATTTATTCACTAATTACTTTTGGAATTGGATCAATTCAAATGCCACTTTAGATGCCCCTTAAGGGCATGTTGCTAGAGTTCAGTTTTATAAAAAGAGGAGCAATGCACAATGCCAATTTGCTACTAAACTGCCTGTCATGTCTTAGAAATTACATAAGCAATTATGCAAGGCAAAATTGATGTCATTTTAATATCAAACATTGCGGTGCTCTTTTTTAACCTAATGGTAATAAACATGTCCATCACACAAGTGGCATGATGCCTAATCATTCTTATGCTTGGTTAATTCATATCTTTTGGTCATGCTTGGTCAATATTTCCTCCTCTAATACGTGGCTGCTAACCAAATTATTTAGAACCAAGTTTCAGTCACATAAACCTTCAAAAATATTAAATTCAGCAGTTACTTCACAACACATGCAATATTCAACATTTCCCCAGAGAATTAAGGAACCAAAGGTGGTTTTAATAGTAAATGAAGCTTGAGTTTACCAAAACTAGAGAACTACTAACGTATTTGTAGGATTTTCAGGGATGGATACTAGGGCTGTGTGAAACTTCAGCGGCTGTTTTGTTTCAGAGGTGTTTCAGACCATTTTGGCACCCAGAACACCGAATCTGAATGAAATGGAAGGCTCCAAAACAAAACCATCTGAAACATTTTGGAAATGTTTTGGATGTTTCAGAATGTTTTGGAGATGGGCTTTCAGGGAAACAAACTCAGAAGAGGAAAGAGGAAAGGTAGGGGACAGAGGACTGCTCTGATATTGATGTCTGTAGCTGGCCAGTGTCTGTGATCTGTCCCTGAGGTCGTTTCCAATCCCAGTGCTCTGGTAGTGGGACAGCAACCTGCTGTCATCCTGCGTGCAGATCCGGGGGCCTGCACCCCCCAGGAAGAATCTGGCACAGCCCCGCAGCACTCCTTTTACAATGACAGGAGGCTGAGCCTGGGTAGGGGATGGGGCTGGGCCGGGCAGTCATGGGGGTTTCTCCCATGGCTCCTCCAGCTGTACGTGCCTCTGCCCCAGTGCAGGGAGCTGCAGGAGAAGTCCCCATGCCTGCCCTGCTTGGCCGTACCCCCACCCAGCCCCAGCCTCCATGCCACTTAAAAAAACAAAACAAAAAGTCCCGCACTCACTGGCTGTAGCAGTGGTGATAATAGCCTCTGGGGGCTCATGGCAGAGCCTCCCTACACAATGCAGGGTAGCAGGGATCACCCCCTGCCCCTGCTTGGCACTTGCACAGCAGCTGTCACATCATGCAGGTGCAGCACAGTTCAGCAGGGTGCCACATGCTGCCTGGGAGCTGGGCAGCTCCTCCTGTCAGCTGGAACCCAGTACCCCTCAGCCCCAGTCGCCCCAGCTCCCAGACAGCATATAGCACCCTGCTCAGCCATGCTGCACATGCACCATGGGGCAATTACCATGACAGTGCCAGGGGGGCGATCCCTGCTGCTCCCCGCTGCCCCATGCCATGTGGGGAGGCTCTGCCACAAGCTCTCAGAGGTTGTGATTGTCCCTGCTACAGCCAGTGAATGCAGAGCTTTTGCTTTTAAATGCCAGGAGGGCGGGGGATGGTGCCGGGCAGTACAGCCATGTGGACTTCTCCCCTGGCTCCCCCAGCCCAGGGAGAGGCAGGAACAGATGGAGGAGCTGTGGGAGAACCTGAATCCATCTGGCTGTGCCTGCCTCTCCCTGGCTGATCTGAATCTCTGAAAGAGCGTTTCAGCCTAAACAGATTCAGCTAAATCAAAATGAAACAGTGATCCAAAACACCGAAATGAATCACTGTCCCTCTAAAACGGTGAAATCCAAAATCGAAACAAAACATAGACATTTCACACAGCTCTAAGAACAGGAGATGAAAATAAGTATAATAGTTTCTTATGTCTGATATGTATATTTATACTATTTATACATACATTTTTCACAGAAAAATTCAGTCTTTTTAGCTTAGACAAAAGATGAAGGAGGTTGTGTTGGAGGGCTTTAAAATCATGAATGGCATAAAGAAAGCTAATAGGGACTGTGTCAGGGCACTTCATTTGTCTTCTACTTTAAGAGGTCAGACAGCCTGCTGAGCCACTGACAAGTGTGGGGCAGGGCTAATTGCAGTCAACTGACCCAGGGATTTGACAGGTGAGGCTATCCCTGAACAAGGGCCTGATTGTAAGGGAGTCTCCTGTTTGGAGGAGGGTTGGAAGTAGACAAAGCATAAACCCAGACCCTGAGAGTAGGGGCAGTAATATCTTGGGAGCTGGTGAAGGAACATTGCCCAGTAGGAAGGCTACAGCTCCTGATTGCCAGCAAGGAGAATAACTTCTGAAATATCTGGAGGTTTGGGTAGGAACTAAGAGGATGTAAGAGGTTCCGGGTTACCCGGTGTGGGGTCTAGAGCCCTGAGAAAGGGGATGAAAGTCTGTGGGCCTGTTGAGGGGAAAGGAGAGCCCTGAGAGAAGGGTTGAGTGCCTGGGCCCAGGCTAGATAAGTCTGAAGATAGGAGCCAAGTGCACGGGGACCTAGTGAGAGACCAGGCAAGACCTGGGAAAGGGGCTGAGAGTTGATGGGCCCATTGAGAGGCTGTGAGGCCTGGTGGTTAGCAGCTCAGGAGGGGCATTAGACATGTAGGGCGAGCCCAGAAAGGGGCAAGCAAGATCAGGTAGGCCTGAAGACCGGTCCTGGGTAAGGCCTGAAACTGCACCCTGCTGGGGCTAGTGTAACAGGGAACCCACATTTGTACACTCCCCTTCTGGGCATTGATATAACAGAAACTTCTTCTTGCCTGCATCCCCCCACCTTCCCTTTTGTGTGTTTCTTTTTCCTTCTAAGTACTGGCAGAAACCTAGCACACTCATTGCATGGGTGTGGCAAGGCTCAGAGCAAGACAGAAAGCTGAAGTGGCTTTCTGTAGGAGAAACCCACATCTACATATCAATAGAGCTAAGTGTCACTAAAGAAAACAAAATAACTAAAATATCCACTTCAAAGCAAAGCCTGTAAGAGACAAGAAAAGCCAAGGTGCATTGAAAACATGACTGTAAATATATCCTGGTGAACACATTCCCCCTTTGATTAAAACCTTTTTCTCAAAGCAAACTTCCCATATCAGTTTAGAGTTTTACGCTAAATCAGTCTACATGACTGCATCTGAGCTAACTCACATACTGTCCCTAGTATCTTTGATGCTCACTACTTCACATTGCATTTTTATATATTCCCCACAGTGCATTTTTATATATTTCTCACAGTGCATTTTTATATTTCATCTGTCTCATCTTTGCCCGGACATTCTGTATTTTATGTTTTATACCTTTTAACTTTAAAAAAATGCATTCTTTAGAGTAAGTCAGACCTTGTATTACTAAAATTGTTATAAGAATGCATTGGAATTATATTGCTGTATTGGGCTGGTCCCCTGAGTGAATGAGAGTATGTATGAATCAGTAGGTCATTGAATAACAAAGCAAGCACCTCTGGCTATTAATTGACAGTAGCCTAGCCAGAGAAACTGACCATTAAAGAACTCTACTCTGCTAGCCATTTTAAGCTAATCAAGCCACCTGGAACCTGCAACAACATAGCCATTGAATCAATCAAGAGTAGACTCCCAAAACTGCACCATTAGGAGGAACCCCCAGTGACTGATAACTGTCATACACTACTCAAGACCCATGTGGGAACAGCAACCTCCAGATTGGGCAGCCAAGGTGATGCTGGAGGATCACAGAAGTCTTCCAGAAAGGGATAAAAAGCAGTGAAATGTGACCCTCAGTGGTGCCCTGTCATACAACATCTGACCTACTGAGATGGAAGGACAAAGCTGGTGATCTCCTTCTGAAGAAGACATTGCCTTGGAGGAAGCTGACCATTGACAGCAGACTCCAGCACCTCAGATAGGTATAAACCAATATCAGTGCTACACTACTATTGCAGCAATTGTGTGTGTGTGTGTGCGTGTGTGTGTGTGTGTGTGTGTGTGAGTGAGTGAATGTTAAGGTAGCCAGTACCCCTTCTAACTCAAAGTTTTCATTCATGGTTTGTACTGGTAACTTCATATCCCATACAATAAATTAGAATTTATTATGGTCCTGTTAGTCCGTTGTAGTCAACACTGGTTAATATGGTGAGGCTTTCTATGGCAGAGTAGCCCCCATGAAATGCTGCACATGGGCCAGTGCAGGCAAAGGTGAGGATGGGGTGCCAGAAAGCCTCAGTGCCCAGTGCCTTGATGGTTGTTGCATGGAAGGGAAAGGCTATGGGATCACACCCCAACAGAAAAGCACTTGGTGGGGACATCACATGGGTCCAGAGGCCCAGTGGGCCAGGTGGGTCTGAGGGCCTGGATAGTGAGGGCCATTGAGGGGCCTAAGGATCATAGTGAGACCCAGTGGGACCAGAAGGGCCCAGCAACTCACCAAGGGACTGGGAATTGCATATGGAGCTGAGATAGGTCTGAGGGCCTGAAGAGCAGCTGAAAAAGGGAAAAATAAAAAGGGTCTAGGAAAAGTGGCAAAGAGAGCTGCTGAGAGCCCAGAGAGAGGCCAGGAGGGAGACCCAGAAGTGGTTGGGTGACACAGAGGGGTCTGAGGGCCTGGAGATGGGCCAGAGGAGAGACCAAGGGGCCTGGCAACTGGAGTGAGGTTGAAAGGCCAGAAGGCCCAGTCAGGGGCTGTGTCAGCAGTTGATTGAACATCGGTAACAATGTCATCTGTAAGGCATGGGTCATGGTATAGGGAAGGTATGGAGCCATGCAATTATTCCACAAGTCCACGACCACAATCTGGGTGGTCATTATAGTAAGATCAGGGCAGCCTCCTTATCTATCACTATATTATCATCAAGGCGTTGCAGGTAAGACAGGAAAGTGCCCTAGGGTCACAGTGTGCATGGTTGCAGAGCCACCAGTGGGTATCACAGCCACCCCGGGACCCTGACCTTGTGACAGGGACTTACTATTTACTGGGCATATCTACATGTGCAATTAATGTGAGGCAATAATCTACAGAACAGTACACTCCAGAGTTTATTGCCATTTGCACATGTGCACAGGATTGCAGTATTCTAAGCCAGGTCAGAGCTGCTCTGGCTGCAAGGGGCTCGGGGCAGTCAAACTGCCAACTTGGGTCTGCTCCCTCCAGCTCAACAGGGAGGGGCTGGCTGGGGCATGTGGAGGGGACAGCTATGGCATGAGGAGGCTTCAGTGCAAATGGCTTCACTGAAGCACCCTCATGCCCAGACACCCAAGGCATCATCTACACATGAGCTACTGCAGAGTTTTTAACCTCGCAACAGGATAATACTTGTAAGTACTGAGGAGTAAATTACTCTACTCCAGCCTAACTGGAATACATGTGTATATGCTGAGATGTGTATAACACACCTAGTTATTCTACTGAACAGTAAATATCTCACACAGACATTCTCACTATCTCACAAATACTAGAACTAGGGGACATACAATGAAATAACTTAGGTTAAATTTCAAAGCAAACATGAGGAAGTCCTTTTTCACACAGAGTATAATTAACTGGTATAACTCATTGCTACAGGATGTTGTGGAGTCTGATAATTTAACCAGGTTTCAAAGGAGAAGGACAAAAGCACAGATAATAAGTCCATCAGCTGGTATTAAACATAATAGGGGTATAACCTCCAAATACATTTTTTTAGGTCTCTGAAGGCTGAAATTTTGCCTTCAAAAGAGAAGGGTGGGAGATGGATCACTCTGGATATGCTCTGTTTAAATGTCCTTCTTAATATTTACTCTGCCACTGAGAGAGACGGGACATTCCCTATGGCCTGACTCAGTATGACATTTCTTATGTTCTTATTTTGCTAGAAGTTAAATAATAGAAATAGTATTAGGCACTGATTCTGACAGGACCAAAACCAACTAGTTTGACCCTTCTCCTATTTCTCATGAAGGCTTTTCTACTCAAAAGCATTTTTATAGCACAATAATTCTGGGGTTAATTGGAGTAACATATATGTGAAGGGGTTAACAAATCAGGTATATGGATTAGACTTTCTAAATGCAGTACCCAAGAAAAGCAAAAGCAGTCAAAATATAGAGCTCTTGGTAATCACTTTAGGATTTACAATGACCATCACTGTATTTTCTAATAATGTCAGTTAATCAGAATGCAAGAGTTGAATGACTAGAAAATATAAAATTGTTGACCAGTAACTACAAAGACCCTATGCTCCAATTGGCTTATAAAATTTCGTTTTAGTATAAAAAGAAATAATGTCTTTTTATTAACATGTATAACATTACTCATAATGTTAAAATGGCATAAGGTTTTATGTATATACAACTAATTGAGAGCATTTGCGGTATAGCACATTTCATATGCATTACTGCTATGCCTCGTGAGTACCAGAAAATAGCCAAATCGATAATCACTGTATAGAACATTTAGTTAGTTTTAACTTTTAGCTTCATGAAGCATTTGTCAGCTGGTCCATTACTTGCTAATGTACTAAGCTTTTGGAATTTTCCAATGAATAATACAAGCAAATGAAATATATACAATTTGTACTGGCTTCAAACTTTCATATAGCTGCCATAAAAGGCACTTTTCTATTCATATTCATAGCATCTATTACTTTTTAATTTTTTTTTTTACTAAGAGCAAGGATTCTTAGGGTGATATCTTTTATTAGAGAAACTGTGTAGTTGGGATATAGTTAGACAAGCTTTCCAATTTAAGACATTTTTCCTCAGGCCGGATCACAATGAGCCAGGCACAGCATAGTTATGTATAGTTATGATGTGCCTGCTTCCTTTTGATCTGACCTGAGGAAGCATATCTTGAACTGGGAAGCTTGTCTAACTATATTCCAGCTATATTTCTGGTCCAATAAAAAATATCACCCTAAGAAATCCTTGCTTGCATAATTTCTATTATGGCTACAACATCACACTTATACTGCCGTTTTCCTTACTGAATCATGCAAACAAGGTTTAAAGCTTCCTAGGAAACAAAATGTTTTGTGTGGTATACCACCCGTATACAGAGATGATTGTGGGTAACACTAGCAGTGAAAGTGCGGCAACATGGGCTTTAGTATGAGGAGAGAGTGTGCAAGTTCTCTTGAAGTTTTGAACTGTTTGCCAGTGTAGCAAAACCGTTTGTACCACATTTACAATGATAATATTTCCTGTCATAGCTAGATAAATATAAAATTGAGTATGCTGCCACATGCTGCAATCACATCTTGGTCTGTAGACATTCTTTTAGCTTATAATGTGATAGGTATGTTTCAGATATTAAAGGAAAGATGGTTTCTGATTCTAGGTGCTTACATTCTAAGGATGAATAGAAAAGTACTAAGAAAGTAAGGAAGAAAAGAGACAAATAAAGAAAATAAAGAAAGAAATGTTAAATATATCTCATTTCCTCAGACATCTTTGAGAAGGACCTAAGTGTATACAAGATAAGGAGTTTAATGGTTCGGTTTTTAGGCCACTTAGGCAGGCTTCTTCTGGAAGTGGTTGTGGGAGGTTCTAGCAAAAGGATCAAGTAGCTGGGTATGTTCATAGTAGAACAGAGGTAATGTCAGTGTATATATCAGCTTTGGAACGTAAGAAGGTAGGTGGCAAAGTGTTTTTAAGTGTTGATGATAAGAAACAAGAGATTAATATCTGGAATAACTAATAGAAAGATTAAGGAAATGACATGAGCAAACATATTGATTGTATTTTACAAGGTTTGAATGCCTAATAATTTTTCTTAAC
>NW_017728886.1:138041009-138046984 GCF_001723895.1 Crocodylus porosus
CTTGGTTCTGTAGTTTTGCCAAATCTTTAATTAACCTTCTTATTAATTTTAATATTCAGTCATTTTATTAACATTCTAACTGCTTTTGAAGGTTTAAGAGCTATTTTTAAATGAAACCCCTTGTGTTTCTGTAAACACAATTCCACAGTAATATAAATCCACAAGTACACAGTAATATGAATGATCACATATTCTTTTAAAAATATATAAATCTGGAAATTATCAAAACAACAGATAAATAAGTACGCCAGTGACATAATTACATAGAAAGATGTGACACGATTTGAGGTATACTTTGCAGAACACTTTCTCTTTAAAATGTAAAGTGATGGTAACTGGAATCTGAATGCATCATTGAAACTTCCTCACTTCTCATGTGGTTCCCCCTTCTTATATTCTTAGATTCTGCTCAATATCAGAAGTTTAATAATGAACCTATAGGAAAATGTCTAGAATACTTGTACTTCCTGCTTTTATTCAGAAGAGCAATATTAAAGCTGACATGAAATGCAGATCTCATAAGTTCAGAAGATGCTTTAATAAATAATTACACCAAGGTGTGTGATTGGTTATGTCAATCAAAGTTACATCTGTGTTTTATTTGTTTGACATACTATTCATAGACAGTGCTTTTCAACTTTGGAAATTTGGCTCTGCTTATGTAAAAATGTCACTTTCTTTATGACAAATCTATTCAAATGTGTTGTATTTTTCTTATTAATGCATTACTCCCCAACTCATATGATATCCTATCATGTAATATGTTGGAAAGAATATACACATGCTTTAATTTTAGAAACAGAGACATTTAAAATAGTAGTGTGTCACAGGGCGGGGACCCAGGAGTGGCAGTGATCTCTCCTAACGCCCCCCACCATGCCAAGTTGGCGATTTAGCACCCTCGTTCTCGCCTGCCACGACTTTGATGGTTCAGGTATTCTAAGGGAGGCTGCCTTTATCTGTCCCCTTGGACACGGTGCTCTTATTTATACTGGCCCATGTTCTGTACAGATAGATTTTGGTGCACCCAGCCTTATGGGCTATGTGTGGCTTCTACCACCCCTTATACCACACCCCAAGCCTCTCATATGTACCAAACGTTGTTGAGTCAGTTTCTATAGCTCACGCCCTTGTGGACATCCTCTGGGCTCGCCTCTGTACGCTCCCCCTCTCCAGGGCTTCTCCCAGCACCCGCACCCTCTCCGGGGCTTAATGGAATACTCCCACCCCCTCTGGGCTTCTATTCATGCACACCCTCACTGGGCTTCTATTCTTGTGTGCCCCTGGGCTATTCACGTATGCACCCTCATGGGCACTCCCTAGCTTCTCCTGTGGCTGCTGCTTGCCCTGGGCCTTTTCCCCGTGGTCTGTGTACGATCGCCTTCCCTGGGGTTTTTCCCCGTACAACAGTGCCCCATTGGGCCTTGCTCATGCTTATGCCTGCACTGGGGCCTTTCTCTGCGATCACGCCACCCGCACTGGGGCCTGGCCTCACGGCTCCCGCAATAGAGGCTCAGATGGCCGTAGCCGTGCCTGACCTCCAGACCCCCTTTTCGGGTCCTACACCCCACTGGGGCTTCCCACAATCGGGCTCAGGCAGCCTCAGCCTTACCTGGCCCTCAATCCACTGAACCCCCTTCTCAGGGTTGGGGTCAGTGCACCCCCTAACTGCTGTGCTGTCTCTGGCACCAGGAACCCCCATGCTACTGGGGAGCACCTGTGAAGCTCCTCCAACCCCTTATAGCCTTACCCAGTCCTCCGGTGTAATAACAAAACAGAAAACTCCCACTCCTGGGCAACAATATAAACTCCACGCCAAACTGGCAATCCATCATTCTATCATCAACCCTACCAGGGTTTCCTCCACCCCATACCATCTCGCGGAACGCTGCTCAGGCCATCAGGCTTCTCTGCTATGCCTACTCTCAGCACAGCTCTCTCTTTCTCAGCTGCCAGAGGGGAACTGCCTGCTTGACCTCAGCTTAGGCTGTTTGTATAAGCCGGGCCCTGCCTCCTTCCAGTCAGCTGACCCTTGTGGTTGCCCCAGCAACCAACACCTGTCCTTCTCTAGGAGCAGGCACTTCAGTGTACTGCGACATAGTGCAATGGATTGTCTTTCTCTTCCCATCTTGGTTGCATGGAAAGGCGTCCCGGGACATAGGCAGACAAGGTTCTTTGGATGAATCTGATATCATTTATTAATAAAAGATTAATAAAATGATTTATTAATAAAAGGTATCAGATTCACCCAAAGAACCTTGTCTGCCTATGTCCTTAGGCCAACACAGCTACAACATATACTCCTGGGACATGGAAACTTGAAGTACCTCTTGTTGTTGTGATGCTGATGCCTGAAGCTTATTAAATTACAAGGGTTCTAGCTGCCTTAAAAGATGTTGGATTTTTGAGAAATGTGGGCATACTATTTGTATTTGGATCCATGTAATAGTCATAATAGATGTCTGAGAGAATGTGTGTGTTCCAGGTGGTGGCTTGCTAATGAGGAAGCCTGTCCTATCCAATATGGGCAGTTGAGGATCTTCAGGATTAAATTACATCAGGGCTGTCCACCTTTAACTGTCTGGAGGCTCCATGATCCAAGGGTCACACCAGCATGTCACAGGTTCTTCCCTGCCCTACACTGTGGCAACACCTCAGCTTCCCAACTGCAGTTTCCCCAGGGAGTGGGCTTCCCCAGCCACATGGACTGTAACATCCCACCCACCTCCTGGGGCAGCAGCAGGATGTGGAAGCTGGAGAAGGGGGAGCCTGAGACCCTGGCTGTTGTTACAGCTGGAGTGATGTGGGAAGTGGAGGCCAGGTGGGAGCTTGGGTGCTACAGGTTAATCCCTCACAGGCACCAGTTGGGCAGCCCTAAATTAGATGCAGGTGTCTATACAACATGATCTGACCACCTTTTAATGTTTTCTGAGATAAACTAAATAGACACAATATCTTAAAACTTCTTGGCATAAATCAGATATTGCAGACCTCAGGTGACTGCTGCAGTAATTCACTAAAACCTTTCCAGTTTTTTAATGAACTTTCAGAAGTGTAGATTCCAGAATTAGGGGCATGGTATTTCAGTAAGGGTTGGTTAAGTGCAACAGAATATCACCTACAATATATCAGTTAATATTTTTCTGCATGAGGATGATCATGTTTTCTCTCCTAATTGCAGTATTACAGCGAGGATTCAGGTTTGTGTAGATATCTATCATGACCCTTGAGAACTTTTCCTGTAAGAGCATCCTAGGATAGTCTTGTAAACATGATCTACACTCTTTCTTCCTAGATGTGTAATATTGCATTTGCCTGTACAAAAATTATGTTAAGCCATTTTATCAAGCAGTCCAGGGTGGCCTCTCTAATTACCACATTTTCTTACAAGAGACCCCAGAATAATGTGCACCTTGCTTCTGAAAGGGAGAATGAAGTGAAAAGTACGTATTCTTATGGTGAGTTATTGAGTAGCAGCAGCTAGGGAGAGGCGCCTGCTCATTGTTCTGCTTCTATGAGTAGTATACAGGTTTTACTTTCACTTTGCCCATTAAAGCATAACCTGCTTCTCATGGCATGCTTCGCCCTGCTTCTCAAATATCACGCATCCTGTAGTTTCCAGTTGCTGATTTTTGGAAAAAAGGTACAAGCTGTATGCAAAAAGTGATTAAATTAAACTGTTATCATTACTTAACCACACCACCATTTTTTCTCTTGCACAGTTTAGCAACAAAGAAGTGGCTGTTGCTATTGTTATTGTTATTCATTACATTATTAGATATTGGGAGGGAAAAATATTTCTTCACCGTTAGAAAAGTAAGGCAGTGTAATAGATTGCCTAGTGAAGTTATGGGATCACCAACATTGGAGGTGTTCAAAAAGAGGTTGGATAAGCAGTGGTCATGAGTGATCCAGGTGTAGCTATTAGGCCCATGCAAAGCAAAAAGTATTGACTTCAGATTTGGATTTGGCAATTCAGGGGGACAGTGATTCGGTCACTGTCCTGGTTCAGTTCAGCCAAATCCAAATCATCTGAAGATATTTGGTGCCTAATCTTATTTGGCCATAGACTATACAGGCAAGCAGTGCTGGTGGGAGCAGCTGGGGAGCAGCCATACGAGCCCTGGCTTGTACCAGCAGCTCCTGGTTTGATTTCCCAGTTCCCGGTTTGATTTCCCCCAGCTCGCCGATCATCCCCTTGCATCCCCTGTGGCTTCTCCTGGGGCTGCCAGCACTGCCTGACTCACCCCAGTGCGGGAGCAGGCAGATGAGCCATGGCTTCTCCTGGGGTTGCCAGCTCAAGCTGGGGCTGGTCTGGCTGCTCCCCCAGCTGCTTGTTCTGGCACTGCCTAGTGCCTGCCTGTACAGTCTATGTCTAAATCTTTCTGAATCAATTCAGAGGCTTCCAATGCAATTTGGAGAGATTAATGGGTCTCCTGATTCAATTTAGATTTGGAGATTCAGCCGTCAAATCTCCTCTAAATCGAATCGGCTACCAAAGCTTTGCACAGCCCTAGTAGCTGTGGTTATGCCATATTATGGGTATTTCCCATATTTCTAAGCTTTGCTGGTTGCCAGATGGGGCTGGGAAGGAATTTTTCTCCTGTTGCTACACATGTCAGAGTCCTTTTTAAAATCTTTCTCAGAGGCCTTAGGTCTTGGCTGTAGCCAAGCCTGGGGATATTGACTGGGGTGTGCCAGCGCTCCTGCTGGGGACTATTCCTGGGAAATTCCTGCTAGAAGGCATTGCCTTTTTGCTCAGGGTCAGACCTATCATCCCATTTTACCTCATGATCACATTATTATGTACTGTGGGGGGGTTTGCCTTCCTCTGTAGATTAGACAAAGATTTGCTTGCAATGGTTTGGATAGAAATGATCCTGCCTCAGGCAGGGTGTGGGACTAGATAACCTCTAGAGGTCCTTTCCAGCCCAAATTTTCTATGATAAAGCTATTGGGTCATGAAGATATTTTCTTGGTGTCTAAAATGATAATTATTCATTTACAGTAACTTTTTTAGATTTATTGGGTAAACTATTTTTATCCAGTTGAATATGTTCCACATTGATTTTTTTCTTTTTTTTGTAATTCTGTTAGATGTTTTTCCCCAATCAGAATGTCATGCATTATTATATTTGATGCATTACAGAACTCTAAGTGTTTTATGTCAATATTTACTTTGACCAGAAAAAAATATGATCTCATAAAAAATATATCACTTATATTTTTATCAACTATATTCCTTAAATCATTTTATAATATCCATTTTCTATACATCTGCAAATTTAGAGTGAGGTCAAGATCCTTGTCCCAGAGTTGCTTTATATCTTTTACTCTTTAAAAAAAATGTGTAATATTAGTTTTTTCCAGCCTTGTTGCAAGATTTATTTTAAAATGTCATTGATGATTCAGAAAGACTTTTTTATCTGTTATTATAGATTTAAAATATTTAACTCTAGTAGTTGCTTTATGAAATCTCTCATCACTGAAAGAGTAAAAACAAAAATATTTCATTCTCACTATGTAATATGAATACATTATCCAGCTTCTAGAGCAGCAATATTAATTACATACTTCTGCTCTTTCTACGTCATAAGTAACAATTTTATAATCCTCATATAGTATTACATTTAACTCATAGCTTGATTTTCTTCATTCCTACTGACCAGGGATGTGGGTTTTCCATTTCCCACAGACAAATAGAGAAAAACTTGGAGTCCCCTTTTAGCTGAGAAAAAAAAATCTTTTTTTTTTTAATTTAACAGAGAAACACGCAGACTTTTATACTTTTGTAAAGTTCCAGCCTGCAAGGAGCTGGGGGTAGTGGAAAGAAGATGGTCAGGTGGGGGGCACCATGCACATGTATATGCATGTGGCAGTCAGGCATCCTGGAGAGCAGCTCCTGCAGGTAAGTCTGGGGTTGGGGTGGACTTGAGGCCCCCGTAGGGAGGTAGGAGGTAGGAGGTTGGGTGGGG
>NW_017728886.1:138047269-138054078 GCF_001723895.1 Crocodylus porosus
TGGAGAAGGCATCTGAAAGAGTCAGTCTTCACTACCCCTTTTTATGCGGCAGACTACCTCTGATCTCCTATGGGATGGCCTGTCCAGGCAATGTCAGTCCTGTTCCAGAGGGCTCCAGGTGTTCTTACTGAGCATGTGCAGCCCTGGCACCTCATCTTTTGTTTCTTGAATGCTGAGGGTGGTTCCAAGGGCTGGGTCATTGGTCCAGGTATTGGTGTTGATGATTTGGTCATTCAAAGGGAGGTATTTTTAGATCTATTGCTGTTGTCTCTCAAGCACCCATATTCATCCCCATCCATTCAGGAACCAAGTTACATAGGAGGGGTAGGTATAAGTTATGGTTTACACAGCCAGGCCTGGGGACAGGACAGAGACTTGACAAACAAAATGAAAACTTGACATGGCTTATGCTAACTTACATATGTAGGCCTAAATCATATATTATCAGTAAAACAGTAATATAGAACAGTAAAAATCAATATAAGCATAACAATTATGCAATATAAAGAAGGAAAAAAAAAATACAACTTGCTACCAAAATAAAATGCTGAAACTTGTCCTATGTCTTAGCTCACTTATACATATCCAAAGGGAATAGAGAGGGAGAGACAAAGTCAGAAATGGTTGGGGGAGGGGAGGGAATGCATTAAAAAAAAAGAAAAAGAAAAACTGGGGCTTTTTCTTTTTTTTTTAATGCATAAACTGTTAACGTTCTTCAATAATTTATACTCATTGCTATAGGTTTCCCATTTTTCTGGTGTATGTATATTTGCTCTTTCACCTGTTCTTATAGCTTGTTTTGGGGGTAAAGAGTAGGTGAAATCAGGGGGCTTCTCCCCATTTCCCCCATGATTACAAAACTATGTTTTGAAGCATCTGATACAGATATCTGAATGAATTCACAACTTTCTTCCATGTTCTTCCTTAAAATTTTTCTTTGACACAGTTTAGTACTTGGCTGTTTTCAGCTTTGAAAAGTCAACAATTTTAAAATGTGAAATAAATAGACTTCTGGCCAGTATTCTTCATGCATTGGTAATGAAATTAGACCCTGGCTGCTTGCAGCAAGTCAGCGATAGTGGGGGGGGTTCTTTTTTTTTTTTTAATTCAATAGCCAGTTCATATTGACCTGTTAGACATGAAGTCTGTTATCAAATTATTTAGTTATAATATTTCTTGTAAGCAGGATACGTTCTGTTATTTTTATACTATCCAATAACATGCCATTACAACAAAATTTACATCATAAATTTTTTAGATTGAAATTCTCTATAACAATTCATTTGACATATTTTTTCCTCCATGTGGATGGTCAAGAAGCCATTCATCTTGATCTCTTATCTTATCTGGTGAGCCATAACACAGCCTATCTGAATCTCATCATTACTTGATTTAGTACATTGATTCATTACCATTACAAACCCTGTGCTTATGAATTTTCTATAATTATAAAGCAGATGTTACATCTCTGATGTACTATGTTACACCTCTCCATTTTTGTTCAGTCATCCTTTACTAAATAGGGTCTATCAAGGGATTTTAGCATTTTAGCCATGTGATACAACCCAACAGATGTCAATAATATCCACATCCTACCATAGGTTTCTAGGTATTTAAAGAATTTATCCTCCTTTATTTGACTTTTTATATCTCCTGACTTTCCTTTTTTATATGTTCATGCTATATTAAATCCATATTGTGTGTTACAATATATGCTATGAACTTATTTTATAATCCATCCCTTCAGAAACTACTCTGCTGAAATAGAGCTGCTTCTAGCTATGTATCCCCCTCTTCATGCAAAGAGGTAGCTCAAAATTCCACAGACCCAAAATCTTTACTAGGCCTCAATTTCAGAGAAAAGTGGTGAAAATATAGACTATTAAAATATGTCTCAGGTGGAAACAGATGTTGCCTGAGGTCTCACTTGTGTTGCCATAACATTTTTGAGCATTTCAACATTTTGCTCGTAAACTATAATGGAGAATCAAAAAAATGCCTGTAACTTTTTAAATTTCTTTCCTGATTCAAATAACAACATCAGGGATGATAGCTCTTGCTGAGTCTACAAAGCATGCCAAGTCTTAAGGAGATAGGTTTAGGGGTTTCTGAGAAACTGCAACTCAAACTGTTTAGAGAAAAACTCATATTACTTGTAAGTGTGAAGGTGTAGGGGGATGAAAACTTCAGGCATGAGAGCCCCTGCTGAGGCCACAAAGCCTGCCAGGTTTCAAGGAGATAGCTGCAGGGGGTTCTGGGAACCTGCACCTCAAGTTGCTAACAAGCAATACTTATGTCATGTATGTGTGTTATGGCAGAATGGGGTGAAAACAGCAGCATGCTGAGGTCATGAAGCCTGCCACATTTCAAGGAGGTAAGTGCAGGACTTTCTGGGAAATGGCACTTTGCCATGGAATAGGGTCCCTAGAGATGGCCATGATATCCCTAGGTCCCTGTGACTGTGCCAGCTCCACCCTGTGGGCACCTTCTCTTCTCACCTGCTGCCCAGTATTGGAAAAGATAATAGAGAGGCTGCCCTTGCATTTCAGCTCATTCATGTTCCTAATGTACTCCACTAAACCCTGTAAACTCCTGGACTGCTTGCTGGGACCCGCTCTAAGTAGGTACCTCAAGGGGAGACCCTAAATCTTATGGGATAGGTGCATGGCTCCAGCCACCCCTTACCACACCCTAAGCCTCACAGATAATAGATCAATATCATTCCTGTAATGAGGTCTCGGTCTCACTCTAACTTCTATTGTCACTCGGCTCTCTATGCCCCTGTCACTGTGACCTCACTGGTGCTGGGGCCCCTACATGACAACAGTAGTGTGCCCCAATGTGATCTCTTCCTCCCCTACAGCCTCATTCCAGTCCACCACTTTAAATAATAACAGGTAAGCAGCACAGCAGCACTAGCAGCCAAACTGTCACAGTTCCTCTCTTTCCTTTCCTGAAAGAGCTTCTTATCCAGCAGCTGCCATAGTACTTTCCCTTCCAGCCCCAGCCCTGGGGCTAAGATGTGCCCAGGGCCCTACTTCCTTCCGGTCAGCTGACCGGGGACAGGTGCTAGGAGTGTAGGTTGTAGCCTTGTTGGTCTAAGGACATGGCAGACAAAATTCTTTGGATTATCTGATGTCTTTTAGTAGACCAACTGAATAGTTGGAGAAATATATCTTAGCAAGCTTTTGGGTTGAAAAACCCTTCGTCAGGCTGAGGAAGCACCTGTAGTTGGTGTGTGCTCTTCCTGGATGGAAGGAAAAGTAAAGAAGCCAGAGGCTGGCATGCAGGCAAGAAAGTGAGTCAGTGAAAATGGAAATGGAGGTGCCAGAGGGTAAGAGAGAGGCTGTGGTGGTGGAAAAGGTAGCAGGTAAAAGTGGAGAGGTACCTGGGGAGTCAGATGTCTGGTATGTTGTAGTGTGTCAGAATTCCAATGTCTATACTGAGTCCATGAGTTTCTGTACCTAGGAGGTTAATGAAGTGCAGTTCATAGGCTCATCTGTGAAAAGTGGTTTGTAATTTCAAGCAAGCATTAAACCTCGCTAACCTCATCATGAGAAGCCAACTTCCTACAGCCCAAAATGCACTGAATGGATCCAAACCATGCCATGACAAGACATGCAACAGCTGCCAACAATATCTCCAGTATGGAGATATCTTCACAGTATGTATTTCCATCAGGGCACCACTTGCCCTGATGGAAAATACGTAAGAGACACCAAGCAAAAACTGCACTCCAAGAAACAACTGTGCACACCAACAATCTATCAAAGACAAGAACACTCAACTACTTGTCTCCAGTCTCTCAGGCCTGATCCTCAAAGGGATTTTACAAACCACTTTTCACAGATGAGCCTATGAACTTCACTTCATCAACCTCCTGGATACAGAAACTCATGAGTTCAATATAGACATTAAAATTATGACACACTACAGCCTCCTGGACATCTGACTCCCCAGGTACCTCTCCACTTTTGCCTGCATCACTACATCCTGCTGCCTCCCAACCCAAGCCTTTCCCTCACCCCCTGACACCACTATATCCATTTTCACTGACTGGCTTTCTTGCCTGAATTGCTTGCCAGCCTCTGGCTTCTTTGCTGTTCCTTCCATCCAGGAATAGCAAACACACCAAGTGCAGGTGTTTCCTCAGCCTGCCAAAGTCAGGGACACCTAGAAGGGGAACAGAGCTGCCACCCTGCATCCCCACCTTTCCCCCATGGTTCCAAGGTGGCCTGCCTCTGCTCTGGGGGGACTGGGGCTTTGGAATCAGAGGGGAACTTCTTTTTTGGGCACACTTCCACTGGTGCCAGGCTGTGGAGGATAAGGGCAAGCAAATGGTGCCTGTTGAGATGCATCAGCATCCCCGTGATGCTCATGAGTTTCACTCCCTTGCCCCAGCTGCTTTTCACTCTGCAGTGCAGGCAGGTAGCTTATGTGGGATAATCTTCCAGCTCAGAATGATCCCAGACCACACTACCTCTTCACTTCTGGGGTGTGGGTAAATGTGTAGATGCTGCCTTTCCCCGCTCTTCAGCAGGCAGAGATACAGTAACAGGAGGAGCAGACTCAGCTGAGCCACTTGCCTCCACAACATCTACCTCAGCCTTCTGGGGAAGGACACCTGGCTCTAAGGGAAACTTAAGGGGTGTGGAGCACAAACTTGGCTTTCAAGGGGTGTGGAGCATAAACTTTCCTTCACTATTGCACTCATATCCAACTCCAGCTCTTCCTATGGCACTAGAAGTTTCAGGCTAAGAAGTGAAATGGGGGTGGAGGAGACTGTCGTGCTGCTGCTGCTTGTTGTCATGGTGTGGGGGTATGGCTGGTGCTATTGGAGGGTATGCAGACGCAGGCAGTGGCACTATTCCCCTCTCCTTTCTGCCAGTAGAACCAGAATCTTCATGCCTACTAGTTGTAGGAAAGATGCTGCATTTCAGTTGGGGCAGGGGGAGAGATGGGAAGTTACAGCTCTGCCTGTACCTCTCTTCTGTCCCTCCCTGACTGCTTACAAGCTGCCTTTTCAGCACACTTCACAGTGTGTTTGGTGTGCTGGAAAATCTTTATGTTCTTCTGTAATGTAGTATGTATTTATGTAGTATATGTAGATAAGTGGATTTATGTATTTATGTAATGTATGTATGTATTTATGTACTAAATAAAATAAAAATATATAAATGTATGTAGGTGTTCCTGTATACATTGGATATTATAATATGCAATATATGTTGTGCTCTTCTGTACAGTGGATGGTATGCACACTGTGAGACAAAGCACAGATTTCTGGGGAAAAAAGAATCAAAATAGACTAACAAAAACAAAAAGAGGATTTTTGGGGAGGAATAAATTGAAAGGAATTAACATAACAATAACTCATATTAGGAAAGGAAAAGGGATTGGAGCCTACTTGCTAGGAACAGGCTAGCAAGTAGGAATTGATAGCACTGGATTGGAAGGGATCTCAGGGAAGGATGACAGTCACTAACCAGCTACACAGCCAATATCAGAGCAGTCCTTCCCCCCTCTTCCCCTTCCTTCTCCTTAGTTTCTGTTTAGCTGCAATCAAGCCCAGCTTCAAAACTCAAAATATTCTGAAACTTTAGAAACATTTTGAGTGCCCTCATTTCATTTTTAAGCTGTTTTGAAGCCTTTCATTTTGTTTTGATTTCTCTGTTTTGAGCTTGAAATGCATCAAAACAGCTTTGAAATGAAACACCCCTCGAAATTTCTCACAGCCTTAGATAACATCATCCCTTATTCCATACTATCAAGGGTGGGACAAGGGGTGATGTGTGTTTTACAAAACACTTGATGGCACAGCTAATCTGCTTCAGCCTTAGTTTAATTCTGTTTTAATAATCTATGTAAACAACATAATCTATTGCAACCAAAAAAATATTCTAATTAAGACACTAACTGGGAACATCCTGAAAATTAAAAGCCTTTTAAATAGAACAGTTACAGGTTTTCTGGTATTTATCATTTCTGATAATGAACAATAAAATATAAACAGGCTACTCTCCCCTTTCACAATCTGCTAATCTGGGGACATAAAAATGAGTGTGTTCACCTTTTAATTTTGTATTGGAAATAAACCTTTTAAGTGTATTGGAAAAAATATCCATGATCTCATGTCACCCAGTCCTGTTGGAAAGCTCCTGAAGACAAAACATTCTCATCTTGTATATGTAAATATGAAAATTGGTTGACTTCCTCATATTTATCTTCAGATTACATAATTTGTCTAGAAAATAAAGTATTAGAACTATAATATATAACTTATTATTACATTTTTATCATATACTTTGACCTTTTCATTATTCTGATATTGATAAGATAGTCATTTCCTTTCTTCGTTCTTTCCCCCTGTATTTCTTTCAGACTGACTGTAAAAGAGGAATGGGGCATCCATTCAATTGGAATAGAGACTATTGAAAAGGTCAAGATCCTATGGTACATGGCCATCATCTTCAGAATATATTAGTCATTAAAATTCTGGTAACTCATTGATTTAACAAAGACAAAGATATGATCTTATGTGAGTGAAATTTTAATGGTGGGAAACCACAAATTCTTCCTAATTTGTTCTGGCATTCTATAGTATGTTTAGCTACTAAACTTTCACAATGGGTAAAATTTACTGCCTTGAAGGAAAACTGGAACATGCCTTTAATGCTGCCAGACCACCCAGTACCTTTAAATGAGGGGAGAGGGTGAAATGGCCACCTGAATTTCTTGGCATTCAAATGATTTAAGCTCTATACATGTAGTGAATAGTTTAATGCAAAAAGAAGAATGAGGGGAGGAAG
>NW_017728886.1:138082973-138084188 GCF_001723895.1 Crocodylus porosus
CTTGAGCTGGCTGCATTCCTGAGGGAGGGGGGAAACCTGCTCCCTCTGCCTATGTGACTGGTACCTGGGTGAGGGGCATCTACCTGGTGGGCTGGGATCTGCCCGGTAACAGGTGATGTATTTCAAATTGGTTGGC
Source organism: Crocodylus porosus (assembly GCF_001723895.1). NCBI lineage: Eukaryota > Metazoa > Chordata > Crocodylia > Crocodylidae > Crocodylus > Crocodylus porosus. The sequence continues at coordinate 138,083,110 of NW_017728886.1, forward strand.
TGACAGCCAACCGGGGCTGGCCCCCTACGGGCCCACCTCACGTGGTGGTAGCAGTAGGATCCGAATAACCCTGGAGTTTTACAGGCATAATTTGGGAAAAGTAATAGAGTCACTGAAATCCCTTAAGCAAACAATTTCTAATTTGGCATCGGGTCAACTGGATAGTGTAGATAGCCAGGATGGCGGAGCAGTACGCCCAAAAGACCATGCCTGAACTGAAAGAGCTGGCAAAAGAGAGAGGCCTTCATGTGAAGAAAGGGCTAAAGAAGGAGGAACTGATTAACCTCCTGTGTGATAATGACAGCCATAGAGCAACCTCCATACTTGACAACTCCTGAGTCCTCCCCAGAATCCCAGGGCCGCATGCCAAGTCCGCAGTCCCCAGATAAATCAACCCCTATGGAGGAACGCTGGAAGTACCAGATATGGCTAGAAGTTGATGAGCGTGAGCGTGAGAAGGCACAGCAGGAGCTGGAGCTGAAAAAGATGGAGATCGAAGCCCAGCGGGAGAAGGCAAAGATGGAGATGGAGGCCCAGCGTGAAAAGGCACAGCTGGAGAAGGCAAAGATGAAGATGGAGGCCCAGTGTGAGCATGTGGCGGCTCAGCTGGAGCTGAAAAGGATGGAGCAGGAGGAGAAAAGGATGGGACAGGAGGTGAAAAGAATGGAGCGGGAGGCCCAGCGTGATGAGGCCCAGCACAAGCATGCTTGTCTCCATACCTCTGTGAAGCTACGGATCCAAGCTTTTAAAGGAGGCTGGGGGGGAAGTGTGGCAGAAAGCCACCTTGGTTTCTCCCCAAAATCTCTGCCCTGTGACACTGTGACTAAAATCTCTGAGCTGCAACCATTTGAGTAGGGTGGGCCCTGCACACAGGGGACCGTACCCTCAGCCTGTCTATTTAGGTAACTTGAGCTGGCTGCATTCCTGAGGGAGGGGGGAAACCTGCTCCCTCTGCCTATGTGACTGGTACCTGGGTGAGAGGCATCTACCTGGTGGGCTAGGATCTGCCCGGTAACAGGTGATGTATTTCAAATTGGTTGGCTGACAGCCAACCGGGGCTGGCCTCCACTGGACCAGGT
>NW_017728886.1:138084841-138085934 GCF_001723895.1 Crocodylus porosus
GACTAAGGGAGACTTTACTTTTTGCCTGACTTGAGGAAGTGCCCCAAATGCCTGTACTGGGTTGAGTACCTGTTGGACTATTAGGCCTGTGTTTCCCCAAGGATGCAGGGCCAAGACAGTCCCTTCTCGGGGTGGTGGCGGCCACGTTACCCCCAGACTAGCGAGTGTGCTCCGGGAAAGGGGTTGGCCAAGCATAAGGCGCCCATAGGGAGGCATTTGGAGCCTGGAAGGTGGTCAGGCGCAGGGAGGTGGGCGGCTCAATGCAGGAGCGCCCCCTACTGGCCCGCCTCAGGTGGTGGGAGAGGTGGAATATGAATACCCAGCTGTTTTACTGAGGTGGAATCTCTGCACCCGCCACAGAGCCTTTCTCCGGCTCCCAGCACCTACTGCCACTCCCTGCAACTTCTTTACCTGCCCTGGAGCCATCCTCTGGCTTCCCACAGCCAGAGCACCTCTTTATCACCCACACTTTCCCTTAGTCCCATTTTCCCCTCTTCCCACCTACCTTTTCAGCTCCCCCATAGCTCTGGCTCCAGTCTGGCATTGCTTCCCTGTTCTGCAGGCTTTGGGCATTGTCTTTTAATCAATTAAGATCAATTAACCTAAAGTTACCCCTGAGCCTCAGTTCTTCAGCCTAGGTCTTTGTAGTCTACCAGTTCTAATCCTGGTCCTGGTGACTTTCACTTCCAGCAACTTTCACCTCCCACACTTCTACTTTCTTACCTTAACCTTTCCACAGGTATCCCAAGTACATCAAGCATGTACATACACATACACATCACAACACCCAACTTAAGAACTCACCTGTGTATTCATAGGTGGGTGGTATGTGTGTGAATTAATGAACACACACACACACATATATGAGAGAGATCATTGTGTGTATGTGGTGTATGAATTAGTAATCTACATATATGTGTTGGATGTGCAGTTGTTGGTAACTGATTCTGTCTAAATTTGGTGTGTGTGGCATGTATGGGCTTAAATTGGTGATAAGTGTGTATGAACCTAGACTGGTTATTTTGAACATGTGTGTATCTGAGGTGCTAGTGTGTGTGTGTGTGTGTGTATACATATATGTGTGTGTGTGTAT
>NW_017728886.1:138087619-138100712 GCF_001723895.1 Crocodylus porosus
GAGATTTGTTAAGGCCAGTTGATTTGATAGAGTGGTATAAAATCCTTCTACTACACTGAAGAAATGTTATTCCTTTATATCAGTGCATATAATTATACCAGACAACATAAAAGACCGGAGTCCAATGTCTTCAAGTAAAAATGAAATTGTAGTACAGTCTACCTAGACACTTCTATTTTCTTTTTGCTAGTTTTGTCTACAATGATTTCTGTTTCTTAAATGGTGCTTTGGGCTGATTTGGGGGTCTGTTGATATCAATAGGAATTTTGTCATTGTCTTTAATGATAGTGGATATATTATCCAGTAAGGCTTTCATTTCTCATCTCTTTTTTAGAAACCAACTGTGTAGATATTTTGAAGTAAAATTTTACAATTACCTTGGTTTACAGATATTTGATATGTGATATTCTTTTATATATGCTTACTTTATACCTACACATAACTGCAAAAAGCTTACCAGAAAACATTCTTTATGGAAGGCTTTCCTAATGAGGACTTTTGATACAGTACTCCAGATGTTACACATTTTGAAGTGGCTAAAAGAGCTCATTAAGTCATACCAATTAGCAGGAAAAAAAGCTAAAATGTGATTAATAGGAGGAAATAAGCTACAGAATATTCTTTTTTTCTTTTAAGTTAGGACTTTCGCTTTGTTTAAGATTTGCACAGTCCCCTTTCACCATTCATTTTATTGTCACAGAGAAAGGGGGTGCATTTTATGATGCAATCCTTATGTTAGACAACATTCATAAGAATGAAATTCTATTTTCCTTCTTATAATTCATATTTATTTGAACATTTAATAAAGGTCCAGTGAATGACAAATAACCATATTTGCCAAATCACCTGATTTTTCTCCACAAACAGTGTTGGAACCTACACTCACTGAAAGAACTGCAAATACCACCAACCAGCAGGGACCTTCATCCACCAAACCATCCAGCTGTTGTGGAGGACCAGTCAGATCCATGCACCACCCACCGAGGTGAGTTTAGATCCCCATGCCCTCACAAATCCATCCATCCTCCTTACACCATGGCCCCTCAGTCTAGTAACTCTAGTACAGTTAACAAGTAGACCAGGGAGAAAGTAGTGGATGACAGTACCATCTGCGGTGACATCAGGAATCAGTGGGTGCTCTGGTCAAGCCACCAAAACAAGGAGGTCTATGAATGGATTACAGAGAAAATGGCAGCTGGGGACATGTCATGCCTGAGCCCAGTGTCATTCCAACTGCAAGGTATAAAAGCAGTAGTTTGCAAAGACACATACAGCAACCACATGTTGGGCACATGCAGGGTTATGTGCACCCATTGTGCAGAACTGTCCTACATCTTTGCTGTAAATGACATAGTCATGTCTAAAAACATGATGAACACAGTGTTCCATGCTGCCCAGATAGCAATGAGAACTCTGAAGTGCAGGCTAGTCCAAGATGCACAGATTAAATTGAAACACAAGTGAACAGACCTCTAACTTTTGATTCAGGAGATGCAGCCGTATGCCTGCAGTGGTTCAGGCCAGAAGCTGGGGGTGGAAAGGGTGTGCTAGAACATGGCTCTCTGGCTGTGTGTTCACTTCTTCTTCCTGCTACCCCTGAGGGCTCTGGAATTTGCAGTCCAGAATTGCAGAAGCAGGACTCTACAGGATTGCTCATCACTTCTTCTTCTTGCTTCCGGGTGCCTCTGAGATCTGTAATCTGCAGTTGCAGCCAGCAGTAAATTTGACTGGAGGAAGGAGTTTTAACCACCCCCTCCCTGGCCCCAGACCCCAGCTGTGGTTTCCCTGGTGGAGGAATTCTCCAGCTGGGCTTGGACCCTCCTCACCCTGTTGTCAGCCAGCTTGCAGTGCTCCAGCTAGGGAGCAGAGGAGCAGGAACTGCCCTGCTCTCTGTAACAGACAGCATAGCCCAGCCCAAGTCTGGAAAGCATGCTGGACTGTAATTTAACTTGAACCAGGAAGGGGTCTGGGACAGAAGTTTCATAAACCAGTTTCACCCAAGTAAGTCTGATACTACATTCGACTAGGTTTATCTTAAACTAGTTTCAGCCATTTTGAAACTGGTTTATGTGCACTGAATTTCTATTATGTTACATGTTTAAACTATTTTCTGATCACTTAAACCAGTTTATGTATAACTTTTGTCCCTAGACAGAGAGCCTGGAACATCCCAGCCAGCCAGCCATCTCCCAACATGGATTGGTGCCCCAGAGTTACTAGACCATGACAGAACAGTGGGGATAGTAAGTATCACTGTTAGGGTTGGCTTAGGGGAGGTCAGGCTATGGTAACTCTTGGGTGAGGAGCTGGAGTTCTCAGTGACTTGCTGGGCCCCTGGCAGTGGCTGAAATGTGACTCCCTCCTGCCTTTCCTCAACCCCCTGCAGAATTGCAGTTTGGGGCTGCACTGGACCTGCATGGCTGTGCTTAGGGACTGTCCTCCTATACCCCCTTTACTCCCATCTCTCTTGAAAGTGTGATGTGCTAATAGGTACAATTTTAAACAAAGTAGGTAATTTAAAGGAACCAACATTGTTTTTGTAGGGGTGTCACTATGACATTGGTAACCTTAATTGTTTTATGAGTCCCACTTCAGTTAAGTGGTCAATTAACTTAAACCTAATGCCTCATCCTTCCCTGTACCAGAAACACAATAGGAATACTCACTTTCCTATCCCCTTCAGCTTTTTGCCTTGGCTCTCACTCTGAGAAAATACCATCAATGACCTTCACGCCTATGCAAACAAGTCATTAAAGGTAGATAAAGGACACTTTATTACAGGCAACATGTTGCAAGCCAGGTAGCAAGGAAATGAGAAAACAAGCAGTTTTTGAATCATCAGGTCTGCTGTTAGGTCTAACATGACAGATAACTGTGGCAGTTCAGGTTTCCCTGTAAACAGTGGTTGCACTGTCCTGGACTCTTCTAAATGGTGCCAGCCCTGGAAATCAGTCTGAGCTCCATCTGGTTCCCTTAACCTAGCCAACTCAGTTTGTCCCATCCAGGGCCATTTCACAATGGGCTATAGGGTGGACTAGGAGTACTGAGGCCATGCAGGGTTGTGGAGGGGAGAAGGTGGCAGAAGGACCGCACCGTTAAAGGTTTTTGGGGTCCTGATCATGATCCTTCAATATACCACAAATTTCATAGGGTTATACACTCTTCACAAGAAAAGTCTGCTAATCTCCGTAAGGCAGAAATAAATAGGGCAGGGAGATGCCTGCTCCTTTTGCATGCCATGTTCTTTCAATAGTGAAGTGGCCACCTGTCTGCAGCCTTTGTCATTTATTAGTTAATAGTTAAGTTAGTGACAAATTGATGGTCCTGCTCATGGTGTCCCAGTCTGACTTTCATAGTGGAGGGTGAAGTACACCATTAGGCATTCCCTGACATTTCAGGGCAGAGCCAAATGCAGTATTTTAGTATACCTGTCCTCTCCACAAGTCATAGTCACCAGGGACCACCATCTCTTGCAGTAAGAGGCAAGCAAAGACCATTGGATTCCCTTACATAGATGGACAAGTGCTGCTTCCACTGCAGAATGAAGTGGATCAGGGTTTTGGGGCCATGCAGTTATAGATAAGGGGAATTAGGAAGTCTGAAGTCAACAGATCATGCTCCACAGACTCCCTCACCCCGACTGACCTGCTGTGTTTCACAAATTCTGTGGTCACAGGCCCTAACTGTATCCAAAAAGTCCTTGAAGTACCCTGTAGCTGCTTGATGGCTCCTCAAGCATGGCCACCTAACTCCCACTTCCTTGACTATTTAGGAAGCATAGGGGAGAGTGAACTTGTCAAACTGAGAGTCTTCGGGTGAAATAGCCTGTCCACTGATGGGCAAGCTGAAACTTTTGATGCGGAGTTCTTCATGCTATCAAGGTAACAGAAAAAAAAATGAAGTTCTGTTCATCCTCCTCTACTTTCAAGCTGATCACCCACAAATAGTTGTGATATGGCACCTTGGGACCAGAAAGTGGTCTAAGGATGCAGTCAGAGACAGGTGCCCATACAGGTTCCAGGGAAAAGGAAGACCAATGCCCATACAAAGATGGGCATCCCAGCTTCTGTGGTCTAGATCAACCACTACTGTGTCACAGAAGCCAAATGATGGAGGGAGAAAAAGAGAATGCACCACTACCAGTGTCTGACACAAATCAGAAATAGGATGAAGAAAGGTATTTTTCAAAGCTATATATTTTGCCAGGCAGCATGCAGAGGCTGAAGAATGCTACATGATCATTGCTGAGCACACACATGAAATGCTCAGGGAGTCTATGAGGGTTGAGTAGGAGCTCATGGATTTCCTTTGCCTGTTCTGAACCTGCAGATAGAGGGCATCCTGGGTGCTTTCTGCATTGCAATTTAAATCACAAATGTGACTGTTTAGTGATCCCTATGGGCACATGTTGTTATCAGTCTTCACTGTTCTACAGAAGTAACCTACAGCATGTCTAAGTATTCCTCATGCATCAGGCAGGTGAACCCCATGGCCTGAACAATCCTTTAGCGGCAGCTGCCACCACCTGCAGATGTACTGTGTAGGATACACTGTGTAGTCATGCTGGGCCCACAGCATACTCATATTCATAGTAATACTCACAATAAGCATGGTTGGCTTCTTGTGGGCTTCCAGACCTATGGTAAGCAGTGGTAGCTGCTGGTCTCCAGCTGCCTATTCCGTTTCTGCCAGCTTGCCCAAGGCAAAGATCTCCTAACTAATAGCAGATGCAACCCTTTACCTAGATGGGACTCTTCCCCTGCCTTGCCAGTAAGACTTTGTCATTGCTTGGCCTCTCTTGCTGTAGTTTTTCTTCTCAAAGTAACAGAAGCCTTTAGCTCTGTGTTGCAGTGGGGTTATGAGCTTCCATATACTGACAACAGCATGCTTCTCCACAGATAAAGGCACCTTGATGTTTTTTGGGTTTTTTTGTTACTGTAAGGGTGGGGAAAACTTAGTACAGATCACCATGCTGGTATCCGTGGATGTGTGGAAGTTCATGTGCTAATGCTTGTTTTCCCAAGTGGCCATGATGATCTGCTCCCACCAGTCACTGCACATCCCCCTGGCTCAGAAATGCTACTGCACAATTTGGAGTCACTCCCACATCTGCCTGTTAAGAAAGTGCTGACCTGAGGCCAAAAGGTCTTCAGGGTGGTAGCTACTGTTGCAGACTAGGATCTAGACATGATCCTGATGTTTTTTGGAAGAGAGCACATGCATGAAGTTCTGCCCTCCAACTACCGCTCTATTTGCTAAAACTTCTTGGTGCTAATAAGAGTAGTTACAGTATCCATTGGGGCCTCCTAACATTGCTTTTTCTTCTCAATCTCCCTCATGAGTTCATAATACTGGGCCATCAAGGTCTGCAGGGCAATGACCACATGCAAATCCATCACTGATGGCAATGGAAATTCTTTGTCATAGTCAATGGTGGAAGGCAGCACAAATGTAGTGGAAATACAGGCAAGGCAGGGGTACAAGCCATATGACAGATGACACCAGAATCCGCTCCACACACAGTTTGAACAACCAGTACATGCTTTATTTGACCCTGGCAGTCAGGGAACCTGAGGACACTTTACGATCACTAGGTATTGCTACATTGTGCGCTCTGTTTCCCAGCTGCTGGAAGAGCCGCGGTGCATTCAGCCACTCTTTAAACCTGCCTTGAAGAACAACCTGTGGCCACATCAGTCCTGCAACTTCTAAATTGCAGAATAAGTCATGGCACAAATATGACATCTGTTTATAACCTTGAAGCCAGTTCATGTTTTCTGTAAGGGTGGGCCAGTTCATGTTTTCCTTTCTCTTCTCATCCTACCATTTGAGTTTGAAAGGGGAATTGCAAAGAGCAACTAGCTGGTGACTCTAGCTGGAAAGAGCAGCTGCAGAAGCAGCCAAACAGCAAACCTCTGAACATTCAAAGAACTGTCTGCAGTTTTGGCTGGGCTTTCGTTATCCTGTGCTAATTAACTCCAGCCCTCCCTCTTAACTTTCACCTGAGCTTCAGCCCATGCCAGCAGCTTTTATTGTCTTCTCCCCTGCCCCATTGTCTTTATATCTTTCCCTTCAATGTCCTCTTTCTTACTTCTGTTCCAGTTTAGTTTGTCTCCTTCAAACTAAACCCACCTTCAAAAGATGTGATGCTAACATAATCTTTTTATACCAATCCCACTGTTCAGTCTTCTAACATGTTCTACATTTTCCCTAGCTGTGTCTGTCTTGCTTCTTCAGTATCAGCATTTTGACTTAGAGGTGCTTTGCTACTCTTTTTTATATGGTGGTGAGCACAACTGGTCCCCATTCTTAGTAGTGAATCAGTCATGAACATAATAATAATATAAAGCCAGTCCAAATTGAAAAGTTGCATAAATTTAGTTATATGTCAGAATTTGTAAAGTATTGATTTTGACATAAAACATTGCTAAAGCTCCATTGCAATATAGTGAGACAAGAAGTTAAGCCATGTTTCTTTTAATTCAACAACTGACAACTCATCAGGATGTCTGAAGGGAATATGTTAGGTCAAGGGTTTAGTTAGCTGTTGTCTCCCAGCGTTGTACTGTTGAATTCTTTGCAAAGGGAAGTAAATTCAACAGGAAGTTGTATGTAATTTGCTTAGTGATGAAAACAGTGGATTTTATATGGTGTCAAACTGATATTTTTATTAAAAGTTTTCTTTACCTTTAGAGAAATGTTTACTAACAGCTAATGTTGAATTCATACCTCTACCACGGAGGAGGACAGATGAACACTTGGGAGGGGAAGCAAATAACAGGCAAAACCATGTCCTAAAACATCCCTAATGAATACTTTTGTTATTTTCCTTTTTGCTTTTCTGCATTTTAGTTTTGCTTTGAGCTCCAGCCACATCGTATATGAAAATGGGATTAAACTTTTCAACAGAAAATATGGAGGGAGGCTGGACAGCTTCCAGATCATTAAATGATCAACTGTATCCTGCAGCTAATTCAGTAGAGGAAAACGTTTTAAAATAATGTAATTAAAAAGGGGAGGAGGAGAATACAGGTAGCATCACATTCAGTTCTGCCTGCATTTCTGAAGGGCTGAGATATTTGAGACCAGATGGGCTGTCACTATAGTCAGGCCTCACACTGGATCAATTGGAGATTTTAATTTTAATTTTCTCTGTTGTTGGTATTCACTTCTTGCTTCCCATTATGATAATATCGGTCCCCAGGGGGAACTTGCGAAGGTGATGGTAAGTTCACAGAGAGGACTGTCAAGATGTGTAGTGGGGAAATGTCAGCAAGGCTTAAGTAGTAAATTAATCGTCTAATCCAACCGTGCCTGTCCTCATTAGGGAGAAAACTAGCTTTGCTTTTTACTTCTTGAGGTTAAAAAGAGAAATTGTTCCATGGCTCCTGAAACTTTCTGAAGGAGACTTGCTAATAAGTTTTCTGATCAAGTGCATGTGTTGTGCATTGCAAAGTAAAAAACTGAGATCCAGTGCAGAAAATCTGAATGCATGAAAATTCAGTGAACTCTTATGCATGTTTATATATATCAAACATCTCTGTCCCTTGTAGCTCGTGGATGTTTTTCTTGCTCTTCTTAGAAAATCCATTTCTCTCTTCCCCAGGTAAACCATCCCTTACTGACTGGATGTCAGGTAGGAGTGGAGAGAACAGCACATGAAGAGGACTGATGGTAATACAAAGAGGGACAAGTAAATGAAGAAAGTGTGAATAATGAAAAATGAAGTTTTATCATCATGAAGAATGAAGAAGGAATGGAGAACTAGGAGAGAGGGCTGAAGTATATGGGTGAGTAAGTTAAGGACGGGATGTTTGGAAAAGAGGACTTTATGGGAAATTAATGGAAAGAAGCAAAAAAAGGGGTAAGAATGATGGTTGAAGCATGATATAGAGGAAATACAAATTGGAGTAAAGTCATAGAAGCAGAAAAACAGTAGGAAAGATGAGATGAAATGGGAAGTAACTAAGTTTAAGTACAACAAATAATGAAAGCATTAATGAAGCAATGGAAGGAGGGGGAAGAGGTCATAAGATGAAAAATGGATGGAATAATAGAAGGGGAGACAGAAGTAGAATGTTGAAACTGATGAAAGTGGTACTATTCTTTATGTGTAATCACAAGGGAGGAAAACACAAAGATTCACGGTGTTCTTTAAATAATTAAATGCATTTAAATGCTGCTTTATAAAATGTTACAATATAACATGTAGACATTAGATTAAGTGAGTAACATCTGCAAAAAGTTTTTACATTGTAAACTTAATGGTAATAAAAATCTGGTTCTGATATTAAGATCTCCACCTCAGTAACAGAGAATTCCTAACAGCTTGTACCATATATATATTTGCCTGTTCCTTTGTATGTCATGATGTCTCACATTTTGGGGGGGTTTGTCATCTGTAATATTAGTTATGGATTAGCTTAGTTTTCTGTTTTTTTGTTCCCAATAAGATAAATACCCCTGCTGCATAGCTTCATTTTGGATTCAAATATAAATTTGAACTTTTCCTCTCCTCAAGTTAATTTGGATTTGGAGCTCTGTTGTGAGCCAAATCTGGAATATGGCCCAAGCAGTAAAATGTTTGATTAGGATCGGAGTTTAGATTTGTACATCCAGAGAGCCCGGGAAGGAATGGATCCAGAGCTCTTGCTCAGGTTTGAGCTCACTTCTAACTTTCAATTTGTGATCACTACATCTCTCCTTAGAAATGTGCTTTGTATTGAACATTTGATTGTGTTAGCCATTCTGCTACTGCACCTCCTAATAAGGCATTTACACTAATCTCTTTGGGTACATCTACACATGCACTTTACTGCACTGTAGACTTATTTACTGCTTGGTAAAGCAGTCTACATGTGCACGGTAATTGGGCCAGTGTAAACTAATTTACAGCAGCTTCGGATAGTTAGACGCTAGGTGCTATCTGACGGTGAAGCATATTATTCAATTATATTAATTGCATGTGTAGATGCCCCCTCTTATAATATTATATTAATCTGACTTTTCTCCCACTCCTTTGAGACAGACAGTACTCTGAAGTTAGTTTTAGTGTTTTCTTGAGTGCTGTTTTTAACTAGGATTGTTTATTTCATTTTTCTGAAGACAAGTGCTCTTAGGAGGAGGAAGTGATTTTTTTTACAAGAGCAGAGGCAGTGTTGTTTCTACACAGTCCTACAATTCTTTATGATGAAGAGCATGATAGGTTAGCAGAAGAGAGCATAACTTTTATACTTTAGACTGTGTTGAAGTTAGAATGTCACAAGATTTTGTACATGTTGTGGCAGACTTCATATGTTTTAAATTAATACTGTTGTCTTTGAACAGTCCCAGGTCTTCTGCAAGTTCATGGTTAGATACAGGAAAAAAATTGTGGATAGAAGTTAGATATAGATTTTCAGGATTCTTATACATAAGACAAAGAAATAATCTATCTTGGCTTTCTTTTTTATTGTTTTACTGATGCTATTTTAAGTATGTTTGTTTGTGTGTTTATGCATATGTATAATTTTCTGTATGAGTAGCCATACACAAATAATGTGTGTGGTGGGTACTGTGTTTGTGAGTGTAAAAAATATGTGGGTGTTCATACACACACACAAATACACACACATCACACACACAAATGTAAAATAGTGAAACTGCAGTCAAGCACTCAGATATTCCAAAAATAGGAATTACCAATTACAATGATTGTACAATCTTAATATCACCCTTTGTACATAGGTGTTATGCCTTTAAATATATTTTAACATACTATATTATTTTCCTTGCAGAATTAGCTATATTTACTTAATGTGAAGGTACTAAATAATATATTTTATCTCCCACACATTTTTCAATGTGTGTAAACTTGTAAAATAGTAATGCTTAGTGCTCAACCCTAGGCTGAGGATAATGCTTGTACCATTGCCATTGTGCTAGGCAGTGCCATACTGAGAGAGAACTTATTTGCTCTACATGTGCAACTTCCTGAACTGGGTGTAGCATAGCCACTTTTGGGGTAGTTCAGTGGGTTTCAAACTGTGTTCTGTGAAAACCTGGGTTTTCACAATAGGCCATCAGGAGTCCCTTAAAAAGACTGGGAGCAGTGGCAGAGCCAGCCAAGAGGTTTCCTGGCTCCTCATCAGGTCACAGGATAGGGACTGGGGCTCTAAAGCAGAAAAAGTCATAGAACCCTTTCATATCACTTCAGCAATTTTGCATACTATGTGGTTAATAGGCAGAATGCATTGGTGTACATGCAAAACTCACCAAGATGGTTTAAACTGCTTTTGAATTTGGAGACAATGGGTTTAGCTACACGTGAACATTACTGCAGGTTTGACTAATTAGCTCTGCAGTAAAGCATTATACTCTGTACTAGGGCACATTAAAAGAATGAACTCTGCTATAAGATAGTACTGCATAGGACAAGTACTATCCTACCCCAGAGTACTCATGTTTGCCTAAATGCATATGTAGACTGTGACTGGAGCTGGCTGTGTCTAGGATGTGGAGGCTGCCTACCAGCTAGCCCCTCACTATATCTCCCTTGTGCCCCAGTCAGCTCTGATGCCACCACCCGGAGCCTGGAGCCTGACCCCTGGGAGCCCTTTTCCAGGTCAGCTGCTCCCAGGTGCAATATCTTCACATATGTAGGATTGCCCCAGCTACATCTGTTGTGGTCTGAGGAGCACATGAAGACACTACTCCCAGGAGCATCAGACTGGTGTGAGCTGTGCTGGAGTTTATTCAGGTACACAAATTTCACATTTAGATGCACCCAGTGTGTGCAAAGTGTATGCAGTGTGTCTCAGTATGGCATTGCCTGGCACTGTACTTGAGCAATCCCTTTTCTTCTTTGGCTAGCCCTCAGTAAGAGAATGAAGTCTGCCCCAGGGGGAGGGCAATATATAAATACCCTGAAGACATTTTAAGTAATTGATTCATAAACTGTTCTATAATGATTCTCACTATGGTATTAGAATACTTCAAATACTGTCATTTTCTATTTGAAATACCTTTGTGTTTTATCCCTATTTTACAGATAGAAAATTGAGCTACAGAGAAAGTTAGAAGAAAGAACTCATTTAGAATGCATAATAATACCTAGGAGTGAATTTTTCGTATGTTTGCATTGTATAGCTTAGTGGGGGCAAAACTTTTTGGCAGGTATACCACAAATTAGCCTTGTGCCCTCCCCAAGTGCTTCTCTAATCTCCATGCCTAATTTGCTGCTTTGCCTTCTGCTTCCTGATCTATTTGTTAACTGAGTTTCTTGTCCCCTACTTTTCACCCCAACTCTACTGCATGCCAGACAGAGGTGGCCCATGCCAGTTCTGGCATCTGTGCTGCAGGTTGGCCACTCCTGGTATACCCCTTTACACACCTAATGTAAGAGGGGCAGTGAAAGCCTCTCTAAGGGGTCCTGGACCCCCACCCCATGCACCCTGGTACTCACCATAGGGATCCTGAAGAGCAGCAGCTGGGAGGAATCGCAGGTGGTGGCCACGCAATTCTGGAGCTGCCTACAGCTGCAGATCAATGAGGGACATGAGCAGAGCCTCCGGAAACCACAGGTTGCTCAAATAGCAGCTGGGAAAACAGCTGAGCGGTGGTGAACAGCAGGAGGAAGGAATGCTGACTTGGAGACACTGGCAGGGGAAAAAAGAGGACGCCAACCCAGAGATGCTGGTGGAGGAAGAAGAGGACACCAGCTTAGAGATGCTGCGGAAGGAAGAAGAGGACACTGACCCAGAGACGCTGGCAGAGGGAAGAGAGGACATTGACCCAGAGACACTGGCAGTAGGGAGGGAGATTACCCAGCTGAAAGCGAGAGGGGGGAGCCAAGGACCCTGGCGCAGGAGGCAGGAGGCACTGGCAGAGAGCAATTACCTCACACAGGGGGTACGGCGGGGAAGCATGAGCTACCCAGCATGGGAACCACACACCCTTCCAAGCCAGGGAAGACCAGGAGCAACTCCAGGTCAGCTGGGGGCCAGTGCTGGCCAAACTGAGGAGCTGGACCATGGTGGGGTACGGAACGGTGGCCCACTCCCATAGCCACCTGGGGCACAGGGACAAGAGGGTGCCTCATCCGGTCCTTCAAGTCTCTTTGTTCCTTTGGACTATAAAAGGGGCACTGGGAGGTGAGATCCCAGGGAAAACTTCCAGTGGAAATCCAGGTGCTTATTTTTGTTGATTTTACTGGAAGCCCTAGCTAGCCCGAGGTAGTGCTTATATGCACTACCGAGCCTGAAGTCAAAGAACAAGCTGTGGTGAAGGGCAAACTGACCAGGAAGGCCCAACCTACTTGGAGGCGGGCAAGCCATGCAGAGAGGAAGTCGTCCTAGGGGTTGCTTGCAGAGGATAGTATCCCTCCTGGCCTTAGATGTGGTAAAGGTGGGGTAAAGGCGGGGTTTGGAGCCCCGCAAAGCAAGAACAGGGGTTGAGGCATCTTCATCCTCTGGGGGCCACCTGAAGGGAACTGCCTCCCCAACAAGAACATTGAAGTTGTGACAGGTGAGTAAAGGGCAGCACCCATACTACCCAGGTGGCATCTGAGCTCAAACCTCACCCTAACGTTGCTTGGGAGCAAGGTGCCCAGTAAGAGAAGTCCAAAGCCTTATAACACCTTCCAGCAACACCTAGTCATAGATGTCTTTCATTACACCTGTAGCTGTGAGTACTTAACACTTCTGCAAATCAGAAACTGGGGTTTTGTTTTGCGGTCCTAGGACATGAGGGACACACAATTAGTGGTCATCAATGTAAAGTTTGGTTTAAATGACTTGCCTAAAATCACATAGGAATTCTATGGAAAAGGCAGGGATATAATTCAGTTTTCTGTCAGACAGCCCTTTCTTTTCCAGTCTTTTCTCTTCCTCTGCCTCTTTTACTGCATATTTCACAACACAATGTGACTACTTTCCGGGCAACTCTGAGGGGTTTGTAAAGATGTGATCTAGAAAATCCACTTTATCAGAACTGGTTGAAGCAAATCAACAAAAAATAATATGAAAAAACAATTAACTTTTAGAAGGAATCTAGTCAGTTCTACTTTATAAGAAATTGGGATCTTTTCTGTGAATACTCATAAAATTAGTATTTT
>NW_017728886.1:138101097-138102850 GCF_001723895.1 Crocodylus porosus
CAGAGAGATGATAGCATCAATCTTTTTTTCTGTGAACGTATCAGGTATTACAGTTTCTGGTGAAAATTATGAAAATGCAGCTGCCATTTCATTTATTACAACTTCACACCTTCTTAATATTAAATATTTCTTCCTAAGATACTTTCAGCTTTTGAAGTGAACTTACAGTATGCTACCATATATGGTAAATTAAAAGAGTGGTAGTGAGGGCTGCTCAGTTAAAACAGCAGTTCTATTCAGTAACACATTTCCTTATGCTATAAGAACAAAAAGGAGAAACCATAGAACAGTTGTTTAGTTTATTTTTTTTCCCAGTAGTTGACAACAGTTAAGGGATGGTTTAAATTCTTCCCGGATGTTTCTTCATTATTAGCATACCTAGGAAAACATTCAACTCTGGCATGAGTTCCCAGGGAAAGGAAGTAAAAGTTCTCTGGGTAGATGTGTTATCTTTTATTAGATCAACTGAGTAGATGGAAAAATGCTCTTTGCAAGCTTCTTGAAATAATATAGGAACTGTCACTGGGATGTCTTGTATTTTCAGTCAGGCGTTTCTCTAAGGTTTTTCATAATTAATTTATTGTTGGTGAATATAAAAAAATAGCCCATGGTTCCTTCATCAAAGGTTATTGTCATGGTAGATTTGTTGAGTTATATAATGTTGCGTATGTTTCCTTTATAGCATAATCATGCAGGAGGTAATGAAGGGTGTGACAGTGAATAGGCTGTTGCAGAGGGATTAACAAATGCCACATAAAGAATGGCACAACACAATAGTTTTAGATTAGGGTGCACAACAAATGCTTTCTTTTACTCCTCCAGGCCATGAACACTGGGTAGGTGGGAAAGACGCAGGGATATGTGTCATTCCCAGTAGCACAACACACAATGCATGGCTAGCAAGCTAAGTACAGGGAAAGGTGTGTATGTTTTGCTATACTAGATGGAGCTGCATGTGTATCCAAGGTGGAGTTTTGCATGTCTAAGGCCATAAACTTTCCTATCTCACTTTGAGGTTCTGTGCTTCCTTTCTGTAGGGGTATAAATACTATAGCCAGGGGATATACATACCTGAAGACTCCACTTTTTTATGTGTTATCAGTTCCACCTATGAATTTAGCTCTGACCATTGGAGCCAACAAAATTTGATGCCACTTGCTGTAGATCATAGGATTATAAAGAAGAAGGACTGGAAAGAATCTCAGAATATCATCTAGTCCAGTCCCCTATTCAAGATAAATTCATCCTAGCCAGGTGTCTGTCTTACCTGATTTTGAAAATTTCCAAGCAGGGAGATTCCATACTTCTCTAGGTAGCCTGTTCCAAAGCCTGACTACTCCTAAAATCAGAAAGTTTCTCCTAATCTCCAGACTAAATTTCCCCTGCTGCAGTTTGATCCTGTTGCTCCTAGTCCTGTCCCCGACAGACACAGAGGAAAGCCCATCTCTATCCTCTCTATGATTGCCCTTCATGTACATGAAAACTATTATCAGATCAGATCTGTACTGGCTGCTTGATCTTGGCTCTCTCTTAATTGGTCTTCAGTATGTCCACAGGTTCTGTGAGGCTCCTTAGAACTGGTCACAGTCTTACCATAGTAATAAATTAATAGGTAGCATTTCGCAAACATGATCCACCTGCAGCACCAAAATGAGATGTCACTCAAAGTAAAATAAGCAGCTAGATGACCCTCCCAGCTCTCTTACATGAGGCATGAAATAGTTAAAAGTGTTGATACTTAAATTATTTTCCT
>NW_017728886.1:138105276-138106732 GCF_001723895.1 Crocodylus porosus
CCTCATACACACAGCCTGTGAACATGTGGAGCAGTGCCGAGCATCAATTTTTTCACATTTTATATATCTTGGTTCATACTCATTAACATTCACTCCACTTTTGTCCCTCCTTTTGTCCCACCCATTTCTCCTCCCATCTCAAGCGCTGCTGCTGTTTACTTCATTAACATGGAATTGCCTATGCATTTCCTTCATTTACATGCCTCTCTGCTAAGAGGGCATGCGTAAGACTTTGACCTCCACTTCCTTTGGTCACTTGCTGGTTCTTTCTGGCTTCTTGCTGACTTCTTCTTCATCCCCAAGGTCTTGCTTCCACTGACAATAGGCTGGTGGGCTGCATCTTGTTCTTCTTACATTAAATATGCTACACACTACCCCATTGTTAGAAAACTTCTTGCCTAAGCATTTGCAAGGTTATTTTTAATACATCATTCTGCCTTGTGACCAGTAGCTTTTGCTGAGACACAGATTAAAAGCCTTTATTCAGCTGCAAATCCAGTGCTCCCCAAAATCCAAATAGTGTCACCATAACAGTAAGAATGACTGCACAATATGTACTTGTCCTTTTGAATTAAGGATGACATTTTTGTCTGTGTAGAAAGACAGCAGTAAGCTAATACACCAAGCTCCATTATTTTGAAGATCAGAGTGGGGCTTAAATCCATCAGCATTGGGCTTGACTTACGTAGGTGAGTGAATAGTACCTTATAGCATTTAGCAGTAATTCATACAAATGCATTTATATATTTGAAAGTTCTACAAATTAGAACACTGAGTAAAATAATGTTAAGGAGCTAAATATCTTGCTGGCCATAATGGTCACAATAAATTATATTTTTCTTTGTCCATCCACACAATATTGTACCCCAATCTTTCTTTGTTCAACAAGGTGCTACATCTCCAATCTCTCACCCCGCCCAACTATGTTGTTCTCTTCCCATTCCATTTGCTTTCTCTATGCACCTCAAAGCCAAACATTTGTGCCCTCTCCTTAAGTATCCACAACAGATCATTTCCCAGTGCCATGGCATAAGAATGTTAAGAATTGCCATTTAATGGGTAAGACTATAGGCCCATCTTGCCTATCTTAAGTGACAGAGAGTGGATGCTGAAAAGGAGAGTGAACTGGGATGACCAGGTTTTTTTTTCCACTGCTCCTCTCTCACTTGCAGCCTCCAACATTTAGGGAACTGACAGATGGTGGGAGGGGGGGTGGGGAGGGGGTGGAATGAGCTTTACTGGAAGAAGCAGTGTCTTAGTTTGATCTGGCTCTGCAACATCTGTATGGTTTGGGTGCTTCAGCAGGGCTTTTTGGCACTTTTATCTAACAGATGACTCAATCAGCTATTAGATAAAAGCACCAAAAAAGCCCCACTGAAGCACCCAGTCTATGCAGATGTTGAGTGAGTGTGATCCAGCTAACACAATGCCTCTTCTGGGCATGCATTGGGCTTGG
>NW_017728886.1:138107457-138108566 GCF_001723895.1 Crocodylus porosus
TTACACTTATCTACATTGAATTACATCTTGCCATTGGAATGCTGGGAAGAATAATCAGAGTGACTAAAGGTATGTGAAGACTTTACATTTAGATCAACCTGGCTAGGGTTAGGTCTGTGTAAGTGCTGATCTATGCAGATGTTCAAGGAGGTTAAGTCAGGCCAAAAAAATGGCTGGCCTTATCTAAATTAGTTCATCTTCACATGTTTTGAGCTCACAGTCCCAGCCCTGGGAAAGATTAGCCGCCCAGCCAAGCCCAAGGCTTTGCTTTTCCTATCCCCATGACTGTGACCTCCCCACCTCCACATGGACAAGCCCCTAGCACTGACCCACAGACCTGCTAGCCCCACCTGATCTGAGATGTCCCTCTAGTATCCTAAATTTCTTACACCAGGTTTCCAGTGGAGCCCCCATCACTAACAAGCCCATTCACAAGGTACTCATGATCTACAAACATGCAACTTAATAGAAATTATGTGATCATAGATCAGGTGCAGCGGAAGTCTGCATATACCCTAAGGTATTCTCATTGTTCACATGACCTCCGAAATCCTTTGCCCCCCAAGTTAAGTATGAGCACAGATCCTTACACTGTTAGGTGAATGCAAGTATAGGAATAAGGCAGCAACGTTCATGTAACTGCCTTGTGTCTGCCTAAATGGAGAGATGCTGTTTGCTCTATCTAACAAGAAGCTGAGAATTCTGATCTCCATTTAATGAAGTGTTAAGCATGACTTTCACTACAAGTATGTGAGTAGTACCATTGAACACCATTGATTAGTAGAACCATTGACTAGTTGTAAGCTTAAAGTAAAGCTGGTACTTAAATACTTCACTGTATTTTGCTACAGTGTTTGGTGCCAGAATATTATGCAGATATAGCCAAAAGCCCTCTTTGTACATTTCCCTTCTGGACATTGATATGATAGAAACTCCTTCTTGCCTGCAAATCTCCCCCTCCCCCCCCCATTTTGTGCATTTCTTTTTCTTCTCGGTATTGGCAGAGATCTAGCACACTCATTGCATGGTGTGGCAAGGCTCAGAGCAAGCCAGAAAGCTGAAGTCGCTTTCTGTAGAAGAAACCTAGAAACTGCATCTACATATCAATT
>NW_017728886.1:138108666-138146893 GCF_001723895.1 Crocodylus porosus
GTAGAGGAGGGGAGGGGAGGGGGGCGGGATTCTTTGTGAGTCAGACAGTCTGTGTCCTGTGTCAGGGCTCCCCAAGAACATGGAGCTGAGAGGTAACAACTTTTAAGCTCTTAAAGAATGTACTCCTTGTAGAATGAAGTTACACCCTGGACCATTGTTAAAACTGCATTAAAATTGTAATTGTAAAATGATAAAATCTGTTCAGTGAATACGACTGAATGATGATCATCAGTAGACAATAGCCTAGCCAAGAAACTCCATTTAAAACTAATCAAGCTAAAGAACTGATTCCTGGAACTGAGCACTCACCCTATGGACTATTCCTGTAACCTATGATGATACAGCCATTAAATCAATAAGTCAAGGGTGAACTCCTGAAACTTTAGGTATCAACAGGCAGAGACCCCTGTGACTAACAGCTGTCAGGTACTACTCAAGGACCATGTGGGACGGCAACCTCCGGATTGGGTAGCCAAGATGATGCTGGGGGGGATCTACTATGGCTTACTCACAAAGTGTCTTACTAACAAAGAGACCAATTTAAATGCTGTTCATAACTTGTACAGTATCTTAAGCAAGAGATTGAATGATATATGGCTATGGATGAGTGTGAGATTTACCATAAGTTCATTTTTTATCTTTGTTTTTGGATTTTCAAGTGAAGATTGTGGCAAAGAACACTGGTGTTATCACCCCACTTGAAGACATAACATTTGAATGTTAGAAAGGAGTTACTGATTAGCTTTAGGTAGAAAATTAGGAAAATTTTGAGATTTTTCCTCATCCAGAAGCCAACAGTAACATGCTGGACCTGTTGGAAAACAGCCCGTTTTTTCTTTCATGTTATTTCTAACTATCCTTTCTGCCAAAATCCCCCCATAATATTATGTTTCTAAATTCATCAAAAAAGATTCATAGGTACATAGATTCATAGATGCTATGGTCAGAAAGGACCCCAACAGATCGTCTGACTCCCTGCCTGGGCAAGTGTAAAAGGAGTGCCGCTTTTGGAGCCTCTCTGGGCGCGCAGCTCCGGCCTCCTGCAATGGGCCGATTGCCTGCTTACTCTCGCCTGCCACATCTTGATCTTGCTCATAATTGATGAATGGTTTAAATTAGCAGGAAGCTGCCTATTTTTGTGCACCCCGATGACAGGGTACACTGTCTGTGGCTCCTTTTCCTCCCCTGCACCGCAGCCCAAGCCTCGCAGATGATGTTGGTGTGATCTCTCTAGGGCCATGGTAATAGGTCCTGGCCCTTTGCTTGCCTTCGGGGCTCCTCGACGCCCCTTCTCACTCTCAGGGCTCCTCACTGCCCCTCCCTCTGAGCTCCTCACTGCCCCTCAATGCCAGGGCTCTTTGCTGCCTCCTAACTCGGGCTCCTCACTGCCCCCTAGTCAGGACTCTTCAGTGCCCCTAACTCCGGGGCTCCACACTGCCCCCTAGTCAGGGCTCTACGCTCACCTCTACCTCTGGGGCTGGGCCAACATACCCCCAAACAAAGCTGTGCCCACACAACACTGCCCACCATGCCCGCTGGGCACCAGGAGTCCCCGAATTACTGGGGAGCTCCTGCGAACCCTCCTCACACCCCTACAGCCTCACCCGGTCCTCCGGTTGAACAAAAAAACCAAACGCAAAGCCCCCGGACTACAACATAAAAACTAGACCCTTCTGGTCTGAAACAATTAGAAACCTCTCCTTACCAGAGAGGGAGAGAGAGAGAGCTCATCCACCCACAGCGGGGACTGGGGTGTTCCAACCATCCGAGCTCTCCCCTTGCCCAGGCCGAGTTCCTCCTCCTTCAGCTGCTGGAGGGGAACTGCCCTCCTGGCCTTCTGCCTGGGCTTAAGAAGGGCTAAGCTCCACCCCTTCCTGGCTGTAGGCTTCCCTGGTTGCTAGGGCAACCAGCACCTGCACAGTCCTAGTGACTGGCAGCTGTGCTTCCCCTTTTCCACCACTAGGGGTCTCTCCTGAGCCATTTTTACTCTCAGTGGCAGGACACCTGAGAGCCCTGCGACAGCGGGAAAGAATGCTGTGGTCAGATGAGTGCTTGGGTCAGTGCTGGGGTCAGATATATTCTGGTGTCTCATACTAAAAACCATACTCAAAAGAAATTACTTTGAAGGTAGTTAATTTAGAGTGCAGTTGTCAGCTACAATCCAAAACAGGAACCAAAAACTAATTGGCTGTTCTCTCTTTTATCCCACTTAAGGAATAGCACATGAATGTACTTAGAATCAACTTAAAATCTGGGAGAGAGGAAGGGAAAACCATATTAAGAGTGCTAAGGATCTGTCAATGGATTTTCAATATTTTTTTTAGTTTTCTGTCGAGTTGGGATACAATTGTGTGAAAGATGTCAGGTTTTTCTTCTTAATTGTAATATTAGAATGCGTCTCATCATTCTATAGGATCCAACATCCTTAAAGAAAGAGAATGGAGACAAACAAGGAACTTGTGTTACAGAGTAGTCTAAAATAGAATGGCTTCTTCCAGTGACAGGTCATCAAATTTCTTTTACATTAGAAGAGCGCATACATAGAAAATAATGCCATTAAGAAGTAACTAAACTTGCTTTATGGCTGGAATATTTTAGGTTTATAGCTAGATATTGCAGAAGTTGTTCCATGTCACTATTGTACTGGTTGGGGAGAAGAAAATTTTTCACTCTGAAAGCGAGTGAAATTTCTATTCAGCATATAAATAGAGGGAATCAATTATTTTAGAAGGAATATGAAGATAATTTTGTCTTTGCAGATAATGAACTGTTTTTTAGTGATGAAACTGAAAATGAATCCATTATTAATAATGAGGATGAGAATGCAATAGAATTATATGACACCTCTTCTAGTGAAGACACCACATAAATCATAGGCTAGAAGAGTAAACAGAGAAAGTCAAGGACATATGAACAACATAAAATATATTCTTACTTAATGTATGAAGGGGAATATATGAAAGGTGAAATTGTTACTATTGCTTGTAGAATTGTAAAGAAATTAAATAGCACTCTTTACCATAGGAGCTGACCTATGCAACAATTTTGTATTCACAACATTGATAAATGAATCCATTAATTTATATGCATGTACATGTGCTATTAAAATTTCAATATAAACTGTTGAATGATAAATTATTTGGTCAAGGATGCAGATTTAGAGAAATAATAGTTGTATCGGTGAAGATGATAATAGGCACATCTTGCAGAACAAGTTTTCTCCACTGTCTGCCTCCTTATTTAGTTTTATGTAAGAACCAAAGACAGAATTGCCCCCTACCATCATGGTGTTTCTCTTTATATCACAGGGAAATAATGCATCATAAAGACAACTGGAATGATGTGACTGAGATGGTGCTAAGATTTGTAGGCTAGGAGATGTTAATACCAGGAAAACCATAAGGTAACTGAGTCCAACATCCAGTTTTTCACCCAGGTCCACTTCTTTTGGAGTCAATAGCTCGTGATTAACTGAGGCACGCATCACAGCATAGCATCCAGTCTTGATTTGAAAATTCCAAGAGGAATTGAGTACTTCTCTTATAAGTATGTTAGAATGGTTAATCAATTTCACTCTTAAGAATTACATGCATTATTTCTAATTTGATTTTGGCTGGCTTCAACTTCCAACCATTGCTTCTTGTTAGGCCTGGTGAAGGAGTTCTTTAAACTTCTTACATTAAAGAGCCCTTTAATACTGAGTACTTTCTCTATCTGAAGGTACTTGCATACCTTGAGTCACCTCTCCATCTTCTTAGTAATAAAGAAGGTATATTGACTGTTTAAATTCCTGACCCTGAGGTCAGGCCATTGTAGGTCTTTTCTGAATTTCTTCTACAATTTTCAAACATTCCTTTAAAAATGTTGATACCCATGGCTCTGGTCACATTTATTCTGTTCTAGAGTCTTATATTGACCTTTTAGAAATTCCATAAACAGAATGATTTGTTCTTCATTTTCTCCCTATCTTTTCCTCATTCCAAAAGCAAGTAAGGGGGAAGAAAAAATGTTAGTTTTGAAAATATTCTATGTCTGTTCTGCTCAGTGTTATCTTTATGGAAAGCAAAATATAAGAAGTGTGTGAGAAGGTGGTTTGAAATGGTCCTCAGTTTTGCAGGACTTTCTTCCATAGTCTCAGGAGATATATTTATTCTGGTGAGGCAGTATCCCAGATGGGTTTTTCCTGAGCTTGCTCTACCCAGCTGCTCCTGTGTATATTTTGTAAACCCAGAAATACTCTAAGGTTCTGCTGTCAAGCACTAAAGTCTCCTGGGGGCTTCCCTTCTTCACCACCCCATCCCAAACCCCAGAGAACCTCATTATTGTGTTTCGGGATTTTGAGTGTGAGATGAGGAGGAGGTAGAAGGAAAGAGCTCAGGGACATCCTGGCTGGAACAACAGTATAGATTTGGGTTTCAAGCTTTACTTGTTTAGTAGATAAATCCATTGTATCTGAGAAGTGAGGCTATTTATAATTGTCCTCATAAGTTAAGAGGATCTGTCCAGGACCACTGGGTGCCTTCAGATTAAGAGCTGTAATGTTGAATTTCAGTTGGTACTCAATGACTGGAGAGGGGCCTGATATCTCTTACTTAGTCAGAATATTTTAATACTTGTGGTATTTCCATTTTAAAAGGTAAGGATTTTTTGTGATAACTCCTATTTGACAAATTTATAGCTGGAAGAACTGTTGGACAAGCTTTCAGGCATCAAGTGCATATCCTCAGGTCAGTAAGGCACTGAAAAAAGGCACTTGATGCCTGAAAGCTTGTTCAACAGCTCTGCCAAGTGTACAGTTGGTCCAATAAAAAATCCTTGCCTCTTGTATACTTCCTGCACAAACACAACTACAACAACCATTCAACACCAATTTAAAAACCTATTCTACATTGTGACTAAGGTGACCAGGTGAAAAATTGTTTTGAAACTATAAATTATAAAATAGGAGCAAATAAAAAAGGGGAACAATGTAAAAAAACTAACACCCTTATTACATATTTCATTAAAGTCCTTCAAAATATTTTAACTGAAATGTGAATGAAATATACATATTTAAAAATAATTTTTCAGAAAAAACTAAACTTTTGGGTTTTCTAACTTGAAAGAAATCTAATTAATATTAATTATAAGAGATAAGGACCCGTGTATACCCCAAGTCCTCAAACACCTATGCATGTGTTGGACTTTTGACTCTAGTGAGTAATCAGATTGCATTTAAAGAAAGTAATCATTCACATAGTATTGCCTACATTCAGAAATGTTTTTGAAGATGGATCCTTGATCATTTAGCCCATGAAAAACTATGTCCTCTCATAAAGATAAGAGTTTGAACTTTGTTATTTTTACTATGTCCAAGGAGGTTAACATTGCTTGAAGTGGCTATTACTAAGTAGAAACAAACAAAAGCTCTTTCTGTTTTTCCTCTGATTCTGTCTGGAGACCGCTAGTTCAAAGAAAGAACAAAGCACTTATAAGTACTTATGGTACATAGGAGCAGAGGGGGAGATGCTCAACAAGCATCATTTTATAGCTTCTCTATTTTAGATTACTTGAACCCTTAAAGTCAAACGAAGGAAAATTGCAGAATAGGAACTGAAACACTGAATTTATGAGCTGCTGTTGTATATTCCTGTATTTTGATCCAACCCCTCTATAGTTTTGTAAAGTTTCACAGAAATGTAGGCATGTTACTCTCAGTAATATCAGACAGTGCTTTAAAAAGTTAAGAATGTGTGTAGAAATGGAAATTAACTTTAAAAAATATTTTCTGAAGCTGAAAATTTCAAGCAGAAAATAAAACGAACTCTCATCAAAATTGGGACTTTCAGGCTGCAACAGATGACAGGTGGAAGGTTATTCTCAGATTGGCAGATCACAAAGATGTAGGAAACAACATGATCATGATCAACACATTTGAAGAAAAACAAGTGTGTGATGCTGCTCTGAATTAATTAATGTAAAAAAATGTACCTTTTACATTGACTTGCTCCAAATTTTTTAGTCTAATGCTTGTCTCTCATATGAGGGAATTAGTGAAGTAATTCATACTAGGGCAATGAAATACTGTCATTCCTTCCATCCTGCACTGTACTATTTAGGTTAATAGCCACAGAGTGATTGGTTTTGTAACTGTGTGGATGTAACCTGAAGGCAGATCTAGAGATGATGAAGTAATATTGAGTGCCTATAATGTGGTCTTGCCCCTGATGTTACAATGATCCTGTGTAAAACTGGTCATTTTACAACCTACAGTAACACCTTTTTGATCGGGATACCCCTTCCCCTCTTCCGGACTAGGTGGCAATTGTAGTTTTAAATGACCTGATTTGTTTGTTTACTGAAAAAGAGAAGATTCATTAGCTTTGTTTGTTTTCTGATTTGTTGTTGATTTAATTTCTTTGAAGTTTTGGAAAGATCTGGAAAAAATGTTAATTGAGGAAAAATGGACTTAAATAGAAGCATATTTACTGTATTGTATATTTGTTTTTCCTTCTTTCTTAATTTGGGAACTTCATTAGGAGATCACATCTAAGCATTTCACTTCTATTGAATACCAAATTAAGCACCACTTGATCACTTGTCAGAGGGCAAGAACATTTCTGTTAAACAACATTTATGCTAATGTTATCCCAAGTATGCAGCATTCACTGTCATTCACTATCATTAGGCTAAATTGGTTCTCTGGAGATGTCCCAGTTAAGTGAATTTTCCAAATAAATGTGTCTGTTAGGTGAAATGTATTGCTCAAAAACAGTAAACAGAAAGGAGAGACCCTGCAATTAAAGGCTCGCTGAAATGTGATGTTCTTCTTTGAGTATGTATAAGTATGAATCCCACTATAGGCAATTCACATACATGGTGAATGCAAGAATGGATTTATTGAATAGCTATACCCATGCTGAAACTGCATGTTGTGTCCTGTGTGTCCTAATACTACTATAAGAGGACATACAAAGAAGGGTAATTACAACTTTCCCTCAGTTCCCTCTGACCACTGTTGACAGAAACAGGATCCTACTGAATGTCTTCACTCTAAAACAATCCTTTTGTAGTCAGGTGTTGGTGAAATAATGCCCTCTGCAAACCTGTGTTCAAAGCAAAAAACGTGTGTGGGTGTGCTGGGGGAGGGGACCAGGAGTTCTCCCCTGTGCATTTGGCTGAAGTATTTTATGCCAACTAGCAACTTTATCCTGATATCTGTGATGATGTCAACACTGCCTCCATGCTATGCCCAAGAGAATTATTGTGATGCATTCCCCACACACTCGCTTGTACTTTGTGTGGCAGGCTGGCTGGTGGGCTCACTGGCAGCCCAGCTTGTTGGTCTGAGCATAAATGGCTGAGGCTGATTGGTGGGGGCGTTTCCCTTCCCCATCAATCAGGAGAAGGAGGGAGGCAAGTTTGCCTCATCCTGACCCAGAGGCGAGGTGAACAAGAGGACCTGAGGGGGTACTAACCCCTCAGGCTTTCCCATTGGTCCATTTTCAAACTGGGTGCAGAGACTTCTGAGGGTATAACATCCCACGTGTCCAGCGCATGGGCAGCTTCGACAATGGACAATGAAGGGCTACAGAAAAGCTGATGGAGCTGACCAGCAGGGCAGAGCAGTTGCCCCAGAAGCACCCTGAAGACGCTTCTGCTGAGCAGGAAGCAGCAAGTGGCTGCTCCCAGCCCTGCCCTGGACAGAGCCGTACCATTGGTGCACAGGGCCTCGAGCTGAAGTGACCCCTGCAGCTGAAAAGGCAGCACAGATCCCCATCCCTGCATGAGGCAGGAGCCCTCAGTGCACAGAGCAGTGCATAGGGCTAGAGAGATGACAGGACTCTGCAGCTGCATGAGACAGCATGGGTACCCATCCTTGCATGAGACGGGACCCTCTTCAGTGCACAGAGTGGGGCCTGCAGGGGCTGACAGGACAGGTATCTGCATGAGGAAGCAATTTGGGCCTTCCTGCAGAATTTGAGAGCAGGACAGATCTACCATTCCAGCAAGGTGGGGGAAGTCCTGCAGCCAACCCACAGAGAGAGAGATGATCCAAGTCCACCAGAATTGCTGGGAGTCATAAGTTACCCTAAAGAGATTGCAGTCCCAAGGGGGGGAGGAGGCCAGCATTTTCACAGGGGAGGAAGGCCCCACCCCTTTGGTGATTAAAGGGAAGCCCCATGATGAAGAGGGGCAATGACCCCCATTGTGGAAGAGGGAATTAAGGGCCCCCATTCATCAGGGGGTGGCTTTGAGGTTACTGGGTCATGCTAGCCATGTGGCCCAGAGAAGGGAGATAATGTTTCTTATGGTAACCTGCTTTTTTCCCATGGTATCATTCTTTCTTTTGGGCATAATTGCTGTATCATTGTTGTTGTCCTTGTTCCTTATTTTGGAACCCTTGCTGTAAACTTCATGTTGTATTATGAGATGATTACGAGCTGCTTTATTTAGCCTGCTAGTGGGTCTGCTAGTACATCCTCTACTCAATACTTGCTTTCATTGTATGGGTTATCGTTATGTATTGAATCTTATTATCTTATTATATACCTGATAGAGCCAGGGTATATATACATAGTAATTCATCGTGTCATACAAACATCTAATGAATCTCACTGCTGCTGGTGAATTGATGTACCACTCCTGCCAAATTTCGAGGGTCAATCCAGTGGTGCTCGAGCAACAACCTCTCTGGGTTTCAGGGGTCTGTCTAGGGCAGTTATATGAAGTGAGCAATTGTAATGCATTATCCCTTGAACTTATGTAAATGCTGAGTTCAGGGAAGTAGTATTACAAAAAAAATCTCAATTTAGTTAATACAGATAATATTCCTTATGGAAATCTGGAGAATCTTTCTGTATGCAGATTATTGAATTCTGGTTGATTTTATGAAATTGCTATGTCTTTGAATATCTTACAATAACCCTAGAAATGAAATGCACAAAAAGAGCCTATATTAAAAGTAAGTATTCATATATTAGAAAATTCAAACATTAATGTTGTTTGCACAAGCCTAACTTGTCCCCCTTGCTCATATGCATTATGAAATGGCTTTTAGTTATATTATCATGTACATTTTTTCTCTCCTGAGGGATATCTTGCTTCACTCAGTGACTGTAATGAGCCTGCTTTGGGAACTGAATTACAAATGAAACAGATATCTACAGGGCCCTTTGTTACAGAAGTTGGAGAGTGTAGAATGACTGAGTCAGAGGATTGCAGAAACAGATGTTTAAAGCCATTGGATATGCCTTTATGATTAAAGGCATTAGGTATTACTGAGCTCTGTCTCTGCCGTGACGTACCTATGCAGTACTAAGCAAATCATTTAAAGCAAACTATTTAGAACTGGCTGGTTTGTGTCAATCATTTTCTGGGTGCCCATTTGAGGCCCTGTAGTCTGCTATGCAAAAGTGTTGGGCATTCACAGCTCCAAATGAAATAATTTAATTTATCAGAGCAGTTTGATTTGTCTTCAGCAAACAGCAACAACATCAAAAAAGCATACAATGAAGATAAAATATTGAATACCTTCTTATTAAGTAAGCGTTGGTCATCCTGTGCCCTACATGAAGTAGTGTCTCTGTAGGATAAAACAGTATGTGATCATATAATTGCATTCTATAGCACAATGAATGTGGGTAAAAAAGCTGAACTATGGTTTTATAGCTATTCTTAATATTGGCATTTTTCTGATATTTGAACACTTACCTGACAACAATTTTATTATATTGGCATTAGCTAGAAGTTTGCAAGGGTGGATCCAGAGCGGGTGCAGTAGTGTAGTCACACCTCCCTTTGGCTGTGCAATACATGCACAGTGGGCTCTGAACTCACTGCCTGGCCAGTGTGGGCTCCTGGCTGGAGCCACTGCTTTCATACAGTTCCAGAGTCCAGAGGGCAAGTGCCACTGGGAGTTGCCTGTCTCCCCTCACTATTCATGGGGAACTGCAAAAGAAACCTGTACTGACAAGGTGGTGAAATCAGAGCTCACTGTGCACAAATTACATAGCCAAAAGGAGTTTTGGCTCTATCCCTCTACCCCCACCCTAAATCAGTTGTTGGGTGTTTTTGTATTTTATACACGTGTAACACATCTGTGTTTCAAAAGAACTTAGAAAAGGTGTTTTAAAAAAAAGTTAAGGTGTCTGACAAGTAAACAACAAGGGTCTGTGTCTGCATATTAAGGAAATTATAAAAAGGAATAGTTAAATTAGTTCATTTATTTTATTGTCTTGAATTTTGCTTAAAATTGGAAATTTCAGTTACATTTTGGAAATTATTAGCTAGCTATCTTTATGAAAACACATCAGTTCCCAACTGTTCTCACTGTTTTTAAATGGAGTTTCAGATAGAACACCACAAAAAAACACTTGCACTGCTGTCAGTGGATATGGTGGGCAAAGTATGTGCTAAACTCACTTGAGAACTGAACTTGTAAAAATATATTCTGTCTAGGGATTCTCTGCAGTCATTTTCTTGCTGGTGTTCTGCTCTGTTTGGGGGCCTGCAGCAATGTCAAATTTGATAGCATTCCAATTTCCAAAGCACGGGCAGAATGATTGGGATAAGAAAGGACAAGAGAGGCAGATCTCAAAATGAGTTTGTATCAAAGAGAGAACAATGGAAATAGCCATATTTTCATACAGGCAGGGTGTCTCACTCTACTGTTCTGACACTCTGATTACAGCTCAAAAATACGATGGTATAGCATAGTGGCAGGGATTTATTTATTTTTTTACTTTGTTATTGTAGGCTGCTTATTAATATAACAGCTTGGTAACCAAGTGAAGCTAATGACACATAATTTTCCATTTTTAACCTACTAAAAATGGCATTCTTTACTTAATGAATAGATTTCTAGTGATAATTACCAAATTTTTATATGATTAGAAAAATGTCCATTATGTAACTGAAGACAAAATTCCACATTTATGACATGCCAATTTTCTATAAGCAGGGGAAATCAGTGTCATTTTGCTAGAAATAGAGAAATTTAGTAATTATCATTAGAGCTTTTTATTACAATTCAATCATGACTAGATACAATCTATTTGCTATAGTATGAAAAATAACAGTACCTTATTTTCTTTTTTATTAATCTTACTCCTTATGTCTGTCTCATACATATTATATATACATTGCTCCAAATATGTATGCCACTGGCCTGTCTTAATATTCTTTAACATTATAGACTCCTTTAACTGTTGGAGGCATCTTCTTTTCTGGCTGCTTTCAAATAGTTTGTTTATATAGATGTTAAAGGTGTTCAATTGAGTTCATTAATAAGATAGTAAACTGGTCCTGACATTATTTAACTATCTTTAAAGTAGTGAAAAGTATATACATTGTATACTTCCACCTAAGTTACAACATGACAAACTGACATTACTAAAAGGACATTAAACTAGATCTGCATTGATTTGTAGGGTGTATATGTTAATCTAATTACAGTGCAGCTAAGTAAGTAGGTGAGAGGAAACCCACCCTTTTTCCTCACTGTAAACACTTGTGTCAGGTGAGGGGGAAGGAGAACCAAGCTGCTTGAAAGAATAGCCAATTCAATAACTCTCTCTGAAGTGAATATTGAATGGCTTACCACCTCCCATAGGAAGCCACTTCCCTCATTCTTGGCCAGCCCTTCTAATGCCGCTGGTGATCAACTGGTATCGCTCTCAACTATTTGCTCAGGCTTGTAGCCAAATTGGTGGAATGGCATTCATCACCAGCTATGCTTGGGCATAACGTGAAGTGATTCTAATCCTACAATGGCTTTGTACAGGTAGAAGGGTCATGCACTCCTATGTGTAGGGGTTAGATGTGATATGATAATAATGCATAACTCACAGGAAAGGATAAGGGAGATATCTCATTAGGTTCCAGGGAAGAAAGAAAGGAAATAAGTGGGACATAGGTATCCTGAGGACTTGAAAACATACTTTTTACAGGCCCTCATTACAGAACCCAAATGATGAGTGCTTCCAGCAGTCTCAGGTTTAGAACTGCATGTTTCTGAACATGTGCACACATTCTATATTACGTGAAAAAAAAATAGGTATCAGCATTAAAATTAGGAAATCAAACACTCAGTTCAAGCCTTAACTATGACCTCTTGTGATTATTCTTTAAAATGTATTTTCTGTTATTTTACAACATTAGGTAATATAATTAATGTTACCAACTATGCCCACACTGACTAATTGTATACATATTAAATTAAAATAATATGTGTGTATTGTGTCAAATTATGCTCATTTGCTCTTGTGAAAAGCTGACCTAGCTTAATTAAAACAGTAGAAATATTGCAGATAAATGCTGTTAAAACCAGGAGTAGAAAATGATCTCACCAAAGGGAGGAATGATGAGGGGCTCAATTCTTTGCTGATGTTATGGGGGGCCAGAAGTTGCTATTACTTTAAGGAGAGAGTGGCTGACCAAGCGCAGTATTGTCTGGGGTACAGTAATTATCATATTTGCATGATAATTTCAGCATGTAGGATGTATGATCAATAATAGTAAATGTATGATGTTTTTTGAGGTAGCTAATTGTCAGTTAAGATTCTGTGCAACCAACTTGGGTTTGGCAAATGCTGTGCATCAATTTATTTATGTGTGTGTGTGTGTATATATATATATAATCACTTATTCAATGGTATAGGACTATATTATATACTAGACTTATGTCTCCTATACAGCTTCAGCCCACACAGATAAGTAACAGATCTGGAACAGGTAAGTATAGGTAAACACAGGTAAATACAGCACATAAACAGGGATAAACACAATTAACTATTTACAATCCATAAAAGAATATTGTCATGCATGCAGTGGAAATCAAAGATAAGAATACACTTGTACTCATTCATATAACAGTGAAACCTCAAAAATGCAAAATATAAGATACAAATGACAAAATATGAAGCATTTGCTTACCCTTCCAGGTGTTGAAGGTGCTACTGTGCTAGGGTCTCCCCATTCAGTGAGGGGAAGCCTGGCCACAGCTTTGCCAGGGAAAAGGGGACAGTGCTTCAGGCCCCCCCAACCCCTCGTGGGTTGGGATAGGACCCCCTGCCTCACAGGAGCCTCTGCTGACTCCTTCCCAAGGCTTCCCTCCCCTGTGGGATACCTTTGTTCCCAACACTCATGACTCCCAGTGATGCAGGGATGCTCCAGCTCTGTGGGATAGGCACCTTTCCTGCCATGGTGGCTGGCTGCTGCCTGGTCTCTCTCCCAAACTGAGGCCTGATCATGCCTCATTTGGCTCATGCCGTATGGCAGGAGTTTTAGGTCTAAGGTGCCTCATGCAACACCGGGGCTTGATCAGCTCCTGGACCTTCTGGGGATTCTGCCGAGGCTTGGGGACCTGAGCCACCTTGAAGTAGCTCCCAGCATCCCAGTCCTCTCTTGGACCCTCCAATGCAGCAATCTCTGCACTATGTTCCTGGCCGCTGGCCAGGGTTGAAGGCCTGAGATACCTTGAGTGGCTCCTAGTGTTTGGGCTCCATGCACCAATCCGTGCACCGCTCCCTGGTCACCTGTCAGGGGGTGCAGAACTGGACTGCCATGAGCAGGCCCAAGGTCTGAGCCCTGTGAGCCACTCCATGCACTGATAGGGCTGAGGCATCAGTCCTGGTGAGGGGTGGGGGCGGGCTTTGGGACTCTTCTAAGCGCTGCTTTGTCTGCTGGGCAGCTCTTCCTCAGATCTTCTTAGCCCCTTCTTCTGTCATCATCCCCCAACGCATCTACTGTGTGCTGGGTACATGGCTCTTTTTATTCGCTTTGGAGGCTTTGCCACCGAAATCTTGCCAAACCTCAAATTGCAGGCTTTAATAAGGTTTGGGTGGCTCCTTGCTTCCTTCCCCCACCCCTCCCCCAACGGTAAGGGTAGGGTCAGCTCCACCCAGACCTTATGTGATTGGTAGATGGGCTCCACCAATCAAAAAAAATATTTTCTGAGCCCAGGACATGGCAGGACAAATTGGTAAGTGTGACACAAAAGAATGGTTTAAATTTTGACAACCCAATTCTGATTCACTGGTGACTGACAGTAAACAATATAAAGTAAATAAGAAGACTTATTTGCATACTTATTTGCATTTTTTTCAGTGTATGATAGCTTTTCAGTAAATTCAAAAATTTTGAGCTTCCAGCATGATAATTTCATATCTAAGACCTGGCAATGCTGACCAAGATTGCTCTGTGGGGCTGGCAGCTGGGCAAAGGCCAGCTGCTAGAAAGTAAACAGGGTAGAGATAGCAAGGTAGGAGTTACCATGTGGGGAGGGACTGTCCTGGAGCTAGTTGCTCTGGAAGGGTGCAGACCCCCAAGCAGGGCAGAATTAAGAATTGCAATTGCCTGAGCTAAGCAGCAGAGGAGGTCAGGCTGATTATCAGGCCTAAGTGGAAACCCCTATGCTTAAAAATATATAAGGGGAAAGCATCAGAAGCTAGGGAAACAGCTATTCACCAAAGGGCCTCAGAGACAAACCAGGAACAATGGTTGTAAACTCCTAGAAGGTTACAGACTGGAGATAAGGAAAAACTTCTTCACAGTTTGTGTGACCAGACTCTGGAATAATACTCCCAGTGAGGGTGGTGCCGGCACTTACCCTGGAGATCTTCAACAGGAGACTGGATGCACAGTTTGCTGGGGTTATTTGACCCCAACAGTCTTTCCTGACCAGAGCAGGGGGACTGGACCCGATGAACTCATGAGGTCCCTTCCAGCCCTAAACTTCTGTGAATCTATGTGTGGGTGTAAAGCCACTGAAAGTAAGGGTTGGGGCTTTGGGGCACGTAAACTCAGTGCCTCAGAATAAGCAGCCAATCTGTCCTTGCATGCTGCAGAGAGAGGATCTCCTAAAGGAGATAGCCTGGCAGGCACCTGAGTTGTTCTGTAGGGTTGCCAAGAGAGAACCAAAGGGCATTTATGGCTTGTGATGAGGCATTGGCCTAGTGTGGGGAGAATTTTAGTTGAAGCAGTTTGAAACTGAAAGACTGTGTGGCGGTTAGCGGTCCTGAGTGCCGGTGCTAGATGACAAGCTCAGACGAACAGGCGGGGGCTAGCGGGACAGAGACGGCACTGACGCGTAATGGTTTCAACGTAGTTTTATTACTTATGCTTGTAGGTAGCATAGGTTCCAGATGTGAACTTTTAGTTATTTAGAACGACTGAACCCTAAGTTGAAACAACTAACTGAACTAATAAAGCAAAACAAAGTAGAACAGAACGGAGCAGAACGGAGTGGAACGACAGCTGATGGCAATGAGTCGACTGGTCATGAGCATGCAGGGACGGGGTACGCCGGGAAATAACGGTGGCGGAGAGACAGTGTTTACTGGTGGCTGGCCTGTGAACTAGCCCAAGGTAATTCAGAGCTGGTCTTTGTTCTCTGATTTTCCTGAGCTGGTCTCTGTCTGGGCGGAAACTGTGCTGACTTAAATACTTCTCAAATAGCCAATCACACGATGCCTTTTGTGGAATGTTCTAGGCCTATTATGTAATGGCTCTCTGCTAGTGCATGACTGGGCATGCGTGCTCTGTCAATTTGAATATCTTATTAATCACACACTGGCCATGTGTGTGGCACGTGTTGGGACATGTGTACTTGTCTTAGGTGCCCTCCCTCTGCATGCTCATACTTGTCTCTCATGGCTCTGTGTCATGAGCACCTTCTGATTTCTGGCTCAGACAGACTGTATGTGGCTAGAAGAGGTGGATAGGAGGCCACAGAGGTGCCTGAGGGGCACCTGGTACAGAGCAGGGTCTAGCACCCAGTGGACTTCATGTGGCAGAAGTTCAAATAGCTTAGTGGCTGGGGATAGGAGCCCTGCAAAGCCAGAGACTTGGGGGAGGAGGGACAGAGAAGGGAGTGGCTCAGTCCAGTTAAAGGCCCAGGGGCTGGCACAAAATGAGACCAGATTTGTCAGGACCAGGGATGCAAGGGCGGCTGTCTCAGATGGTAAACAACTTTGCCCCAGTCCAGGAACACTGTGGGGAGGGGGAGGGCTGGGACCAGTATGCATCAGAATCATTGAATCATCAGCACCCCCATGGTGCTGAACTGTTTCTCATCCATGCCCTGGCTGGTCTTACATCAGCAGTGCAGGCATATAGCATACTTGGGATCATCTGCCACCTCAAAATGATCCCACACTACATTACCCCCTCACTTCTGGGGTGCAGGTGCGGATCCTGCCTTATCCCCCTCCTCAGTAGGCAGAGGCACAATGACGGAGGAAGCTGAGCCACCCACCCCCACAACCTCCTCTGAGTTGCTTTCTGGAGAATGAGACCTAGCTCTAGGGGAACTTTGAGGGGTGTGGAGCAGAAACTCAAATTCCCCCTCCTTCCCCAGTTTTTTTCTGGTTATGGTGCTGAGGTCCTCTGGTTCCAGATCTAGCTCCTTCTCTGGCACTGGGAACTGGAATCAGGGTGAAGGAAACTATCATGCTGATGCTTGTCATGCTGGTGGTGCTGGGGGGTTTTATTATTGCTGGCGTTAGTGGAGGTAGGGCAGATGCAGACACAGGTTTGGCAATTGTGAGGGAGGAGGGGGAGAACTTACAGTTCTCTCTCTTCCATCTCTTACTCCCCTGCCAGAAGACCTGGCACCTGCCTTTTCAGCATGCTTCATAATGTTTGCTGTGCTACAAAATGTGTGTGTGTGTGTAATATATCTTGTATGTGTTTAATATGTGTGCATGTGTGCATGTGTGTGTGTGTGTATGTGTAATATCTTCTCTGTGCAGTAAATCTTCTATCTGTTTAATGCGTGTTTACTATATCTCCTTCTATCTGGTTACTATATCTTCTATCTGTAATATATTGGAAAAATATGTATCCAATCCTTTCCAAAAAGAGAGACTAACAAGATACTGACTAGGAAGTCAGTCACTGCAGCCAGTCAGTACCTCTCACACACTGTTTCTTCCATACAGACAACTCACAAAAGGCAGAGAAAGACTTCACACACAGCCTTATATGCTATTTCTCTATCCCTCACCCAGAGCACTGGGATTAGAAAGGACACCGGTCAGCTACAGATGTCCATATCAAAGCAGTCCTTCCTTTCCCCTCCCTCCTTCGAGTTTCTCTTTCCCTATAAGCTCACCTCTGAAACATTCCAAAACATCTGAAACATTCTGAAACATTTCAATGGTTTCGCTTCATTTCAGAGATGTTTCAGAACTTTTTATTTTGTTTTGGATTTGGTGTTTCGGGCTCAGAAATGGGCCAAAGCACCTCCAAAATGAAATGGCTGCTGAAATTTCACACAGCCCTAAAGTAGATGCACCTAGTGAGTACTTAAACTAGGCTAACTATTTCATAATAATTGTTTGTAGGCTTGTTGTTACCCTATATTTTATGCTAGAGTGGACCACACTAACTTAGCCCTGAAGAAAAGAGGTAAGTGGATGTGGTTTAGCTTTCACTAACTGCATGGCAGCAGCAGGCATGCACAGAAGGTGCTGACTGAAGTGACACTTTGTCAAACAAACTGAAAGTCTGCCCTGAAAATGCTCTACAGCCATGCCCTGACAGAAGTGCAGAGCTGCAGGGCACTTTAAAAGTGTCCAATCACATGACAAATTAACCCTCATGTAGTGAGGGTTCAGATGAAGGCACTCTAAAATGGAGTACCTTCATTAACTTCTGTAAGTCTCTGTGTGTTAGCAGGGTTGGGCTGATACAGCATAGCCCCATTCTTTGTGCTGTCTGCAGGATGCAAGGGAGGAGAAGGAGCTAGGGGAGGGAAAACAAGCAGTCATTAGAACAGAAAATAAAGACCTTTTTTTCCTTTCTCATGCATACTCCCCCCACCTCCACACATGCACACTCCCCCTCCAAACTGTGTGCACATGTGCAGATGCACACATGCACACACATGCATGCACGCACACACTTCCCCTCCAACCTACAGACATGAGTACAACCCATCCAAGCCATACAGACACAGCTCCATCTCCAAACTACACACACATACACATACACACACATTCCCCTTCCCAGCCACATGTTGGGCTGCTACTATTCCCATGCACAAGGAAGCTTGTGCTGCCCCTAGCCTAGGGTGAGCATGACTTGCACAATTACGTAGAGTTGGCCCTCTGGGGTTTGCTTGCTACATCCAGCAGAGTACACTACAGCCCTGCTGTCCTTACCTTTCCTTCTCCCCACTCCCATCCTGCAGACAGCATGGCAGCTGAGGGAGGCAGGGCTAGGTTTAGACTCTAGAGACTGCAGCCATGGAGCCTTTATCTTCTGGATGAGCTAAAAGTGGAGCTTGATTCTTCCTTCCCCCTCACCAAACAGAAAACATCTGTTGGGTTGGCAGGGTCACTCTAAGTCATGGAATTTTCTCTGAAGCCCCATGAGTTAGAGCAGTGTGTGGCACATCTGCCAGTGCTCACAGTTACCATGTACCATGTACACAGTTCCTTTTTAACTCTGTGGTAATGTGCTTGTTTGTCCATAGTCTATCAGTGATTCTCAGTGAGGAAGCAGTAAAATCCTTTTAAAGGTGTCATGCAATATTAGTACTGGTAGGGGTACAAACACCTAGACATGATTCAAATTGGAACCCATATAATGTCAATAATGTTTTGATCTGTTGTGGTCTTTCTGAGTTCTTTACAACTGAAGAATTGCTCTATTATTTGCTTTTTAATAATTGAAGCAGCTCATGGAATAGGGATTTGCAAAATGTGTTAGTTTGAAACAGTGTATATTTAAGTGTTGAATACTATAGAAAATAAGATTGATTTGTGTTAAAAAGGTAGGGCTGAGGAAGAACACTGTTCTTACTGATGGTGCTTCTGTGGATTCTTCCTTTCCCTCCCTCAAGAAGAGAAGTTTTACCCTTATATGGAAAAAGCCAAGAAGGCTGGCCTGCAAATATGAGCAATTTGTTGGGAAACGAGGCCAGTCAATAAGTCTCCCCTTAAGGACTGTGCTCCTCTGGTTGAAAAGTACTAGAACAAAACTTTCATTTTAGCCCCCACAGGGTCATAAAATATTACATGTTAGTTTTGTCATTAGTATTAAAGAAAATATGTCATTTGCTCAAGACTTCAGGCTGGTATACTTTTTAAGAGAAAATTCTGTATTTTGGGGAAGGAAAAAAATATTTATCTTAGGGGGGAAACAGTTTAATTTTCTTTCTTTCTGTTTTGAAAAAGATTCTCAGAGGTTTGCAGTGCAAGTCTCAAGAGAGATAGGTTAATCAGCCCAGGGCAGGTGAGGCCATCATATTTTAATGATAAATTACTTTATTGTATGGCTTTATGATTTATCACATGGGTGTCTGTCTGTATTTCAAAGTCACTAGCTACTGTAACACAAATGCATGAATTCCTCACTGTATTGATCAGCTGTGAAAATCATTTTTTGCCCTAAGAGAAAATTTCCCCTGGGTATTAGTGGGTATCATCCTATTGAAGTGAACTGAGCAACACCCACTGAAATCTGGAATACATTTGGCCTAAGACAAACTAAGTTCTTCATTCCTCTTCATCACAACTTCATTCTGTACTCTTTAGTAAACATTTCAATACCTAGAATAAATTAATCAGTTATGAAATTCATGAATTTCATTCCTCTAATCTGTTTCATATCCTCCAATTCTCATTGCAGGGCTTTAAGAGAGACAATTTAAATTTCATATAGAAGTGACCTTTTCCTGCATTATAGATGCTCTATTCCTTCCTGTCACATATTAAATACTCATGCAACTATTGTATACAAGATTCCTTCTATATTCTGAGTAGTAGTCTTTACATTAGATTAATTTAGTGGTAAAAGCATTGATTTAAAAGTACCAATAACTTCATATTTCACTCCCTTGTACCTTGTAGAATTGTTTATACATGTTCAAACTGGCTGGAAAATATTACCAAATCAAAATGGCAGCACTTAATTTCTCCCTTGTAGTCAATTTGCTGAGGTTTTAACTGAGTTCATGACATCTCTTAAGGCAAAAAACAACAAAGTTCCTGACTTGAAATATTTATCAGGAGCCAGTTTGAAATATTTAGCATATTTACCAGCTGATGAATGAGAATAATGATTTTCTTATAACATAGGTTAATGCTAGGCCATCATACTATAAATTTATCTATAAAGTTAATGGTTTAATTGAATGGAAAATTAGATTGAATTTTGAATCAGTGCTAAATTTAGACTTTGCTAATATTTGCCTTTCATGTAGTATGCTAGCTCAGGACAAAACATTTGTTACTTTTCAGGAACAAATGTGTATATCTTCAGGGTTGTTAGACTATAAAAGTAGAATTTAAACATCCAAAAATGGCATGCTTTTGAAAATCTTAGAATCAATGATAGAATCATAGAAAATCAGGGTTGAAAAGGACCTCAGGAGGTCATCTAGTCCAACCCCCTGCTCAAGGCAGGACATCCCCAACTAGATCATCCCAGCCAGCCTCCAAGGATGGAGATTCCACAACCTTTCTGGGTATCCTGCTCCAGTGCTTTACTGCCTTCCTAGTGAGAAAGTTTTCCTAATATCTAACTTAAACTTCCCTTGCTGAAATTTTGCCCCATTAGTGGGGTCATAAACAGCCACCACTGTGGCAACAGCTATTTTTGTGTTCCCTCCCTCCCCCGCACAAAAAGGCAGCTCCTGGACTGCTGGGATTCCCCACCCCACCACACACTACCTTTCCAGTTAGTATCCACCTTCTCTGCTGATGTATCTTCACCCCCACAACCCATCCCACATCCCATCCAGCACCATCTGGGGACTTTGGGGAAATTTTGCTGAAAGAGCCAGTCAACCATAGAGGTAAGCTAGTTAGTGATTCTGAACCTATATAAAAATTATAGGCGGTGTTTAAATAGAGACTGGTTTGTGAAACTAACTACATTTTTTCCATTGATCTTTTTAAAATAGAAAGTGACCTGATGGGGAAAAGAACAGCTCTATGGGAATTATCATTTTAATCCACATTCTCATGTCATCCATATAATATTTCAATAGTAAAGCTTGTTTTTTATCAATAATAATAATAAAAGAATAAGCATTACCCAGACACTGCAAATAAGAGGTTTTTTTCAGGTTTTTAATTTATAACAAAGCCTGCGATCCTAAAAATCCAATTTAATTTTAAAATGAAATATATTAATTCTTTTTAAAGACATGTGGGGAAACAGTTTATCAAACAGCTCTTTGGTATGTTTTAGATCCTAGAGAGGTAGTTAGCCATATTACTCTGAAGTTAGTGAGAAGGCAGAGTAGCTATGCATCTTTCCAGATTTTGAAAGAGGTTACAATTAGTCTGAAGAAGAATGTAATCATGCACCAAGAGTTGGAAGAACCAAAACCTGACACTACTCTGGAGGGTAAATCTATTGGCATTGTCAACAGCTTTTGATCTGTGGGCTGTATGAACAGCAGGAATCTTGGCTTTCAAAGTGATAACTAATAGAATTGGAAAAACAAGTAAGAGTTTTGTGGTATTACAGAAACATGCATAAAATAACAGCAAACTATCAATGAAGGTGAAGATGTGAATCTATGAGACTTATGTGCATCCTTGCTTTATAGTTCAGAAATGTGGATTGCACATGCTAGGCACATCAAGAGATTGAAGAGTTTCCATCTGACATGCCTGTGTGAGATCCTGAAAATAAGGTGGGAAGAATAAGGTGGGAAGAAGTTGTAATGGCTTAGCTATGTCAAGAGAATAGGAGGAAACTGTATCCTCAAGAATCTTCTTCAGTGGAAGTCAAGACAGATCTAGAAAGTAGGGTCACCCTCTTTGGTGCTACCACATTTTGTGTGCAAAAATGATATCAAGTGATTGAACATCAATATAGAAAGCTAGGAGGAGCAAACAGAATTCTGTCCAATATGGAGGGAATATCTGGCACTGAGTGCAAAGCAGAAGGAAGAAGAAAGCAGTGTGAACACATGTGAATCTGTGAAATTGTGACAAGCTGTGTCACTCTCAAATTTGGCTTGTCAGCCACAAGTGGATTCACTGGGCACCTGACTAGATCTCTTGGCTAAGTACAGAAAGTCAAAAAGCCTAAGGCAGAATTGATTCAATCTGGGCAGCTTCCTCTAAGTTTGAACTGATAACCAACTGAACTGACATTCAGTTTTCAATTGGGAAAGGCAAAGGGAGGCTTGCACTGACCCAGGCCAGTAGGCAGGGGGTGTTAGAGCAGGTCTCCCAGCTTGATGGCCATTGCAAGTAAGTATCCCCAACCCTGTCCCCCCACGGAGGTTGAGAAGTTCCTAGTTCAGGTGCTGGTCCACTTTGGGGGAGCCCCCTGCATTGTCTTCACACATAACTATTTCAGATTTGGTGATGCCCTATACCCATAAATGAATGGCACTGCCATGGGCAAAGATATGGCCCCCAGTATGCCAACATATTTTTGGCAGAGCTTGAAATTTGTTTCCTCTACAACTGCCTTCTCATCTCCCCAGTATACCTCAAGTACATCAAATGGAATTTTCATAAGATGGACATATGACAAGGAATCTTTAGAGAAATTTCACCAATTTCTCTACACAGTTTCACCACAGCTACCTTCACCCCACCAGCTTTTATCCTAAGTACACCACTAGATCCGTTGTGTACAGCTAGTTTGCATTATAACTGGATCTGCTTTGACTCCACCAACTGGGATGAACACTAATGATATAGAGCAAGGATTCCTATAATTACAATACATTCCCAAAACAGCAGTCACTCAAATCAACACAGTCAGACACAAAACACACTCTGACCTGCTACAATACCAACCCCTGGACAAGGACAACAGAATCCTTTTGGCTTTCACCTATAGCCTGCAGCTTGAACACCTAAGAAACATCAGTAATGACTTCCATCTTTTCCAGGAAAAGGATGACCATCTCAAGGTTTGTCTCCTTTGAGGACCAACTTGTCACGGCTTACCAAGAGAACCCCTGCAACCACAAGCAGCATATCTAAAAGAACAGACTAATAAACTCCCATCTTTACTGAGGCACCAAAGTTTGAAGTGGACACACATATCTGCTGTGTTCATACACAAATAGAAACCACCTCGTCACTGGACTTACCAAGGGCTGTCTTTAGACATGCTCTTGGTGTGGGGCTGGAAAGCACTTTAACCAGAAAGGCTTCAAGAGCCACTCTGACTAAAGTGCCTGCAGCATCTTGTGTATTCAGCATCCCATGCTTAAAAATTGTGGCAGGGGCCCTCTAACTAAAACTCATTCAACAAGCTTTAGTTAAAGCATCTCTGCCACCATTTTGAAGCATAAAGGTGCTGAATGCATGAGATGTGGAGACTGCTAGAGCATGCTAATTAGCATTCTTCAGCGACTCAATTAATCGAGTCTGTGCTGACACACTGTAATTACATTGCATTGGAGCAGTGTCCTTGCACGTGTACAGGCATCCGAGTAGTACAACATCCAAGGTTCATTCACCTGCAACTCTACTAATGTCATATACACCTTCACCTGCTTGTAATGCCTCTGCTGTCTACATTGGACAGATTAGGCTATTTTTATCTGTAAGAATGAAAGAACACTCATCTGACATCAACTCCAGAAGGACACAAAGGATGCCTTTAGAATACACAAGATGCTGTTGGCTCTTTAATTACAGAAGCTCTTACAGGCACTATAATTAAGGCATCGCTCCCCCCAAGCATGGGTAAAGACATCTGCTAGCTTGTGGCAGAACACTTCAATCTCCCTGGGCACCCACTTCATCACTGACCTTAGGCTTGCTGGTCTCAGGCAAAAAAGCCCAAACAAACAAACAAAAAACAGTCTGACCAGGAAATTGTAGAACAAGAAATGACCCACAATCTGAACTGTGTTAAGTATTGTTTAAACTAGGGGTGTGCAAAATCTAGCCTGTGGGCCAAGTCAGGCCCACAATGGACTCCATTTCCCAGCAGCACCTCCCACATTGCTGTGGCTGGTTTCCATGTAGACCCCAGCAGCAGCAGCACCATGACAGCATGGGGGGGAGGTGGCAGAGTTTCCATGGAGACCCACCCCAGCAGTGCTGGCAGGATTTATGGCTGGGTGGGGAGCTGCTCTGAGGTAGAGATCTTGCAGTGGTGACAACATGATGTGGAGCTGGGGTAGAGCTGTGATCTGCTGTCTACAGACTCTGGGCAGGAGCATGCAGGCAACAGATCACAGCTCTATCCTGGTTCTGGGCCGTGCCATCACCACTTCAGGATTCCAGCCTGGCTGCAGAATGGCTCCCCGTTTTTTTTTCAGACTCTTCTTTTTTTTTCCATTTCTTTATTTCATTCTTCTTCCCTCACTCTTTCCCTCAGAGGAAAAAAAAATCATTTGCAAAATTTGGATGTTAATAAAATTAATCTGGAGTTAAATGTTACATCTTTCAAAAGTAACATAATGCAAAGTCTTAACATATTAAATTAAAAAAATACTATTAAAATAGCATTAATGATACATGCACAGAAAGGTACAGATAACATAATATAAAAATCCAGCTAAAACATTGT
The DNA here is from genome assembly GCF_001723895.1 of Crocodylus porosus. NCBI lineage: Eukaryota > Metazoa > Chordata > Crocodylia > Crocodylidae > Crocodylus > Crocodylus porosus. The sequence continues at coordinate 138,133,156 of NW_017728886.1, forward strand.
TTTCTGCTGTAATTCTCACCTGATCTTTTCCCCTTCCTGCCCTTAAATTAAGCCTTTTAAAAACCAAATGCTAACCAAAAAGAAGCAATATAGTTAAAAATTACAAGATATATATTTCTTTGGGTTTGCTATTGTATGCAATACTTTCTTTTTAATGATACTGTAATAGCATTGTAGACCCAGATAGAAGGGATTGAGCTAGACAATATTACTCAGATTTTTGACCAAGGTATCAGTGTTGTGTTCAAAACCATGTTGACTCCTGTTGTAATTTCTTTCCAAAAATAGTTTTCAATAGGACATGACCAAAACATGACCAAGTATTTCCTGCAATACATCGCATTGCCAATGTGCATCTTCTGGCAGTATATATTCGTTTTAAGTTTAGATGGAAGCCAGTGCAGATTAATGATCTTTTGTTGTGTAAGATGAACTCTTAAGACCAATTGTTTATATTTGAGTATTGTTAATTGCTGATTTCTCCTCAGATCTTATCATCTGGATTACCTAGGTTTCCATTCCATTTCCAACCTGATGAAGACTATCTTGCATTCAAAAGCTTGTCTAACTGTATCCCAGCTATAAAGTTGATCAAATAAAAAATATTACTCTAAGAAAACCTTGCTTCTTGAATAATTCCTGGACCATCACAGCTACAATATGATTTTGTTACTAGAAATAATAACTTCATGTATAGTGGTTGGTAGTGTACTTTGCTTTTTACTATTATTATATAGAGTTGATAATTGGTACAGTAAAATATCTTTAACTTTTTATAAAACTCCACAGGAAATCCATCACTGCCCAGAGCTTTATTATTGTTCATGTTCTTTAAGGCCAAAGTTATTTCGTGTAACTACAAAGAAGCCTTTAAAATTTCCCTTCTCATCTCTGAATTTGTTGAATGGGCATGAAGTCCAGGAACCTATCTGTTTCCTCTCTAGTAAAATTAAGATTCTTGGTGTCCAAATTAGAATAAATTGACTAAACTTTTGGCTGTTTTGTCTCTGTATCGTATGCATAGTCTCAAGACAGTATCTTATCGCTGATATTAAATTATGTTTGTATTTATTCTTAGTCTATATACTAGTAACATTCTTGCACATTCCCCCAATTACCAGTAATCTTGATGCAATGTATATAAAATATACTCCACTTTCTGGGACTGTAATTTATTTAATAAATATTTCATATTCACAATACTCTATATTTTATGAGGTAAGGATTTGTGACATAATCTTCATTTAAAGACTTAATTTTTCTTATTAAGTATTTATTTATCCTGTTTTTTCCCCCTTTTTTTGCAGTAGTATAGGATAGTATGCACTCTCACAGGAAGACTTTAATAGTTTCCCATAATATTAAATCAGAGGAAACAGTAGGTTGCTTAAGTAACATAATATTTTTGAACTCCTCTAGGATGCTTGCTTCAAATTCATAATGATTCAACAGGGAAGGGTTGAGTCACCAATAATTATTTATAGTTGGTCTATCCATGAGGAAGAAATAAAGGTCCACCTCCTCATGTTTTGAGACAGCTATAGAGGCAATAAACACATTGAGCACAGAGTCAATTATGCTTTGAGAAAGTAAAAGTTGGCAAATCTTGAATGCACTGAATGAGGCACTGGAGGTGGGGATGAGGGACGAAAGAAAAACAAACATCTATAATCCGTCAGTATTGGGGGTGTTTTTTGTTGCCAAATGTCTACAAAAACCAAGTTTGACACACAACTTAAAGTTACCTCTACAAGTAGATTTAATGGATTCAGCTTTTTGTGGAGGGGTACAAGACTTATCAATGACAGTATCTAAATATTCATTCCAGTATCCCCTAAAAATACAAGGTATTTCCCAAATGCAGAGAGTTTTACAAAAAGAAAAAAAAAAGAAAAAATATTGAATTGCCTATATTGGGGCTATAAAGATATTCCAAAGAAAAATGGAATCCATAAATTTAACATTTTCAAGAACAAATCTACCCTGTAGATCATTAGCTGTGTCAATTGAATAAGGGCACAATTTTGTATGTACTAAAATAGAAACTCTTTGTGACTTCATGTTATATGTGCTAGAGATTGCTAACCCCACCCAACAAGGCTCTAGTTTTTGCAATTCCTCTACTGATAGATCAGTTTATTAAAAATTAGAATTAGCCCTCTGTCTTTTAAGAAAAGATAACATGTTTTTATCTTTAACAGGGCTATTAGGGCCCTTTACATTCCATTATATACATTTATTAGGACTAGCCATTCTCAGTGACTATATCTTCTCTGTTCAGCTTTGTGTGCAGTGGGTCATCTTCCAGTTTCCTTAAATCAAATGTATCACATTTATCTTTATATTGCCATAGTTTGTAATATTGACATTCTCCCATATATTTAGAAATCAGAACAACATATACTCAGAAGCACATTTTTTTAAGATCAATAAGATTCACTCTTCAGCCTGAAGAAAAGAAGGCTGAGCAGGGACCTGGTAGCAGCTTATTGCTACTCTAGGTGTAATGGTAAGTACCTAGTGTGCCTAGAGTACATCATGGACTTGGTGAGCAACTGTTCAGTAGGGCATCCGGAGGAAAAAACAGAAGTAATGGTTACAAACTCCTGGAAGATTAATTCAGGCTTAACATTAGGAAAAATGTCTTCATAGTCAGGGTGTCCAGACTGTGAACTAAGCTCCCTCCAGAGATGGTACAATCATCTACCCTGGACATTTTCAAGAGGAGACTAGACAGTCACCTTGCTGGGGTCACCTGACCCCCAGTTATCTTTCCTGCTTGGTGCAAGTGTTTGGACCCAATGACCTTCCAAGGTCCCTTACAGCCTTGCAATCTATGAATCTATGAGGGAGAAGTAATAAAAAAGAAAATAAAAAGTACAGTAATTCTAACATTAAATTTAATTTATGACAGAAGGTTTGGGCAGATGTAACCCTAACTAAAATTTGATTAATCTAAGTGCTGAACTGTACATAATTTTGGAGATTAGATTGGACAAAAAATGGCTGCCCAATCTTAATTCAATTTAACTCCCACTTCAGACTCACCAGCCTTCCCCCACCCAACCAGCTATCCCCTACCCTACTCTACAGGCCTGCTAATCACCCCTCAACCAACCCTGATTAACTTACATCATATTCCCAGTGTGACTTCTGGCACCACAGAATGAGTGTACATGTGTGTCCCAGGGAAAGTATAAGACATGGACCCCGAAGGGTCAAGGAGGGACCCTGGGGGACAACAGACCCCAGGAAAAACATAGCAAAAGAGAAAACAAACAAAAACACCCTACCTGCTACAGGAACCCTGGCGGGACCAGAAGCTGCGGCGGGACCCGCGCGGCTCGTTAGCCACATTTTTTTTAAGTGTGGACAGCTGGAGAGAAGGGGGAGGAGAGCTGGCACAGAGAAATAAGAAGGGTGACCAGCGAGTTATAGGGGAGGAGAGGCTGAGAAGGGGCACAGGGGGATTATCTCCAGGACCCACCATAGAGGAGGGAGAGCATAAGAATGCTTCCCACAGGGTAGGAGATTGCCCTGGGGAGCTTCAATATAAAAATGCTGTTGCCGGACCAAGGAAGATGGAGGTGGCCAGGCTGCATATTAACATAAAGCCATGGGGAGAGACTACAGAAGGATCCCTGCAGGCACAGCCCGGCTCCTGAGATCCATCTGAAGGAGAGGTGAATGGCCAAGGGACCAACGAAGACTGATAAGTACAGGATTGATGACCCAGGAGAGTCCGTCGGAGAAAGGTTTTTATTCTGAGTTGGAAGGGATGTCAAGGGTCGGTCTCATATATTCCACACAAGGGGGAGGGAATAGGTGGCACCGAGGGAGTAGTCGGTGGAGTTACTGCACGATTGTAGGGCACACAGTAACTAAGTTGCCCAAGAATATTAATTAGAGAATCACAGGAGTTGTAGGCAGTTTTGTTGTTAGCTTCTTTTTTTTGTCTCTGTCGCCTGTTGCACTTTTATAAAAATAAGGCAGAGGACAACGTAAATTCTAGGACATTCCTCATGGTTAGGAGGGTCTGGCAGCGCAGAGGACCTAGATGGGCAAGTAAGTCCTTGCCGTATAGCCTAGGCTTGAGCGATACCCAGGGATAAGATCTCATAGAGAAAGGGCAGGCCGTGAAAGTAACATCAGCACTCCATTGTAGCTGAGTGTAGGGCGAGGTATAGGGGAGGTTGGAGCCTCACGAAGACCACCACCCTTAGGCCTGGGATAGTCAAACCCTGGCGGTTGGACCCCACCACTGAGAGGGTCATCAAAGTCATGGCAGGTGGGATTGGGGATATGACTGCCCGGGGTGAGACTTCAATGCCCTAAAACCATTGGGACGGAGTGGAGAACCATCATCCAAATCCAGAGCCGAGCAGCAAGGGACCGGATGATCGAGGTCCGGCGGGTGCAATGTGGTACCTGATCTATGATCTTGTGGTTTAAAATGAACTATATGATAGGTGGGAACATGTGGGAGCATGTTTGCAGCACAGCCTCAGGACTGGGAAAGCTCAGCCACTGACCCCAGCCCTGGGCCTGCACTTTTTCTTCCCTCCCTGCGATCCTGACCTACCAGGACCTACCAGGTTCCCCAATCTCATCACCCGCCCCTCTCCCCCCCACCCTCAGCCCAACCCTAAGGATCTACTAATGCCTTTGGTCTCTCCAACCCCTCCCTCCACATAGACCTGACAACCCCTCTATGGACCCACTAGCCCTATATGGACCTCATTAAACCTCTCCCCATCTAACCCCATAGACCCACTAGCCCCCGTGGAACTCATTAACTCCTCCCCCCAATCCTATTTGTCCTTCTCCCTACCATGACTTATTTAGATTGGACTCAAGTTAACAAGTTAACCTGCATCTCAAGTAGGTCCAAGGAGGTGATACTCCCCCTCTATGAGACACTGGTCAGGCCACAGCTAGAGTACTGCATCCAGTTCTGGGCAGCACACTTCAAGAGGGATGTGGACAACATGGAGAGGGTCCAGAGGAGGGCCACTCACATGATCAGGGGGCAGCAGGGCATACCCTACAAGGAGAGGCTAAGAGACATGAACCTGTTCAGCCTCCGCAAGAGAAGGCTGAGAGGGGATCTAGTGGCCTGTTACAAACTAATCTGAGGGGACCAGCAAGCACTGGGGGAGTCCGTGTTCCTCCTAGCACTACCAGGAGTGACTAGAAATAACGGTCACGAGCTGGCAGAGGGTAGATTCAGATTAGACATCAGGAGGCACTACTTCACTGTCAGGGTGGCTAGGATCTGGAACCAACTTCCAAGCAAAGTGGTGCTAGCTCCTACCCTGGAGGTCTTTAAGAAAGGCTAGATGAACACCTTGCTGGGGTCATTTGACCCCAGTACTTTTTCCTGCCAAGGCAGGGGGTCAAGCTTGATGATCTGCTCAGGTTCCTTCAGACCCTACAAACTATGAACTATGAACTTGATGGATTAGAGATGGGACAACAATTGGGATGTTAGTGCTATACTGGACTATATTAGGTTCTCATTTAATTTACACCTCTTGGTCAAAAATAGTTAAAATCATTTGATTTTTAGGATAGAATGCAAAATTTCTTACCTTTGGTAGTGTTAAAAGCTTGTTTTCAATTGGCTGGTAGGCTCTTTTAATTATTTTGTCTATCACTGTAGGGATGATTAGAATGATTATAAACATTAAGGTTATGCTGCTGGGTTTATGAGTAGCTTTATTCTAATTATATATTAAAGGCACTTAGAGCAAAGGAAATACACCTATTTATTTTAATGTGTAAAGCAAACTAAATAAAATAAACAGTTATTCTTGTTAGCATAAAAGAAAACTGCTGTTGTTACTGTATAGAGAATTAAGAATCTCCAGGGATGTCACTGTGTTCAATGATCAGTGTGAAATGAAAACCTAGTTAGAACTTTGAACATAATGATAATGAAATCAAGTTCAGGTTATACTACAAAATTTTGTTAATGGGAAACATAAACATATTGATCACAATCTCATTGTGCTATCATCATTCATTCTGTCTCATCCACATCTATTTCCTCTTTGAGACAAAGTGGCCGTATCGTTAATATACTCTTTGGAATCTATATCACTCAGTTTAATTCCTAGCTTTGTTTAATTTCAGACCTTAAATAAATTTAAAAAAAACCCTTTTCATCTCAGTTCCACAACTGTAAAATGGGAATTATACTACTTTTTCTCTTGTCTATTCAGAGTCTTAATCATTTCAAAGCAATGACAGTTTCTTCTATTTACAGATATGTATGTACAGCACATATCATAATGGTTAGGGTCAAACATTTGAAAAGTCTGATCTTGAATTGATTCAATCTAGGTTGAATTGGTGTGCAACTGCACAGACATTCTCTGGACTGAAGAAATGCAGACATATGCTTGCAGTGGCTCAGGCTAGAAGCTGGGGGCACTAGGACAGCTCTCTCTTCTCTTTCTCAGTTCTGAGCTGGGGAGCGGGGAGAGGGAAGGAGGCATAACCGGCTCACTGCTCAATGGGAGGAAGTGTAGCCAGACCCTAGCCCCCGGCTAGCACTCACACTGGGCATGCAAACACAAAGACACTCAAAAACATCTCATGAGCATCTTTGTCCACCAGATAACACTGCAACTTTTTTGTAGTTCACTGTAAACTACCGTGACATTCACTTCAGCATTTTACTTTTTGGGGCTGATGAGGCGCAGCTGCCTCCTTGCTGGTTGGCAGCTTCTCCTCCAATCATAGTTTCTAAGGTCCCATGGGGTTCTTTCCTGCCATATGTTGATATTAAGGATTATTTCTGGGAGGACGTTCTCAAATCCTGCCTCTTCTGGTTTCCTCTTTGATTTCTCGCTTAGGTCTTTCTTTGGGGCTCTGACTCCCCTACACCCCACCTTATGCTCATCAGTGATGATGTTAGGTCTTGGCTGAGGCTAAATCAAAATCAGTCCACTGCAGTTGAGCTGTATCCCCTATTTAATCTCAGTCCTGGTTTGGACAGTGTACCATCCTTATCCAGGCATCACATTGGCCTGCCTCATTATTGCGTGTAACCCAGGGTGCCTTCCTCCAGGGCTCTCTTTTCCCTCTTCTCTGTCACTGGAGGTAAGTTTCAGCTCATGGTGGCATCCCCACCACATTCACACCTTCAAATTGCTTCCACTCTTTTTTTCTTGTGTTGGTTTTTTTTTTCCCCTTGTTTGCTGGCTCCCTGCTTCCACAGCTGTGGGGAATGGGGTGGGTGAGGGGCTCTGAGCTGGGGGGAGAGGGGCAGTGCTGGATCATTCCACTCTTTTCTGGTGCTGGCCAGGGACCCAACTTAATTCATTTGAAAACCTAGTGCATGTAAACACAGATGGTACACTCCAAAATAAACAAGTTTAAATTTTATAAACCTATTTAATTTAATGAGGATTAAAACCCATGGTGTGTACAGGCACTCTGGGATGCTTCAGGACTCTGATTTACCTTAAATCAGAAAGGGGTCTGGGACAGACAATGCATAAACCAGTTTGACCTAAATCACTTATGACTGATAGTACATCCAACCAGGTTTATCTCAAACTGGTTTCAGCCATTTTCAAACTGGTTTATGTGCACTGAACATCTGTTCTATTACAGGTTTAAAACTGTTTCTGATCACTTAAACCAGTTTATGTGTAATGTCTGTCCCTAACCATTATGACTAGTTGGAGTTTCAAGCACTACTTGTCATACTGATAATATTTAAGTGACCATATTTCATTCCTGCCATACCTAACACAAGTAATTTTGCTGCTGAGAGGAGCATATCCAGAGAAAGGGTGCTTCTTCTGATCATTCTTTTAATATATTCCTGAAACTGGTGCTGCTGCTATGTATGGTGTTGTTCCTGATCTTATCAAGGCAGTAGCAATAGGATCTTACCCTCTGTGAACAATCACCAGTAAGGCATTATTGTAGTAAACAAATGAAGCTAATAACATTATTGAAATATTTAAATTGGGGCTAGAAAGGTTAATAGTTACTAAACCATACTGTCCTTGCTGGTAGAGTATTTTCTTGCACATTAATGGCCAACATTTTAAATGCATTGTGGAAAAGGTAGTAGCTATTCTGTAAGAAGAAATAGGTTTTTCCTTAATGAAGTCTGAGTGGAAAAAGTAACATACCTTGCTATTTTGGTAAAATGGACTGAGTTGTGTTTTTATAACAAAAATGCTGTAATACTTTATGAGACTAAGTCAAACGTAGAGTTCCTTGGTTACAAAGTAGCTGTCCCTCTGTTCAGGTTTTGGTGTCTTTTGTCTATTCCCTCTAATTTCAGGCTTTGGGCCTTTGCTTCTTCTGAGGTGGAATGTCTGAACTGCCTTACAGTAGAGCTGAGTATCTAATATGTTTATAGCCAATATGTCTGACTAAGTTTAGACTTCTGAGGCCCTCCCCTTCATATATCATGACAAAAAACAACAATCAAAACAAAACATATATAGAAAAAAGGAATTAATCAGAAATTAGGATGAAAACACATCCATGTTTTCTTAAGGCTCAGCATGTATTAATGGTACTCTTCACCAGGGCTGGCCAACCTACAATGTCTACCACAACTACCCACACTGTCTAGTCTAGTTCACTTTACCACACTGTGTGTCTAGTTCACTGAATGATTCCTTTACCAGTAACTCAAAACAACCCTCCTCATTCAGTTTGAGAGAGATTCCCTTTGTTGAATTGCTATATAGTCCTTTTTGTGTAGGACAGTGAGATCACTGTTTCTTCTGTGAGAAATGTGCTCCTAATAGTGTATGTATACCACCTAATGATGTGTATATATCTTTTTCTGTGAGAGTTCATACTGATAAATAGCTGCAGTTTAGATTCACTGATGTAAGTACTGTGATAACACTAGGTGCATTGGATCAGGAATGTCACATTTTGGGAAAGGCAGGTGTTTTACTCATAGTACCCACAGTGCTTTTCAGTTGACAGAGTTGAAAGCTTTCATGAGGCTAATGAAGGCCATATAGAAAGGTTTGTGTTGTTCCCAGCATTCATCTTGCAGCCTGGAATTTTTGCTGCAGATGAAGACCATGTTAGTTGTACTTCTTGATGTCCTAAACCCACACTGAGATTCTGGGAGGAATTCTTCGGCAAGTTGAAGGAGACAGTTTAGGAAGGTTCTCACAATGGTCTTTCCTGCGGTTGACAGCAAAGTGCTGACTCTATCATTTCCATAATTAGAATTGTCTTGAAGATTGTCATCATCATGGTGTGACTGAGGTGATCTGAGGTTTTCTCATCATTCCTAATCTTTAAGATGAGGCATGGAGCTGTGATTTGAGCTCCTTTTCTCCCTGCTTTAATATTTCAGCAGGGATTCCATTAGTTCTAAATGGCTTTTTGTTTTTCATGTGCTTGATTGCTTTCCTCACTTTATCAAGGGTTGAAGGGATTTTGAGATCATCTTTGATTTAGTGTTGCAGGATGGAGTTGAGAATGCTCAGTCTCAATTGAGAAGATCTTAAAAATGCTCCTTCTAATGGGCATTGTTGGCTCTGCTTTCCTTGATCAGGTCTCCTCCATCCTTAGGGCCATACTCTGTGTTCACTCAGAAGCAGACCTTCAGGCAATCATCAACATTTTTACTGAGGTATACAGGAACATGGGACTGATACTTAACACTCATAAAACTAAGGTCTCCATCAACAAGCTCTTAACGAGCAGTCCCCAGCTCTGGCAATCCATAGTCACGGTGACACTTTGAAGAATGTTGAGTATTTCCTGTACCATGGAAGCCATCTCTCACAGAAGGGTAACTTCAGCAATGAAATCAAAATCACCTCAAAGGTGCAAGTTTAGCCTTTGGATACTTGAGGAAGTAGGTGTTCAAAGTTCATGACATCAGATCCAAAACCAAGCTCATGATTTATCAAGCAGTTGTGATATCCTCCTTACTGTACAGAACTGAGACATGGACAATGTACAGGATACCCCTCAAGTCATTGGAGAAGTACCAGCAATGCTTTCTGAAGAAGTTCCTTCAAATCCAATGGAAGATAGATGCAACATTGGTGTCTTCTCAAATGCAAGCACTATGAACATCAAGGCAATGATCATCTGACATAAAGTTTGCTGGCCCAGCCATGTCATCCAGATGTCTGACTCCAGATTCCTGAAGCAAGTTTTATTCTCCCACATCAAGGTGTACATTCAAGAGGAGGGTGGAGAAAGTGCTTTAAGGATGTCCTTGAGGCCAACTTGAAAAAATGCAATATTGACATCAACTCATGGGAAGCTATCACTCAGGACCACCCTGAATGGAAGAAGAGTCTACTGAAAAGATATGAGTACTTTGAAACCTTACAATGAAAACAGGATACATAAAAATTGGAGTGGCATAAACAACATGTAACAGACCAAATCAAGAATCTGGAGCCACCTACCTTGCATGGAAACATGTTCTTGAGTTGCAGCATTCTCTGTCAATCCCAGATCAGCCTCATCAGCCATGTTCAGACCCACAAATAAGATATTCAAGGAAGCTACTCATCCTCAACTGACAGGGATTACTGAAGAAGAAAAATAGTCTTGATGGTTGAGGGTGACTGTAACTCTGCTTTCATTGATTGGTTTGATTACTGTTCATTTTTGGATATTATGGCACTACATGGATTTTAGATTTTTTGCGCCCTGTTTTTTTTGTTTGTCTTTTGGAAATGCTATTGTTAGCTTTCTTTTGTAGCTTTAGACAAACCTGGTGTCCTTCTATGACCTGGTAACTAGCCATCTGGATGAGGGACATGAGATTGATATCATTTACTTAGACTTCAGGAAAGCCTTTGATTCTGTTTCCCATGGGATTCTCTCATCCAGCTGGAGGATACCGGGCTGGACCAGTCTACAGTAAGGTGGATGGACAACTGGCTTAGAGGATGATCCCAGAGAGTTGTAATCAATGGGATGGCCTCATTCTGGAGGGCTGTCTTCAGTGGTGTCCCCCAGGGATTGATGCTTGGACCTGTGCTCTTTAAAGTATTTATTAATGACTTGGATAAAGAAGTGGAAAGCTCAGTGATTAAGTTTGTGGATGATACCAAGCTGTGCGGAAATGCAGGCACATCAGAGGATAGGGTAAAGATCCAGAACTACCTTGACAGAGTGGATTTATGGGCTGAATGGAATCAGATGAGGTTTAACAGGGAGAAGTTCAGGGTTTTTGCCATGGATAGGAAAAACCTTAACCATAACTACACGATGGGTGGTAGTGTGCTGGCTGGCACAACACCTGAATGATACCTGGGGGTCATGATTGACCAGAAAATGAACATTACCCAACAGTGTGATGAGGTTGCTGGAAAGTCAGATAGAACTCTGGGGTGCATCAGCCAATGTATTGCCAATAGATCCTTCTGTATTTGGTATTGGTCAGGCCATAGCTGGAGTACTGTGTCCAGTTCTGGGCACCACACTTCAAGAAGGATGTAGATAAGCATGAGAGGGTACAAAGAAGGGCCACCCATATGATTAGGGACATAGAGGATAGGCCCTATGAAGAGAGCCTCCAGGAACTGGGCTTGTTCAGTCTGAATAAGAGAAGACTGAGAGGTGACTTGATAGCTAACTACAAGTAGGTCTGGGTGAGCATCAAGATCTAGGGGAGCAACTCTTCAGGAAGGCACCTCAAGGGAGGAAGAAGATCAATGCACAGAAGCTAATAGAGGGTAAATTCAGGCTGTACATAAGAAAAAAAAGAACTTCTTTCACTGTAAGGGTCACCAGAACTGGAAAACACTCCCAGCAGAGGTGGTCCAGTCACCATCCTTGGAGATGTCCAAGATGAGGCTGGGCAAGCACCTTTGTTGAGCTCATCTAAGGCCAATAACTTCCTACCTATAGCAGGGGACCAGACTTGATGATCTTGCAGGTCGTTTCTGGTCCCTCAATTCTATGATTCTTCCTGAAGAGCCAATATAGTAGTCCAATTTGTGGTTATGTCCATTGAGAGGTGTCCAGTTTAATGTTTATTTATTTTTTTCCCAGTTGTGACAGGAAGGTTGTTAGAAATGGTAGCATCCTGGTTGTAGATGTATTTTCAGGCAGAGCTTATGGAAGAATTCTTCTAATATATTAGTATCTTGTCAGATTTTTTGTCTTGGCAGAAGTTCAGATCTGGATTTTGCTTTTATCTCCAGTATCAAAAGATAAAAATGTTTTGCAGAAATGTCTGTTTCAATTAGCTTAAACTGAAGCAGGCATAGTTTTAATAGAAACATTTTATTAGAATGTTCTTTCAGCTTTCTGGTGATCTTCTGGAAACCTCAACACTCCAAGTTCCAGAATGCTAAGGTAGTTCCACCATGCAGACTGCCAATAGGCAGGGTATTTGAGGTGATTGCTAAGGGTATGTCTTGTCTGTACTACCAAAAAACCCCCCAACCCTTGACCATCCATTACCACTCCACCTAAGTTCACTTTGAAAATGACCTCCTCAGAGGTGTCCTAACACCACACTTAAGACCTGTTATTCTGGCATATTCCAAAGTGATGCTTTATGTATCCTTCCACCTCATTTCTGGAGATGACATTTAAGTCCCAACAATATATAACCTTAAAGCCAAAAACATAGGCTCTTAATGCTTTTAAGCTCTGCAAACAGCTTGAGAAGGTACTGTACATGACTGTAGGGGTACTCCACAAGAATCTCCCTGGAGCTGAAGAAGCTGATTGCTCTATTTCAGTTTAGAAAAATCAGTCACTGTTTTTTGGAACAGTGGAATTCTAAAATTTTTCATGCTTCAACAACCTCTCCTTAACAATTTTTCATGTGGCAATCACTCTACTTAACTGCATTCCAGGGAGGGGGATTGAGTAGTAATACCCCATTCTGCATGTGAGTGTGTTTTTGTTTTCTTCTCTTCTTGCTTAATTATAGTCCCATGAAGTCAATCTTAGCCAAGGGTTCTCAACATTTTTAGACTCAATGTTCCTCTCAGAAAATATCAGCTCTTGGTTTTCCGTAATTTTTTAACTACCAAAAAAAAAAGAGCAATTCTGCTGCTACAAATAAGTCAGAAAAACCACCATGAATCAGAATGTTTTTAACACTGTGGATTCCTATCTGAAATTTCTGGTTTTATTTTGTGAATACTGTATAGGGTTTGCATTTCTAAGAGTGGTACCCTGTGACACCCTTAAAACTAGATAAACATATTGTTTTATGAAATTATTATCAATCAGTTCTAGTAACAACTGATGTTGATATTTGTTCGTAACTGATGGAGAGGAACACATTTCACACAAAAGTTGTTTTTTAAGAAAGGATTTAAAAGAAGGAGAGGGAATCATGTACAAGTAGAACAATACTTCATGGCTGGGAAAAAGGCAGAAAGCTGAGTAAGAAACTATGCAATAGTAAAGGGAGCACTACGTAGAAATCTAATTTCAAACTATGCTAAAAAAAAATTCTAGAAAAAAAAATGAAAGGGGATGAAAAAAGACAATCCCATAGGTCCAATACACTCTTTACCAGAAGCAGCAGTGTATTAGTTCGATGCAGCTCACCTAACTTCGGAATAGATTGGGCACTTTAGCGAGGCTTTTTGGAACTTTTTTCTAAATCTGATTCAAATAGCTATTAGATTAAAGGACTGAAAAAGCCTGCTAAAGCACACAATCTATACAGACATTAGGTAAGCCAGGTCCAACGAATGTGATATCTCTTCTGGGCTTGAACTGGGCTTAGCATGGGAGTGCACCA